>NC_135886.1:125224078-125824078 GCF_964194155.1 Cetorhinus maximus
ATCTGGCTGAACTTGTTCTCACACTGAACAATTTCTCCTTCAACTCCTCTCACTTCCTCCAAATAAAAGGTGTGGCTATGGGTACCCGCATGGACCCCAGTTATGCCTGTCTCTTTATGGGGTATGTGGAACATTCCTTGTTCCAGTCCTACTCCGGCCCCCTCCCACAACTCTTTCTCCGGTACATCGATGATTACTTCGGTGCCGCTTCACCTGGACCTAGAAAAATTTATTAATTTTGCTTCCAATCTCCACCCCTCCATCATTTTCAAATGGTCCATCTCTGACACTTCCCTTCCCTTCCTTGACCTCTCTGTCTCAATTTCTGGTGATAGACTGTCCACCAATATTCATTACAAGCCTACCGACTCCCACAGCTACCTCGACTACAGCTCCTCACACCCCGCTTCCTGTAAGGACTCCATCCCATTCTCTCAGTTCCTTCGCCTCCGTCGGATCTGTTCTGATGACGCCACTTTCAAAAATAGTTCCTCTGACATGTCTTCCTTCTTCCTTAACCGAGGTTTTCCACTCACGGTCGTTGACAGGGCCCTCAACCGTGTCCGGCCCATATCCCGCGCATCCGCCCTCACGCCTTCTCCTCCCTCCCAGAAACATGGTAGGGTCCCCCTTGTCCTCACTTATCACCCCACCAGCCTCCGCATTCAAAGGATCATCCTCCGCCATTTCCGCCAACTCCAGCATGATGCCACCACCAAACACATCTTCCCTTCACCCCACCGACGGCATTCCGCAGGGATCGTTCCCTCCGGGACACCCTGGTCTATTCCTCCATCACCCACTACACCTCAACTCCATCCCACGGCACCTTCCCATGCAACCGCAGAAGGTGCAGCACCTGCCCCTTTACTTCCCCTCTCCTCACTGTTCAAGAACCCAAACACTCCTTTCAAGTGAAGCAGCATTTCACTTGCACTTCCCTCAATTTAGTCTACTGCATTCGCTGTTCCCAATGCGGTTTCCTCTACATTGGAGAGACCAAACGCAGACTGGGTGACCGCTTTGCAGAACACCTTCGGTCTGTCCGCAAGCATGACCCAGACCTCCCTGTCGCTTGCCATTTCAACACTCCACCCTGTTCTCATGCCCACATGTCCATCCTTGGCCTGCTGCATTGTTCCAGTGAAGCTCAATGCAAACTGGAGGAACAGCACCTCATCTTGTGACTAGGCACTTTACAGCCTTCCGGACTGAATTTTGAGTTCAACAATTTTAGATCATGAACTCTCTCCTCCATCCCCACTCCCTTTACGATCCCCCTTTTTTCCAATAATTTATATAGATTTTTCTTTTCCCACCTATTTCCATTATTTTTAAATGTATTTCCATCCATTGTTTTTAATCTCTACCTTTTAGCCTATTTCGATCCCTTCCCCCCACCCCACCCCCACTAGGGCTATCTGTACCTTGCTTGTCCTGCTTTCTACCCTTAATGTCACCTATTATCACATTCCTTAGATAATATCACCACCTTCGACACCTCTTTGTCCTTTTGTCTATGACATCTTTTGGTTATCTCCACCTATCACTGGCCCTCTATCCAGCTCTACTTGTCCCAGCCCTCCTTAAACCAGCTTATATTTCACCTCTTATCTATTTTTCCTTAGTTCTGTTGAATAGTCATATGGACTCGAAACGTTAACTGTGTTCCTCTCCGCAGATGCTGTCAGACCTGCTGAGTTTTTCCAGCTATTTTTGTTTTTGTTTTATAAATATATATATATCCACTTCCCTTTCGAAAGTTATTATTGATGCTGTCTCCTCTCAGGCTGTAATTCTCTAAGCTAGGTTTACTGACAATGTTTTCAGCACTCCCTATTTAAAGAAAAATACTTAATGGGAGATCAGGACAAAAAGTCTTTGGTTTTACTACTGAAGGATGAAAAGATATAACATTTTAATTTTCCTTTGTGTGTTTAGCATATTACGTTGTTATGTTGGGCTCCTTCTACATTGCCTATGCTTCTAGGTGGGTCACAGTGAATTCTGATGAAAGGTTACAGAACTGAAACATTGGCTGGGATTTTCCATGCCCTCCGGCGTCGGGCGTGTTTGGCAGTGTGAGCAGACAACATGGCGAGAGGGCCAAAAATCGGTTTCACAATGTTGTGAAACCAATTTGCAATCATCCACTCTGCCCGCCGATGGCGGGCCGCATTCCTTGCTATTGGTCATTGGGAACCTCATTGTAATACATCAGCATATCAGTATAAGGCCAGCCTGTCGGTCTCATTCCCCCCCACGCCCCCCCCGCTGGATCGTCCACCCACATCAGCGGGAAAACATGCCGAAGTGTTTCACAACAGCATATATAAGGCATGCACTTGGCGGGCTGCACTTCACTCGGGACTTCAAGGTTTGTTTGCCTACCTTGCTTCAGTCAGCACTCACTGTCATCAGCGCCAGGCTTCACAGACAGCACCACATCACCTTCAGGGGGCTCACGGGCAGATCTCTACCCACCTGATCAGCCATATGTGGATGGCTTTTCAACAGCTGCTGGGCTAGGTCTTGTTTGGGGAATGGGGAGAAGTGGCCTCAGGCAAGGGAAGAGGCTGCAGGATGAGGGCTGTACTGGCGAATAAGGGTAGCCCAGGGTGTGTGTGGGGGCACATGTTGATCTGTGGCCTCAAGATGGTGAGGGCTGAGGAGGCAGTCTCCACAGGAGATGAGGCCAGATGGAGATGTGAGGGTATGCGTGTGAGAATGGGTGGTGATGTCCCTTGAGATGGCAGCGTGTGAGATGCCAGTGAATGTGTGATGGGCTTGAGTGTGAGGGTTTAGAGTGATGAGATGGTTGCCATATCCTGGCTGCACAGATGAGATCATTCATCCTCTATCTGCATTGGATGGCCAACCTCTTCTGTGCAACATTGGCACTGATCACCATTGCCATCGCCTGCCAAGCCAGAGTGGTAATGTAGCTGCCCCTCCTGCAGCCAGAGCGGGGGTAGAGGATATCACAGCGGGTCTCCACATCATCCAAAAGGCACTCAAGGGCTGCAGTCTTCTTGCCTTTCGGGGCCATGTCTTCTTAGCTGCAGTCCTGGGCTGGAAGCACTGAGTGCGGCTGTACTTTAAATGTGGTGCCTGGCATGATGAAGTGGCGAAGTGATGGCTTGGCAAGCCAATTGGAGCCTGCCCACCATCGAAATGGCGTGTATCCTGGGAATGCATAAGTAATGCGCTGGGCTTGGACGATCCAGCATGAAAAGCCACCATTGTGGCCAGAGGGTAAAACATCATTTTACTTGCCCGCTACCGCACTTAGTGCAAATCTGGTATGAATCCGCTCATTAACTCTATTTTTGTCTTCACAGGTGCTGCCAGACCTGCTAAGTAACTCCAGCATTATCTGTTTTTAGTTCACATTTCCAGCATCCACAGTATTCTGCTTTTCTAACAGAGTTGATCTGCTTTCTATCTAGATGTAAATTGCATTGTCTACAATGAGGAATTTATGGAGTGTACATGGAGCCACAGTGAAGGGAAACCAAACTACACCCTGTATCACTGGTGAGTCTGCTGATCAGGTGAAGTGAATAGTTTCGTGAATTTGTTCTGATAGAACTAGATTCAGAAGTGCACCACAGCAGCGGCTCCCTTGAATATCAGTTTACCTTGCCAATCAGTAAAAGAGGAAACCTTCTCTAGGAGCTTGACTGGTAAATACACTTTCCAATGGGATACCGAGCTGTGTGGGCAGAAAGGTCTCAATCTACAAACTTTGCTCCCAGTTCAGTTCAGTAAACTGATCTCAGCTGAAGAGAAATAGGGTGGGGTGTGCAGAGGGGGGGTGGGGTTGGTTCCTGGTAATTACTTGGCAAGTTCAAACAAGGCTGTGTCATCGCACCAGCTCTCTTCTCCATTTTCCTCGTTGTAATTCTACATCTCACCTCCCACAAATTACCCAAAGGCATGGAGATAACCTTGAGATCAGATGGAAAACTGTTCAACCTACTCTGCCTTCAATTAAAAATCAAAACCACTCCAACCTCAGTCATAGGCCAGGAATTCCCGGTCGGTAAGCGGGGGGGAACGAGGCCCGCTGGCCGATGTGGGATGGCATCGGGCGGAACTCCCGACGTCACCCCGCCCCATTTAAATTTTCAGGTCAGCAGGGGCTCAGCTAAATCAGGTGTGCGCCCGCCGATCTGCCAATGGCCTATTAAGGACATTGACAAAGTAATTAACGTGATTAGTGGACCTGTCCGTCCAACCTTAAGGTTGGCAGATAGGCCGGGAGCCCTGGCGGGCATTGGAAAAAGCATGAAACCTCATCCACGGGCGGGATGAGGTTTCATGTAGGTTTTTAAAAATTTAATAAAAGTGTATTTAAAAGTAATGGACATGTCCCAACTCATGTGACAGTGTTACATGAGGGGACATGTCAGGGAAATTTTATTTTTAACATTTTTGAATTTGGCTCCAATCTCCCTGAGGCAGCACTTAGCCTCAGGGAGATGAGTGCACTCGCTTCCTTGCGGATGCCACACTGGGCGGGCCTTAATTAGCCCACACACGTAGAATGGTGGCACGCCCCCGATCGGGGGTGCCGATCGGAGGCACGCCTCCATGCGCCCACTCCTGAACTTCCCCCCCAACGGGGGAGGGAGAATTCTGCCCATAGAGCTTCAGTATGCAGATAATGCTTGTGTTTGTACTCACGCAGAAACTGAGCTCCTGGTCATTGTCAGGGCTCCTCCGAAGCATGTGAGAAAACGGGCCTTTACTAAACATTCAGAAAACTAAGGCCCTCTTCCAAACAGCTCCCACAGCAAAACACCTACACCCCTCCCAAACCCCATGGGCAACATTTCACCCGTCAGAGGGGATATGCGGGAGCGGGCACAGGCGGGTGGATTCCTAATTGATGCCCCCAAGTTGGGGGCGTGCCGCCGTTTTACGTGTGCTGGCCAATTAGGGCCCACCCAGTGTGACATCCACCAGGAAGTGCTATGCACTCTCTGTGCGGGCTGGGGTTGGGGGGGGGGTTTGATTCCCTGAGCCGGGAGTGCACTCTTTCGCGCATGCGCATGAAAGAGCGTACAGATCTCCCTGAGGCAAAGTGCTGTCTCAGGGAGATCAGCTGAGATTTGAAACTTCAAATAAAGATGAGAAAAAAATTTCACTGCCATGTCCCCTCATGTGACACTGTCACACGAGTGGGGACATGTCCATAACTTTTATTTTGAAATATTCTGAGATTTTCAAATCACTCATGAAACCTCTTCCCACCCGTGGATGAGGTTTCATGCTTTTTCACAAGCCCGCCAGGTCTCCCGGCCTGCCCGCCAACCTTAAGGTTGGATGGACAAGTCCATTAATGATTTCAATTAGTTTTTTAATGGCCTTAATAGGCCAACCTGAAAATCTAAATGACGCGGGATGACATTGGGATGCATGCCCGACGTCACCACACGTCATTTTACGTGTTGGCGAGCAGGCTCCGCCCCTACTCGCCAAACAGAAGATCCTGCCCTATCAATTAAGGTTAATGGTGACCATTTTCCATACCCTGGGAGCTTCCTCTTAATGAACGCAAACATAGATGATGAAATTCTTCATCGCCTCCAATGTGCCAGCTCAACCTTCAGTTGACAAAGGAAATGAGTATTTGAGGACCAGGATCTCAAATCTGTGATCACGGTCATGGTTTACTGGGTAGCGGTGATCTCCGCACTCCGACATGCTTCAGAGACTTGGACAACCTACAGCAGGTACCTCAAAGTACTGGCGAGATACCAACAGTGGTGTCTTTGCCAGATTCTCCAAATCCGGTGGCAATAAAGGTGGTCCAACAGCAGCGTCCTCTCCCAAGCCAACTTGCCCAGCATCGAGGCACTATTCACTCAAAACCAGCTCTACTGGGCAGGAGATGTAGTTTGGATGACTGACACCAGACACCCAAAGCAGCTGCTCTACTCAGAGCTCGATCACAGCAGGAGACTCCCAGGGGGATTGCAGAAATGCATTGGGAATGTCCTCAAAGCATTCCTGAAGAGGTCAAATATACCCGCCGACTTATGGGAGACCCTGGCTTGCAACCAACCAAAATGGAGAAGGCTCATCCGGGAAGGCACGTGGCACATTGAGAGACTTCGTCGGGATTGTGTGGAGGCAAAGTTGAGGCATTGATGGGAGTGCATAAACCTCCAAACAGCCCTTCTGCCCAAATCTTCAAGCACGATGACATGTACCACATGTGGCACAGTCTGCAGATTGCACATTGGAATTATCAGCCATTCCAGAGCTCATCACACCAGAGGGAAGTAAGTTATCCTTGATCCAGGGGGACTGCCTAAGAAAGGGGGCTTATCAAATTATAATTTTTTTTAATAACTAAGGGCAAACACCAGCATAAGATCATAATAAAAATCATAGGAAATAGGAACGGGAATAGTCCATATGAACCCTGGAGGGTAAGAAACCACATTAACTTCACACATTTGAACACTGTGATCACAGACAATAAAATGCAAAATCTCTGTCCATGACAGAGAAATGTCACACAAACATGTTAAAGACTCTTCTGGCTCTAGCTTCTCATTTGTATTTTGATGACATTGCACTTTTAATGCCGACCTGTTTCCAATTGAACAGTGAGAGACTGGAAGGTGAACTGATAATGAGCTTTAAAATTATGAAGGTTTTGATAGAGTAGACATAGGAAAGATGTTTCCATTCGTGGGGCAGCTAAATCATAAATATGAGCTAGTCACTAATAAATCCAATAAGGAATTCAAGAGGAATGTAATTACGCAGAGAATGACCAGAATACCAAACTTGCTATCACATGGAGTAGTTGAGGTCAATAACGTGGTAGTCATCAGCCGAACTTCTCAGCCAAGCAAGTTAATAGAAAGTAGAAAGGGTGTGAAACTATTATTAAGGTTAAAAATGACAAAAGATGAATTCTTGATACAGTCATTTCAAACATCTAATTTGCAAATAAAAGTCGGCTCATCTGAAACTCCATATGCAAAGGCATATCACTACTTTGAAACTTAACATAAGGCTAAGAATCACAAAAGCCCCATCTTTTAGATGGGATGACTGGTGGACATAAAATATTCCACGATACCATATTGAAGAAGTAGCAGGTTAGTTCTCCCTGATGACCTGGCCAATATTTATCCCTTAACCCTTAAAAGTAATGAGAAAACAGATTATTTGATTGATGAGAGTTTGCTGTGTGTGTTATTGGCTGCTGCATTTCCTACATTACAACAGTAACTACACTTTAAAGGTACCTCTTCGGCTGTAAAGTAATTTCCTGAGGTCGTGAAAGGTGTTATCTAAATCGAAGTCTTTTTCTCTTTAAATAATTCTTGAGCATGTAATGGTTTTCAAAAATATTCAGGTTTCCAACTGATTTTGAATTTCCAGCCACAACTATAAATGAAATAACAACCATTTCTCATTCCTTACAGGTATTCCTCAGCTCCAGTAAAGGAATGTGGGAACTACATTCAGCAGAATAGCTATAACATTGGTTGCAATTTCTCACAAAATGAGATTATCCAGTTTCAAGAATTTTTTGTTTACAAAAATGGATCCAGTGACTCAGGAAATGCATTACCACAGACCCAGTCATTCCAGCTGCAGAATCAAGGTAGAAAAACTAGTTAATAATTCATAAGATAGAGCCAGTGATGTCAGTATGACCCTTGGAATAATATTCTCATGGGGGAGTGATGGGGGAGGGAGTGAGGCCTGGTTTTTGATGAATGTATTGTTTGCAAGGGGTTAGGATAGCGATGTCCCCATTGCTAATGTCTCTTCAAGAAAGATCCTAAATATGGTTAACTAGAGCTCTTATCAAAGTTATAAATGTAATATAAAGGATTAATAGGTAGGATATGCTTTTTCTGATGTAGATGATGATGTACCACGGACACCAGTCATGTGTTAGACTCTCTCTCTCTCTCGAGAGAGAGAGAGGGAAGTTGGAATCATGCCTAGGATCAATGTGCCTATTCTGTAACCTGTTTAAATGTAGTATTAGTAAACAAGTGTTAAGAAGATACCAGAGTATGTCTACAATCTGTCTAAGAGCTAAGTCCCATGCCTAGAGTTCAAAATATGACAAAGGTAATTCCATCTCATAATTCTCAACCTGTGAAGCCTTTGACACTATTAACCACCTCCTCCTCCTCCAACATCACTTCGGCAACATCATCCAGCTAAGTGCAACAGCACTCACCTGGTTTCACTCTTATCTATCCAGTCACAGCCTTTTCCAGGACCTGCTGCAGCTAGAATGCAGTTTCCCTTTAAAAGCAGGTTGCCTTTAAGAAGTGCCAGCTGCCCTGAACCTGGGCCCCTTGCTGAGTGTGTGTCCACTTGGCAGTGTGTTGAGCAGTGGGCTCAATGCCACATTCATGGAGATGAGCAGGCAGCACAAAGTTTGTGTGCTACCTGCATCATTTCCATTGGGTGAGTAAAGTCAAGCATCAGAGCATAAAGAGAAAAAGAAAGATGAATGTATGTGGTATTGAGAGCTTTACCTGAAAGACTACCAGATAGCATAAGACATAAATTTACCTTAAAGGTTAGCAGATGTGATAAAGTAAATTAATGCTGTACCTTGACGATTAGCAGGTACTGTGGAGCAGTGAGAGCTTTACCTGAAAGATTAAAGATGCAGTAGAGCAGTGAATACTTTTCCCCTCACTTGTTTGAATTAATGTTGCACTTAAAATAACTCAAAATCTCAATCGCACTAAAGTTGCTGTGTCATTTTAAAATGCTACATTGTTGGAAAATTGAGCATGTGGTAAAAGAACCTCCAACGTTAAATGAAGGTTATTTCTGTCATGGAAATATTTTGTTCAAACATACATAAAACATAACGATGACAAAAGAGAAATTAACCTCAATTGGGAAAATCGTAGAATTGTAAAATGAAGATGTTTATGTATTGGGCATAGGATGGAAAATTCCTCTCGTTAACAAGTCGGGAGTCGGGGTAATTACTATTCAGCAGTTATGTAGTGGAAAACAAAGCACCTCAGCAGCTTGTGAGTGTATCAGAGTGTTTATATATCGCACCCCTTCCTCTGTCTCCAATCCCTTGATATATTTATCGCCCCTTTGTCCATTTCCCTCAGTGACATTATCCCCTATCTTGTGTTTCTCACTGCACGTTTATCCTTGTATTTCAATTCCAACTCAATTTCCCTGTAATTTTGGATACTCCTACCATTCCTTTCCCTACTCTATTGCTGAATCAGAGCGGTCTGGGGATTTGTTGAAGCTTTTCCCAAGGCCAAAGAACAGCTACTACCAAGGTGCTACTTAGTTTCTTCTGTATAAGGTTTGAAAATGAACAAATAACGTGTAGTTGTACGCAGGTTAATGGAAGGTAAGTGGCAATCCTAAAATCCTGATTTCAATAGATTGAGCTGGATCTATTGATGCCCACACATATAAAGTTAAATAGCCTGAATGAAGGATATCAGTTTACTTGTCACTGTGTTGTATGTTTAACCAAATTCTTGCATTACATAAGGTCCATTCTATGACATGAAAAAGTGTGCTGTGATTTAGAAATGCATTGATATTGACATTGACGATGATGCAGTCATGGAGGAATTTTAGGATTTGAAAGCAATGTGTGTTTTTTTAACAATGATTATCCTGTAATATAACAATAGCAACATGTATTTATATCACGCCTTTAACTTGATAAAACATCCCAATGCCCTTTACAGGAGTGTTATGGAGCAAAACTGGACAGCAAGACACAAAAGGAAATATTAGGGCATTGTCAAAAGCTTAATCAAAGAGTTAGGTTATAAGGAGTGTTGTAAAGGAGGAAGGAGAGGTAGAAAGTCAAAAAGCTTTAGTGAGAGAATTCCAGAGCTTAGGACTTTGGCAGCGGAAGGCACAGCCACCAATGGTAGAGCAATAAAAATCAGTGGTGCACAAGAGGTCAGAATTAGTGGACCACAGATATCTTGGGGGGTTGTAGGGCTGCAGGAGATACAGAGATGGGAATTGATGAGACCATGGAGGGATTTGGAAACAAGGTTGATCATTGTAAAAGCGAGGCATTGCTTAATCTGGAACCAGTGCAGATCAGCGAGCACAGGGGTGATGGGTGAACAAATTTGGTGGGTAAGGAAATAGGCAGCAGAGTTCTGGATGACCATAGATTTATGTAGGATGGAATGTGGGAGACCAGCCAGGAGTTGAAATAGTCAAGCTTAGAGGGAACCAAGCTTGAAAACAGATTGGTTCAGCCTCAGAGAATTGCCAGACAGAGGGATCAAGTCAATGGCTAGGGGGTGAACTTTGTAGGGGGTACCCAAGACAATAGCTTCGGCCTTCCCAATATTTAGTTGGTGGAAATTTAGGTGCAACCAGTACATGATGATCAAGGAGAGTAATAATTTAGAAACAAATGGGGGGGTGGAGGGGTGGGTGTTGAGTGAGAGGGTGGAGAAGTATACCTGAGTGTCATCAGTGTACATGTTCTGACACTTCTTTTTGCATTTGGGGAGGGAAAACAAAGCAAGGTATTACTCAATAAACGGGAAGTTATTGAGAGCGGTTGCAGAAGTGAGAGGCCTTAGAGTACATATCCGCAGGCCTTTGAAGGTGGCAGGACAGGTGGTCGAGGTGGTTAAAAAAACATATGGAATGCTTCCCTTTATTGGGCGAGGTATTGAATACAAAAGCAGGGAGGTAATGATGGAACTGTATAAAACGCTGGTGAGGCCACAGTTGGAATTTTGTGTACAGTTCTGATCACCATATTACAGGAAGGACATAATTGCTCTGGAGAGAATACAGAGGAGATTTACAAGAATGTTGTCAGGGTTTGAAAATTGCAGCTATCAGGAGAGATTGGATAGGCTGGGGTTGCTTTCCTTAGAACAGAGGAAGCTAAGAGGTGACCTAATTGAGGTGCACAAAATTATGAAGGGCCTAGATAGGGTAGACAGGAAAGACTTGTTCCCCCTAGCTAAAGGATCAATTACCAGGGGGCATAGATTTAAAGTGATTGGTAGAAGGATTAGAGGGGCCATGAGGAAAAGCTTTTTCATCCAGAGGGTGGTGGGCATCTAGAATTCAATGCTTAAGTTGGTGGTTGAGGCTGAAACGCTCAACTCAATTAAAAGGTACCTGGATCTGCATCTGAAGTGCTGTAACCTGCAAGGCTGTGGAGCAGGTGCTGGAAAGTGGGATTAAAATGAGCGGCTAGTTTCTTTTTTATTTTTTGGCCAGCGCAGACATGATGGGCTGAATGGCCTCCTTCTACACCATAACTTTTCTATGGTTCTATATTTAAAGAGATTACAAATATGCCAATGGGAACTGCATTTTATTCAAAGATTTAATGCATTAAACATGCCTTGCATAAAACAAATTATATGTACATAATATGGAAAAAGAGCTCATAGAAAATAATACAGGATATTTTCTAGAAGACTTGCAAAACTGAAATGCACCAGGCAAAACAATTACTCAATTGTCTTTTTGATATTATTTTGAAATGATAAATTTGAGGGCGAAGATTCTAGGCACAGAGTGACAATTTTTTATGCAGCAGGCATCAGTAAGAAAGCTAAATGGATATTCGTAGTTTTAATTAGCCTTTGGGAAAGCTTGATATGAGTACTTTCAGCCATGACTTGACATCAAACTTTAGGGGGTGGGGAGGGGGGGCGGCATCAGAACAAAGAATAGCCTCTGAGAAATGTTGTGAGCAGTTGATTCCAAGTTTTAGATCTTTGCACTAAGAAGAGGCCAAGAAACAAAATTGAACCTTAATAGAAGGAAATTGCATGAAGAAGGGATGTAATCCAAGTTTTGTATTGCTGAAAAAAGAGGCATGACTAAGCTTTTCATCTTGCAATCATCAGGACACTCCCAAGACCCTGACCAATCAGGGTCAAGTTGCCTGGTTTAAATTTCAAACAATGCTTGGCAGTTAACTGTCAGTCACCATCAGTCTTGCATTCTCCATGGCAATACCACTTGCCAACCAATCAGCACTCTCTTCACATTGAGTATAAATTGTTGCTTTCCCCTTGAATTGGTATTCTTACTTGTGCCCTGATGAGTGCAAGATGAAAAGCTTAGGCATGCCTCCTTTTTCAGCAACACTCAAGTTCTATACTACAAAATGACTATTTTTAATGGCCTAGTTTTAATTAACAGCATTGATAATATTGTTATGACCCCTGCTGAGGTTAGCCCTGGACACGCCTGACCCCAGCTTGATAGATCCTAACTTTTAATTTGTTTATTTAGATATATGGAGAGTAGCTACTGAACAGAGGCACAGGAGTCAGCTGAATAACTTTTAACAAAAGAATAAAACATTTATTAAACAAGAAAAGATGAACTACAATACTCCTTCACCCACAACTATACCTTTACAAATATACACAGGATAATACAAGTTATAAAAGCTATTTTATACTTTAATGTCCATAATGAGTACACAGCCCATGTACCAATAGGCACCCTATGGTCAGACATACCACACTCTAAAACCAAGTGACAGAGGTACATGTTCTAACCCTTTTTTTTTGCATTTGGGGAGGGAAAACAAAGCAAGGTATTACTCAATAAACGGGAAGTTATTGAGAGCAGTTGCGGAAGTGAGAGGCCTTAGAGTGCATGTCCACAGGCCTTTGAAGGTGGTAGGACAGGTGGACGAGGTGGTCAAAAAAGCATACGGAATGCTTCCCTTTATTGGGCGAGGTATTGAATACAAAAGCAGGGAGGTAATGATGGAACTGTATAAAACGCTGGTGAGGCCACAGTTGGAATTTTGTGTACAGTTCTGGTCACCACATGACAGGAAGGACATAATTGCTTTGGAGAGAATACAGAGGAGATTTACAAGAATGTTGTCAGATGCTATGGATCTCTCCTCAACTCTCCCCAGACGCTTGTCACACCGTCTTTCACATGAGAGTTACCAATTTCCACTCTCTAAGGACTCACCTTGAAATCTTCTCCCAAACCGATGATTTCTCTCAGACGCCTTCCGCAAGAGTTCACCTCCAGTATTTAGAACTCTCCTTCTGATGCTCCTCTTCCTTGGGTCACCACATGTATTCATGCTGTCTTCCATGCACTCTCCCTTACTGGCTCAGCTGTCAACAGTACCAATACTGCTTCACATGCCCATAGCAAAGAGTTACAGACCTTCAGTTGTCTCTTTGGACCTTCTTGCCTCTTACAAGCTGTTCTCACTTTAAACCTGCTTTCTGCAGCTTTTGTCTCTTTAAATCTGAAGCTTGGAGCCTTTCTATCTGCCCCTCTCCCTTAACTTCACTTAACAGGATCTTTTCCAGGCTCCTGTCCTTCCTTTGACTAGAAGGTGTGCTTGGGACTTTCTCCTGTTTCACTCTCTTGTTCCTGTCTTGCTCCTTTGGTCTTGCGACCTTTTGATTCTTTTTTGGAAATCCTCAGCTCGCACTTCCAGTATCCAGTCTCTCTGGGGACCTGGCTTCAAACTGATCTTAAAACTGCTGGTTCTTTAGTTTTTCTGTGTGTGTCTATGGGAGGGATCTGCCTCTCTGACCCCCTGTTGTTAGGCACCAGTCCAATTCTTCTACCCTTGTTTGTTATACCTTAGCCTAAGTCGTAAAACTCTTATTAGAAATGCAAGCGCCTATTTAAAGTGAAACTAAAACTCCCTTTGACCTTTCTTAACACACAGATACAGATATGCAAATCAAACTTAAACTTTAAACTCTTTCCTAACACCTACAAATACCAATATAACTTACTTAAACTGTTTCTATTTTCTAACAATATAGATATGGATATATTTTGCACCATGACAGAACCAAAGGAAATGATTTTTTAGCTAAAGAAATCAAGGGGAGAATTTTCTCCCCGTTGGGCAGGCTGGGTGGCTGCGGGTGCCAATTAAGGCCCGCCCAGCGTGACACGCACCCAGAAGTGCTCAGTGCCACCTGTGCGGGCGAGGGGAGGAGGGAGAGTCGGGACCTGCACTCTTTTGCGTATACGTGCGAAAGAGTGCTGAAATCTCCCTGAGCTGTCTCAGGGAGATTAAGGAAAGTCATAAAAATGTGATAAATAAAATAAATAATTCTGGCATGTCCCCTCATTGTGGCAGTGTCACATAAGGTGGGACATGTTTATCAATTTACATGAAACATTTTATCAAATTAACAAAGCATTCATGAAACCTCATCCATGAAAAATGTGAAGGCTGCTTGGGCTCTTTGCCTGCCCGCCAACCTTAAGGTTGGACGGGCAGCCCTGACAAGTGCCTCCATTAGTTGATTGATGTCCTTAATAGGCCTTTGACAGTTCAGCGGGAGCACAGCCGACTCCGGTGCGCGCCCGCCGAAATGAAGGTTGGAATGACGCGTGGTGATGTTGGGACGTACGCCCGTCATCACCGCGCATCATTTTATGCGTCGGCGTGTGGAGCCCGCCCCCACATGCCGACCAGAAGGTTCAGACCCAAGAGCTTGATAGCTTATGGGATAAATTCTCTGTGTTTAGGGCATTAACCTGTGGAATAAGTTTCCCAACTGGCCCATAGCTATATGGGCCATTCCAAAGAACATAGATGGATTTCTCATTCAGCAAAGAGAAGGGAGATATGCAAGAAAAAGGTCTTTGAGCCAAGAATTGCTTTTGTTTTTAATAGGCTTACAATTAAAATACAATGCTCACACTCCTCAAAATGTGACCTGCACCTTTGTGGGCATTGCTTACCATTTAACATTGTTAAAGTCATAAACAAAGATCAGATGGTTCATTTCTCAGTTTTTTAACATTCTATCAGTTTTTCTATGCATTACCAGTAGCGATTTAACATGCAAAAAGGATCCATAGCATGCTTTATTTTATGCATGGTAAATGCAGATAATTACCCTGATCATGCCAGTATAGTTGAAATGATTTGACTAATCCTCTTTAGTAACTGGGCAAAAACTCCCAGCCACATATGCATTTGGAGCCACACGACCTATGTGGCTGGTCCAGTTAAGTTTCTGATCAGAAACTGCCCACCCCCAGCAACACCTGGGTGGTCTACCCATTATTCCATACAACGCTCTTGTGTTGTCTGCAAATTTTGCCCTTAGTACAAGAGGAGAGTTGATTGCAGTGGCATTGAATATTAAAGGCACTTATATGACATGAATGTTACTTATTTCTTATTAACCCAACCCTGAATGTTGTCCAGGTCTTGCTGCATGCAGGCATGGACTGCTATATTATCTGAGGAGTCGTGAATGAAACTCAACACTGTGCAATCTTCAGTAAATATCCCCACTTCTGACCTTATGGTTTTTAATGAAGCAACTGAAGATGGCTGTGTCTGAGGAACTCCCTCAGCGATGTCTTCGGGATGAGGTGATTGGCCTCCAACAACTGCAACCAACTTCCATTGTGGTAGGGTTGACTTCAGCTAGAGTTTTCACCCTTATTCCCAATGACTTCAATTTTACTAGTGCTCCTTCATGCTACACTCACTGGCCCTTTAAATAGCATATGTGGAGTCCCCCCAGCATCTGAATCCATGTGCAGGGGTGAATGGTTAACACAGGGCATTCATGGGACCTGTGTGGTCCAAATTTGTAGAATGTGCTCCTCATTAGCCTGAGAGGCTGTTTGACATCAAGTTCTGCCCACTGAAAATTATGGAGCATGCATGGCAAGCCCGTGCTAGTGCCCTTCCAACATGTGGCTCCTTGTGCCTGTGCCAAAAATGGGCACAGGTACTGTTCTTGCCATTTTGAGGGCCTCTGGCTTCTGTAGCACTGGCCTCAGTGGCATTATAGTGGCAAATTTTGTGGCCTCCCTGTTTAGAGCATTGACCTATGGAATAGACTGCTTAACAGTTTGTGTGTACTGCGTTTTCAAAGGCAATCATATGGGTTCCTCGTTTAAGCAGAGACAAAAGAGGTACAAAGAGATTGACGGTATGTGGGGTGTAAGGGATACCACAATATCTTATTTTTGCATTGAATTTGCACCTTCATTTTTTTCAGAAATTCTGAAAGCTCTTGAAGCTCGGGCAGTTCACTTGCTCCAGTTCCATTACACCACAATTTTTTTCTGAAAGTATCATTCTCTGAAATGCTTGGATTAATCCACTTTAGTAACAGGACAAAAACTTAATTCATATCTTTCAGTGAAACTCAATCCTCCTGGAGACCTGGCACTGAATATCTCGAACAACAACGAGCTCATTTTGAGCTGGGACGTACCAGGGAACTTGCTGAGATGTCGAATGTTTGAAATCAGGTACCGGAGTAATAAGGATAAAGAATGGCAGGTACAGTGTGACAATGACAACAAGACTAACAAGTGTTTTACCTTATAAACAGAGAAGAGTAGTTAATTTTTACACTGAAAAAATGTAGTGCGTTATCCCTTTGTCACTGAGAATTAGGATGAAGATCTATACCTTGCCAGCTGGCTTGGATCAAATTGCTCTGTGTAGGCCCTTCCACCAGACTGAAGACAAATATCTGGCATATAGATGATGGTAAAATTCTGAGATTTGGGATGATTACTGCTTGGGGCTGTTAACTGGAGGGAGGTCGATGACATGTTCATATACCTAGGGCTTGGTGCCTATCTTAACTGACTTGCAAAACAATCAACAGCTGCAGCTACATGTCCAGCTAATGGAAGCACCATTTAATGGGATAGGGTGTGTGACCATGTTGTAGTTAGAAGCATGGTGACAACCCACTCATATTTTATGCTGAGTTACCCGTGCCATGTGTGAGAAGCAGCTGAGAATTTGGAAATCTCAAATCTACCGTGTCTGAATCTAACAATGGACTAATGACTGGTGCTGGAGGGATGGTAGTTAGGGTCTCTCTATCGGCATGGCGATTCCAAACTGGCACAACTCATAATGGGATTTAAGAACCAAATTGAATCTCCCTCCTTTCCTCTCCCCACCCCCTCTGCGTCATTCGCTCCATCCCCAATGCTACCACCACTCCTTCATGTAAGATGTGATATTTCAAAGCATCAGCTGGTCAGGTTAACGTAGTACTCAGGGCACTTTGATCATTGAATAATTAAGCTGATTCACTAAGGACAACTGCAGGGATAGACTTTCACTTGTGATTGGAATTGTTCCCTGTTAGCCTGGAATCCTGGAATCCTGGGTCAGGTGCCCCTGTCTGGAAAAACAACAGGAAGCTTACCAATTCCTTGCTCTTTAGTTAGTTAAACTTCAGCAGTCTGCTTGAAGCTCCTTCTTCTTAAGTTCTTTGCACAAGGGCAAGTCCAATACACAGCACCATGACCTCCTTCATGGGTAGGGCAAGGAGGTGGGTCCCAAATCGACCCCAGTCAAAACAGGGATCAAACTCCATGCTGTTGGTATCAATCTGATCCACACCAGCCATCCATCCAACTGAGCCGACAGGCCCTCAAAGGGGTCCAAGTTGCTGGGGCAACATACATTTTTACAAGCATATTGTAACCTCGAGCTTTGGGTAGTGATGATAGAGGCTCTAATTCCTTTCCATCACATAGCTGACCAGGAATCTCTCCCACTCTCACTGCCTGCCATTGGCATATGTTGCAAGGGTTTATAAGTTGATCCTTAACCTTCCTGGCTGCTTTATGAATGCATCTTCCTTGGCCATCAAGTCCAAGAGTGGGACTTCAAGCCGGAGCTTCTGCCTCAGAAGCAGGGATCCTACCCGCTATGCCTCAAGGCTTCCTTGAAGCTCCGAAGGAGAGCCAATTTGTCTTGAATCTCTTCTGACTTGAGAATGTATAATATGCCCCTATGGGAAAAGAATGTGCACTTCAGATTTGATAAACAGAATGCATACAAACACATAAACTTCCTAATGGGTTGAAGAGGAGATTTAAAAAAAATAATGGGTTTCTATGTGTGTCAGGCAGTGATTGATCAAAAATACATCTTTAAGAGTTTTATATAAGATATAATTGAGCACTCACAGCCCAGTTCCTAGTGGACGCTAATAGAACTGCTGGCAAGTTAGTTGATAAAGGAATGCATTTAGCTAATTGGGAAAGGCAATAAAGAAACTGGTATCACATCAATATATTCTCAAGAGCAATTAGGGATGGACAATATATGTTGGCCCTGCCAGCAATGTTCACATCCCATGAAAGAATAAAAAAAATTATGGGTACTCTTCTGAACCTGGAGTCTTTTCTCATATGCTGTGAATATTTTTTTTCGGAATACGTGCATACTGCAATGCTCTTAGGTTACTTGAAATTTTTGCCTTTAAGTATGAGACCAGTGATGTTCAAACAGCAATTCCGAAGAAGAGTCATGTTTGATTCGAAACATTAACTTTGTTTCTCTCTCCATAGATACTGCCAAACCTGCTGAATTTTTTCAGCACTTTCTATTTTCATTTCAGATTTCTAGCATCTGCAGGATTTTGCTTTTATTATTATATTATTGTTCAAACAGGGCAATTTTATCCATGGAAATTCTTTCCTGGACCACATTCTCCTTCCCATTATTGTATGTATAACGCAATTTTCAGAACCCTGCTATTTTCACTTCTAACATCTTGGTTGCTTCCTCTTCATTAACATTTCTCTTGGGTCATAAATCTTTAACATTTGTTATTTTCCTTCAGACCTGTAGAGGTCCTGTGCAGTCACTCTATAGAAACGCCCTTGCCTTTACTTTGGCTTTTCATTTAAGCTGTACAATATCTCCCTGAATTCTCTCAGCCCCATGAATTATTGCTGTCATATTGACGTATTTGTGACAAATTTCTGCTCTACTTACCTGCTTTGCTTAGCCATCCTCAGCCAAAAAAGCGCTCATGCCTTTACATCATAGCAATGACAAGCACTTCAAGAGTCTATCCCATTGCCCTATAAATTGGCATTTTCATAATTTTATTTTATGTTTTTCCGCATTATTCGCATATTCCGCAGCTGTGACAAATTGCTGCAGTACTCACTTGATGTATTGCACCATCTCAGTGCTATAACAACAAACCCATTCCGATTACCTTGAAGGCTTAACCAGATAATATGGGGCAGGAATCATACCAGGTAGGATGGGCAGAAACCCTTCCTTGAAGACACTTGTGAATAAGTTGGGTTTTTAGAACATCCCAGCAGCTTTCATCCTGTCAGCCTAAAAGTTATCAGAATTCACCTTCACAGTTTGCCAGGACAGGAAATCTCAGGTTGTTAATCCAATTCCATAAACATAACACCTTCATACTCCACGAGGCTTTATCTTTAGCTCACCGAAGTCTGTATTTTCCTTTCCTCAGCATGCTGCAAACATAAGAACATAAAAAAAAGGAGCCAACGCACAGTAGCAGCAGTGTGTGTACCATCTGCAAGATGCACTGCAGGAATTCACCAAGGCTCCTTCGACAGCAACTTCCAAACCCACGACTGCTACTATCTAGAAGGACAAGGGCAGCAGATGGATGGGAACTCCACCACCTGGAAGTTCCCCTCCAAGTCACTCACCATCCTGACTTAGAAATATATCGCCATTCCTTCAGTTGCTGGGTCAAAATTCTGGAATTCCCTTCCTAATAGCACTGTGGGTGTACTTACACCACATGGACTGCAGTGGTTCAAGAAGGCAGCTCACCACCACCTTCTCAAGGACAATTAGGGATGGGCAATAAATGCTGGCCCGACCAGCAAAGCCCACATCCCGTGAATGAATAAAAAGAAAGCTGGAGTAGGCCATTTAGACTTTCAAGCTTCCTTCACCATTCAACAAGATCATAGATGATCTTCTACCTCAACTCCACTTTCCTGAACTATCCTTATATCGCTTAATTACCATTGTACCCAAGAAATCTGTCAATCTATGTCTTGAATATACTGTACTCAACAACTAGGTATGCACAGCTCTCTTGGGTAATAATTTACAGCGCTTTGAGTGAAGAAATTTCTCCTTATCTTGGTCCTAAGTGATTGACATCTGAGATTGTGGGAGGAATTTAATGTCCGTCCTCGGGAGCGAGCTGGGAGGCAGGGGGGAATTGTATAATGAGGGCAGCAACTCTCGGGGTAGAGAGCTTATCGTCTTTCCAACTCCCACCCCCCCGCCCCGCAATTAAGCCTGGGCCACAAGGGCTGAGGACACCTTTCTACCCGGATGCCAATTGAAGCCTATTAATGGTCACTTAAGGGCTTCATCCCACTGCCACTAGTATTCCAGCAATGGCTGGGGGCACAACCAACAAGGCAAGGCTGCCAGGTAAACCCTGACAGGTCTTCCAAGGACTCTCTGGCAGCATGGGCTTTCTCACAGGAAGGCCCTTTGCCCTTTAAATCAAAATCCCTTCCCCACCCTCATCAGGGCCTGCTTGACTGTCCCCGACAAACCCGCCCACGTGTTCCAGGGCTCCATGACTGTTCCTTCTCCTGGGGCCCATTGTAGTGCTGGCACTGAAGAGTTGCTGGCCTCCGGTTGACAGCTCTTAGTAGAGGGAGATCTGCCCTTCAGGACCCAGGCACCCCATGCTGACCAGGTAGGTGCCTGATTGGCTTTTAATTGTGTCGAGCGTCTGGGAATGACTGTGGCGGGGATGCAAGTCGGGCCCACTGCCGTGACCATTAAATCCAGCCCTATGGTGTTCTAGATTTCCCAGCCAGAGGAAACATTTCCTCCGCATCTGCAAGCCATTTAAGAATTGTATATGCTTCAGTTAGATAAACTCTCATTCTTCTAAACTCAAGGGAATATAGGCTTGGTCTACTCAATGTCTCCTCATAGGACAATCCCCTCATCTCAGGAATGAGTCTAGTAAATCATTGTTGTGCTCCTTTGGTAAGGAGACCAAAACTGTACACAGTTCACCAGGTGTGGCCTCACCAATTCCCTATATAATTGTAGTAAGATTTCTTTACTCTTAAACTCCAATCCTTTTGTAACAAAAGCTAACACACTATTTGCCTCCCTAATTGCTTGCTGTACCAGCTTGTTAACTTTCTGTGATTCATGTATCAAGTCACCCAGGCCCCTCGAAACATAAACATTTTCCAGTGTCCCACCATTAAAAAGAAATGCTGCTTTTTAATTTTTCCTCCCAAAGTGGATAACTTCACACTTCCCCGCATTACATTCTGCCTGAATCTTGCCCACCTGTAGCCTTATACTTCCTCTCACTGCTTGTTTTCCCACCTAACATTGTATCATCAGCAAAATCGAATATGTTACACCCTGTAATCTCACCTTAGACATTAATGTAGATTTTAAAAAGCTGAGGCCCAAGAACTGATTCTTGTTGCACCCCGTTACTATAGGCTACCAAACCAGAAATGTAACGTTTATTCCTACTCTGTTTTCTGTCCCGTAACTAATCCTCAAACAATGCTAAAATAATATCCCCAAATCCCATGAGCTGTCATTTTGTGTCACCTTATCAAATGCTTTTTGAAAATTCAAATACTCAACATTCACTTGTTCCCCCTTATCCATCCTATTAGTTACATCCTTGCATATTATCGGCGTGTTAGTTGTTAAAGTGATATAATGTGGATCAAAATGAATTTCTTATTCATCACTACAATTAAACCAAAATCCTTTTCCAATTTTGGCAACACCTTGTTGACCTCCTTATAGAGGTCTGCGATTTAATATATTAAATCACATTTAAGTTCCAATTGTTACTTGTTTATACATGTAGAGAGAAATAGTCAATTTGCAAAATTGGCATTATTTGGGGTGCGTGGATTTCAAGAAGCATTACATATTTCAAGTGTGAAGGAAGATTAACCAGTATTGTGGCAGAGCCGAGCTGTGGAGGTCAGGGAATATGATGCCACCAAAATCCAGTCTATTGTTTACCCCAGTACTGAGATGTTAATATTATTATCACTTTTGATTACATGCTACATTTTCTTGGTTTGTTCACATAGGTACATAGAATCAATTCGCAAGCAAGATATGTTTTGTCAAGTATGGATCCAGAGATACCCTATACCTTTCAAGTGCGAAGTAAGATGAACGAGTATTGTGCCTCAACTAAGCTGTGGAGTGAATGGAGCCCACCTGTTCAGTGGGGAAGAAATGACACAAGTAAGTGAAATTCTTTTGTTGCATACTCATAGAATCTTACAGCACAGAGGGAAAGCATCCAGCACATCACAGTTGGTCCCATAAACATGCTCTTTTTCCATAGCTCTGCAATTTTCCACCTTTCAAATATCTATTCAATTTCCAGTTTGAAAGTTACCATTGGGCAGAATTTTCCCCCCTTTGGGGGTAATGTTTAAGAGCGGGCACGCGGAGGCACGCAAAGGCACGCCTCCAATCGGTACCCCTGATTGGGGGTGCACCGCTATTTTACGTGGGTGGGCCAATTAAGGCCCGCCCAGCGTGACGTCCGCACGGAAGCGCTATGCGCTCCCTGTGCAGGCAGAGGGGTGGGGGATTCCCTCAGCCGGGAGTGCGCTCTTTCGCGCATGCACACGAAAGAGTGCATTCATCTCCCTGAGGCTAAGTGCTGCCTCAGGGAGATTAGCTCTACAGTAAAAAATCTTAAAAATAGAAAAGATTTTCCTGACATGTCCCCTCATGTGACATTGTCACATGAGTTGGGACATGTCCATCACTTTTAAATGCAGTTTAATTACATTTTTAAAAACCTACATGAAACCTCATCCCGCCCGTGGATGAGGTTTCCTGCTTTTTCTGAAGCCCGCCAGGTCTCCCGGCCTGCCCGCCAACCTTAAGGTTGGACGGGCAGGCCCATTGATGACTTTAATGGCTCTGTCAATGGCCTCAATTGGCCATTGACAGGTCGGCGGGCGGACAGCTGATTCTGCTGAGCCCCCGCCTACCTGAAAATTTAAATGGGGCGGGTGATGTCAGAAGTTCTGCCCGACGTCATCCCACATCATTTTATGCATCATGGAGCAGGCCCCACCCCCAGCTCACTGACCAGGAAATCCTGGCCATTGAGTCTGCTTCCATCACCCTTTTAGGCAGATCATAATAACTAACTGTGTCTTCTCATCTCTGCCTCTTTGACCAATTACTTTAATTCTTTATCCGCTGCTTAATGCCCCCTCTGCCAGTGGAGCCAATTTCTATTTTTTAACTCTATCAAAGCCCTTCCTGATTTGGTACACCTCTATTAAATATCTTCTTAACCTTCTCTGTTCTAAGGAGAAAATTTCTCTCACCATGTTTCTGTAGTTTCTTATCCCTGATAGCATTCTAATGAACCTGCTCTGCAGCACCTGCTGACACCCCCACTGCGCCATTAGCATCTTAAAGTATGATGTCCAGAATTGGTCACAGTACTCCAGCTGAAACCTGCTCAATGACTTATAAAGGTCGAGCATAGCTTCCTTGCTATTGTACTTGATAAACTTGAGTGTAGCCCCAGGACCAGAGGCAGGCGGGCACTAAACATAGAGCAGCTAGCCAGCGTGCTGGTTCCTGAGCTCCATCTCACAGGGGCAGGGTGGGGTGGTGGTGGTGTTGGGAGGCTTATTTACCCACACGTGGCAGGTTCATTATGAGCCACTTAAGGCCAGTTATAGGGGCTGACTTGGATTTTCCAGTTAGTCTCCAAGCTCCTGAAGGCATTGGGGGGGACAGCCTGGAAGCCGTGGCATTCCAGGCGGCCGGTGCTCCAGACTGGCTTAGAGGCTCTCCTTGCCTGCCTGAGTGAAGAAGCAAAGGCCAGCCTGTAGAGGAGCTCCCCCAGCCCCTATCTCCCCCACCCCCAACATAGAGACCTGGTTGCAAAGGCCATTTTTAATTTAATTTTTGAAACACTATTTTGAAGCACCCTCTCCTTCACTTATCTTCCATTGCAGCCTGTTGCTGCTTTCCGACTGGAAAGCCTCTGATTGGCTGTCCAGTTTTGAGCGCCTTCCCACTGTCCTTAATTGGCCACTCTGGGGCAAATTACAGCGTCCCCCACACAGTGCAGATCTTCTGGGGGAGAATCTTGTTGAGGCATCGGGAGGGGTCTCACCTGTTAGCTGGAGAGCCTCTTTTCTGGAAAGCCCACCCAATCACAAGACAATCAGGCAGTAGTGAGGACACTGGCGGGTCTTCCCCTAGAATCAAGACCCTGGGGGTGGAATTCTTGCCCACCGAGAGCTGCTGGCTAATCAGAGGTCAGCAACTCTTGTGCTCATCAGCGCCACAGGTGAGTCTGTGCCTGCTGCCAGAAGGACAGGCAATGGAGTGCCAGGGTCACAGAACAAACCAGTCCACAAGTAAGAAATGTGGGGTGGGTGGGTGTTTCACGGGCTGGGGGCTGAGGAGAGAGGGCTGCAGGGGGGCTGGCAGACAGGCAAGGGGTGGGTGTCAGCAGGCAGGACCACACCCCTTCTCAATATCTAATCTCTTGATCAGGCACTGAGTGCCTTTGTTCAAGGCGCCTCACCGCTCCCACAACCCTCCCCAGCCCCAGAGGTGACAAGCTGGGCACACCGTATTGTCTGACATGCACATTGCATGGCAACAGGCCCTCCTCAAGCTTGGTTAATACCAGCAGCAGTGGGATGAGGCCCTTAAGTGGCCATTAATTGGCTACTTAAGGGCCTCAATTGGCAGCGGGGTAGGATAGTCAACCATGGGCCTTCCCGTCCAGAACTTTATTATGGATTAGCCAGGAAGGCTTCAAGGTTTCAGTATGCCACCTTCCTGCTTAAGTACATGTCCTTCCCATTTCCACGCTTGCCACCAGGGAGAACACAAGATTCCACCCCTGAACCCCCCTCAACCATCTGACTCCCCCTTGAACCCCTCAAATCTCCTCGTTCCTCCAACATCCCCCAGACCCTCTGACTCCTATCTGACCCTCCAACTACACATCAATCCTCTGACTCCCCACAGAGTCTCCAGCTATCCCCCGATCCTCCAACTCACCCCAATCCTCTGAGTAACCCCATGACCCTCTGACACCTATCTGGCACTCCATATACCCCCCTGATCCTCTAACTCCCCCCAAACCTGACTCCCACCCCTGACCCAACCTGACCTGACCTCACCACCCTATCCACCCTGCCACCCATTCCAGCTGCCACCCTACCCACCCTGCCACCTACCACTCTATCCACCCTGTCACATACCTATCCCCCTGCTACCCTACCCAGCTGGCATCTTACCCATCCTGCCACACTACCCACTTACTTCACTCACACTCATTCACTGACACAGCGAAAAGCTATTCAAATGTCCCAAACCTTTTCACTGTCTTAGTGAATGCAAACTTACCAAAATACGGTGTATTTTGTGTGGTAGCTGGGAGCATGATTTGGCTTCCCCCCAATGATCCTGCCCTACATAGGAGGACTCCCAGAACATTTAGGCTCTGCTTTTCCAAAGAGGCCTGGTTCAGAAGTTCAGGCCAGAAATGCAGAGCTCCAGTTTAAGGTAAGTAAGTGGGAACAGAGTGACAATCCAATGGGTGATTGCCACCCCTTGGAAGTTTCAGCCCTTTGTCTTCAGATGAATGAAGGAGACGGGAAGATCTTCCATTTTTCTCCTTCAGTGTGTGTTCAGAATCAAAGAAGCACAGTATGGTTACAGAATAGAAGGAGGCCATTCGGCTCGTCATTTCTGTGCCAGGTCTCTGCAGAGCAATTCAATTAATGCTGCACCACCCTGCTGTCTCCTTGTAGCTGTATAAATTATTCCCCTTCAGATAATGATCCAATTCTCTTTTGAGAGCAATAATTGAATCTGCCTCCATTCTCAGGCAATGCATTCCAGATCCTAACCATTCGCTACGTTAAAACACTTTTCTTCATGTCACCGTTGCTTCTTTTGCCAATTATCTTAAATCAGTGTCCTTTGATTTTTGATCCTTCCACTAATGGGGGCAGTTTCTCCCTCACGATTTTGAACACCTCCATCAAATCTGCTCTCCTCCAAAGAGGACAGTCCCAGCTTCTCTGATCTATCTAAGTAACTGAAGTTCCTCATCCCTGGAACCATTCTTGTGAATCTTTTCTGCACCCTCTCTAATGTCTTCACATCTTTCCAAAAATACGGTGCCCAGAGCTGGACACAATACTCCAGTTGAGGGCAAACCATTGTTTTATACATGTTTATCATAACTTTCTTGCTTTTGTACTCCGTGCCCCTATTTATAAAGCCCAGGATCATATATGCATTATTAACAGCTCTCTTAACCTGTCCTGCCACCTTTAATGATTTGCGTACATATATCCCCAGGCACCTTAGCTCCTGCACCCCCTTTAGAATTGTATCCTTTATTTTATATTGCCTCTCCCTATTCTTTCTACCAGAATGAATCACTTCACACTTCTCTGCATTAAATTTCATCTGCCAGTTGTCCGGCAATTCTGCCAACATGTCTACGTCCTTTTGAAGTTTAACACTGTCCTCCTCACAGTTCACCACACCTTCAAGTTTTGTGTCATCTGCAAATTTTCAAATTCTGCTCTGTAAACCAAATTTTAGGTCATTAATATTATGTTATGAAGAGCAGGAGTCCCAACATCAATCTCTGGGGAACCCCACAATAAACCTTCTTCCAGACTGGAAAAACTCACCACTACTCTCTATTTCCTGTCGCTCAGCCAATTATATATCCTTGTTGCTACTGACCCTTTTATTCCATGAGCTCTAACTTTGCTCACAAGCCTGTTGTGTGGTACTTTGACAAACACCTTTTGGAAGTCCATGTACACCACATTGACCGCATTACCCTCATCAACCCTCTCTGTTATCTCATCAAAAACTCAAGCGTGTTAGTTAAACACGGTTTTCCCTTGACTATTCCATGCTGGCTTTCCTTAATTGATCCACATTTACCCAAGTGACCATTAATTTGTCCTGAATTATCATTTCTAAAAGCTTCCCCAGCCAGCGAGGTTAAACTGACTGGCCTACAGTTCCTGGGTTTATCTTTTTTTGAACAAGCATGTAACATTTGCAATTCTCCAGTCCCCTAGCACTACCCCTGTTTCTGAGGATTGGAAATTTATGGCCTCTGCAATTTCCACTCTTTCTTCCCTCTGTATCCTTGTATCCTTGGGTGCATGTCATCTGGTTCTGGTGACTTATCAACTTTAAGTACAGGCAGCCTATTTAATATGTCCTCTTTATCAATTTTTAATCCCTCGTGATTCTCAACTGCCTCCTCTTTCACTATGACATGGGTAACATCTTCTTCCCTGGTAAAGACAGATGTAAAGTACTCATTTAGCATCTCAGCTACATCCTCTGCCTCCAAATCCCTTTTTAGGTCCCTAATTAGCCCCACTTTTCTTTTTGCCATCATTTTACTATTTATATAGCAATTGAAGACTTTTGGATTCCCTTTTATGCTAGCTGCCACTCTCTTCTTATACTCTTCCTTTGCTTCTCTTATTTGTTTTCTCAATTCCTCTCTGAACTTTCTATATTGAGCTTAATTCTCAATTATATTATCCCCCAATTAATTATTCTTACTCTGGATTACTCCTTGACCTTTTCCATAGTCAGCCTAAACCTGGTGGTATCTACAGTAGCTACAATATATTGATCCACAGTGCAAGTCTACAGAATAAATAAGATTACCTTTTTGACCACTGAAAATCTTTTTTCTACTCTATTTTATAGTCCATTTGAGTGTCCAGTGTGCCCCAATTTTGGATTGAGGTAGGGTGCGGACTGACTCATGTTGGATTACTGTCTCATATTAGACCTGTTCCTATTACCAACAGGTATGAAACATGGGAAGCTCTGGTCTGTAGCCTCATAGCTTTATTTAAGAAGAAAGGAGAATACTCTAGCCTGGTGGGGAGAGTTTCAGAGCAGATCTTGATATGGGAAGGGTTTTACAGATGTGAAGTATAAATGCATGGAGGGATTGTAGGCCCATCTTGGTATTTTTTCTTGTTTTTCTTTCTTAGGTGTTTAGATTTTGATGACCTTTTGTGACATTTGTTAATTTATTTATTCCTTCCCCTTTATCTCTTTTTCCCACTAGTAGGTTTGCCACTAGGAGTCCCTAATGGGTATTTGGTGGAAAGAGGTTGACCAGGGAGGATTGCCAGGCTGGTTAAACTGCCTGAGTGAAACTCCATGCCCATAGTCAGCATCTGCACTTTCACATCTGTAGACAGGGGACATATGATCCTGCTTTGACTTTTGCAGGGTTTGTGGAGGCTCCTTTTTCCAAAGGAGACTGAGTCAGAACACCTGAGGGCACATCATGATTAGGTGTGGAAGCCTAACTTCTAAAAATTCTTCCAAAGCAGTCCAATCAGAGCATGTCATACTTTATGTGGTAATACAGGGATGATCTCATGCCAGTGTGGCCTGATTGGTCGCACTTTCCGAATTCCACCAACCATTTCTGGAGGCCCTCACACACCTACCTAGCAATGCCTCTGGGATCCACCTTACCTGAGTTAGTAGAGATACAGAATAGTGCCATCTGATGCAAGGGAATTTGTGATGACCTTACATAATAGGATTAGCGCATGAGGAATGGACTTGAGCCATTTGCAGCTATTTTGTGTTCCATTTAGTCCTTTGCACTTCATCTTGTTCAGCCTACTTACATGTTTAACTACTGTAGATTCACTTTGCTGAACACAAAAATAATAAAATGCTAACAAGGCCTCTGCCGAAAAAAATACAAGGAAGAACTTGATCTGGGCACCCCAAAGCTGCCAAAATGTTTTCAGTGCTTAAAATGAAAGATGCTGCTTTCTTGATGGTTTTAGCTGACAAATTTTCTGCCATGATAACAAGCCAAAAAAGGTCAGGAACGGTCCCAGGTTCAATTCCTGGCATGTATTAAGTTAGCTGATCTCAGCCAGGGGCTAAAGTTATCCTTTTGGGTTTAGGAAATGAAGGGTTTTCTCATGTCCTGTCCATTGATTCCCTATTGGAAAATGGATGAATGTGGACAGTGGGTTGACTGCTAAGCACCCTATAACTGAATTGCCTGCTGCTCTACACATGCATAACCATACCTGGGAGATTGTACCCCAATGTAAGTCAGCGCTTTTTGGGAGATTAAGGCACAAATAAGATGGAAAAGGGGGAAAAAATAGATAATTGTTTTGTTTTTCAGAGAAGGCACAAAGAAAATTGTATCGTTTGATGTTATTTTCTATGGTGCCATTTTTGGGTTTATTGATACTTCTGGTGTGCCAAATAAAGAATAAAAGGTGAGCAGAATTCTGTTTTGATTTAGTTGCTATGGCCACATGAGCTACACAATAAACTGGTCTACTTCTCTATATGTCAAGTTGCTCTGGCCAGTGAACTGGAACTGATGGAAACACTAGCCAAATTCCTTTCACTTCAACTTGTACAATCATCATAAGGGAGACAAGGCTCCACCACATCAGCCTGGCCTGGATTCATAATGTAAAGAATGCCTGAATTGATTAGCTCCTACTAGGGTTGCTAACATCCTATGTCAATAGACGTCAACAGACGTCAGAAGAGAAAATAGGAAAAATTGAAAATAAAAGGATAAAAAACGAAAGCACAATGAACTCCACATCCATTTTTTACATGGAAGCATAGAACCATTAATAATGGCCTCCCACAATCCAAACACCCTGGGGTCTAGACTTCTCATACACTCTGAAGGACTCTTAGGTTTCAAGATAGAATTTCTTTGCGTTTTTGATTCAATCCAGATAGTTTCAGTAAACAGCAACATAGTCAGAAGCAGTTTTGGAAGACAATCCTATTAATCACAGGGAGGTGATGCTCCCACAGCGTGATCAAATGTGGACTAGAATATAGGGAAGCATGGACTGTGAAAAAAGTCCACTTGGTGCATCGAGCCCTTTCCATTTACACTCTTCTAATTCTGAAAATCTGAAACAAAGACAGAAAATTATGTTGGAACTGCTTAGCATTTCATTCAACATCTGTGCAGAGAGCAGGTGAAATACATTGCACTTGTACACTCTTCGTTGGATCGTCACAGAATCTTTACAGTGCAGGAGGAGGCCATTCAGCCCATTGAGTCTGCACTGGCTCTCTGAAAAAGCATTCTACCTAATCCCACTCCCCTGCCTTATCCTTGTAACCCTGCACATTCTCTCTTTTCAGATAGCAATCCAATTCCCTTTTGAACATCTCTATCGAACCTGCCTCCACCACCCTTTCAGGAAGTTCATTCTAGACTCCAACCACCCTTTGTGAGGAAACTTTTTTCCACTCGTCGCTTCTCCTCCTTTTGTCTGTTGTTTTGAATCTGTGTCCTGTAGTTCTTGACGTACTCTTGAGTGGGAAAAGTCTGTCACTATTTATCCTGTCCATACCCCTCAGGATCTGGAATACCTCTATCAAGTTTCCTCTCAGCTTTCTTTTCTCCAAGGAAAACAGACCCAGCTGCTCCAATCTATCTTCATAGCTACAGTTCTTTATCCCTGGAATCACTCTTGTGAATCTCCTCTGTACTCTCTCCAATGCCTTCACATCCTCAAGTATGGTGTCCAAAACCGACGCAGTACTCCAGATGAGGCCTAATTAGTGTCTTATACAAGTTTAACATGACCTCCTTACTCTCGTACTCAATGCACCTATTTATAAAATCTAGGATACCATATGCTTTATTAACTGTTCTCTCAAAATGCCCTGCCACCTTTAATGACTTATATACATATATGTACTCCTAGACCTCCTTTGGAGTTTCTCTCTCTATTTTATACTGTCCCTCCACATTCTTCCTGCCAAAACGAATCACCTCACACTTCTCTACATTGAACTTCATCTGCCATTTCTCTGCCCAATCACCAATTTGTCTATGTCCTTTTGAAGTTCAAGACTATCCTCATCACAGTTGGCAATGCTTTCAATCTTTGTATCATCCGCAAATTTTGAAATCATGCCCTGCACACCACAGTCTAGGTCATTAATATATAATAAGATGATTAAGGGCCCCAACACTGATCCCTGGGGAACTCCACTATAGACCTCCCTCCAATCTGAAAAAAAAACTGTACTACCCTCTAATCACTACCCTCTGTTTCCTGTCACTCAGCCAATTTCTTATCCAAGTGCCCACTTTCCCTTTTATTCCATGACCTAGAATTTTGCTCACAAGTCTATTGTGTGGCACTATATCAAATGCCTTTTGAAAATCCATATACACCAAATCAACAGCATTTCCCTTATCAACATTCTCTGTTACCTCCTGAAAAAACTCCATCAAGTTAGTTAAACATGATTTTCCCTTAATGACTTCATACTGGCTTTCCTTAATTATCCCGCACCTGTCCAAGGGACTTCTGATTTTGCCCTGAACTATGGAGCGGAATCGCCCCAGATTTGCACTGATTTGCAGTAGTGGGCAGGTAAAACGCAATGGCGGGTTTTCATGCCGTATCGTCCCAAACCGGCCACATTATTTACGCACTCCCAGGAAACACACCGTTTCCATGACAGGCAGGCTCCCATTCGCCCACCCACCTTCACCCCACCGCTGCATCACACCGGGCACCAAGTTCAGCCACAAGCACACATCTCAAAGCTTCCAGACCACCACTGCTGCACGGAAGGCATGGCCCTGAAACTGAAGTAGACTGTAGCCCCCAGGTTCAGCGATGCATCCCTCTAGTACCTTTTGGATGTCATGGAGGCCCTCCGGGATGTTCTCTACCATCCTGGTCTGGCCGCTGGATGGGCAGCAACAGCACTAACCTACCTTGGGAGGTGGTGGCAGTGGTGGTCAACGCCAACACCCTTCAAAAGAGGACAGCCACCCAGTGCCTGACACATGCACACACACACACAGACACACACACACACACACTCTCTCTGCCGGTTCAAGGGACATCACCATTCACTCTCTCACGCTCACTGTCATTGTCCTCATCCCATCCATGGGACCACTCACCACCCACACATGGCAGGCATGCTTATCATCGGGCCTGGCATGCATCCTGCTTACACTGTCTCCATCCCTATTTATGCAGGACAAGCTGGCATACAACAAGAGGAAGTGGTCACAGACCTGTGGCAGAATGCCCAAAATCAAAGTCTTCATGGATTTTGAAAACAGAGCCATCCACCCAGCTGGCGATGACTTGGACCAGTCCTCTGCTGATGGGGAGGTTGGCATAGCTCTACCCAAGTGAGAGTCCAGCAGTGCAACATCCATCAGACAACCATGCCATGAGTGATGTGTCCTGTTTCACAGGCCACTGCCATGCACTAATTATCCCTCCTTGCTTTCACAGGCACATCTGCCAAACAGCCGACAGAGTCCACAACCCTCCAATCAAGCCCTGAAGAAACCTCTGCTGGGGAACCTGGAGGCACCTTTCCTGAAGTCCTGTCACAGCGCTCACCCTCAGCCTCCACCAACACAGAGACACACACCTCGGTGGGACCTAGTTTTCAAATAGCCTCGGTATCACAATCCGGTGAGCACATTGCACAGCCTGATCCACAGCAGATGGAGGCAGGGACTTCCCTGGTTCCTGGCACTTCGAGGACTGCTGGAGACCAGAACGTTGCTGAGTCCAAGTCAGATGACGAGCCTCTGGACTCGGTCATGTCGCAGTTGCTTGAGCTGCAAAGGCAAACTCAGGAACATCAGGAAGGGATGTCTGCTGCCCTCCTCAGATTGCAAGGCCCGATGGAGGAGTCCTTCCACCTTCACTCTGAGGTGATAGCGCGGCATGCCAACGCACCGAGGTCAACACTGGTTGGATGGCGGTCGGTATGGAGACTTTGGTCGAGGACATCGCTCCTGCACTGCTGCGCAGGCTCAGCTCCATCGCTGATGCCGTAGTTGGCCTCCAACAGTGTGTACGTGAGAGGGGTGTGGGGCAGCTCAATCTCACTCCAGCTTCCCCTTCTCTTCAAGGAGTCAGCCTGCGGACCCAGGCATCAATAGGGAGAAAGAACAGCAGGTGCACACTCTGAGCCCATCCATCCAGGTGACTCTGAGGGTGTCCAGCCCATCCGACTCCCCTCTTCCTGTGACCCCAGCTCCACAGGCTGAGGAGGGTACCACTGCCACACAGCAGGACTCTGAAAGCAGGGACCCTCCAAGTCTCAGCCCTCCAGAGGACGCTCACAAAGGTCACCACAGACAGGGAATTGCAGTCAGCAGGCTGCCTCCACCTCCTCTGTGGATGTCCAGGGAGCACCAAGATGTAACAGCAGGGTTAGGAAAGTTAAGGAGAATTAACTCTTTTGGAGTCAACCAATTATACTAAATTAACAAAATGAGGGACAGAATAAATACAGCCCCTAAATTAGGGAGACTGAAAAACCAAAAACTAAATTTAAAGAAAACTTACAAACATCAAATCAAAATGCAAGCAAGGGGGTCAATTAAGCACCCCAGCCCCCGCAGTGCCCACCGGGCATGGAAGGCCTCGATAGTGCCGGCAGACACCGCATGCCCCCTCTCCAGGGACACCTGGCCACGAACGTAGCCGCGGAAGAGGGGCAGACAGTCAGGTCGGGCGACCCCCTCGATCGCCCACTGCCTGGGACCTGTTAATGGCCAACTTGGCCAGGCCCAGGAGCAGGTTCACGAGGAGGTCCTCCTCCTTCCCGGCCCCCCTCCGCACCGGGTGCCCGAAAATCAGGAGCGTGGGGCTGAAGCGCAAACAAAACATCAATAAAAGGTTCTTTAAATAACTGAAAAGGGAGTGCAGCCTACAACACCCTATATATACATGGTCCACGGACTCCACAAGGCCGCAAGTCCGTGAACCGACACGTCCTACGGTTGTAGGGGACTGCTGCATGCAACACCCTCCACCCCAGACCCCCGATGGACCTCCGTAGAGGGCCCCCCCAATGGGGACCTCCACCGCTGGACGGCAACAAGGCACGCCAGGGCTTGTCCAGGCGGCAGGCGAGGGCAAGGAAGTGAAGGGTGTGCAGCAGCAGCCCGTACAGGAAACTCCTCTGCGCCGTGCTAAAGGGCATGGAGGGCATTTCAGTGAGGCGGCTCATGTTATGGGACACCTGCTCCGGAGGGACGGTTCGGGGCTTGGGCCAATGTGGAATTTCGTCTGAACAGGGGTACGCTCAGACAGAAGACCACCGCGCACCTGAGCCACCTTGAGACCCAATATGATGTCGGGTCCGAGCACGACCGTACTAAGCTCTTGAATGGCATCAGCCGCGAGCCAGATGGTCACAGACGCACGATGCACCAACTTCTGCAGAAGCATCCAGCCCACTCCTCCGCCACCCAGCATGTCCCCGATCCTGGTCACCCCGGCAGCCACAGCCCTCCTCTCCGCCAGCCACTGAAAAGGATGGAGGGGCGGATTCCTGAGCAGCAGCTCTCTGATGATAGTCGCTACTCCTGACGGTGGAGAGCTGCGTTGCGAGGCGACCAGACTTTGATCAGGTCCTGGTAAAAGACGGGCAACGCCTTCAAGGAGCCACTAAGGCCCCTCTGCTCTATAAACAGGAGATGCACGTCATAATTCAGGCCGTGCACCTGGTGGAAAAAATACATTGCCAGAGCACACCATCTTGGAGGGGGCTCGATGTAAAGGTATCGCTGCAGGGCCTGAAGGCGGAAGGTTGCCACCTGGGTGCGTAGGTACACCAGCGCCTGACCGCCCTTGGGAGACTCAGAACCTCAGCAGCGACCCAGTGCAGTCTTTTGTCCCAGAAGAAGTCAACGAGCATTCTCTGGATTTTTGTGACAAAGTCCCAAGAGGCGTGGGAAAGGCTCCACACAGGTAGAATACAATTGGCCAGACAGGGGGCAGCCCTGACGCACTCCCCTCCCAAAGCGAAGGGGGGCCGTCAGGGACCCGTTAACCTTAACTAGACACTCTGCGGCAGTGTACAGAAGTCGGATCCGGGCGACAAAATGCGTCCCGAACCCGAATGCTCACAGAGTCCCGAATAAATATCTGTGATCCACCCTGTCGAACGCCTTCTCCTGGTCAAGGGACAGGAAGTCACTCGACAGACTAGTCCTCTGGGAAAAATGAATGGCGTCCTGGACCAAATGGATGTTATCATAAATGGTACGGCCCAGGACGGTGTAGGACTGGTCAGAGTGGATCATGTGGTATAGCACGGTGCCAAGGCGAGAAGACATGGCTCTGGTAAAGATTATATAATCCGTGCTGAGGAGGGAGACCAGGCACCAGTTTTTAAGGAGGCGGAGATCCCCCTTCTTAGGCAGCAGGACAATGACTGCCCTGCGCCACGAAAGGGGCATCTCCCTGGTTGCGATACTCTCCCCCAGGACCCCTGGGTATGTCATTCCCCAGGATGTCCCAGAATGTCCTGAAGAACTCAATAGTCAGCCCGTCCAGCCCCAGGGATTTGCCCCTGGAGAGGCTGTCGAGGGTGCCGGTCAGTTCCCCCAGACTTATAGGGGAGTCAAGCTTTCCGGCGCCCTGCGGGCTAACCTGCGGCAGGTCCTCCCACAAAACTCTGTGAGCATCCTCGCTGGACGGAGCCGGAGAGAACAGGGCAGTGTAATAGTCTCGGGCAATGGTCCTGATGCCCTCCAGATCTGAGACAAGGGATCTGTCATTCACCAGCAGCGTAAGGAGCTGCTGACGGACCCCGTGCCTTTTTTCCAGTGAGTAGAAAGGGGAATGTGGTCCAGGTCCTTGAGGAACCGGGTCTGCGGCCTCACAAACGTACCCTGGGACCCAACGAGTTGCAGGTCCCGCAGCGCGCTCTTCTTCTCATCGTACACCGACCGCAGGGCCGGGTCCGCGTCGGGCTGACGGAGACGTGTCTCCAGGTCGAGCACCTCCTTCTCCAACTCCTTGACCCTGGATTTCCGCCTCTTTGTCGACCCCCTCGCGTACTCCTGACAGAAAACGCAGACGTGATCCTTGCCCACATCCCACCATAGCCTCAAGGAGGGGAAGCCTCCCCTCTTCCTTCTCCAGCCGGCCTAGAAACGACAGAATGAGTCCAGGAACCGCTCGTGCTCCAGCAGCAGGTTGTTAAAGTGCCAGTACGCGGACACCGTCCGAGCGCAGAACGGATAGAGCTCCGCCCACACCAGACGGTGGTCCGTGCACGGTACCCACGGCACATAAGCTGACGAAACGCATGACACGTACGCCTTAGAAACGTAAAGGAGGTCGAGTCTGGACGTTCCGACTCCAGGTGACACAAAAGTGAAAACGCTGGAATCGGGATGGAGATTTCGCCAGATGTCCACCAGGTCAAAGGACCCGACCAGGTCCCGGAGCTTACACACACCTAGCGTACGGTGCCGGGTACCATGACGGTCGCAGGCCTCAAGGGTACAGTTGAAAACCCCCCCGAGGACGATGCACTCGCCCGCGTCGATGGAGCCCTGATTAGTGGACACTTCGTCAAAGAAGCTCACTTGCTGCTGCTGCGCGCCCAGGGGAGTGTACACATTCACAAAGTGAAGCCACATGCCCCCCAGGGGCACAGTGAGGTGTAGCAACCGGCCTGGCACCAGCTCCTTGACCCCCAAGATCTCCGGCTGAAAATGTGGGGCCAACAGGATAACCACCCCGCCAGAATTGGAGGCTAGGTGACTCATGTAGACCCCCCCTCGCCACTCCAGGAGCCACATAGCTTTGTCTCCTGGAACGGTCTGGGTTTCCTGCAGGAAGCACACCGTATACTTCCCGTCCCTGAGGACCGAGAAGTTCTGGAACCAACACTGTGCGTCCCTGCTGCTGTGGATGTTGAGGCCGGCTATGGTCGTCTTCATTGTCAGATGTATGTGCTGCCTGTCTTCCTCTCCTTCAGGAGCCCAGCGAGAAACATATGGACCCTCAGCTGGGAGTCCCTGTCTAAGTTGGGGGCCTTTAGGGCCTTGTGGGTGGACCAGAACACCAGCAGAAACGAATGCCACCGGTCCATGGCCAACTGGACCCTGTCTCGGCGTCCGCGATTATTCGCTAAAAAGTCCTGGAGTTCCCGCAAAGGGATGAGGGGAGAGTCGGTGGGGGGCACCAGGGGATCCACCGCCTCATCCAACAATGACCCTAAGTTGTCCCCAGTGCTCACCACCGAAACTCCATCCTCCTCCAGGTCATTGCCTCCAGTTTCCAACCCCTCCCCCGAATTGAGTACGGGGGCTGGTTTGGAGCTGCCAGTTGGCTCCATCTCCATCTCCACTTCAATCCCACCCCTAGGATCAAGGCTAGAGGGGTTCTCTCTGGTCTCCTCTTAGGGATTTGGGCCAAAGGGTGGGGGCAGCTCACCGCTCCTCCTCAGGCACTGGGTCGTCCGGCGAGTCCAGAAAATGCTCCGGACCCAGGACAATGGCGTCCGGCACTGAAGAATGGGAGGGAGCATGGAGGCCCTCTTCACCAACACCACCCGATGACCCAGTTATAGTGGCTAAGAACAGAGTGCCGCAGTCCCCTGGTGGGCCAGATGACATCTCGGGGGTATAAGGTGGGTCAGGCTGGGTCACCTCCGCCAGGGCACTACCCCCACCGACCCCTCAGCGGCCCTGGTCAGGGGACTGCAGCAAGGTAACAGGGGTAACAGTGGTAATGGCGGTGACAGGGGTTTGGGCTCCCCCTAGGGGGCAGAGATAGGACTTACGGGGGTGGGGAGACGCCACCACCTCTTCACCGGGGGAGGGGACACATCCAACTTCACGGGTCGGACCATCCTCCCCCTCCGAGGGGTGACGTCTCTTGCTGGGTAGACTGGGGGCTGGGGAGACCTCCATCAGCGTGGCTCCCGCCACCTCATCCAGCCCTCCCGGATGCTCCGCCGTCCGGGGTTTGGATAAGTTCAATAAGTTCACCGGCTCAGGATCACGCATCTCATCGCCGCCGGACCCGGGAACCCGCGCAGGGACGTCACCGGGCCCAGCACATGGCGCTGAGGGGCACACGGGCCCGGGAGAACGCGCGGAAACTACGCCGGGTCCGGATGTTTCTGTTCCCCCCGAGCCGGTGTCTCCAGGGGGAGTCTGCGGGGAGGGGCCGCTCCCATGTGGCGGGTCTATCTCCCGCGCCTTCTTACGGCACGGGGGCTCTCCCCCCGCCTCACCGGTAGCCGAGATGGCGGCGGCTGCCGGCGGTACCTCCCCTTGTGGGGAGGGAGATGGAGTGGTGGCGGAAGGGAGGAGCGGCGGTACCAGCTGCGGCCGCCTGGATGTTGTTGGCGGCCTAGGAGGCGGGGGCAGTTCTTACGGACATGCCCCACCTCCTTACAGACATGGCACCTCATGCCATCCGCAGTCCAAAAGACTGGTAGGCAGCCCCTTGATACTCAATACTAAAGGCCCCCTCCACGCACTCCTCCTGGGCCAGGCAGACACAAACCTGGTGCTGGAAGGAGTACATGTGGTGGAGGGCCGCGTCCTTGAGGCTGAGTGGGATCGGCACAACCCTGGACCTGACCTCCCCCAGTTGATGGAGGTGGGGGAGGAGGAGCTCACTGGGGACAAAGGGCAGGACGTTGGAAATAATAAGCCTCTGGGCGGTGGCCTCCAAAGGGTCCACCTCCACAGGGCCTCCACTGTATCTCCAGGACAGGAGCATTCTCACAGAGGGTATTTGCACTGCCATAAGCCAGACTAGAGTCAAACATTCACAGATGCGATTTGAGAATCTATGGGGGTCACCTCACTGCATGTCGTCATCATCCTCCACAAATCTAGCAGCTATGAGGTTCTCCCAAGCGTGCCTGCCTCGTCTAGCCAGTGCGAGGGCCTCATCCCCGTCATCGCCGCCTCTGAGGACCTCCTCACCCTCACCCCTGTCGTCGTCCTCCTCATCGGAGGAGACGTGCAGCTCCTCCATCTCCTCTTCAGCCAGCTTGTCTCCCCATTGGAGTGCCAGGTTGTAAAAGGCACAGCAGACGATGATGATGCTTGACACCATCTGCAGACTATATTGCAGGGCTCCACCAGACTAGCCCAGGCACCAGAACCACATCTTCAGCATCCCGATGGTCTGCTCCACCAAGTTGTGAGCTGCAGCATGAGCCTCATTATACCGTTGCTCTGCTGCAGCCTGAGGCCATCGCACGGGTGTCATCAGTCACAGCCTCTGCAGGTAGCCCTTGTCCCTGAGGACCCAACCCTGCAGCTTCTGTAGACCCTGGGAGACTCCAGGGATTTGTGACCGACTGAGGATGTAGGCATCATGCACACTCCCTGGAAACCGTGCGCACATCTGCAGGCTGCGTTTGTAGTGGTTGCACACCAGCTGCACATTCAGCGGAATGGAAGCCCTTGCAGTTGATGTAGCCCACCATCTGTTGCGATGGAGACCTGAGCACCACATGACTGCAGTCGATCACACCCTGCACCTGTGGGAAACCCGAGATCTGGGCGAATCCAATCGCTCTTGCATCCTGGCTGTCCTGGTCCCGGGCGAAATGCACAAAGTTGTGTGCCCTCGCAGAGATGGCATTGTGACCTCATGGATGCATTTGTGGGTGGAAGCTTGTGAGATCTCACAGAGGTCACTTGTGGAGCCCTGAAAGGAGGCACTGGCGTAGAAATTGAGCGCCGCGGTCTCTTTCGTGGCCACTGACAGTGGATGCCCTCCATGTCCCCGTGGTGCCAAATCCTGCAGCAGCTGGCAGATGTGACCGACCAGTTCCCTGGACATGCGCAGTCTTTGGCGACACTGGCTCTCGGTCATCTGCAGGAATGAAAGACAGTGTCTATAGACCCTGGGTGTTGCGAGACGCCAGCCTGTGATGCCTCGATATGGCTCTTAGGCAGCGTGTGTGGGAGCCCCAGCCTCCCTTCTTCCTGAGGCTGCTGGCCCTGCCTCTGCATAGCCAGGAGCCTCAGTCACTCTCTGTCCTCTGTCGTCTTTGCTCTCTGTAGGCCATCAGGCAGACAGCTAGTTCACCAGGCTCCGTGCTCCTGATGTACTCCCCCTGCAGGAGGAAAGAGAGAGATACATGGTTAGCATCGGTGTACTAAAAACCTGTCCTGGTTAAGTAGCTTTGGAGCACTTGGTGGCACTTTGATGCCTCTGCGTTGCTTGAGTGGACAGATAAGCTAGGAGCCCGACTCCAATCAGATCAATGTGGCTGCATCTGAACTGTCTCATTTGCAGAAGAATGGTCACTTTATATAGGTTTCCCTAATGCGTGGCCACTTCCCTCGCTCACCCTACTCCCCACCCCGAATGCTTGTGTGTTATATTCAACGGTAGGGCTGCCCTTGCCCCCCTCCGCCACCGGTCGCCTCAACGGTAGGGCTGCCCTTGCCCCCCTCCGCCATCGGTCGCCTCAACGGTAGGGCTGCCCTTGCCCCCCTCCGCCATCGGTCGCCTCAACGGTAGGGCTGCCCTTGCCACCTCTCACCCCCGCCACCAGCCGTCTCAACAGCAGAGCTGCCCTTAACCCCGACCCCCCGATGTCCCTGAAGCTTGAAGTCCAACAGGCGACCCTCGGGAGTGCTGTACAACGTTACTGTGTACTCACCTCCGAGTTCCCCTCAAAGTGCAGGCTGCCAAATACACACCTTTTATGTGCTGTTGTGAAACACGTTGGCATGTTTTCCCGCCGACGTGGATGGACGATCCAGTGGGGGGGGGGGGGACGATTCGGGTGGGCAGGCCTAATTACAATGAGGTTCCCAATGTCCGATGGCGGGCAACACTGCCTGCTGTCGGTGGGCTGAGCTGACGATCGTGAACTGGTTTCCCATCAGCGTAAAACCGATCGCGCTATATTGTCCACTTACACCAGACGCCAGCGGGCATGGAAAATTCCACCCATAGTTTCCAGAAGCTTCCCTACCACTGAAGTCAAACTGACTGGTCTATAGTTGCCGGCATAATCCTTGCATCCCTTTTTGAACAAAGGTATAACATTCACACTGTTCCAGTCCTCGGGCACCTCCCCTGTGTCTAAGGAAGACTGGAAGATTATCACCAGTGCCTCTGAAATTTTCATTCTCATCTCCCTCAGTATCCTTGGATGCATCTCATCCGGTCCTGGTACCTGATCAATTTTAAGTAAAGTTAGCCTTTCTAATACTTCCTCCTTCTCAATTGTAAATTCCTTGAATGTACCTGTTACCTCCTGTCTCACCTCGGCCTGGGTAGCATCCTCTTCCTTTGTAACGACAGATGTAAAGTACTTGGCTAATACCTCCGCTATTTCTCCTGGCTCCACATGCAAGTCTCCTCTTTTATCCCTAATTGGCCCAACCCTTTCTTTTACCGCCCTTTTATTATTCATATGCTTATAGAAGACCTTGGGATTCCCTTTTATGTTAGCTGCTTGTCTCTTTTTGTGCTCCCTCCTTGCCTTTCTCATTAGTTTTTCACTGGTCCTTCTATATTCAGCCTGATTCTCCGTTGTATTTTCTACCTGGCAACTGTCATACATGTACTTCTTCCTTTTCATCTTCACCTCTATCTCTCTCGTCATCCAGGGTGTTCTAGATTTATTTGTCCTACCTTTCCCCTTCAAGGGTATACACCTGGACATTGCTTGCAATACTATGGCTGGGATTTTCCGGTCCCATCACAGGTGGGACCCACCGTGGGCGAGGCGGTGCCCCAGCCAGAAGTCCATTGACCTGCGGCGGGACCGGAAGATCCCGGTGGCGGGCAGGTGCAGAAAATCCCGCCCTATCTCTTTGAAGCTAGCCCATTGTTTAGCCACCGTCTTTTCTGCCAACATTTGATTCCAACTCACTCGGCTCAGATGCATTCTTATCCCTTTAAATTTGGCTTTCTCCCAATTAATTATCCCTGCTCTGGATTGTTCCTTGTCCTTCTCCATGGCCAACTTAAACCTTATGATGCAATGGTCATTGTCCCTTAAATGTTCTCCCATTGATATTTGATCCAGTTGGGCCAAATCATTCCCCAGAACCAGGTGCAACCGTGCCTGCCCTCTTGTTGGACTGGAAACATACTGCTGCAGAAGATTATCTTGAACACACTCTGGGAACTCTCGCCCCTCTTGTCCCTTTGCACTATTCCTATCACAGTTTATATTTGGATAATTGAAGTCCCCCATTATAATTGTTTTATAATTCTTGCACCTCTCTGTAATTTCTTTGCAAATTTGTTTCTCTACATCCCTTCCGCTAGTTGGTGGTCTATATACTACGTCAATCAATGTTATTGCACCTTTTTCATTCCTTACCTCTAGCCAGAGAGATACTGTCCTTGACACCTCTGGAATATTCTCTCTCTCCTGTACTGTAATATCATCCTTAATCGACACTGCCACTCGTCTACCCACTACCTTTTCTTCCTTTCCTGTCTCTCCTAAATACCTTGTACCCAGGAATACTTAAGGTCCAGTCCTGCCCTTCTTTGAGTCAGGTCTCTGTTATAGCAATAATATCAAAGTTCCATTTGTCAACCTGTGCCTGTAATTCACCAATCTTATTAACCACATTCCGTGCATTCACATACATGCACATTAATCCTGATTTAGGCTTTTTAACTTGCCCCCTTGATCTGACCCCATCTAAAGACTTCCTCTAGTTCTATCAAACTCTCCAAGTATTTTATTTACCTTGATACTACTCTCTGATGTATCCTTCATATCAGTTAATACTTCTTTACTTCCCACTGCCCAATTTTCTCCTCTTCTCTCTGAATTTCCCCTCAGGTTCCCACCCCTCTGCCAATCTAAATCCTCCCCAACAGCAGTAGCAAATCTCCCTGCAAGAACATTAGTCCCAGTCCTGTTAAGGTGTAACCCATCCTTCTTGTACAGGCCCCACCTGCCCCAGAACCGGTCCCAATGCCTCAGAAATCTAAAGCCCTCTCTCTGATTCCATTTCTCGAGCCATGTTGTCTGACAATTTAGTTTGTATCGACTATTCCCAACCCACTCAATCTCCTGGGAAAGCCAACCAAATACAACACTACCGAGCGGATAAAAGTTCATGGACTAAATTTTACGAGGTGTGGTTTGGGCGGGGGCACGAGTAGGATCCCTGTCTCCTGGTGCTAAAGTCAGTGGCAAGCACACCTGAGTTTGGCCAGCTCACCCTGTGCACATTTTACTGTCGTTTGGCTGCTAATGGACTTAAGGCGGGTTTCTCACCCCAATCAGAAAGGAAGTCCTGCCCCCAAGAGCTGCCAGTCAAGCAAACGGCCAGCTGTCTTGTCCCAGTAACACCACCAGGCGCAGTGGCCACTGCTGGGATTGCATGCAATCCTGAAGTTGAGGTGTCAGTACCTGGACTTCCTGGTGAGCCTGGGGTCTCTCCAGGGCCAGCCTGGCAGGCCAGGTGAGGGGAGTGGTGGTGGTTGGGGGTGGGGGGACATGTTCATCAGGCTGGGAGGAAGGGGAAAGGGGGATGTGGAGTGCAGGGAATATTGGTGGGGACCTCCGACGGGCCTAAGGCGTCCAGTCAGCAGGCGCGTCCCCCTAGCCCGGCCACAATGCCGCCTGGTTTCACCTGGCCCCCTCCGCATTGGACAAAAGCACAGTGGCAGTGGGAAGAGGCTTGTAAATGGCCATTAGTTGAGCACTGAAGGGCACTCGCTTGACTCATAGATGGTTGGGCCACCTGACACCACGTGTCACGGGTAGAATATCTGCAGGAGCAGACAGTTGACAGGCACAGCGCTGCTGCAATTTTCTGCTCCCCGCCGCCTGCCATCTCACCTCCAGGGGGTTGGAGGGGTGGTGGGGGAGGGGGGGCGTAAAATTCAGCCTCATGGAATCACCTCCCATCTCTCAGTGATGAACTCAGAAGTGGATAGGAAGGCACTTTTCTCATTAGTAGAGGGGTCAATAACCAGGGAGCATATATTTAAGGTAAGAGGTAGAAGGCTAAAAGGGAAGTTGAGGAGAGGTTTTTTCACCCAGAGGGTGGTGGGAGTTTGGAACTCACTGCCTGAAAGGATGGTTGAGTCAGAAACTCTCATAACATTTAAGAAGTATTTAGATATTCACTTGCATTGCCATAGCCTCCAGGGCTATGGGCCAAGCGCTGGAAAATGGGATTGGTGTAGTCAGATCTTTGTTGACCGGCGTGGACACGATGGCCTGAATGGCCTCCTTCTGTGCTGTAAACGTCTATGAGTCCATAAATCCATAATATTACTCCAAAGTTACCAACCTGTTCTAAGTGATTCAGCAGCAGCACCAGCAATGCACAGTGTTTAATGATCTGGAAATTTGCAAACCTTTGACACAAATAAAAATTGATACAATACAAAGAAAATCTGTTAGCCTGTGCAGAGAAAAGGTGCATCAGACTAAGGGCCTGGCAGTTTGCTCATGTGATTTTATTTGAAGGGAAATTCAATCAAAACATTCAGCCAATACCATCTAACTAGATTATCCGTTCATTTATATTCTGTTTATGGCTTCTTACTGTGCACAAGTTGGTTTTCACAAGTTTCCTTACATAACAACAATGATTACATTTCAAAAGTAGCAGATTGTAAAATCACTTGTGATTTCCCGACGATTTGAGTGATGAATACAAATACAACTTCTTTCTTTCTTCCATCCAAAATGTCGATCTGTCTTCTCTCTTTACAGACGTCGATGAAGCTCTTCTGTATTTCCAGCTTTTTAGAAATTTTTATTTCTAAGAATACTGTCCTTAGCATATTTAATCACCTATACGCATTTCGTTACTTGTGCCTAACCGTTTCACCGCTCCCGCTCTGACTCTGCCCTCCTATATTCCTGTCTTGGATGATGGTGACCTATTCACTTGTTTTTGCCAAGTGGGCATGGTTAAAATCGGGCCTGTTGTTTCAATGAATTGTACAGTCATAATCGTCTTTCGTAAGATTAACTGCAGTTAAACACACTACACAAAGCTTGCTGGGTGGACCACTGATTTTTTCTGGTTTAAAAGGCAAGATGTTATAGCATGGGGAAGTAACTAACTATTGTGGTCAATAAATACACTAATTGCTACCCAACCTTTGGTGCAAATACCTTCAGAAATCTTTGATAATTAAGTTCAAATGTAAAATGATGGGAGTGCATTTTGTTTTCCTGTATGATGGTTATATTTTAACCAGATTTGTTTTGGACAAAATTTTCTTACAGAACATGTTATCCCTCTGCTAATCAACACAAATCCTCAAAGGTAAAATATTCATAATATATCCTTTTAAACGAACATAATACAGTCTCTGTTTCTTAGGTAAGGAGAGCTGTTCTGATGTCATAGAATCATAATACAAAAAGGGGTCCATTTGCTTCCTGTGCCAGCCCTTTGAAAGTTATCCAATTAGTCCCATACTCCTGCTCTTTCCCTGCAACTATTTCCTCTTCAAGTTTTTTTTTTCCCACTTCCCTTTTAAAAGTTGCTAATGCGTCTCCTGCCTTTCAGCTGGTGAATTTGAGATCATAAGGACTCTCAGTATAAAAAAAATCTCTTGCTCTCCCCTCTGAGCCTTTTGCCTATCATTACCTGCACCATTGAAGGTTTCCAGAGGTAATGTCTTCACCCGTTTGTTAGTCTGTTAACAATATACCTCAAAACCTAATAGATGGATACAACAAAACTTAGTACACAGATAGGGAATGGCTCAAAGAAGGACTGGTTACTTTTTGGCAAAGATACACATCCAGATCCTCGAATATCTTAAAGGATCCATTGACATTTGGAGATAGGGTGAATTTACATTTTTTTTTTAGAATGTAGTGGGTTGTTTTATTTAGAATGTTTGAATATTTTGTAATTTTATGTATTGTCTCAGCTGCTATGGTGGAATTTGTCACAGCTGTCAAAATGTGAGCTGAGTTTTCAGAGCAGGTTGTTGGATGTGGATTGGCCTGAGGCCTCCTCAATGAGATGGAAGCTCTTCATAAAACATTTTTTTTCAGAGCATCAACAATGCAGAGAAAAGCCTCAATGAGGAGCTGTGTAATTGTAATAACGTTGAGTTAACACAACGTTCCACATGTATGCGCACTACTGAGTGCCCTCTTCGCTTGTCTTATATCTGTGCCCTCTAGTTGCTGACCATTCTGCTGGTGGAAACAGTTTCTCCCTATTCATTCTATCAAAAACTCTCATAATGTGTAGTGTCATATAGTTTCTTTTATGCATTCACTTGATTCATCACGAAATTATATTTGTTGTACTTTGGTAACTCTAAGAGGAAAGTAGAGGTCAATAGAGTTGGATATTCTGTTTCATACTCACATCTATTTCTTCGCTATAGTTAGGAAAAAGTTGAAAATTGTGCTCCACATGGCATCTAATTTTCCAAAAATATTCAGGAGAAAATGTCTATGAACCTCCTGCCTTCTAATCACCCATTGTGATTAACAAGGCCAGAACGCATCCATCCTCAAAATATCATGTTGGCCTAGTTCACATATTCTGGAAGATAGATCATCAGAAGTTTTTTTTTGGCCCAGAACCATTCCCATTTCCACACATAGACTGAGATGAGGAGCAAGCTTTAACTTTTTTTTAATATATCCTTTTCATGAGGTGTGGGTGACACTGACAAGCCCAGCATTGATTGCCTATCCCTAAATACCCTTGAGAAGGGGGTGATGGGGAGCAACCTTCTTGAGCCACTGCAGTCCATGTGATGGTTACTATTCTTTGTCAAAGCAGTTAATAGAATAAATGGCTTATTCGGCCATTTCAAATGACAACTAAAAGCCAACCACATTACTGTGGATTTGAAGTCACATACAGGCTTGACCACTAAAGACAGCAGGTTTCCTTTCCTAAAGGACATTAATTAGTGAACCATCTTATAGCTTCATGGCCATTACAGATACTACTTTTTTAAATTCCAGATTTATTTAATTAATTGAATTTAAATTACCCCCAACCTCCATGGTGGGATTTGAACTCATATCTCTGGATAATTAGCCTAAGCCTTTGGATTACCAGTTCCAGTAGCATAACTGCTATGCTACCAGACCCCATGCATAACAGTAGCAAGTACAAGATGAACCATCTCCTCTCTTCCTCTCTCTCCCAGGTGATATACATTTTTGTCACAAAACAAAAACAAAAATACCTGGAAAAACTCAGCAGGTCTGACAGCATCTGCGGAGAGGAACACAGTTAACGTTTCGAGTCCGAATGACTCTTCAACAGAACATTTTTGTGTTGCTCATCCAGTAACTCCTGCTGAAATTAGAAATCCACATATATAGATTTTGGAGTCAGTCTATAACTTTCTGCCTATGCAGTTCTGGACAAGGTTCAAGAGTTCCAGAGATAGGTTACACACTCCATCCCTCTGAAGAATGAAAATGTTAGGGGATGATAACGAATTTGGAAAAAGAAATCGCCCTTAAATTGAAGGTAAATAATCTACAAAGAGAGGGCTAACGAACTAGCAAGGTACCAGCTTGTAAGCTCAAAATCATCACTTGGAAGTTGATAGTGATATAATTTGATCTTTGTGAATTAAGCGATGGTTTGATATTTTTAAAAAATATATACTGTGTACCATTTTTCACAGGGATCCCAAGAAATGAATGAGTCTCACAACTGAGGATTTCCTGTCCAGCAAACTACTTCACCATGTTTCCAAAGAAAAACAGATGCTTTTGTTAGACAGCAGCGTTTTGTCATTCTACTCCCCCTTTTTAAAGGGGGCATCATTGTGACTGATAAGTAGCAATAACTGGAAAATGGCAGCGCTCTCAAAACAATGGTGCTGCTCATTTCAACGATCACAATCACACATCCTTTAAAGTTTACCATGTACTTTTAACACCGTTTGCGAGGAGCACTAACATTCTGGCCCAACAGGACAATGCTGGTGTAGGATATAAGCTCTAACCTAGATCATTTAGTAGATTATTGTCTAACTAAAGTTTCAGTGATTTTACCCAAATCAAATAGCCAACTTAAATAAAGGGACCCTGTCCTCTACGCATCAGCTTACACAATAGCTTCATGGCCATTACTGATATTATTTTTTTTAAATTTCAGATTTTAAAAATTAATTGAATTTAAATTCCCCAACCTTCATGTTGGGATTTGAACCCGAATTTCTGGATAATTAGTCCAAATAGCTTTGCACCGCACAACAGCAAAAATGTAATGACAAATAAATGCATTAATGCAGCAATCAGCTAATAAAATGATCTCATACTCTTTTTTTTTACCTTTATCTTCGTGATACTGTTGATTTGTTTTCTGTTAGCTTTCTCACCATCTATTTCTAGTCCTTCCCTGTGTGCTCATTATGTTTAGATTAAGGACTCATCAAACCATCTCCCACTTACTCATGTTTCCCCAGCTCCCCTACAAACTTTGGGGCTCTTTACCTCACTCAGTTTTCCCTTCCTCCTACAACCTATAGAGTTTTCAAACTCAGGCTTGATGTCGAGTAATCACTGCATCTCGAGTTACCTCATCCTACCTCCCACCTTTCTCAATGTTAGTGAAATTCTACAGGAATGGGGTTTAGGCCAACATGTACTCAATTTAAAAGAATCTCTGGCCAAGTGAGTGGGCATGTGATTTCTACTTCTAATGTCACTGATGTATGATTAGTCATATTTAACATTCTAAGCCCCATGGCCCACTTCATTTTATGAGCTCAAAGTCACACGTTCTTCTCCCATTATCTGCTATTTAAGCAGGATCCATTCAGTCCAACATGTTTACAAGTATAAACTCTTTTTTTTCTGCCCAAAATATTGCCCTGCTACTTGATTCTGCCCACTTTTTGCTTCTTACATTACCGTTTGGTTTCCTGATCTAACCATCACCAGTCAGAATTCTCACTAGCCTGAGGAAGTGATTCCTATAAGCACCATTTTGAGTTAGAAATGCTGGAACGAATTAATTGCACTGAGGACCATTGTCTCAGTACTGCATGATGACATTCTTTCAAAATTTCTGGCTGAAATCAGATATCTAGAATGGACTGAGGCATTGTTATGTTAAACCTACTTCCACCACCAAATCTCATTGGGCAGAATTTTACATCTCCTGAGCGGGCGCGCGCCCGACCCGATCAGGCGTAAAATAGCGCACGACGATGTTGGGTGAGCATCCCGACATCATCGCGCACTCATGTGATATTTCAGTCGGCGGGTGCCAGGAGCGGCGCCCGCAATTAGTTAAGAGGCCACTAAAGGCCATTGAAAAGACAATTGACGGCGATTTTTTTGTTGCCCGTGCAATTTTGCGCTCATCGCACGGGCAAAATGGGCAGGAGGCCAGCCAACAATTTCAAAAACCTCATCCACAGGCGGGATAAAGGGGGTGAGCAGCATTGCCAGTGTCAGTAGTGGGGAGTTTGGTACATAGGTTTGCTGCTGGTGACTTGTTGGTACTTGGCAGCTTCATCCCCTGTTCAAGGCTTCATTGTTAGCATTTCCAGGCTTCATTTCAGGTCTCCTTGGTGTCTATAGGGCCCCTAGAGAATTCAGACCATGTGGACCCTTCCAGGTATCAGACAGCCTTGTTACCCTGGTAATGGGGATTGTGGTCTCTGCTGATGGCACCTCCCCTGAGGAGGAAGAGAGGGGCAAAAGGGAGACGAGGTCAGGTGTCCCCATGCAGTTTCCAGGGGAGGGTCCTCTGGGGGGAGAGGCGCAGGCACAAGGGGTGCAGGGCCAACAGGAAACCCAAGGCGGAAAGGCTCACAGAAGGCGCCACTATCCTGCTGCCAGGGTTTACAGGTGGCGATGCAGCCACCTCAAGTTGTCCGGGGTGCAGTGCCAAAGGAGGCTCTGCCTCTCAAAGGAGACATTGACCTCCATTTGTCAGATGATTGTGCCTGAGAACAGCTCCAACAGTGTGAGTGGACACGCCATGCCAGTGACTCTGAAGGTCACAGTGGCCCTCAGCTTCCATGCCTCTGGCTCTTTCCAGGGGTCATTGGGGGACTCTCCCAATCAGCTGTCCATAGTTGCATCAAGCTGATGACAGAAGCTCTGTTCAGGTGGGTACTGATCTTTTTCTTTACCGTATGGATCAGGCCAGCCAGGCTGAGTGAGCCAAAAGTTTTGTAGCGATTGCTGGGTTCCCCCGCATCCAGGGTGCCATCGACTGCACACACGTGGCACACTGACCCATGCCAACACGGTACTCACCCTCCCTGAGTGCAGCAGGTCGTTGAAGCGCTTTCAGCTCTGCACCCATGTGCGCCGCACCACATCATGGCTGCTCACCAGCGCAGCCACTTCCTCCCCATGCCCTGTTTGTCTGGTGCGGTGGCTTTCCTCCTCCCATCTCTGGGGACAAGGGTGTCCCTCCTGGCAGCCGCCTCCTCCAGCAGGGCTGCGAGGGACTCATCCGAAAAGTTGGGGGGGGCGGGGGTGGCCGAGTACCCAGCCGACCTGCCCTCCGGCCTGCCGTCTCCAGCTGCCCTCGACTCCGCTGAGACGGCGCAGAACAGGTGCCCTTCCGGGGTAGCCTTTCTGGGGCTGTGTGGGCCCACAGGGCCCCGCCTCCCGCTTTTGGCCCTTCCCGACCAGTGAAGAGCCGAGTTTCACGCTGCGCAGGCCAACTAACACGGCCGGGAGCCGGTTGTGGGCAGCGGCCTGTTTCCCAGCCGCCCAGGGTCCCGCCGACCGCGGCCCGCCCGCCAACCTCAAAACCCTTCCCATTATTTTCAGGAGTGATTTCTTTACCTGACCAGCAGGTGGCAGCAACTACAAATTACATTTATTTTCTGGCATCATTTTCAGAGCAGGAGGGACACTTCCTGGCGTCCCCATTGTAACAACATTTTACCCCGTGTTGTACTTTAGAACTGTTGCCCGGAGTCAGTGTGAAAACAGGCGTTTAGTGCAGTGCCGTGTGTTATACTCTGTTCCTGAGACAGCACAAATGGAGGCAAGGGCACCATTATCCAATCGTAATATAACTGAGCTGAAGCTTATGGCATCAGAGCACACGGAGAGTCACATAAAACGCCTGATTCTAGAGCATGGTTCTAAAACTCCCGCATTTCTAAAGCGTAAAACGATGTAAGAAGGGGTGAGTGGTGACAAGCGATCAGTATTTAAATATCTAAGCTTATAACGAAGTTAATTCAGTACATTACATTTCCTGAGCTGTTGCCTTTAAATAACTCCAGTTCACGCAATGTGAAGGGAATAGGATAACGTGCACGAAACCTGTGGTGACAATTTAGCACAACTGCAAAAATGAAGCGTAATCAGACTATTTTTGAGGTTTCCTGTTTGTTGACAAAGCATCTCATGATGGAAAAACAAGATTGCAAATGAGGCTTAAGTTCTAACTTTGCTTAGCCCTTTTCTCCTAACCACCATTCACCCTAGTTTCCAAAAGATGGTAAACAAACTTCTGTTGGGTGAAATTCAAGAGGGTAAATAGTTTTGAGAGTGAAAATGACCTAGACCTAGTAGCACGAAGCAGGCTCAGCGTGGATTGGAAACCTCTTATACGCTGCACCAGCTTTTATTTCCCATTGACTTGGAAATTATTGTCAAGGTTTTTAATTTCAAACCAAATAAAAGCCACAGAGAGACTTGGGGATGAGTCTCCAAAGAGAGCTTGAACTATTGTCCTGTGAATTCCAGCGGAAAGAAGATGTGTGTGTACCATCTACAAGGTGAACTGAAGGAACTCACCAAGGCTCCTTGGACAGCACCTTCCAAACCCACAACCATTACTGTCTAGAAGGACAAGGACGGCAGATAGATGGGAACACCACCACCTGGAAGTTTCCCTCCAAGTCACTCACCATCCTGACTTGGAAATATGTCGCCGTTCCTTCACTGTCGCTGGGTCAAAATCCTGGAACTCCCTCCCTAACAGCACTGTGGGTGTACCTACACCACAGGGACTCCTGCGGTTCAAGAAGGCAGCTCACCACCACCTTCTCAAGGGCAATTAGGGATGGGCAATAAATGCTGGCCTAGCCGGCGATGCCCACATCCCATAAATGAATAAAAAATAGACATAGTGAAAAATCAGCAGCCCGTGGATCAATTTCACTCCCTTTGTCTCTAATTCAGGATGACTTTGAATTTATCCTATCTGTAATATACTTTTTTAAAGGGCCTAACGTCAGAGCTGTAGCTGCCCGCCCGCAGCCTCAAATGTGAAACCTCTAAAGGATAAAAATAGGAGTCTTGAATGATTGGAGGTAGCTGCCAGAGGCCCAAACCTAAAGGTGATAAGTCAGGTCTGATTGGTTGCTCAATTCCCAACACAAAAACCTGGATGAGAATCAGAGGGCCGGATTGTGGGTTTTCTAAATAACTGGAATGCTGGGAGAAATGTGGTGTGGAAACGGTGACAAAGAGAAAGGGAAAGATCTGTCTCCTTGAAGTTACAGTTGCCTGGTTTTAGAGATTTGATTGTCTGCAGAGTGAATTTAGCCCATTGACTGGAATGTAGACAAAGGTTTCAGCCGGAATTCTGGTGAAGTTACAGCAGCGCAGCCCGAGCAGCTCTGAGGTAATGCCCAGCTGTCTGAATAAAGGGTATGTACCAGATATATTGGGGTGAGGGGGTGTGGCTGGGTGGAGGAAGGGATTCATATCCACAGTACCACTGGAGATAGCTACAGAAACCGATCGTCTTCCTGGTGGGAGGTTGGGGAGTGGGGGGGCGGGGGCGGGGGGAAGGTGGGGAGTGGTGGGGGGGTGCGCGCGAGTGGTGACAGGGGCTCGCTGTTCTGCCAGCTATTCTGGCACAGACCCTGGGCATCATCTGGAGAAGGATGCAAATGCCAGAAGCAATGGAACTGGTGATATCCTGATACCACACACAGGCCCTACTGCAGATGCAAAGCCCGTTTTCCAAATTTGGCCCCGCATAAGTCACCCCACGAGGATCAAGCTTTCAGCTACAAAAGGGGCCCGGCACTTGTGTTAATTTAAGGGACAGGCACCCACGTTTCATAGGTGAGATAACTTTGAAGAATGTCTGCAGTTACAAAGTCCCTGGAAGCTCTCTGGAGTGCGCTCAGAGTTGGCCTTTTAGAGCTGGTGCTTAGAGTCAGGGAGGATAAAAGAACCTCCTGACCCAGGTATGAGGGTTTTGGTGGCAGAGCCTCATGGTCTGTAACATGGCCATGAATTGGAACAGAGGATGCAGAGAGGGTAAACTCTGCAAAGAGGGAGGAGGAGGAGGAACAGGACGAGGCATTCTGGGCACCTTGTTACCAGGCAGCCTGTCAGACAGCAGATTATAAGGCCCCCTTTTCAGTAACATCACTTCTCCTAACCAAAATGGACTCACTAATCCCTGCCCTTACATCCAGCTGAGATGCCTTATCCAGAATATCCTCTTAGCCACCAGCCAACAGCAAAGGCCATCAGTAAAAGCTTTTGCATATCATCTTTATCCAACACACATCCAATTATACAAACAATGAACTACTCATCCTTATGCGTTCCCTCGTGCCTGTCTTGTGGTGCCCTTGCCTGCCTTAGTGCTCCTTTGCATGTGCTACCCCAGTGGCTGCATCAATACTGCTGACTTTCACTGTGGGAGACGGCAGATGGCCTTTCAGGATGACCTTGAGCAGCTCTGGGCTCTGAGGGCCTGACTTCAGACTGTAACACCTCAGCATGACAGCAGCAGCCTGAACTAGCTTTTGAGGGGCAACAGGGTTTGAGTGACATATGAACATCTAAACATATGAATTAGGAGTAGTGGCAGGAGTAGGCCACTCGGCCCCTCGAGCCTGCTCGGTCATTCAATAAGATCATGGCTGATCTGATTGTAACCTCAACCCCACATTCCTTCCTACCCCTGATAACCTTTCACCCCCTTGTTAATCAAGAATCTATCTAGCTCTGCCTTAAAAATATTCAAAGACTCTGCTTCCACTGCCTTTTGAGGAAGAGAGTTCCAAAAACTCACAACCCTCTGAGAGAAAAAAATTTCTCCTCATCGCTGTCTTAAACAAGCCACCTCTTATTTTTAAACAGTGACCCTTAGCTCTAGAATGAGTCAGTGTTGGGAGAAACACCCTGATACAGCCTGTTGGAGGACAGGTTGCCGGACTGCTGTAAGAGCCTCCATGTCTTTTTGAGCACTGAGGTCCACAGCCATAATAGCAACAGTCTGAACTTGCATAACAATAAGCATGGAGCTCATGATCTCCATCTGAGCGTCCACTGTAACACAGCATTGGGTGGCTTCCATCTACGCTGTAGGGGAAGCTGAGACAACGGTCCACAGATGCTGCATCGTGGACGGGTCTGCAAGCGCTGTCATGTAGTTGGTCACCAATGCCACGGCGGAAAGGACGGAGTTGTGGCAGGTCTCCATGGGTTCTCTGACTCTTCCTCCTGTTATGTGTGACCATCTCCTGCCTCATTTGCTCTTAGCTCCCCTATTGTGAGTGCAGCCAGCCAGCAGTATGGCCCACACTGGGATGCAAACCTCAATCATTCAAATGAGCAGGGGTCGTGACATTTCCAGTATGCGATACCTGCTACCACCAAAACTGACTTGAGCAGGTTCATGAATCACAACCCCAATGCCTGAAAAATGGGGACATCCAATTTTTAGCTCAGAAAATGTGAGAATAGCCAAAAGGCAAGCCTAGATATTCAGTTGGAAAGATAAGCTGCTAAACCTGAACCACTTACGAGGGTGGCCAGTGACGCTAAACCCAGGAGGATATCTGAGCAGCTCAAGGGGAACTGTTGGCTGACAGCCAGTTCCAGAGAAGTGCCGTCTGCTGCAACTAACATGCAGCAAGACACCCATTCCATAAATCTCTCGATTGTCATCAATGTGATCATAATCATTTGTATCGTGTGCGAACGGTATGGAAATAAATAAACCAAAGGACGAATAAAACATTTAATCCCCTGACAGGAACCCACACAAAAAATAAAAACTTCTGGATAAGCTCAGCGAGTCTGGCAACATCTGCGGAGAGAGAAACCAAGTTAACGCTTCCAGTCCGTATGACTCTTCTTCACCGAAATGTTAACTCTGTTTCTCTCTCCACAGGTGCTGCCAGAGCTGCTGAGCTTTTCCGTCATTTTTTGCTTTTATTTCAGATTTCCAGCATCCGCAGCATTTTGCTTTCACACAAGAAAATGACTCTGACCTTCCGAGGTAATCAGGCATAACTCCAGAGTTTCTATCCATCCCCTTATCGCCATTTTCCACACTTGGCATATTGCCCTCCCACAAAACATCCCCCCCCCCCCTTCTGCTTCATCCCAAAAGCACTCATTATGCCCTGTGGAGAAATTGATCATTTTGTAAGATCATCCCTGCGGTCCTTAATGCACAGCCAGCGATGTTAGTCCAGCACCCTCATGCCTTCAGTGGGGAAGACTGCTGCCCTTCTTATCATCTATAACTAGTAAAATCTGGACATTGACTTTTCTTTTTCTTCATTTGTTCCTTCTATTTCTTAGACCTTCCCTCCTTCAGCCCCACCAAAGCCTATCAATGGAGGTTTTTTTCTAAATATATAAAGGGCAGAATTTTCTGCCTGGCGGGCAGGCTGTGTGGGAGCGGGCGCAGACCCGATCGCTGCCCGTGATCGGGTCCGTGCCGCCATTTTACGCGCGTGCCCAGTGTGAAACGCAGCTCCCGAGGACAGCGGGAATGGGCGGGCGGCGGCGGGACTGCTATGACCGTCGGGTTCAATGGCGACCCAGCGGCCTGTTTAAAAATCCTCCTGCAGCCTTGCAAAGGCTGTGAATCATGGCCAGTGGAGGGGCTTCCCAGAGCGCTGCTGGTGAGCAGGCCAGGCAGGAGGGTAGGGCAGGGGGGCCACTGTGCCTCTCGTTTCTCAGACGATTGCCTTGCTGCCCTCCTCGAGGAGGTAACAGCACAGGTGGGAGGTCCTCGTTCCGAAGGATGGGAGGAAGAGACCCCACCACATGACCAAACGTACCTGGGAGGAGGTGGCGGAGGTGGTGAGCTCCCGCGACGTGGTGCAAAGTACCTGGAACCAGTGTCACAAGCGCTTTAATGATCTGTTGTGCTCAGTAAGGGTGAGGACCCAGGCGCAGTGCTGGAACTCCAGGACATGTCAAAGTCAGGGTGATGACATGCTGGGAGGGGAGCTTCCAGGTGGAGGGGCACCGATCCATTTGCTTCCCTCGGCGTTCCACGTGCTTGTGCCTCCTTGCTTTGCAAGGTCGGACCGTGTGGTGCCAAATGTGATGTAGGCAGCATTTGGCCAAAGTGGGAGAGGGGGGTGCGGGGAACAGGCCTGGCATCTTTGTGTGAGAGTTCGGCAGTTGTGGGGTGAGGAGGCACTGGAGCCCTGCAATGTCCCACTCTGGTTGGGGTGGGCTGTCCACGAAGAGATTCCAGGTACAAGTTGCACTAATCAATGCTCTTCCCTCCTTTTCAGGAGAAGAATGTTCATAATGCCGCCGAGCGGGTGAGGACTGGCGGAGGGCCGGCCCATTTGGCCATCATTATCAGGTTCGAGCAGGAGGCCCTCGATCTGGAGAGGCGCCATGTGCCCAGGTCCACCGGTGTTGGTGAGGCTGGGGTGCCACGGGCAGATATGTTTGCCCAGCAGTGAGGTCACCATTAGTGTCCCAACAGCCATGGCAGTGCTGAATGTTCAATGATTGAAGTTTGCAACATGGCTTGACCATTGCTTATGGAAGGATGAGCGCATAATGATCCGGGAGACAGAGATGCACATTGACATTGTCTCCACATTAACTGATCCAATGTCCTTGTCCTTCCTTTCAGCATCAGTGGAGCAGGGCCGGGAGGAGGAGCAGCAGAGACCCCCTCTCACACCCTGAGGGCCCTGAAGTCTCAGTCTCACCAGCGTCACACCATCTCTGCCAGGCAGGCACCAGCGCAGATACTAGTACCTCGGTGGGAATTAGATCATCGGCTAGTGTCCCGGGGCACAGTGGTGAAGGCACTTCACAGTCACTGGAGGAGCTGGCAGAGACAGAGAGTGCCCATGGCGCCAGCAGTCAGAGGACTGCAGGGGACCAGGCACATGGTCAGTTGGTGGCTGATGATGCGCCTCTGGAGTCGTCCATGAGGCAGCAAACACTGGAAGTCCAGCGTGCTCATCCTCAGAGTCACTGCTGGACTCATCGTGTGCAGCTGCAGCCATTGTGTCTATATCTTCTTCGTCCACAGCATCGTCCATTTCCAGCGTAAGATTGTGGAGAGTGCAGCATGCAACCACTTATCAGCGACACATGCTCTGGGGATACTGGAGTGCGCCCCCTGAGCGGTCCAGGCATCGGAAGCACATCTTGGGAAGACTGATGGCTCTCTCCACCACAGCCCTTGTGGTGCCGTGGCTCCTATTGTACCGCTGCTCAGCTTCTGTTCTTGGTTGGCGGAGAGGCATCATGGGCCACCTTCTGAGGGGATAGCCCTTGTCATCCAGAAGCCAACCATCCAGCCGGGCTGGAGCACTGAAGAGCCACGGCACCTGGGAGTGTCTGAGGATGTAGGTGTTGTGGGAGATGCCTGGGTACCTTGCACAGACTTGTAGAATCAGCATCCTGTGATCACACACTATCTGCACGTTCATGGAGTGGAAGCCCTTCCAGTTGCTGAAGGCACCGGGCTCACCTGCTGGCGCCTTGATGGCCACATGTGTGCAGTCTATAGCACCCTGAACATGGGGGAAGCCGGCAATGGCCGCGAAGCCTCTGGCTTGCTGTGTCTGACTGGCCTGGTCCCAGTGGTAGTGGATGAACATTAATGCACCCCTGAACAGAGCGTCTGTAACCTGCTTGACACAAGTGTGGACAGCTGAGTGGGGACACCGCAAAGATCACCCACCGAGCCCTGGAAAGAGCCAGAGGCATAAAAGTTGAGGGCAGCTGTGACCTTGAGAACCACTGGCATGGGGTGTCCACCCACACAGTTAGCAGAGATCTCAGGGCCAATCGTCTGACAGATAGAGTTGACTATCTCCCTTGAGAGATGGATCCTCCTTTGGCGCTACACCTCAGTCATATTGAGGTAGCTGCTTCGTTGCCTGTATACCCTGGCAGCAGGATAGTGTCGTCTTCTGTGGCCCCTTCCACCTTGGACTTCCTGTTGGCCCTGAGCCCCTGTGCCTGCACCTGTACTCCCAAAGGTGGCTCCCTGGAGGCTGAATGTGAACTCCTGGCCTCCTGCCCCTTCTGGCCCTCCCTTCCTCCTCAGAGGAGGTGCCTCCAGTGGAGAACACAACTCCCTTTCCCAGGCTAAGGGAAGGCTCCCTGAAACCTGCAGGCCCCAAAAAGGATCTTCACTGCAGAGTGCTGACCTGAAGGTTGTGAGTCCAGACCAAGCAGCTGGTATAAGTTTTGAAGTATTTCTGCTCACACGGGCAAGTATCAGTAACTTTCAAAAATAAATATCTGACTGAGTATATTCACGGCCCCGCTGACCCCTCTTATCCCACTTGTGGATGAGGTTTATACAAATGTGTCCTACCCACCTGCCCACTGCGCCCGTGCGACGACCTGAAGATCGCACGGACCCTGAAAAATCGCCGTCAATTGGTGCCTCAAGGGCCTCAAGTGGCCCCTTAATTAATGGCGGGCACGCATCGGAAATCATCGCACGCCCGCCTAATGAAATATCACGAAGGTGCGCTGTGATGTCAGGACGCTCGCCCGATGTCACCGTGCGTCATTTTTACACGTCGGCGTACGGGGCCCGCCCCCGCACGCCAAGGGTAAAATTTTGCCCAAAGACTTTTGCGTAGTGTCCTGCCATTTGCCTTTAAGTGTCCATATGCCTTTAAACTTCACCTATTCACAATCTTACAGGCCCACCACTAAGTTATTCCTGCGCTCTGCTGAAATAAAGGTTGATTAATTATTTTATAAAAACAAGAACTGTTTGTTCTTTGACCATCTTTTCTTTCAACTCTCCAAAGCCTTTTAAATTCTGCCAGCGACAGCTTGCTTTTTCTTGAGTTCACCTCGACATTTGTGTAACCTCATCCATGGGCCTTGACCTATATTTCGCAATTAAAAAAATTGCACACAGCCATAGACAAAGCTGGACGCACACAAGCATGTGGTTAGCATTTTAACAGCCTCTGTCGGGCAAAACTGGAGAGCCAGGCAGCTATTTGTGTTCATGCCCTTAGACTTGTGAGAAAAATTTGATCAGAGACTTTGAACAAGGAATGCCAAAATCCAATTTGAATAATCCTTGACATCACACACGTGCAACATGCTGTTGTTTTCACAATGGATTAATGAGATCCAATGTGATTTATGCCAGCCTGCTTCAATGTTTTTCAGACAAGTGAGAAAGGGCCTTTTTTATATAAAGGTAATGCCCCCGCTCCCTCCCCTCCCTATCCCTCAGAAGTTTTTGTTAAATAGCTGATACACAAAGCTGCTTGACAATGTAAAAATATATACAATGCGGATCAAATACATTGTGCAATGGTTAACTGAATAAAGACCATAAGACCATAAGACATAGGAGCAGAAATTAGGCCATTCGGCCCATCGAGTCTGCTCCGCCATTCAATCATGGCTGATAAGTTTCTCAACCCATTCTCCCGCCTTCTCCCCGTAACCTTTGATCCCCTTACCACTCAAGAACCTATCTATCTTGGTCTTAAATACACTCAATGACCTGGCCTCCACAGCCTTCTGTGGCAATGAATTCCGTAGATTCACCACTCTCTGGCTAAAGAAGTTTCTCCTCATCTCTGTTCTAAAAGGTCTTCCCTTTACTCTGAGGCTGTGCCCTCGGGTCCTAGTCTCTCCTACTAATGGAAACATCTTCCCCACATCCACTCTATCCAGGCCTTTCAGTATTCTGTAAGTTTCAATCAGATCCCCCCTCATCCTTCTAAACTCCATCGCGTATAGACCCAGAGTGCTCAAACGTTCCTCATATGTTAAGCCTTTCATCCCTGGGTTCATTCTCGTGAACCTTCTCTGGACCCTCTCCAGGGCCAGCACATCCTTCCTGAGGTACGGGGCCCAAAATTGTTCACAATATTCTAAATGTGGTCTGACCAGAGCCTTATGAAGCCTCAGCAGCATATCCCTGCTTTTATATTCTAATCCTCTCAAAATAAATGCCAACAATGCCAGTTGCATCTTAAGTGGAACTAGCTTGGTGAGGGAGCCTGAAGGCATGAGGGTGCTGGACTAACATTGCTAAATATGCATTAAGTACCACAGGGATGATCTTATAAGATGATTAAGTTCTCCACAGGACACAATGGGATAAAGTAGGAGGGGGAGATGTTTTGTGGAAGGCAATATGCCAAGTTTGGAAAATGGAGATAAGGGAATGGATAGAAACTCTGGAGTTGTGCCTGATTACCTCTGAAGGTCAGAGTTATTTTTTTGTGTGGGTTCCTGTCAGGAGATTAAATATTTTATCTGATCTTTGATTTATTTATTGCCATACAATTAACACACAATACAAATGATCATGATCACATTTATGACAATTGTGAGATTCAAATACATCAGTACGTATGGATTAATGACTTTTATTTATATTGGAGAGTGAGGTCATAAGCATTTGCTTGAAGGATGACTTGCCTCGAGGGAAAGGGAGAGAGAAAGAGAGAGATATGCGAGTCATGATGTGTTGATAGGAAAGAAAGCCAGAAAGCTGAATCCTCATGTTATTCACTGGAATAATTACATACATGAGCCCACACATTTACAATGGGAGAGCAGAAGCTTAAAAAAAGCAAGATATTTGGTAATATATTATCACAAAGACTATCAATCAAGGAGACATTTTTTTCACTTTAGACTTGAATGAAAGTTTTGTTGAGTTAGTTTGTATCTCCAGGGGTATTGAATTCTGTAAGTCTGGACTAGTTGATTTATGCACTAAATCGGTTTTTGGATTGACCATATGTACATTAGAGGAATTTCTGGTAGGGTAATTGTGAATTTGTATGAACAACATTTTGTCAAAGCTGGCAATTGATTGGAGTAAAATTGAATTATAAGGACAGCATTTTGTAAAAACAGTATTATTGAAAAATATTTTTATTCATTCTTGGGGTGTGGGCTTCACTGGCTGGGCCAGCATTTATTGCCCATCCCTAGTTGCCCTTGAGAAGGTGGTGGTGAGTTGCCTTCTTGAACCACTGCAGTCCATGTGGTGTAGGTACACCCACAGTGCTGTTAGGGAGGGAGTTCCAGGATTTTGACCCAGTGACAGTGAAGGAAGGGTGATATATTTCCAAGTCAAGGATGGTGAGTGACTTGGAGGGGAACTTCCAGGTGGCGGTGTTCCCATCTATTTGCTGCCCTTCCAGATGGTAGAGGTCATGGGTTTGGAGGTGCTGTTGAAGAAGCCTTGGTGAATTCCTGCAGTGCGCCTTGTAGATGGTACACACTGCTGCTACTGTGTGTCAGTGGTGGAGAGAGTGAATATTTGTGGATGTGGTGCCAATGAAGTGGGCTGCTTTGTCCTGGAGGGTGTCAAGCTTCTTGAGTGTTGTGGGAGCTGCACTCATCCAGGCAAGTGGGGTGCATTCCATCGCAGTCCTGACTTGTAGATGGTGGACAGGCTTTGGGGAATCAAGAGGTGAGTTATGCGTCTCAGGGTTCCTAGCCTCTGGCCTGCTCTTGTAGCCACAGTATTTATATGGCTAGTCCAGTTCAGTTTCTAGTCAATGGAAACCTCCAGGATGTTGATAGTGGGGGATTCAGTGATGGTAATGCCATTGAACAACAAGGGGCGTTGGCTGGATTCTCTTTTATTGGAGATGGTCATTGCCTGACACTTGTGTAGCACCAGTGTTATTTGTAACTTGTCAGCCCAAGCCTGGACATTCTCCAGGTCTTGCTGCATTTGGACATGGAATGCTTCAGTATCTGAGGAGTCGCGAATGGTGCTGAACATTGTGCAATCATCAGTGAACACCCCCATTTCTGACCTTATGATGGAAGGAAGGTCATTGATGAAGTAACTGAAGATGGTTGGGCCAAGGACGCTACCCCGAGGAAAACCTGCAGTGATGTTCTGGAGCTGAAAGGACTGGCCTCCAACAACTACAACCATTTTCCTTTGTGTTAGGTATGATTCCAACCAGCAGGGAGTTTTCCCCCTGATTCCCATTGACTCCAATTTTGCTAGGGCTCCTTGATGCCATACTCAATCAAATGCTGCCTTGATGTCAAGGACAGTCATTCTCGCCTCACCTCAGGGGTTCAGCTCTTTTGTCCATGTTTGAACCAAGGCTGTAATGAGGTCAGGAGCTGAGTGGTCCTGCTGGAACCCAAACTGGGCATAAGTGAGCAGGTTATTGCTAAGCCAGTGCCGCTTGATAGCACTGTTGATGATCCCCTTCCATTATTGATGATGCAGAGTAGACTGATGGGGCAGTAACTGGCCTAGTTGGATTTGTCCTGCTTTTTGCATACAGGACATACCTGGGCAATTTTCCACATAGCCGCGTAGATGCCAGTGTTGTAGCTGTACTGGAACAGCTTGGCTAGGGGTACAGTAAGTTCTGGAGCACAAGTCTTCAGTATTATTGCCGGAATATTGTCAGGGCCCATAGCCTTTGCAGTATCCAGTGCCTTCAGCCATTTGTTGATATCACGTGGAGTGAATCAAATTGGCTGAAGACTGGCATCTATGATGCTGGGGACCTCTGGAGAAGGTCCTTCAATTTTCAAATCTTAAAGCAAATAAATAATGGGCCAATGATGTTAAATACCCTGCACCTGCACAAATTGGTATAGTTTTCTTCTGTGACAGAAGAATAGGATGGGTTTTTGATTTGTGGTATGCTACATTAGGGCCAGAAGTTTTCCCCCGTTGGGCAGGCTCGGCGGGAGCGGGCGGGGACGGTCAGGAAGCCAACCGCGCCCCGCGATTGGCTCCGCTCCGTGATTTCACGCAGGTGGGCCAATTAAGGCCCACCCTGCGTGGATCATGAGCGGCAGCGCTGAGCGCTGCTTGTGTGAGCGGGGGGAGGAGAGAGAGCGGTCCTGGCGCACAGTTCGCGGATGCGCGAGAAAGAGCGCGTCAATCTCCCTGAGACACGGAGCTGCCTCAGGGAGATTGAAGCGCCTTTTACAAAAATTAATAAAGAGAGTAAAAATTTTTAAAAGCATGTCCCCTCATGTGACTCTGTCACATGAGCTGGGATGTGTTTTTAATTCAAAAATAAAGTTTTTAGTTAATGTTTATTTGCTTTAGGAAACCTTATCCCGCTTGTGGACGAGGTTTTCTAAAAAAAATGTAAAGGCCGCTTGGCCTTTTCACCTGCCCACCAACCGTAAGGTTGATTTGATTTTAATTAGCTTGTTAATGGCCTCAACAGGCCTTTCAATTATCAGCGCATCTGACTCCGGCGCGCGCCCACCGAATGAAATATCGCGCAAATGCGCGATGACGTTGGGGTGCACGCCAAACGCAAAATTCTGCCCTCGGTTTTGTGACGTGGGCAGAATTTTTAGGTCGGCTTGCGGATGCAGGCTCGGCCCGATCAGACGCAAAATCGTGCGGGGTGACATTGGGCGAGCGTCCCAACATTATCCTGCGCTCGCATGATATTTCGGTCGGCAGGCGCGTGCAAAAGCCGTAAGCACGCCCTCCGACAATTAAGAGGCCTATTAAGGTCATTAGAGTTGTAATTGCGTCTGATTTTTCCTGGTCTGTCCAACGTGGACAGGCAAATTGGCCGGGCGGACTTTGCATTTTTCATGAAACCTCATCCAAGAGCGGGGTGAGGTTTCAGTTACTGAATAAAGAAAATAAAAATATATGGACAGCGTTCTTATAATCTATATGTTCGTGTGACTGATTGTGATGCTTGGACATTTTTTTTCCTGATTTCAAAAACTTTATTTAATTGTTTTTAAGTCTTTCAGGTCCCTGAGGCAACTCTCTGCCTTCAGGGAGCTTTCACTCAGCGCTTGCCCCCGCCTACGTCAGTGGCTGCCCTCCTCCTGCCTCCACCCCAGCAGCGCTGAGCATTTCAGCATGCGCTTCACGCTGGGTTAATTGTCGGGGGCTGATCGTGGTAGGCGGTCCATTCCCCAGCCAATCCCGGGCCCGCTGATGGCGCCCGCCCGCCAGCCTAAAAATCTTGCCCATTAGGCTATATGCGGCAAACACATAGGGCAGAGTTTTGCCCTTGGATGGCAGGCGGGCCCCACCGGCTCAGCGGCGGCGGGCAGACAGCCGACCCCCCGCCACCGAAACAGGGCCCGCCGCCATTTTGAGTGGGCGGGCCAATTAAGGCCCACCCAGCGGCCTGCCCGACAGGAAGCGCTATGCACTTCCTGTTCCGGGGGGGCAGGGGGGGAAGGGAATCCCCATCTGTCAATGTGCGCTCTTTCGCACATGCGCGTGCAAGAGTGGACTGCTCCCTATGGCAAAGGGAGATCAGTGACAGGTAAGTAAAGTCTAAAAATAGAAAAGTGTTAAAATTATTAACATGTCTCCCTCATGTGACAATGTCACACGAGATGGGACATGTTAATAATAAACACTTAAAATTTATTTCATTTTTAAAAAACGCCAGTGGATGAAGCTTCATGAATAATTTGGAGCCGGCTGGGGCTCCTGGCCTGCCCACCAGCCTTAAGCTTGGACAGGCATGTCTTTACTTATCTTGGCCATTGACAGGTCGGTGGGCGGACAGCTGATTTCACTGTCCACCGCCTTTCTAAAAACTTAAAGGGACCTGGATGACGTTGGGGGTTCCTCCTGACGTTATTCTCCCGTCATTTTCCCGTCGGCGAGCGGGCCCCACCCCCAAATCGCCGAGGCGAAAATCCTGGCCATAGAGTTATATACAGTTAATAATGTTTAAACCAGCAAATGATATCTCAATTTATACAATATTCCTATGCAACAGGAAACATTTTTCAACACTTTTGCTATCTCTTCATGCCAATTTGAAAACTCATCAATCACAATATCTAAGATTATTGTACTTTTCTTTTCCCCAATATCTACTCCATTTATCTTTATTCCAAATTGACAAACATTCAGTACTGATTTTTTAGATTTGAAGCAAATAAAATTTGTCTTTTGCAAATTTAGGGATAACCTGTTACTATGAAACCATGGGCATAATTTTGACGGCTCACAATTTAAAATGAGGGCAAGTTTCTTTGTACTGGAATGTGATTTTGCATCATAAGCGAAGAGAACATAACATTGGACAGATGAAGCATTTACTATTTCACTTTTATATATAAATAGTAAAGAATCAAGAATGGAGACCTGTGGTACTCAACAGTCAATACTCAAATATGTCAGAATAAGTTGAATCAAAATGTGTAAATTGCTTTCTGGTTGTAATGTAACTATGGAACCATGAAAGAGCAATTCTTCTAACTCTGTAATATTTGTAATATAGAAAGTAGAGTACAATGATCCAGCATATCAAAGGCTTTACTGAGATCCATGAAAAGCCCTACTACATGTTCTTTCTGTGCTAACAAGTTTAAGATCCTATCAAACATGTCAGCAAGTGCTAAGCCAGTGGAATGGTGCAGTCTGAAACCATGCTGAAATCAATAAGTGAGGTCCATGATAGGGCAGAGGTTGTCTACAGAATGGCTGAATATCATTTTCGTGTTCCAATCTTGTACTTCTCCAAGTTGCTGGCCAGCGGTTGGATTAACATCAGCAGAAATGCTCCCAGTAACAGAAGTAATCATTAGGAAGAAATTGTGAAATTGTGATGGAGCTACAGTAAAAACAGTATTGGCATATTCATTCATCTGAATCTGAATACATGTAGTTACTGAAGCCCACAGTATGAAGGAACCGAATTAACATTCAGCACCAATAACATCTGTCAAATTTCAAGCTGGAAGAACAACACTTGAAGTCATAGATTTAACTGCAAGAACAACATTGTTTAATCTGCCATGCTGGCTAACTCCCTAACATATACAGTCTGACCTTCAACTCCCCCCGCCCAGGTCAGGTCACCCCATAAATATCCAAGTACCGCATAGTATCCAATACTAAATCCACACACACAATCAGCTATCATCATGACACCTCTCCCTTATTAGGCCAAAAACATATCCATGATTTTTCTGCTTCGTGTATGCAGACTCCATCCATTACTAAACACTGTAATAAATTTTGCAAACAAACTTAAAAAAATCATTATTTCCCTAATTCACTGAGTAAATTAATTTCTTCAATCATGAATGTCAGGTACATTCAGCGCATCACAGCCCAATATAGTTTCAGTACTTTGTTCACTTTCTGGAACTGTTATTTCTCTTTCACTACTTAACTGTGGCATCCCTTGTGATAATCATCAGTATATAATTCAATGTTCCTCGATGATCCAATCTAATTGCTTTCTCGTGTGCTTGCAAACATCACAAACAGGAACTTCAAAATCACAAAGAGCAATGTTCAGTGTACACCCTTTTTGTTTCGAACATAATCGCAATACATAAAACTTCACATCTAGGCACATGCTTTGTGTCAAGATTTTCTGTCCTTCAACTTAAAAAAATCACTTTGTTTTAAATCACAAATTGTTGCTGTAAACTGATTCCCAATTTCATGTTCATCGCTAAATCACACAAAACCTTCATATGACTTTGGTGGTCTCCTCCCACGCCATGGTCTGCCTGCTGTCTCAGGAACTCTGGTCATTGCTTCAGGGTTAGGAAGTGTCATCATCCTCTCTGGAACTGATGTTTTCCCCTCCGGATAGCTGACTACCTGCCATCAGCATCGCTGGCTTGGACTTCTAGATTTTCTGGATGTCAGCTTCACCTCAGCCCCTGCATCATGTTCATCCGCTGCTGTGTCATAGCCACTATGATACTTTTATAGACATGAAGAATTTCTGTCATGCAGTACTCCTTTGGGAAACCACGCAATCACACTGTTTCCCTTCTTGGTGTTGACAGTGTAGTGCTCGGGGTAAATTGGTGTATTCATTTTAATCAGACTCTCCCGCCTCAGCAGGATTCTATCACCTGGAATCACTTCAGACTGTCTAGCTCCCCACCTTTGGTTTGCATAAAACTTTGCTGCACCCTTTTTCTCAGCATCATTATCACAAACTTCCTGATTTAGCACTGATGCCCCTCAGCTCTGGCATCTTGGTGCATATTTTGCATCCAAGTAGTAGCTCAGCTGAACTCTTTCCCATTGTAGTGTGTGAAGTTGCTATATACATGGCCACATGTGACAGCAACGCCTCTTCCAATCTTTGCCCTCAGCCTGAGCAATCCTCATCCTTTCCTCCAAGGATTGGTTTTGTTGTTCCACTTCCAATTTGCCTGTGGCTATTTAAGGGTTACTTTGAAATGGTGAATGCCTGTGACTTGCATGTAATCTGCAAATGTCTGTGAAATCAATCGTGGCCCATTGTTTGAATACAGAGTCACAGGTAGAGCCTTGCAAATATTTCAGTCACTGCAGACACCGTTCTTTCTGTATCATAGCAACATACTCATAGTAACAGCTGCAGTAGTCAATCACCACTAGTTTGGACTCCCCTGATGGAAGTGGATCTAAGAAGTCAACTGCTACATCCTCCCATAGTCCAGTCGGCAACAGTGTGCTGCGTACTGATTCTGGCTGATTGGTTTTGCTGACAAGTTGACATCCATGACATGTTTTGACAAAATGCTCCACATATTTCTCCATCCCTGGCCACCATACTTTGGTTTGTAAGTTTTGCTTAATACCAACCACTCACAAATGACCCTCATGAGCTCATATCACCAGTCTAGGCCTAAGCTTTTGTGCCACTACGAGTTTGCTGCCTCTGAGACCACATTTTCCATTGTGCACAGTTCATCTTGTATAATGGTGTACACCTTGAGTGGGCAGTTCTCTCAGTTTCCAGCTTGGTGATGATGTCATGATTGATGTCATCCAATTCTGGATCTTTGTCTGAGATACTTTCAGTCTCTCTCATTGCTTTGAGCGTAACATGAACTGCACAAACCACACCAATGACTCAGCTTCCTTCTTTAGTGAGGATCTGTGTGCTTGATCCTCCTCAGTAGTTGTGACAGTAGATTAGCAATGTCCATCTTTCCAGCAATGTAAACCACCTTGTACTTGCACTGCTGGAGTCTCAAAACCCATCTTTCAATTCTGTCACATGGTTTGGATCTGGGAGAATAAATCATCTCTAATGGCTTGTGATACATCACTAATTCAAACTCAATGCCGAACAAGTACGTTTGGAATCTTTCACATGTGCAGACAAATCCTGGGGCCTTTTTCTCCACCTGAGAATATCTCCTTTTCACATCTGTCAGAGATCTGCTCACATCGGCAATGATTCTCAGGCCTTCAGCACACATTTGCACCAGCACTGCTCCTAATCCTACTGGACTGGCATCTGCTATGACTTTCATTGGTGCATTTGGATCATAGTATCCTGGGGTCTGGGCACTTCTCAAGCTGTCTTTCAAAGCTCTAAATGCAGTGTTCTGTTCTTCATCAAATCTGAACTATTCATTTTTTCTGATCAACTTCCTTAATGGAGCAGCCAAGGTAGGGAAGTTTGGGATATATCTCGTACAGCAGTCCCCAAGTTCCAGAAAACTTCTCACTTCGCTGGTATTTTGTGGTTCATGTGGTTCTTCTATTGCCTCTGTCTTGTCTTTGGGTGGATTGATTCCAGCGCTCATGAGTTTATACCCCACGAACATTAGTTCTGCCACGCCCAGCAAGCACTTGTCTGCATTTATTGTAAATCCTGCTGACTACATGCATTCTTGCTATGTTCCACTCTATTGGCTTCATGAATAATGATGTCATTAGAGATATTAGCTGTCCTGAGATCCCTTGTATCATCTTATGGATTTCATGTTGGTAAATCTCTGGTGCCATATTGACACCAAATAGCATCGTATCAGTAAAGTCCACAATGAGTGATGAAAGTTGTCACCTTCCTTGTATCAGGATGAAGCTCTGGGTGGTGGTAGCCCCACTTTAAGTTTAGTTTGGAAAATATTTTGCTTGTTGACAACTCCCCAGTGGGAGTTGAACCACCAAATACCAGAGAAGTGAGTGACGTTCTATCATGATTGCTTCATTCACCTGTCACATATCAACACAGAGTCTGATGTCACCATTTGGTTTGGGCACGACCACAGTAAGGTTCACCCACGGTGTTGGTCCTTCAACTAGCTCTATGATGTTTTGGTCGATCAGTTCCTTGATCTTTGCCTCAAATTTATCTCTTAGACCAAAACGTGTTCTGTGTACAGGCCGAGCTACAGGCTTCATGTTCTTGTCAATGGCTAATCGCACTTGTAAGTTTTGTAATTTCCCAATTCCTTGTAACACTGCTCCAAACTCCTCCCTAAGCTTCGCACAGGATTTCACAGAATTCACTTTCAATCTGACGTGTAGCACCCCCAAGGCTTGGGCAGTTTCCCTGCCCAGAAGAGCTCACCATCCTTCTCAATCGCTACAAATTCTGCCTCGACATTCCAATCCCCAGCTCTCACATCTGCAATGAATCATCCAACTGTTTTGAGTGGGGATTTAGAAGTGTAAGGATAGGGCCTTTTGATACATTTTCAAGATGTGCACTTGATTCTCTTTGTCTTCAGTTCCTCCCACAGTGCTCTGTTGATGACATTACTGTCAATGCCTGAATCTACAATAATGCTCACTTCAACAACACCGACAATCACTGGAACTTTTTTATGGTTGCTCCTGTTGACAGAAATCATGTATCCATGATTGTTATTCGTGACCTCACTCTCTGCATCTTCTTCAACTCGGCTCAGTTGAGTACTTTCATCTCTCTTTCCTTTATGTGGTTTGTCAGGCTTCATTCTCTGTTCTGCTTTGCTTTTGCACCTCTTGGCAAAATGGTCGTTGCCCCCACATTTTCTACATATCTTTCCCTTAGCAGGGTAGCAGGCATCTTTTCCATAGTGCCCAAAAGTTGCCACATCTAAAACACTCTCTCAAAGACCTTTGCTGTTTACATTTACACGGACCTGGATTCCGTTGTGCCGCTCAGTGTTAACCTCAATTTTTGTTGTGCCAATGGCAGAGGTGGGGTCAAGTTTCATGCTGTGAAATTGTCCATCCTCTGCTTCCAATGCAGCTGCTATTTTCAAAGTGTTGAAACATTTTCAAACATTGAGTCACCTCTTCTTTCTGGCAGCTTACTCCTCAATTTATCCAACTTGCAATGTTGGACCACCTGAACAATTATCTGTTTATTCAAATCCATCGCAACATAATTGCATCTATGCAATACCTGCCTCAAACAGGTCGCAAACTGGTCTACTGTTTCCCCCTCTTTCTGTCTTATCTGATGGAAAACGTGCCTTTAGAATGCAGCATTTGGCGTTGTGAGGTAATGGTCCTTTAGAACTTTCACTGCACATTCACCTTTCATAATCCACCTTTTCTCCTGTGTCAGGCAACATCTTGAAAGTCTCCTTTAGTGAAGCTTCCACATTGGACAACAGACAATGAAGCCCATCACTCTGCTTCCTGTTTCACTGTCACCCTGTCCAAACACAGACCGTGACTGTCAGCATTCCTCCAGTCAGGTTTTCCATTTCACACTGACAGTATTGGCATCACCTGTCGGACCAAACGGCTCAATTCCCCAAACTGCAGACATATCAGCTCCAGAAAATGCCATGCCACAATCCTAAATATCTCCGTACTTGCCCTCATCACCAATGTCACGCCCCAGGCTGAAAGAACAAGATTTAACCACAGGAACAACATAATTTAATCTGCCATGCTGGCTAATCCTCTATCATATGCTAAATGACCTTCAACCCCCAAGTCAGATAAGTGTATCTTACAGTGTCTTATCTGAGCACCGTTTAGTATCTAATACTCAAGTCCACACACTCAATCAGCTACCATCATGATGTCATCTGTTGTATAAAACCATTCTCCCAATAGCACACACATTAATGATAATGGGCCACTGTTGTTTTGGGTAGGATTGGGTAACTGGCTGAGGCTGTGGAAGTTATCTCACCATGTTTACTTTTCCACATTTTGGGATTCAGAGAGGAGGTGGGGACATAGTGGTATTGTCACTGACTAGTATTCCAGAGACCCAGGGTAATGCTCTGGGAACATGGGTTCAAATCCCATCACACCAGATGGTGAGATTTGAATTAGATAAAAATCTGGAATTAAAAAGTCCGATGATGACCATGAAGCCATTGCCAAATGTTGTAAAAACCCACCTGGCTCACTAATGTGTTTTAGAGAAGGAAACCTGCTGCCCTTACCTGGTCTGGCCTCCATGTGACTCCAGACCCACAGCAATGTGGTTGACTCTTAAATGCCCTCTGAACAAGGACAATTAGGGATGGGCAATAAATGCTGGCCTAGCCAGGGATGTCCACATCCCAGGAATAGAAATAGGAGGCAGTGCGTGTTATCAGAATGCCAATTTGTGGAAAGAGGTTATCAGTGGGGACTTTGCAATTGCCTAAAATGGCCAGGTGAAGCCATTTAATACAAAAGCATGGAGTGGGCAGGAAATGAATGAATAAACTCCTCCATAAGAGTTTGATGCTGTTTTGTGAGGCAGTGGCATGCGATGGCTTTGTACGAGGTAAGAGATTGTTATCGACTCAGAGCTACAGCTAATTGTGTTCCTGTGTGACAGGATATGGACTTTGTGGTAAGCTACACGGGAAAAGCTGTTAGTGGCTTTGAGGCCGATGTAGAAGGGCTGGGATAACAGTCTGTATTCATTTTATGATGATTGTTAGATTGTAGCCTTTCTACAAACTCGAGATCCATGATAAATGTGTAGCATAGGTAGCAATGCTTGAAAACAAGTCTCTGTATTGCACAACATTTCTACTGCCTGAAGAAATGTCACTTCTACAGCAGGTTTGCAATCATATTTTCATATGAAGCAGTCTGAACCAATATGACGGAAGGTGTACTGGCAACATGGAATGAGCGTGTATGTACTGTCAACCATATTGGACGCTTAGGCGCCTATTTTGCATTTGAAAAACATGCATGGCTCCAACTCATTTCTCGGCCAGAGTAATCCTCCTGCGCTTCTGCCAATCTCAGGAGAGCGCCGCCTTTACTGCACTTAGATCTTCACTTCATCACCAACTCATCCCAGCTCTTGATTACCCTCTGTGTTAAAAAAAGCATGTATCCTACTGTTTCTCTTCTTAGCCTCTACACAAGATCAAGGCAGTAGCTAGGATTGCTACACACGCTTAATGCAGTCGGTGCTCTAGGGAAAGCTTGGAAGTAGGTAAACTACATGCACCAGTGCCTTGAGAATTGTTGGTAATTCTGCGTAAATAACTTGGATGCCAAAATATCAAAATATTACACCAGTCGATGCAATACAGACATGCCACTAAAACTTTCCTTAGAATATTTTCTAAGGGTTGTCAGGTCTGACGAAGGAACTGATGATTACGGAGTGTCTGAGGCAAGCCTTACAGGTGGAATGAACTATGGCAAGTGAAGTTCAATGTAGGTAAATGAAAGATATTGAATATTGAAAGAAAAAAGATAAATGGGATCAGATGAAGAGGGTTGGGAGAAGGCTCATGTTTGGAGCGAACAGTCTGTTTCTATGTTGTAAATACTTTGCAGTAAAAAAGTAGTTGTCAAAAACGCAATGAATGCACTCAGTCTATTCAATTCCCTGTAACTAATAATGGAGGAGTTTGTCCTGATCACTTGCTTATCGTGAATATTTGATTTACGTATTATTTCCTTTGTATGTAGTGATGAATCTACAGGAAGAGTATTATTTTATAGCATCACTTTACAGTACAGCACACTGCGCAGTCTTCAATGGGTTATCTGCCAAACCACAACACTGGCTATGAAACGGTCAGTAATTGGTTAAACCAATAAAGACTCTCACTGATAGTTTGTTTAAGGCAGGTTTGCTCATTAAATGCTTTTTTTTCATACTTGCCTAAGGATCCCGGGAGGACGATGTGCTCCTCCGATTGGGATCTTGACCTCTCTGTGCATCACTCATCCCTGCTTATTATACTTGCCAATTCCAAGGAATTTTTTTCAGAAGCTGGATAGCCACAGTTGCCACTACAAAATGGAATGGGATCTCCCTTCATAGTTTTACCTTTGAATGGGATCTGGAAGCAGTTAAGTCTCTACTATCTTTGGAGCAGAAAACATCAGTTCAGTTCAGTTATATTCACAGGTGTAGTCAATGGCGGGAGAATCCTGTCTACACACTTAAAATATAATAGTGTCTTGGCATTAGACAAGACAAACCAGGGGATGGCTACTGGGTGACAAGGGCTATCTTTTGATGACGTGGCTTCATAGTAACACACACATACACACCAAGCAGTATGCATACAATAAAAACAATAAAAATCATGTTGCAAGGTGAGACCATTGGCTACCTGAACAATGCATTTTTTTAATTCAGGGGATGTGAATGTTGTTGACAAGGCCAGCATTTATTGCCCATTCCTAATTGCCCCTGACATGGTTGTGGTGAGCCATTGCTGCTGCCTGGACCACCCCGGAGGAGCCCTGCAGTAGTTAAAGCATTTGTCAAGATTCATGTTGTTGTATGTTGCACAACCTTGCCATCAAATGGGCACAGCCCTTGTCACCAACAATATGGCAATCACCTAAGGAGCAACAGCAGGAGAAGGAGAAGGATGAGAAAGGGAGGAGGCAACTAATATGGCCCCTTTCTGGCTTTCTTACTTAAAGAGGGACATATTTGCATCAGAAGCAGTTCAGAGAAGGTTCACTAGGCTGATTCCTGGGGTGAAGGCATTGTCTAATTGTGAAAGGTTGAGCAGGTTGGGCCTATACTCAATGGGTTTAGAAGAATGAGAGGTGATCTTATTGGAAGATCTAAGATTCTGAGGGGGTTTGACAGGATAGTTGCTGAGAGGGTGTTTCCCCACGTGGGGGAATCTAGAACTAGGGACCACAGTTTCAGGGACAGGGATGAGGAGGAATTTTTTTCTCTCTGAGGGTCATTAGTCTTTGGAATTCTCTTCCACAGAGAGCAGTGGAGGCTGGATCATTGAATATAATCAGGGCTGAGTTAGACAGACTTCTGATCGACAAGGGAGTCAAGGGTTCCGCGAGAGGGGGTGGTGGCAGGCTGGAAAATGGAGTTGATCAGATCAGCCATGATCTTATTGATTGGTGGAGCAGGCTTGATGGGCTGAATGGCCTACTCAAGCTCCTATTTCTTATAATCTTACAATCTTGGGTACCTGAAAAGAGATGGGGACAAGGGTAGCGTTGTGGTGAGGGAGCAGATTGAAAGTAAGGGGTGCATGCTTGCACTATTTGCAGTTTGTAAATGGGGAGAGATTGTGGGATGAGGGGGAAATGGGATGGGAGAAGAAGGAGTAGGTATGAGGATATTGTCATCTTCAATGATTTCAGTCCTGCAACTAGCCACAGCCTCAGTGATGGATACGCCAATGGTAGTCACCACTGCCTCCTCAATCAGGTAAGGACATGCAGTTGTGTTTGTCTCCAGCCTGTCAGCTCCTGCTGCCTCCAGTTATGTGCCATCCAGTCCTGCAAGAGAGATGGAAGTGTTCTATTGAGTGTGGTGCAATGTGTTCTGGTGATGTAGTTGTTTGGTTAAATAGCTGACAGCATGTGTTAGCCATGAGATGTGGGTGTGAGGCCTCCAGCAATGCTAAGTGTTTGAGGGTGAGTTTAAGCTATGAATGTTATGACTGATAATTATTAGAAGGTGAGTGATGGGATGTAGTGCATTGACCAGAGTGTGAGCCTCGTGAAGCAGCTGGTGAGAATGTGACATTTGGAGATGCATTCACTGACCTTGGCCAGTCATGTGTCGCCATTGAATTTTTGTGCCACAGCACCCAGGTCCTCAGAACTAGACTCCTTCCACTGACTGCCAAAGATATATGTTCCTACTGCCTTCCCAATGTTTGTTAGGAGGGCCTCCTGTGAATTGATCAAATATCTCCTCCTTTCCACCTCCTGCACCAAAGCCTCTAGTGCTGCATCTGAAAATCTCAGAGCCCGCTCTCTGTCATTATTGAGTGTTCCCCAGGTCAAAATCACTTTGAGAATGGCTTCCGGCACCCACTGTAGCCACAATGAATCTCCACTTTAAGAGGTACAGGCTGACTTTAATTAGAGTGGGCTAGCTTTAACTTGTACTAGCCTCTCATTATTTTGCAGCTCAGGAGTACAGCCACTCAACAACATGCTTAGCGCTGGCTACATGCTGCAATCATTTAATTTAGTAGTCAACATGAAGCTTCTGTGCTGCCTGCATTGGAAAGAATATGTGCGTTGTAATCCAGCAACTTGATCCTCACGCCCATTTTCGGGCCCTGTCCAATTTCGCCCTGTCCTTCCTCCCCCAACCGCCGTCCCTCCTCCCCACCACCACCTTACTCTGCACCTAACCTGTGCTGTGTCTGACCTTGGAGAATTTGTAGAGATCTGGAACTATCTCCCCCAAAAGCTGAGACAAAATCAATTGAAAACGTCAAAAGTGAGATTGGTAGGCTTTTGTTAGGCAGGGTTGTTAAGGATTACGGAACCAAGGCAGATAGTTGAAGTTAAGAAACAAATCAGCCATGGCCTAATTGAATGGAGGAGTAGACTTGAGGGGCTGAATGGCCTACCCCTGTTCCTATATCCCTGCATTACTATTTGGCACTGACACCGGTTGTTGAAGTAAGACAGAATTCCATACTCTGTCACTCAAAACAATCATCATAGCATGTCTTCAAAGTAAGATTTTTTTTAAGTACTTTGATCCTGTGTTCTTTGATAATTGAAAGTCAAACACCCTGTGTAGCAACCTACTCTTCCATATTTGGGCCTGCACCATTGAGCCTTATCCTCTTTACCCAATTCCTACCCCAGGAATTATTGGATGAAGATTAAGAGTTGGAGTCTTAACTGATCTTTCACCATTTTATTAATCCTGATGTAGAACAAGCTGATTGATTATTGGTCAAGTGCATAACTAGAAATAAACATAGAAAAGCAGACTTCTATCCTGCTTGTTCAGTTAATAGCTGAGCCCAGCCAAGCAGAGCAGTTCCAAGTTGAATCATTGGATCATGTTGAGTTAGCTGATCTCACTCAGGGTGAAGGAAAGAATGCCGCAGTTTGTCTTTAGCAACTCTGCAATAGAGGGCTGAATTATACGAGGCACGTGGACATTGACCCCCTCCCCCCAACCCCCGCATTACCCGTTCTCTGCCCAATTTACTCATTGAACCACATCGTATTCCAGTGAAGGTTAGTACCTAGAGTGATGGCTGGAGAGAGAACAATGGAAGGAAAAATACCATTTTAAAAAAGGAAAGGAAGATGCAGGTATATTTACCAACATGGTGGGGTTGAATTAACAACTATGAACAAGACCATAAGCACCTCAAACTTCCTGTGGCATTAAGTTAAATCAGCAGTTGTTCCTGCCTGATAAACTTTATCTTAGAACAAAACATGTGGTGGATTCAGCAGCGCAATGATAAAATTCTGCACCCACCTCTTATCAGCTAACTATTCTGTGTAGGAGTTGGTATCAGTGATCTCATTTTTTGCATTTAGCTTCTATAATAATTTGTCAGAATTTTTCTTAAAAAGGGAGCAGTGACTTTCTAAATTATCACATAATCCTGACAGTTCCAAAGGAAATTACTATCTTGAGCTTCTTCTTTCCATTGATGTGAATGGAAATGAAAATTGTGAGGTAGCATGGCATGTGCCCAAGCAGTGAGTTGAAAAACTTACCTACTCATGTCATGTATCTGTGCTGCTATATCCTCTCCTTTGTTTCTGGGAACTGAATGTACCCTAGGTGCATTTGTTAGGAAAATCCTCATTACGAAGTTTTCCTCCAGTTACAAGCGTAGGAATGTTTAGTATACCTGAAGCCTTGCAATTGCATAGGAACATAAACAGAAGTGGGCCATTCAGCCCTTCAAGCCTATTCCGCCATACAGTTAGATCATGGTTGATCTGTACTTTAACTTCACCTACCTAGCTTGATTTTGCATCCCTTAATACTCTCTCCCACAAAACATTATCAGTTGACCCAGGCTCAACAATGTTTGGGGGCAAGAATTCCAGATTTCTACCATGCTTTGTGTGAAGAAGTATTTTCTGGCACCACCCCTTAATGGCCCAGCTTTAATGTTAAGCTTGTGCCCACTGGTTCTGGACTCTCCCACCAGAGTTTGTCTCTATCTACCCTATCAAATCCTTTAATTATCTTCAACACCTTAGTTAGATCATCCCTTATTCTTCTGAGAGCAAGGGAATACAAGCCTAGACTCTGCAACCTGCCTTCATAATTTAACCCTTTAGCCCAGCTAGCATTTTGTTGAATTTATCCTTCACCACCTTCAGTATATATCCTTTTGAGGTGCGTGTCATAAGCTATAATCAGGGATAATCTTGAGTTTCAGCCTTTTATCAGCTTTGTGGAAGCGATTGGTCAGCTTTTAGTAATTTTCTACCTGCAAATCAAGGAATCAACTGGTGAACTTTGGATTTAGGTGGCTGAGTACCAACTCACTAACAATGGAACCGAGAATTTGAGTCTTGACAGTTCAAAGTCAATAAAAAAAGTGTCAGGAGAGCAAACAGAATGAGAGGTTCACATTTTTGTGCGTTTTTATTTATTAATCACAGGAATGATTTAGGTATATGCAGAGCAGCAAACTGGCATAACTCGAGTTACTACAGGGACTGCACAGATCTCATGGAATCAGCTTAACAACTTAACTAACCATAGGTCTGTGAAGTCACCTTCCTAGATATAAGAATTAATGTTTATACAGAATGCTAAAACAAATAACCTGAGCCAAAAACAGTTATTGTTTTGTTCAGTGTAAAAAAGGAAGGCAGGTCAAGGTGGCCCCTCTGAGCTCAGCACTACCCCCACCCTCATCTGAAATAACTGACTTTATCAACAATCTGTTTCTGTGTTTCCGTGGGGGTTGAGGGATGATCGGCTAATGTGTTAGAGGTTTTGGTATGTATGTTGGGGAACCCCAACTCCTAGGACTTTTGTACTAAAGGTTTATTTTACATAAATGCATAGTCTTGCAACAAAAAGTAAATTAAAATTCATGAATAACGTGTTAAAAAGCTGATAAACATGTAGTGGATGTGGCAGAGTTCAAAGGGTGAATTTAATACTTAGCATTGGTAACAAAATATGGCTGCCATACCTAAGTTGGAAAATGAATGGAAAAAGTTGACAATTCTGAACTAGTAAGTAAGTTTTGAAAGGGGAGTAGCTTTAAGCTTTAATTCACTGTGTCACAAGTGTTTCTGACCCACTATTCCAGACATAGTGAGATCTTGATTCTCATCATTTATTTGCAGGGAGAGACATCAAATGTCTTGATTACCTAGAACAGTGAAGGGGCAAGGGAGGGTGTTGATCTAAAACTGGGACTTCTTGGGGCAATGAAATTTAAACTGCATTAAATACAACTCTGTCTTTTCTTTCTAACAATGGTGGTGGTCTGGCAGCTAGCTTGATCAAGGAAGGTGGGTGACCTAGGGAGACTCACAGCAGAGGAAACTAACTACACATTAATTCATTATCGCAAAAGGAAAAATGCCTTTTATGGGATCATTCTTACACTTCAAATTCTGTAGTCCCTCTGACAGTTAAAAAAGCACATGGCCATGGGGAAAGTAGGACTTCCCTCATAATTACTTGATGGGACGCACGGCAACAGATTCTATTCCTTTCCTCTATGTCACAGTTAGATAGATCTAAGCTCAAGGCAATGGAAGGTGAATAATGCTAAATAAAGGGAGATTTCAACCTGGCTGCCAGGTCAGTGTGCGCTGTCTATTCAATTTCCAACCCTTTTCCTTAAGGTGTTCCTGGCAACGTAAAATAGTTGTCCAAAAAATTATGAAATTTTCAGTGACTTGTCACCATATCCAGCTTGAACAGTCCATTAAAAGTAAATTATTTTATAGTAGTGCTTCTAACAAATTTGATGTTATTGGTTTGACCTCCCCCTGTTGGCCAAGATTGCTATTTTGGCATCAGGACTCATGGTTGCTAGGCTATCCTCCAAGTCAACGGACATAAAAACTGGGAGAGATGTAAAATGGGCTGCTGACTTGCTTTCTCCCGTTTCACGCTATTGTACCAAGACTTACTGCAATGCCCTTGAAATGTGGACATCGAGCAAGTGAAACCCATTTTGACGAGTTCAAATAATGGTTTATCCATCAAACAAAACTTCATTTTACAGCAACTGCCCACATAGAAATTAAGTTAACATTAAATGCATGCGTAAAATGTTAAGGTACACTGGAGAGAGAATGACAGAATCATAATATATGCAAAGCATTGGTTGAGTAATCATCAAACTGCATGTTAAAAGTGTGCAACAGCCTGGTGTAAGTCACTTGTGACACCGCAACATAGTAACAAGCAAATGTTCCAACGCTATAATGTTCAGGCTGCTACCGACTCTCTCTCTGCCTTTGGTCAGTCCTTGTTCACTGTTACGCTCTTCAGCCAGACCTGGTGCTGCTACAGCCTCAACAAAATATGAAATAAAACAAAGAGCAAAAAAAAAAAGAAACACTCTCAGATGAGTCTCATACATGTATTACAAAAGAAAAGCAAGAAATTACACAACAGAGAGCCTCAAAATTGTTACACACCTCATGGATCACACAAAATGCTTGCACTCAGCTCTTTCATATTTTCTCACAGCCTGTGACATTGCTCACTTTCTCAGACAGGATACAGCCCATCTCATTCTCTTCCTTAAGAAGACAACTTACATCTTAATTGAAAAACATGCCGAATCTTAGCAATACAAAATACCTAATTGACATTTTGAAGCCAAATGACTGATATACCAAATGGGAACTCTTTCTGAGTAGTGGTAGCCACAGGTAACATTGATCAGCAAGTTGATTTTCCATTCATTTATGGGGAAAGATCAGGGGCTTCAGGCCTCCTATTCCCAGCTAGCATACCTTGAGACTCTACTCCCGTCCAGCAGCAGTCAATTGGGAAATCAGCTCTCAAATGTGGAATTATAGGTAAAGCAATATGCACTTATGTTGTCCAAAAGCAAAATACCGCGGGGGCTGGAAATCTGAAATAAAAACTGAAATTTCTGAATGCACCCAACAGGTCAGGCAGCATCCTTGGAAAGACAAATAAAGCTAGCGTCTTTAGGTTGATGAAAGGGTATCGCCCTGAAATGTTAACACTGTTTATCTTGCCCAGCTTTCCAAATATTATATGTGCTTGAAAGGTTAAAAGAAAATTGCCACAGTTTGCTATAAAGCTGAAATATAAACAGATAACATCAGAAAAGCACAAGAGGTTGACTAGCTTCTAAAAGAGAATGGGGGTTTGTTTCTCCTTCATATCCTGACTGACCTGTTGTGGATTCCCAACATTTTCTGTTTAATTTTCCTATGGAGGTTACTGTAAGATTTATAATTTTGGGGATTTTATTCCCAAGAGACCTGTGGAATCTTTTTAGGATTTTGTACCACCATAACTGGGATTTCTCCAGCGTCATATAGGCTTGCAATGCTGCAAAGGCTAGACTCTGACGTAGATGTTTTCATTAATGGCGTACCTATTGCTTTCTACAAAAGCTGCAATATCAGAGAACAGTGTTGCAGGAGAGGTGTTTTTTGGTTGAATCTCTCCCTTGTTGCCAGGAATGAACACCTTCCCTGGGATCTGTGTACTCCCTCCATGGACATTGCTCTGGATGGAGTTGGCTGGTGACTCACTCACGATACACACGTTCTCATGGTAGTTTGATTTGAAACCTTCCAATGCGTCCTTTGGGACACCAAGCCAATCCTGAAATGAGTAAGACAGTAGTAAAGTGTTGATCCACTTCATATTGGTTTGCTATAGTAACTTGATTAACATGACATTGTAAAACCCCTCTGTTGTAAGGAGGAGGCCGAGTTGTGCTTTCAACTCCCACTCTAACTCTGCACTGACTGCTGAGGTAGCCCGCGCTGGTCTCCTATTGGTTACTACAGATCATGTGACCTTCCTTAACAAGTATTATTCTTAAAGGTACATTACACACTAAATAACACCATAATTACTACATTCTTCCCCTTTTAACTCGGCTATACATATATTTACAAGAACATATTTTTCAAGACAACATAATATTTACACTGGGTTAGGAATTTACAAATTCAGTCTTTCAGGTGGTTTCCTGGTACATGTGGAACGTTGCAGTTCCACAACTTCAGGTTCTTTGTAAGAAACTTCCTTTTCCGGAGTTGCCTCAACATCAGGGGCTTTGGTGGGCACTTGCATTTCAACTCTTACAGGAACATCAGACATGTCAGTCCTGGGTTAAGTATCCTCAACAGGAAACGCAGACCCGGTCATAATCACTGGTGGAACCATATCTTGGTGATTTATCTCTCTCTTCCTTAAATGGTCCACATGTTTACGGATGATCCGACCTTCTACCTCCACATGGGAAGATAGAGGTCCAGTCACCACACTTATTTTAGCCGGTAACCACTTTGGTCCTTCCCCGAAGTTTTTCACGTATACCTTCTCTCCCACAGTAAATCCCCACTCGTGACTATGCCAGTCGTGTCTAGTTTTCTGGCTTCCCTGACTCCTTTCCACCTTCCCCTCTAAATTCGGCATTATTAAGCTCAATCTCGTCCTGAGACAGCGTTTCAACAATAACTCCGCAGGTGTGACACCTGTTGTTGTGTGAGGGGTAGTCCTGTAATGAAAATGAAAGCGTGCTAGCTTGGTTGTCAAGGAATCACCAGTTAGCTTTCTCATGCCTGCCTTGAGCATTTGAACCGCCCTTTCGGCCAGTCCGTTTGAGGAAGGGTGGTACGGTGCAGCTTTCGCATGAGTGATACCATTCAGGCTGATAAACTGTTGAAACTCAGCACTCGTAAATGCCGTGCAGTTATCGGAAACGACTACTTCTGGTAGTCCGTGAATGGCAAAACTCTGACATAGTTTCTCAATTGTAGCAGCCGACGTTGGTGACTTCACCTCATATACGTCCAACCATTTTGAATGGGTATCGACAATGAGCAGAAACATTGTTCCCAGGAAAGGTGCAGTGTAGTCAATGTGTAACCGCACCCAAGGTCTACCTGTCCACTCCCATGGGTGTAATGGAGCTGTCACTGGCAACCTTTGCAGTTGCTGACTTTGCACACAGTGCTTTACTAAACTCTCTATTTCACCATCCATCCCAGGCCACCATAGATAGCTGTGTGCTGTGGTCTTCATTCGGGAAATTCCTAGATGGGTACTGTGTAGTTCAATTAAAAGTGACTCCCTTCCCTTGGAGGAACTATCACTCGTGCTCCCCACAATAAGATGCCATCCTGGCTGGTTATTTCATGTCTTCTGTTGAAGTACAGTTTCATTTAGTCAGATACGGGTGCCTGTGACCAACCACGTAGCACTTGTTCTTGTACCTGAGATAGGACTGGATCCCGACTTGTCCAGTCCCTGATCTGTCGAGCACATACCGGCGAGGAATCCAAGAAATTTAACAGTAAAACAAGTTCCTGTGGAACTGGGACGTGCTCATCATTTTCTTATAAAGGCAAATGAATAAGGGCATCGGCGTTTGTGATTTGATTGCCAGGCCTATGTACAAAAGTATTTGTACACTGCCAGAATTAAAGCCCATTGTTGTATTCTTGCTGAGGCTATGGGTGGTATAGCCTTGTCCTCACTAAACAATCCTAGCAATGGTTTGTGGTCTGAAACGATTGTAAAATGGTGGCTGTGTACATACTGGTGAAATTTCTTGACGTCAAAGATAATGGACAGGCCTTCTTTTTCTAAATGCGAGTGTCCCTTTTCCTCTGTGGTGAGCGTTCTTGACATGTAACCTATTGGCCGTTCCGTGCTGTGGTCCATTTGATGAGAGAGCACTGTTCTCACTCTGTAGGGAGATGCGTCACATGTCATCACCAATTCTTTCGTCTGGTCATAATGCACTAATAGATTGGACGAGTGGAACCATTGTTTCATCTTTATGAAAGTTTCTTTCTGGGGCGCCTCCCGAGACCAACGTTGATTCTTTTTCAGTAGAGAATGCAGGGGCCAGCACAGTAGACAAATTGGGTAAGAACCGCCCATAATAGTTGATCATTCCTAAGGCCGGTTTGAGCTCTGAGGCATTCTTTGGCGCAGGTGCCTCCCTTATGGCTCTCACTTTCTCCTCGATCGGGTGGAGGCCCTGTGAATCTACCCAGTGACCCAAATAGATTACCTCCCTCCTGGAAAAGTGCCTGGAAAGTGCACTTTTCTTTTTTCTAGCGCAGACTTTAATCTCAGCCTTCATTCTGGCCTTCACTGTTGGCCATTCTTCTCTCAGATGCAAGCTCAACTTGTCTGAGCTCAGTGGCTGAGTCTCCCAAAATTTCATTATCTGTCTGCTTCTTGGGAAATTCTCCGACTTTTGCTTCCAAATCCTCTTTGGCTTCATTTAGCTGATTCTTCAGCTCTTCCGTCTCTTTTTTGTATTTGTTTGCTGCTCCTGGAAAATTGAACATTGTTGTGTCTTCTCTGCCAACTCATTCTTCAGTTTGCTCAGAGAGGTGCTGAATTCTTTCCTTGCATTGCCTCATCAAATGTCCGTTCCTATGACAATAGTAGCATTCAATTTTTTTAAACTGCCAATCACCAAAAGACTGATTGTTTCCACCTCTATTAAAACTATTCTTCGATTTTGCTGCCAGGTTATTTTTCTTTATTCTTCGGTTAGCTAGGGCAGTTTCCCGCAGAGTCTTGCTTTTTTGCATCTCTTCTAGTTGAGGTTTCCTGCCCAATGTGGAGTACAGAGCCACTGTGTGCACCCTGTATTGCTTTTGAATCTCTTATTGCTCTTTCTGTTCTGGCCAGCACTATCTCTAGCGCCTTCTTGAAATCCTGAGTCACTTCAGAAAATAATCTTTTCTGAATAGTGTCCTCTTTCACACCACACACCAAATGATCTCTGAGCATGTCGTTCAGAGTCGTACTGAACTCACAATGTTCCGTCAGCTGCTTCAAATTTGCCATGTAGCATGCAATTGTCTCTCCCTGGGCTCTGTTTCATGAATTAAACCTGAACCTTTGCATCGTGACTCAGGACTTTGGTTGAAAATGACCCTTCATGAGATCCACCAATTCACCGAAATTTTTCAAATCTGGGGCTCTGGGTGCCATCAAACTTCGAATCAAGCTGTAGGTTTTGCTCCCACAAGTACTCAAGAGGATCGCTCGCCTCTTCCCTTCCCCCATAATCTCCATTCGCTTGAAAAAAGAATGTGAGACATTCTATGGGCAGAATTTTCTGGCTGACGAGCGGGTGGCGGGGCCCGCACATCAGCGCTTAAAATGTCGCATGAGTGTCCCGACGTCAGCGCGCGGCATCGCGATGTTTAGGTCGGCGGGCGCGTTACGCAGCACGACGCGCGCCCGCCATTAATTAAAGGCCTTGTTAAGGCCATTAAGTCACCAATTGTCAACGATTTTGAGGAGCCCGTGCAAACTTTGGCTCGGCGCACGGGCCCAACGGGCTGACGGGTAAGTGATTTTTTAACAAACCTCATCCACTGGCGGGATGAGGTTTGATATCGGATTTAAAAAAGTTTAATAAAGTTTTTGTGTATTTCATTAACAAGTCCCATCTCGTGTGACATTTTCACATGAGGGGGACATGTTAATGATTTTTATATTGTTCTATTTTTAATCTTTCACAGCTTTTCAGCGATCTCCCTGCGATACCACTTAGCCTCAGGGAGATGTGCGCTCTTTCACACGCATGTGCGAAAGAGCGCACTCTCGCAGTTGGGGAATCCCCCCGCCCGCACAGAAAGCGCAAAGCGCTTCCCGTCGGGCGTCATGTTGGGCGGGCCTTAATTGGCCCGCCCATGTAAAATGCTCCGTTTTGGCAGTGGCGATCGGCTGCCCGCCCGTCAAGGGCAAAATTCAGCCCTATGTATTGAAACCAATTGTCTGTGGCTGACTTAAAAGGAACAATTCTCCCAAATTGTGGCATTTTGAGAGAGGATAACTTCTTCAATTCTAACGGAGCTTGCTACTTACAATCACTGAGCGAGATACAATGCCAATTTCTTTCCAGCTTGATTTCTTATGTTCAATCCTGTTTTATCCTCATCACCAGTTTGTTACAAGGGTGTTTGAGTTGTGCATTTAAATCCAATTCTATCTCTACACTGACTGCTGAGGTAGCCCGCACTACTCTCCTATTGGTTACAACAAATCATGTGATCTTCCTTAACAAGTATTGATTTTAAAGGTACATTACACACTAAATAAAGCCATAATTACTACACCTTTTTGCACTTATTCAGAATTTTGAAGCTCCATCTGTTTTTATAATGGTTCCTGCTGTTGGTGCAACACTGATCTAATTGTTTTATTTTTCTTTTGTTGTAAGGTTTGCTTCCTTCCCTTCCCTGGTCCTGCATTCTAGAATTCTGCAAAGCCACTCCTAGGCTCCTGTTTTGTTCTCAAACAAAATTAGAATCTGTATGAGAGAGGCCAGTAGGTGATTCTCCTGTCAACCTTTCCCTCTCTACAGAGAAGAGGATATGGTGGAGATAAGTCCACCCCTTGCCTTATAATTCCACTGTGACCCATTTCCACCAGGAAGGGGGAGTTAAAATCTCCTCCAATGTCTCGTTTCCAAGCTTACAAGGGCAAATTTACAAGCTTCCCATCACCAACCGTACTTTGAAACATAAGTACTGTGCTCTTGTGGCAGCAAAGACCCCAGTAACAATATTGATGTCCATAGTCTCAAAGCCGCCCAATTAAACTGGAGGCCCATAATAACGTCATTACTCTGCACACATTTGCAAAGGAATAGCTCTCTATTCCCAATCAGCACCTCATAGGAAATAAAACCAAGGAAGGGTGATGCTCAGGGATTGATAGAACCCTTTTCTGCTGAAATCATAGAATTATAGAATGGTTAAAGCACAGAAGGAGGCCATTTGGCCCATTGTGTCCATGCCAAATCACTGCAAGAGTATCTGACCTAGTCCCACTCCCTCTCCTTTTCCCCATAACCCTGTAATTTTTCTTCTCCTCAGGTAATTAAGCAATTCTCCTCTGGAGGCCTGAATTGAGTCTACCTAGGCCGTAATCTCAGACAGTGCATTCCAAATCCTAACCACTAGTTGCAGCGAAAAGATTTTTCCTCACGTCGCCACAAGTTAAATGAGCCTTTAGACACATTAAGATAGTGGCTGGCTGAGGAAGGGAAAAGGACCGTGCATCCCTTTGTAGATCCACGGTCTTTCTGTTGCCATGAGGCAAAGGCAACAAACCTTCACACCTGTGCAGCTCAGAAACCACATGGAACTGATACAATTTACTGAAGCTGTGGCAAAATGTTCTGCCCATTGCACCTGGTGAAGCAATATTGCTGACAGAATCTCGACCCAGTCAGAACAAGAATTTTTTTTAACTGAACACACTGCGGCCTTAGGGAGACCAAATGCAGATTAGGTGACTACTTTGCTATAAACACCTCCATCCTGCCCACATATGTGACACTGCTCACTGTTACTGACCATGTCAATTACACCTCCCACACAATCTGACCACTCGGGCTTCAGCTTCCTACACTGTCTCAGTAAAGCTCATGTGCAGTCCTTTGGTATTAATATTAATAACTTCAGACTTCTCACTTTCTTGGTAGCCAGCACTGGCAATTTGGAATGGGTGTGCCAATGTTTCGGGGCTCTGAGTAAGGGCAGAATTAATGTTTGGGAATGCCTTTTGGAACAATGTGCTGCTGAAATCTGCACCTTTGGTGTGAATCTGTTTTATTTCTTCTATCAGGTGTCTGTGCTGCTAAAGCCTGCTCTGCTTTGCAAGTTTTTCATGCTTCTCTTTCTATCTGCATTACTTTGAGCTGCATGTTCATTGTGGCTCATATATGCTTATTAGTTATTTCCCTCGTTATGCTTCCTATTCTCTCATGCTAATCGCACGTCTGCTGATTGAAAATCTTAAGTAGCAAGCTCGTTGGTAGTTCTGTTAATCAGTGCGCTGCTGTAGTAATCTGATTTGTAATATACCATTCGTACTGGCATTTGCTTTAAAGCATTGCTGCTCTTAAGATAATTGGCCTGAATTTTTCGGATAGCGGGATCCTGCTTCCCGCCATCCGAGGAGTCGGCGGGGAACACATCCGGCCGACTCCGAGGGCCCCGCAGCTATTTCACACTCCAATCAGCGGGCAGGTGCGGAAAATCCTGCCCTAAGTCCTGGTACTGGCGGCCCAGTTAAGTTCAAGGCCTCCCAGGCAAGAGAGGGTAGGGAATGCCTGGTGGGGAACGGAGCAGGTGATTGGGGTCTTGGGGGACAAGCTGCGGGGTGGGGGGATGGGGCAGCTGCCTTTCAGAAGGGGGCTTCTGGTGGAGGCGCCCCACACCCCCTGCACCACCTTCCAACCCGAGATGTAACTTTGTTCTTTATCGGGCTTCCCCCACGGAAGTTCAATCCTCCCACCAGCCCTAAAAATTGAGCCTGGCAGGAACCCATTTAAGGACATCAAATAGGGCAAGGGTGGGCTTCCTGTATGAGGTCCCGCCCACTCCAGCGTAAATTTGCTGTGTGGTCGGGGCGGGCGAAAACATGGAGGGAATCCCCTCCTTTCAATTTCATGGTTTCCCCACCCCAGCCTAAAATTCTGGCCATTGCGTTTTTGACTATTTTTTTTAAATGGCTCTTCTGGTTACTAAACTTGTCAACTCCTGCTCTAGGCTAACAGTTCTGTGCAGTTTTGAGGAAGTGCTTCACTGTTGGAAGTGCTGCCTTTCAGGTGAAATATTAGAGCAAGGCTCTTGTCTTCTCTCTCAGTTTAATGTAAAAGATCCAATGTCACTATTTTGATGAAGAGCAAGGGAGCTATCCTTGATGGCCTGGCCAATATTTATCGCTCAATTAACATCTCAAAAACCAAATAATTTGGTCATTATCTCATTGGTGTTTGTGGGAGCTTGCTGTTTGCATATTAGCTGCTATGTTTCCTACATTACAACAGTATCTACACTTCAAAAGGTATTTCTTGGCTGTAAAGTGCTTTGGGATGATCTGAGGTAGTGAAAGTTGATATAAATGCAACTCTTTCTTTCTTTTTAATTTCCCCCTCAGCTTCACTATGTTTCTGTAGCTTCCATCCATCCAACCACACCCGCACCTCCCGCCCCGCCATACCATATAATCCATTTCTCATTCCCTGTTAAAGGGATGATTAACACCTGCCCCCAATGCCACTTTTTCAATGCCACTCTCTAGAAGTCCTGTGCCTCCCTCCCTGTGAGGAATTGTCTCTGATTGATACTCCAACAAAGGCAACATGATTGAAATAAATCTGTTTTAACAAAGGCTATTTGTCTTCCTTATGTTACCTGGAAGTTGCCATTGTGATTGTTAAATAAAGGATCAAAACTTCTGCCTGGATTTGGAATCTTTGGGATGATTATCACCTTCAACCTGCAAAAAAAAAATCAGTGGGTCAAACTTTGATTTAAACATTAAAAAATCAGTGGGTTAAACCTTGACTTAAACATTAAACTGAGCAGGGCTCAATGAATCATATGTCCTGAATCAGTTGAATGAAGCAACCTGTCTCCAAGGAGAGAGATTCAACAGTGGTAATTACAATACAGGGCTCCTCATTCAAGGTCAAATGCAACTCCCCATCTTGTTTAAACTCTTCTCAGCTGGGCTGTGTAAATGATACCATCTGATGGAATATTTTATCTTATTAAAGGAGGGTGGCAAGTAAAATAACTATAAAGGTGCTTTGTTTCATGTCCTGAAAAGCATATCTTGGACTAGCTGATAAAGAGGCTTTGGAGCCAGCTGCAGGTTCCTTCCAAACTCTTGGCTGAAGAACTAAGAGTAGTCACCCTGATGTTGCTGAAATCACTGAAATACCTAAAAGCTTTCCACAGGAATGGCTGTTCTAGATAGTCGAATTTCTGAGTGCACTTCACTGAACCGGAATCCACCAATCATCTATTTGGAGAGACTGTGGGCATGCTGTACACAATCCTCTGTCTTGTATCTGCAGACTGTCTCCTCCTCCAGTTTATTTGTATCTAAGTTTGTAGAATGCTCATGACATTAATAAATGCCAATATTTGGAACCTGCTGCTCTTCATCTTTATCTCCTTTTGCAAGTCAGCACAGGTACAATTAATCCTGATTATGGAAGTACAACAATGAAAATAGTTTGTTAATTATACATTAATTGTGTTGAATTGTGTGCAAATGGTGGCCATTAACAGGGCATTCTCTTAAGTCCCTTATAAATAGACACACCTTCTGTGCCTGGTGGGCACCACAGGGACTGGGGTGCTTTATCGACCCCCTTAATCACATTTTGGTTTGATGTTTGTAGGTTTCCTTTAAATTTTGTCTTTGGTTTTACAGTTCCCTAATTTAGGGGCTGTGTTTATTTTGTCCCTGAATTTGTTAATTTAGTTTATTTGGTTGACTCCGAAAGAGTTATAAATAGACCCAATGGCCTGGATTTTCCAGCCCCCCCCACAGCAGGTTCCCCCATGGCGGATGTGTCGAGCCGTTCAAATGTCCATTGAATTTAGTGGGACTGGTGGAAGGTACCACTGGCAGGAAGGGCCAGAATATTCCAGCCAATAAGTCTGTTGTTGTTGGGTTAGAAAATGTTTTCTTGTAATGTGTAACTCTGTAAATAAATATAAAATTGTTTAAATATTGGCTCCAGTTCTATCCTTCATCAATTAGTCTTCTGGAATGGAACATGGTAGCAGAGAATACTTATAAAGATGAAGGTTGAAACCTAAGGGAAAAAATCAGACAGAAAACTACAATTCTAGTAGCCATTGTGGAAAATAGCAGAAAGCAAGCGTACATTGTGGGGATATGATAACCCTCCAATGTTCTTGCAGCCTGAACCATATGCCTAGTGGAAGAATGAAGTGGACATGTGGACGTTGCTAATTGTATAAATTAAGGGTAAGGATAAACAGCTGGAGGACATTCATTAGTTGAGCACATATAAAGAGAAACTAATAGGCATTGGGGTGGGGAGTAGGGTTAGGAGATGTACACTTGTAATGTTTTGCTTTGTGAATATATCTAAACTGAGTAAAGATTGACTCCTGGTCTCCTCCTTCACCAAATGACTGTTAGAAGTTTAACAGACATGGTTTACATCCTTACCAAAGAGAAAACTAGTCATGGTGTTGGCATTGGTGCTTCCTACAAGAAGTAAAATCAGGAGTAAAGTATTTTGTAAGAAGACTTGGATCTTTTTCCAATTGTGAAGTTTTGGTGGCTGAGGATAAATTAATGAAAGGGAATTAGATAGTTGGAGAGAGTTTGGAGTTTTTCTGAGGTACCATACACGGGGAGACCTGCTTTGTCACATAGGTAGATTTTGTACAAAAAGCATTGGCTGGGATTTCCCCCCCCCTACCCCCACCCCCACCCCAACAGCCCCCCCAACCCCCCACCCCATGGCAGGAACCATCGCTGGCAGGAAATAAAAATTTGGAGAGGCAATAAAAAGTTCATTGACTTTCAGCAGGACCAGAAAATCCCAGCTGTGGGCGGGGCCAGAAAATCCAGCTCGTCCTTCTAGATGGGATATATGAGGCTAAAGCAAGGCTAGTGGCTAGGGCTTTTGAGGAGCAACTAGGTGATATGGATGTTAAATTGGGATTCTTCCATGGCTGGGAAAAATGGGAAAAGTGACCTTGAAAATCTTTTTAGCTCTTTTGGCTACATATTCATGGGGAGCATAGATCAATCGATAAAAACCACACTTCTGCAGGGTGATACCTTTCAGAGAGATTTGTTTCTGAAACTGGCCAAAGAGACAGTAGACGCAGAAGAAAAACCATCGAAACTAAAGAAAACGTGGCCTGAATGGTGCTGCAAGGATGTGGTATTTTTCAGTGAGATCTGTTTTGCTGAAAATAAGTTGTATTCAACTAAAAGCAAATCCCAGTGTTTTACTGGTATCACAAAGGAAAACTTTCAGGCATCTTGATTTGTTATGGGACGGTACTGTGGAATTTGATTGATGTTATTAATAAGATTAGAATGGAATTTAAGTTTGGGAGTCAGGCTTGTGGGACTTTTACATACATTGGTTTAAACATTAAGCAAAGTAGGTCCGGAATAACTTTAAATCAATAATCCTATTTAAAGAGTTACTCCCATCCCGGTTAATGGTAATAGATCATCACAGGAAGATGAGGTTATATCTTTAAAGAAGCTACAGAAAAATTGCAAATCTTGATTGGTCAGTTGCACTGGTTGTGCACTCAGGCTAGACCAGAGGCTAGTTTTGATGTGTTGGAGTGCAGTAATATGATGAAATGCCCTAAAGCAGAGAATGTTTTAAGGGCAAATAAAACATTAAGAATGTTAAATCTGGATAAATATATACTTAAATTTCCATCATTGGGTGAAACAAAGACCATTTTTAGGCATTTTTTAAAGCAATGCTTCACATAGAATCATAGAATAGTTACACTACAGAAGGAGGTCCTTCAGCCGATTGTGTCTCTCCTGGCCCTCTGAAGGAGCAATTCATCCTCGTGCCAATCCATTGTATTTCTCATACCCCCTGCAAATTTTTTCCTTTCAAATAATGGTCCAATTTCCTTTTGAAAGCCTTAATTGGCCCTGCCTCCACCACACTTTCAGACAATATATTCCAGATCCTAACCGCTCAGCGGGCAGGATTTTACACATCGGCGAACGAGGGCGGGGCCCGCTCACCGACGCGTAAAATGATGCGCGGTGACATCGGGGGAATTCCCGACGTCACCGCGCCCCATTTCAATTTTCAGGAAGGCGGGAACGCAGCAAAATCAGCTGCAGGCCCGCCGACCTGTCAATGGCTTCCATGCGGACGTCACGCTGGGCAGGCCTTAATTGGCACCCCCACATAAAATGGCGGCGTGCCTCCAATCGGGGGCGCCAATCGAAAGCGTGCCTGTCTGCGCCAGCCCATCAACTTCCCCCCTGACAGGGAGAAAATTCAGCCCAGTGTGTGAAAAAACTTTTCCTCATGTAACCATGCCAATCTTCCTGATGGTTATTGTAGTGTAACTGATTCCACAATATTTCTGGTGGATGAAAATGGGAAATATTGTCCTTCAGCTTGGGAAGCTAAGGAAATAAAAATAGGGTTGTCAAAAATACTCTGAGGGCAACATTTTCCCTTCAGGGGGCGGGGGGATGTGTGGGAGCGGGCACGGGTGGGCAGGTTCCCGATCGGCGCCCGCAGTTGGGGGTGCGCCGCCATTTTATGTGGGTGGGCCAATTAAGGCCCACCCAGCGTGACATTCGCTCGGAAGCGCTGTGCGCTCCCTGTGCGGGTGGGGGTGGGGATTCCTTGAGCCAGGAGTGCGGTGTTCCGCGCATGCACACGAAGGAGCGCCCAGATCTCCCTGAGGCAAAGTGCCGCCTCAGGGAGATCGCTGGGAGTTTTAAAAGTTTTTGGAAGTATGAAAAAGAAATTCCTGACATGTCCCCTCACGTGACACTGTCACATGAGCTGGGAAATGTCAATTTATTTTATTTCAACACTTTATAAATATTTTAAATCCCTCATGAAACCTCATCCTGCCCGTGGATGAGGTTTCATGTTTTTTCCTAAAGGCCACCTGGCCTCCTCGCCTGCCCACCAACCTTAAGGTTGGACGGGCAGGTCCATTAATTGGCTTAATTACTTTTTTAAAGGCCTTAAGTAGCTGCTGACAGTTCGGCGGGCGTGCAGCTGCGTGCCCGCCGAACTGAAAATCTAAATGACGCGGGGTGATGTCGGGACACACGTCCATGTCACCCCGCGTTAGTTTATGCATCAGCGAGCGGTCCCCGTCCCCTGCTCGCCGACCAGAAGATGTAACCCTAAGATAAAAGCAAAATACTGCAGATGCTGGAAATCTGAAACAAAAACTCTTCTTCAGAAGCCTGAAGAAGAGTCATAAGGACTCGAAACATTAACTCCGTCTTTCTCTCTACAGATGCTGTCAGACCTGCTGAGTTTTTCCAGCAATTTTTGTTTTTGTTAAAAATACCCTGGTTGGTGAAACGCTGCCTCCTGTCAAGGCTGTGGATATGGGATTCTATTTGCCAAATATCTTAAGTGAGATTCTGTACAAGTGGGTGTACTGAAGACAGAATACCCATCGAATAGTGTGTAGAAGATAATGGTTCCTTGTGGGATAATGTCCATTCTATGAAAAGTGTGAGTGAGAAAAGGTTACAGATTGACCCTGCTGGCTTGAAACAAATGGTAGAGAGAAAGGAAATCTTTAAAATTAAATGGATGGATGCAAGTCACCAACTGTTAGAGATCCTGGAGGATGGGGTGTCTCACAAAGTAAAGCCTTGTTCAGGATATAGAGGTCTTTGATTTGATTTGTTTTGAAATTTTGGCTGTACATATAGTCTAACTTTTATTTAAAGAGAGAGAAGGAAATCAGTTAATTGCATATCAATTGTATGAAGGCGGTGGGCATGAGCTGGGAATTCACTTCTGCCCCTATCAAAAGGAACAGACTGAAACTGTGGTTTTGGGGTGAGGAGGTATGGCTGCCATGTATATCTCTGTAAATAAATGCTTCTGAAAGTGTGTAAAGATTGGCTCCAGTGCTATCCTTCATTACCTGATTTCCTGGAGAATACCCCTTCCCCTACCGCCATGTACCAGTTTCCCACCCAACCACTTCACTTGGTGCTTTTGTTCAGGTTAGAGTAGTACCATGTAGAAAATTACAAAGCCAGACCTCAGTTTAGCATCTTGCGTGCGCATCTGTGGGAGTCCGCTTCAATACAGCTGTAGCCTCAACAAAGAAGCTAGTAAATACTATTGTATACAGCCCATGGCATGTTGTGGATGTAGAAGTGGGCACATGGAGCACCCTGGTATACTCTGGTAGCAGAATTATAAAAAATATGACACAATATAGTATAGTGGTTTATAAATGATAATATTGGGGGATTTGTGCTATTTGTAACTTACCGTTCACTCTTTGTGAGAGCAAACACAAGTAAAATTAATCCCAATAGTGAAAGTCCAGTGATTATAGTACGGAGTTCTGTTGACTTCTCTGCAAAAAAACAAAACAAATTGGCTTAATTTTCCTTTTCTTTTAAATGTCTCTTTTAATAACTAGTACTTTTTCCTGCTAACCCTATTGTCATGAAGATATTAATGTATATAATGTTATTGGAAATTATTTTAAATTGGACTTGTAGAAGGGTCTGTGTCAATGGTTGTGAGTGTGTGTGTGTGTCTTAATTGGATTAAAGCCAGCTAGTCTGGGTGCTTCGATGTGTAGTGGTTTTGAGATGTTAAACAGTAAAGAAGTTAAAGTAAAGAGTACATTTTCATTTTGTGGAATAATCCATTCAAAGACTGGGAGTGAAATCTTGCACCTAGCTAGGAGACACCAAGCAATATGTTGATATCACTATTAAAATTGATACTATGAAAGGGGTTTTATTGTTAGAAGAGGTGGAGTTCAAAGGGCCTGGTGATACAATGAGAATTTGCATTCAAAGGGAAGGATAGGTATATACAGAAAAGGGTTTTGTGTAAGTAAGTCAGAGGGATGCCACCTGTAAGCCTACAACTGTGCGAAGGAATCAAATTGAAAGGAACCTCATTTTGAATTCATAAGATAAAATGTGCTTTGCCTGGTGTCTCTTTAAGTCTATGAGTTATTGTTGCCTTGGTGAAGGTTTACCTAGGAGTGATTAATTTGGGGATTTGTTTAAACGTTATTATAGTAGTAATTTGTAGATGTGTATGTGTTTAAATTTGTTGCTAAATTAATAAATGCTTAACTTAATTTATATAAAAACCCTGGTTTCATTTTGGTGGTTTCATTTCTGAATTCAGAGTTGCATCTCAAACATGCCAGTTGAAAATATAGGTTATAACAGTTGTTTAAAGTTTCCCTCTGGGATTTTAAATAACTCAGCCTTTACCAACTGCTGTGTCATAACATTATCCCTAAATAACAATTTTCCCCACACCTCTGATCACTAATAATGCACTTTGATTGAGAGATGCACTATCAAATTTGGCACAAATTCAAACAGTAGGTTATACTGATTTGAGTACTGAATTGTCATCATCAGTGATATCTGCTGGTTCATTCTGGCAGACAGGCTATACAAGAAAGCAGAAACTGGACAATAGCTTTCTTGAGTGCTCCAATTAATGGTTCCACTATTGCCACTCCCCTCACCTTCTCTGTGAGACGCACGAAGAATCCCATGCCCTTTTGGGGGAGTGAGTCCATCCAGCGCCTATTCCAGAGTGAAAAAATGATCTAATTTTGAATGGGCAAGGCAGCTAAATTACATACGTTATATTTAAGGTTTTGCACCTTTCCCCTCAGCCACCTTCTCTCCAGCTATTTCTGACTTTGTGCAATAGTGCAAAATAGATCACAATAGCTGGTTTTACATCCTTCCTGTTTTTTATTTACTTTAAGAGATCATTGTAACATTTATTTCCAGGGCCTAGTCTATTGCACTGCATATATGCTCAACTTACCTGGCAGGGTGTCATTTCTTCCCCACTGAATAGGTAGGCTCCATTCACTCCACAGCTTAGTTGAGGCACAATACTCGTTAATCTTACTTCGCACTTGAAAGGTATAGAGTTTCTCTGGATCTATACTCGACAAAACATATCTTGCTTGCGAATTGATTTTATATACCTATGTGAACAAACCAAGAAAAAGTAGTATGTAATCAAAAGTGATAATGATATTAACATCTCAGTACTGGGGTAAACAATAGACTGGATTTTACTGGGCACCATGTTCCCCGCCCACCAGCAACAAAAAGGTCGGTCAGGAGCATATCCATCAAAAAGCTGGCTGCCCCACAACTATTCAATTTGCGCCAGGTTGCTAATTGGCTCAGGGCAAGACTCCTGCCCCAATCTGGGGAGGAAGTCCTGCCTTAGAGAGCTGTCAGACAATCCGATTGGCCGGTAGCTCTGTAGCCCCAGCAGCGCCAGGTTCGAGCGGTGGCCACTGTTTGGACCACAGGCAGTCTCCAAAGGAGGGGGGCTAATGGAGGCCACACTAAAGGTCAGTCTGGGGTTTTGGCACAGTCTGGCAGGCATTCCCCAATGAGAAGGGGTGAGAGGGTAGGAGGTCGAGAGGAGGGTGAGAGAAGTGGCGGTATGACGTGAGGTGGTACCTTAGATGGGCACAGGGGACCTCCAAAGGAGGCCAAACCCTGCCCCCCCACCCCACCCCCAATTTGCCCGACACCAGCCTATGCAGTAAAAGCTGTCGGGCTATCCAACTGGCATGGGCCTTTCTCTGCCACAAGTAAAATAGTGGTGGGAACGGGATGAGGATTCAAGTGGCCATTAATTGGGCCCAAAGTTGGGAGGATGGCCAATGCCTACACTATAAAATGGAAAACAGTTCAGGGTCAGTGGGTAGGCGGCAGGCAGGCTACATGCTAGGTTTTATGAGCACCTCCCAACCTTTCAAACAAGACAGCGGGGGGTGTAAAATCCTTCCCAATGTATCTCTCTGCTGTTGTTATTTATAGTGATTGGTGAGGAACTCATTTCAGATCAATATTTTCTCACATCCTCAATAGTTTATTGTGAATAGTATAAGGAAGAAGGGACAATCCAAGTTCCTCTGAGCTGAAAGGTCATAGTCAACCATGGAAAGAATAGCCAATTTCAGTCAGATTCTTTTGTTCCATGTCCTACATTCAAAGTAATAAGTACTGAGGACATAAGTGGAAATATCTGCACTTATTAATGAAATACCAAACAGGCTAAAGTTGATCTTAGTTTATATTTAAATTTTAGTGTTGATGAATTCTCTTCCTAAACCTCTCTGTCCTTCCACCACTCTCTCTCATCTAAGATGCTCCTTAAAATCTACCTATTTATCTAAACATTTAGTCACCTGTCTTAATATCTAGATTGTTAAAGAGGGGTCATCCACGGGCATCTGATTTAAGACCTGGTACTTACAATTCCTGTGCCATGTGGGAACTTTAGGGAATTTCACATGTCTTGGGAGATCACATTTGTTGCAAGTGTCTCCAGCTGCCCCACATTGAGCCCAGGATTTCCTAACTTGAGGGCCAGTTAAAGTCAATGCGGAGCATCAGGGTGGATGAGTGTTTCCTGGATTGTAAGGGCCAAGAGGCAGTAACAGTTCAGGATAGTAGATGAGTGACCATTCGGAAGAGTAGGAAGAGGCAGGAAGTACAGGAGTTTTCAGGGGTGAGTTCCACTCTCTAGCAGGTATTCAGCATTGGAGCCTATGACACCTTGAAGGAGTGCAGTCTAGACCATGATACCAATGGGCAAGGGACTGCACAGGAGGGACTGGCAAAGTGTAGCAATGTGGTTCCATTAGATAAGTAGGTAACAAGTGCAGCTAATTTATCACAAAATGAATCAACACTCTGTCAATGATTCAATGACTTGGCTGGAGGTTGAGAGAGGTTGCATACAAGCACATAGGTAAAACAAGAATATAACTGTAAGGTAACAGAGCAGAACATTTATAGGCATAAAGGAAAATAGCCATTGTTCAAGGCCTAATGCCAAAATGTTGTGATGACACAGACAAGTGTTAGTAAGGATATAACAAATAAATCAGTTGAAATGAAATTAATAGGGTTTTGGAAATTATTTTGCATAGGCCATTATGGTAGATAGAATATAGCACAAAAAAATTTTCATAAGTCAAATCATCCTGTTTCAATCAGCTCTCCCCTTATACTTAAGGCAACATTTGCAGATACACAAGAGCACTGCTTGGAATAATGAGTAGACCATATAATAAAAGGCGAATTACAGCATATGAAAAAGACTACAGACGTAAAATAATAGGCCTTACTGTAAATTGCCATTTCTCACACCAGCCACTCTATCACCTGTTTTTGGTGTCAGAAGCTAAGAACACACAAAGATATGAATTAGAAGCAGGTGTAGGCCATTCAGCCCCTTGAGCCTGCTCCTCCATTCAGTAAGATCATGGCTGATCTGATTGTGGCCTCAACTCCATATTCTGCCTACCCCCAATGACCTATGACTCCCTTGTTAGTCAAGGATCTAACTACCTGTGCCTTAAAAATATTCAATGACCCTACCTCCACGGCTCCCCGGGGAAGAGAGTTCCAGACTCACAACCCTGTGAGAGAAAAATTTCTCCTCATCTCCATCTTAAATGAGATACTCCTTATTTTTAAACTGCATCCCTAGTTCTACCTCTCCCACAAGGGGAAACTCTTTTCGAGTTACCAACAGTCACAGATTGCAACTTCTTTCGAGTACAATCACAGTTCTTGGTTTTCCAGGAGTGGGACATGAACCCACAACCCTCTGATTCAAAGGCGAGGGTGCTATGAACTGAGCCACAGCTGATACCTCCTCCCACAAGGGGAAACATCCTCTCAGCATCCACCCTGTCAAATCCCCTCAGGTGATCTTGTTGATCTTTCAACAAGATCACCTCTCATTCTTCTAAACTCCAATGGATACAGGCTTAGCCCGATAACCCCCCGCCCCTGAATTTTAGCTATCAGTCAAGTAACTGAACTCTGATTGCCTACTTCATTTTATGTAGGACCTTTACAAGTGGCAAAGATATTTTTTTTGGTGAGTTATTGCTTGACACACACAAAAATTCATCAGTATATTTAGGAATCTCCAGTCCACGCCACTGGGAATTTTAAGCCCACCTATATGAATTCTGTTTATAAAACCTGAAGTACACATTCTTTTCCCGTAGGTGCATCCCCCCACAGTCCTAAGTTTGGAGAGATTCAATACAAGTTGGCAGAGCCAAACCCTAGGAACTTCACGCATACACAGGAATCCTACTGAAGTTTACCTAACCAAAGAGCAAGGTACTGGTAAGCTTCCTGCTCCATTACGGCAGGATTCTCCAGAGTCAATTCCCATCACCAGGGGAAGTCTGTCCTTCCAAGTTCCATTACTAAAATAACTTTGTTGTTCAATTATCAACCATGCCCTGGAGTACTATACACTTGCCTGCATCACGGACTTAATTATTGAGTCTTTCATGGCAGGGGCTCGAAGGTGTTGTTAAAAACAAGGAGGAGAGGGATTCAATTTGGTTCTGAAGTCCCCATCATGAGTTGTGCATGTTTGGAGTCGCCATGCCGACAGAGAGACCCTAACTACCATTTCCCCAGCAACAGTCATTAGCCCATTGTTAGACACAAACAAGGTAGATTTGAGATTTCCAAACTCTCAGCTGCTTCTCACACATGGCACGGTGAACAGCGTAACTCTGCATAAAATAAGAATGGGTTGCCACCATGCTCCTAACTACAACATGGTCCCACACTGTATTCCATTAAATAGTCATTCCATTTTTTTTACCCTTTCATGGGGTGTGGGCATCGCTGGCAAGGCCGGCATTTATTGCTTATCCCTAATTGACCTTGAGAAGGTGCTGGTAAACTACCTTCTTGAACTGCTGTAGTCCATCTGGTGTAGGTACACCCACAGTGCCATTAGGATGGGATTTCTGTCCCAATGACAGTAGAAGAATGGTGATATAATTCCAAATCAGGATGGTGTGTGGCTTGGAGGGGAACTTCCAAGTGGTGATGTTCCCATGCATCTGCTTCCCTTATCCTTCCAGATGATAGAGGTTGCAGGTTTGGAAGGTGCTGTATAAGGAGCCCTGGTGAGTTGGCACAGTGCATTTTATATATAGTACACACTGCTGCCATTGTGCATCGGTGTTGGGAGGGGTGAATGTTTAGGTCAGTGAATGGGGTGCCAATCATGCGGGCTGCTATGTCCTGGATGATGGCAAGCTTCTAGAGTGTTGTTGGAGCTGTGCTTATCCAGGCAAATGGAAAGTATTTCACAGCACTCCTGACATGTACCTTGTAGATGGTGGGCAGGCTTTACGTAGTCAGGAGGTTACTTGCCAAAGAATTCCCAGACTCTGACCTGCTCTTGTAGACACAGTATTTATATGACTGGTCCAATTCAGTTTCTGGTCAATGGTAATCCCCAGGATGTTGTTAATGGGGGATTCAGCAATGTTAATGCCACTAATGTCAAGGGGATATCTCTTGTTGGAGATGGTCATTGCCTGGCATTTGTGTGCCATGAATGTTACTTGCCACATACAACCCAAGACTGAATGTTGTCTAGGTCATGGACACAGACTGCTTCAGTATCTCAGATGTTGCGAATGGTACTGAACATTGTACAATCATTAGTGATGACGGGAAGAAAGGTCATTGATGAAGCAGCTGAAGATGGTTGGGCCTAGGACACTACTCTGAGGAACTCCTGCAGTAATGTCCTGGAACTGAGATGTTTGGCCATCAACAATCACAACCTTTTGTTCTAGGTATGACTTCAGCCAGTGGAGAGCTTTCCTCCTGATTCTCATTGACTTCAATATTTCTAGGGCTTCTTGATGCCACACCTGGTCCAATGCTGCCTTGATATCTAGGGCAGTCTCTCATCTCATCTCTGGAATTAAGCTCTTTTGTCCATGCTTGGAACATGGCTGTAATGAGGTCAAGAGCCAAATGCCCCTGGCGGAACACAAACTGAGCATCAGTGAGCAGGTTTTTGCTGAGTAAGTGCCGCTTGATAGCACTTTCATCACTTTTCTGACAATCGAGTGGAGGCTGATAGGGCAGTAATTGGCCAGAATGAATTTGTCCTACTTTTTGTGGACAGGATATACCTGGGCAATTTTCCAAATTGTCAAGTAAATGTCATTGTTGCAGCTGTACTGGAACAGCTTGGCTAGGAGTGCAGGTGGTTCTGGGGCATAAGTCTTCAGTACTATTGCCGGAATGTTGTCAGGGCCCACAACCTTTGCAGCATCCAGTGCCATCAGCCATTTCTTGATATCACATGGAGTGAATCGAATTGGTTGAAGACTGGCATCTGTGATGCTGGGGACCTCCAGAGGAGGCCGAGATGGATCATCCACTTGGTACTTCTGGCTGAAGATGGTTGCAAATGATTCAGCCTTGTCTTTTGCATTGATGTGCTGGGGTCCCCCATCATGGAGGATGGGGATATTTGTGGAGCCTCCTCCTCTAGTTAAATGTTTAATTGTCCACTACCATTCACTACTGGATGTGACAGGACTGCAGAGCTTTGATCTGATCCATTGGTTGTAGGCTCTGTCTATCGCTTGCTGCTTCTGCTATTTGGCATGCAAGTAGTCTTGAGTTGTAGCTTCACCAGGTTGACACCTCATTTTCAGGCATGCCTGGTGCTGCTCCTGTTTGCACATGTGATGCTTAGTAGAAGCTGTTGATTTTCTGTAAGCCAATTATGACAGGTATCAAGCCCTAGATTTATGAACGTATCACCCTACCTTCCTCAAGGTTACATCCCCAAGCAATTACTATTGTAAATCTCAGAATTTTACCATCAGCTATATGCCATTCATTTGCCTTCAGTCTGGTGAAAGGGCCAACACAGAGCAATTTGATCCAAGCCAGCTAGCAAAGGATAGATCTTCATCCTAATTCCCAGTGACAAAGGGATAACGCACTACATTTTTTCAGTGTAAAAATTAACTACTCTTCTCTGTTTATAAGGTAAAACACTTGTTAGTCTTGTTGTCATTGTCACACTGTACCTGCCATTCTTTATCCTTATTACTCCGGTACCTGATTTCAAACATTCGACATCTCAGCAAGTTCCCTGGTACGTCCCAGCTCAAAATGAGCTCGTTGTTGTTCGAGATATTCAGTGCCAGGTCTCCAGGAGGATTGAGTTTCACTGAAAGATATGAATTAAGTTTTTGTCCTGTTACTAAAGTGGATTAATCCAAGCATTTCAGAGAATGATACTTTCAGAAAAAAATTGTGGTGTAATGGAACTGGAGCAAGTGAACTGCCCGAGCTTCAAGAGCTTTCAGAATTTCTGAAAAAAATGAAGGTGCAAATTCAATGCAAAAATAAGATATTGTGGTATCCCTTACACCCCACATACCGTCAATCTCTTTGTACCTCTTTTGTCTCTGCTTAAACGAGGAACCCATCTGATTCCCTTTGAAAACGCAGTACACACAAACTGTTAAGCAGTCTATTCCATAGGTCAATGCTCTAAACAGGGAGGCCACAAAATTTGCCGCTATAATGCCACTGAGGCCAGTGCTACAGAAGCCAGAGGCCCTCAAAATGGCAGGAACAGTACCTGTGCCCATTTTTGGCACAGCCGGCAAGGAGCCACATGTTGGAAGGGCACTAGCACGGGCTTGCCATGCATGCTCCATAATTTTCAGTGGGTAGAACTTGATGTCAAACAGCCTCTCAGGCTAATGGGGAGCACATTCTACAAATTTGGACCGCACAGGTCCCATGAATGCCCTGTGTTAACCATTCACCCCTGCACATGGATTCAGATGCTGGGGGGACTCCACATATGCTATTTAAAGGGCCAGTGAGTGTAGCATGAAGGAGCACTAGTAAAATTGAAGTCATTGGGAATAAGGGTGAAAACTCTAGCTGAAGTCAACCCTACCACAATGGAAGTTGGTTGCGGTTGTTGGAGGCCAATCACCTCATCCCGAGGACATCGCTGAGGGAGTTCCTCAGGCACAGCCATCTTCAGTTGCTTCATTAAAAACCATAAGGTCAGAAGTGGGGATATTTACTGAAGATTGCACAGTGTTGAGTTTCATTCACGACTCCTCAGATAATATTAGTGGAGTGAAGGTTCTCTGCACTACTTTCAATGCACTTATTTCCGTTCTTAAATAAGGAGACCAAAACTGTACACAGTACTCCAGATGTTGTCGCATCAACCTCCTGTACAACTGTAGCAAAACTTCCCTACATTTATATTCCATTCCCCTTGTAATAACTGACAACATTTCATTTGCCTTCCTAATCACTTGCTTCACTTGTATAGTAACTTTTCCTGATTCATGTACCAGGACACCCAGATTCCTCTACACCGTAGAGTTCTGCAATTTCTCGCCATTTAAATAATATGCTGTTTTTCTATTATTCATGCCAAAATGGGCAAGTTAACATTTTCCCATATTATACTCCATTTTCCACATTTTTGCCAATCACTTAACCTATCTACATTCCCCTGCAGATTCTTATGTCCTCTTCACAACTTACTTTCCTGTCTATCTTTGATTCATCAGCAAATTTAGCAACTATACATTCAGTCCCTCCAGCCAAGTCATTGACCTTCTACTCCATGATCTCTTATTTTGTGTGGTAGTAAGTGATGTGACACCTTGTCAAATGCCCTTTGGAAATTCAAGTACATCACATCTACAGGTTCTCTTTTATCCACGTTACTTCCTCAAAGAACTCTAATAAATTAGTCAAACATGGGGGAGAATTTTCCCCCTGTCAGAGGGCTTGTGCAGGGTGGGGGCAGGCAGGGGCGGGCGCAGACCCCATCGGCGTCCCTGATCTATTCCATGCCGCCATTTTACGTGACATGCACCCGGAAGCACCGAGCGCTCCCTGTGCGGGTGGTGGTGGGGGGTGGGGGGGGGGGGGGGGGGGGGGGGTGGTGGGGAGGTGTGTGGTGGGTGCATTCCCTGAGTTGGGGCCTGCATTCTTTGAGCGCAGAAATCTCCCTGAGGCACAGAGATTGCCTGTAACACCACCCGACTCCACTCCGGCCTCAGCTCAAATGCTACCTCTAGAGGTGCCTCAGGCAAATTAGTTTAAGTTTTGAAAATTTAAATAAAGAAAAGAAAAAATTTTAAGACATGTCGCCTGATGTGACAGTGTCACATGTCAATGAACATTAATGAAAAAATGTATTTAATTTATAAACCTTTCATGAAACCTCATCCCGCCCGCGGATGAGGTTCCATGAAAAATGCAAAGGCCGCCTGGGCTCTTCGCCTGCCCCCCACCAACCTTAAGGTTGGGCGGGCAGCTCAGTTTATTACTTCAATTGATATTTAAATGGCTTTAATAAGCCTTTGACAGTTTGGTGGGAGTGCAGCTGAGTCGGCTGCGTGCCAGTCGAACTGAAAATCTAAATGACACGCAGTGATGTTGGGACACCCACCCAACGTCACCGCGTGTCATTTTACACCTCAGCGAGTGGGCCTTGCCCCTGCTTGCCGAGCCAAAAATTCTGGCCATGATTTCTCTTTCACAAAACCATGTTGACTCTGCCTGATTGCATTAAGAATTTCTAAGAGCCCTGCTATAGCCTCCTTAATAATGGATTCCAGCATTTTCCCAATGTTAAAGCTAACTGGCCTACAGTTTCCCGCTTTCTGTCTCCCTCCTTTCTTGAATAGAAGAGTTACAAATGCTATTTTCCAAACTGATGGGAACTTTCCAGCATCTAGGGAATTCACGGGCAGCAGAGTTTTGAATGATCTGGGGGGTTGAGAGTGGGAGAAAGAAAGAAGAAAGACTTGCATTTATATTGCGCTTTTCATGACCACTGGACATCTCAAAGTGCTTTACTGTCAACCTTTTGAAATGTAGTCACAGTGGTAGGAAACTGAGCTCTCAATTTGCACTCAGCAACCTCCCGCAAACAGTAATGTGTTAATGACCAGATAATCTGTTTTTTATTATATTGATTGTGGGATAGCTATTGGCCAGGATGCCAGGGATAACACCCCCAGTCTTCTTTGAAATAATGCCATGGGATATTTTACAGCCACCCGTGCAGGCAGAAGGTGTTTCAATTTAACACTTCATCCAAAAGGCGACATCTTTGACAGTGCCGCCCGCGCACCCTCTATAAAACATTGGAAAACAGTCTTGAATTTTATTGTACTCAAGCCCTGGAATGGGAATGGAACCCTGGATCTTGTGACTCAGATGCAAGAATGCAACCAACTGAACCATGGCTGATACTTGGAGCCCTGCCCATGGAAGTGTCAATACTAGAGGTAGCATTGGGGCTGAGGCAGGAGTGGAGTGGGGCGATGTCACAGGCATTGTGGAGGTGGTGGTCTAAGTGATGCTCAATTTTTAAAATTTAGTTGTTCATGGGATGTGGGTGTTGCTGGCTAGGCCAGCATTTATTGTCCATCTTGAATTGCCCTTGAGAGTGGTCAGAAGTTCATCTTGGGATTAAATATGACATCAAGTTTGTAAACAGTCTGGTTCAAGCAGACAGTTGCCAGGGAAAGGGAAGGAATCTAGGGAATGGAATTTATGGCACAGACTGAAGACAATGGCTTTGATTTTTTCCATATTTAGTTGGAGGAAATTTCTGCTTAGCTAGTACTGGATATCCGAAAAGCAGCCTAACATTTAGAGACAGTTCAGGGCTCTAGAGAGGTGGTGGTGAGATAGAGCTGGGAGATATCAGTGTACATGTAGAAATTTTCCAGATGACATTGCTGAGGGGTAGCATACAGATGAGAAATAGGAGGGTTACAAGGTTAGATCTTTGAGAGACACCAGAGGTAAAGAGGTGGGAGTGGAAAGAGAATGCATTGTAGGTGATTCTCTGGCGATGACTGGGCGGATAAGAATGGAATCAATTGAGTGCAGCTGGATGTTGATGAAGAGGTGCTGGAGGAGGATGATGTGGTCAATTATGTCAAAGACTGCATAGGTCAAGAAGGATAAGAGAAATTACCTTTGCCAGAGTAATGTAGGATGCCGGTTATAACTTTGATAAGAGCTCTAGTCAATAATGCTGAGGATTCTTCTTGATGAGGCATCAATATTAGCAAAGGGGACATTGCACTCCTCAACCTCAATCAAGCAAAACATTCATCAAACACCAGTCCCCACTTCCTCCCCATCCCCTCTCCCCATGTTAACATCATTATGAAAGCTAAAGTGTTTGAGGCAAACTCACCCTTTAAAGCACACTGGCATCACTGGCTCTATCTTATGAATTATTAACTAGTTTTTCTACCTTGATTCTGCAGCTGGAATGACTGGGTCTGTGGTAACGCATTTCCTGAGTCACTGGATCCATTTTTGTAAACAAAAAATTCTTGAAACTGGATAATCTCATTTTGTGAGAAATTGCAACCAATGTTATAGCCATTCTGCTGAATGTAGTTCCCACATTCCTTTACTGGAGCTGAGGAATACCTGTAAGGAATGAGAAATGGTTATTATTTCATTTATAGTACCTATTTGTAAGCTGGATATTCAAAATCAGTTGGAAAGCTGAATATTTTTGAAAATGCTTAAGAACTATTTAAGGACAAAAAGACTTGAAGTTAGATAGCGTCTTTCCTGTCCTCAGGAAATTGCTTTATATCCAATGAAGTGCTTTTGAAGTGTGGTCATTGTTGTAATGTAGGAAATATGGTAGCCAGTTTGCACACAGAAAACTCTCACAAACCAGATACTGGCCAGGATTTTCCCCTTGGCGATTTGGGGGCGGGGCCCGCTCACCGAGGGGAAAATGATGCGGGATGACGTCAGGAGGAACCCCCGATGTCATCCCGGTCCCTTTAAATTTTTAGGAAGGCAGGTGGACAGCGAAATCAGCTGTCCGCCCGCCGACCTGTCAATGGCCAATTGAGGTCATTGACAGGCTAATTAAGATCATTAAAGACCTGCCCGTCCAAGCTTAAGGCTGGTGGGCAGGCCAGGAGCCCCAGCGGGCTCCAGATTATTCATGAAACTTCATCCACTAGTGGGATGAAGTCTCATGTCCGTTTTTTAAAAAATTAATAAACTTTGTGTGTTTCTTATTAACATGTCCCATCTCGTGTGACATTGTCACATGAGGGGGACAAGTTAATAATTTTAATATTTCTATTCTTTGACTTTTCTTACCTGTCACTAATCTCCCTGAGACAGCACTTTGCCTCAGGGAGCAGTGCGCTCTTCCGTGCGCATGCGTGAAAGAGCGCACATTGACAGATGGGGAATCCCTCCACCCCCCCACACAGGAAGTACATAGCGCTTCCTGTCGGGAAGGCCGCTGGGTGGGCCTTAATTGGCCCGCCCACTCAAAATGGCGGCAGGCCCCATTTCGGTGGCGGGGTTTGGCTGTCCGCCCACCGCCGAGCCGGTGGGGCCTGCATGCCATCCGAGGGCAAAATTCTGTCCAGTCTTTGTTTTTTGAATTTGTGATTTGGGTTGGGGGATAAACATTGGTCAGGTCACCAGGGGGAATTAACCTGCTACTTCTTCAATATAGTGTCATGGAATCTTTTACATCCACCTGAGCGAGCAGATGCCCAACTGAAAGACGGATCTTTTGTGATTCTTTGCATTGTATTACATTTCAAAGTAGCGATACGGCTTTGCATTTGTGGTCTCAGGTGAAACAACAGGCCGCATTTTACATGCTCCAGCCATGTGTGTGTTTTTGGTGGGGTTGGAATGTAAAATTGGGTGGGTGCCCATCCCGTTACCTTCCTTCCCACTCCTGGGATCACCCCCATAATTTGTGGAGGGTGGGAGGATGGGTGGGGGGATGGGTGGGCCCCGAAAATCAGCAACACGCCCGCCATATTAAAAAATAATAATAATCAAGAGTCAATTGGGCTTGTTAACAAACCACTTGACTCTGATAATGCGTGGGCAGGCTGCTTTTTAAAAAATCTTTTGCAAAGGACAGGAAAGAAGCTGGGTGGTGCTATCTTTAGGGGTCCCCTTTGCGGATTGGGGGGAAAGCCCTCCCTAAGGTAGTACACCCTCTTTCTTCATACCCGCCTGCTCCATTAACCACACCACCCCCATCACAACCACCTCCACCCCTCTGCCCCCCTCCTTAAACTGCCCAAACCCTCCATGCCCAAGACTCCAGACGTACCCGGCTCAGGGATCCATGGGCCTTCTTCTTGGGCCTGCTTGCAGTCCCACCAGTGCCCACTCATACGCTCTTGGCACTGCCAGGACTGATGGAGCTGCCAGCCAATCCAATCGTCCGGCAGCTCCCAGGGGTGGGACTTCCTCCCCGGTGAGAGGCGGAAGTCCCGTATGGCACCAATTCAGCCCACCCGGAGCTCATTATGGCTGTTGGTCAGGCTGGCGTGGGGCGGGTTGTCTCCATGACGATTTTGCTTCTGGGTGGTGGGGGAGTGGAGGGGATTGGCTGCAATCCGTCTACTCCTCCTGTCCAACTTCAGCTTGTAAATTATATGTTTCAGTGAATGTATCAGGAATTCATATTTTGTAATTTTTAATCCTAATAATAATCTAAGATCCTTCCATGTTCTACCCAGCATGCTTGGCAAAGGGGTTCGGCCGTTGACTCCCAAACCTCTAATTTCCAGTAATCCACAAAGAATCACATGACAGTGGCCCAGTGATGATCCTGCCTTTTATTTCCTCTCAATGCCTTGGTTGAGGACACTGGCCTTCACTTAGTGTTTGCACATAGCAGCGTAACATCTAAACAGAAATAGCACCAATTCCAATGTAGTTTGACAGGATTCCAAGCCAAGCTGTGGGGGCCATTGCTATAAGTGCCCAACTTCACCAAAGAAGCAAACAGATTTGATAAAGTACACACATCTAGGATGTTTGGAAACTAGTCCAGGAACACTATTCTATGAAGCAGTTTTGTCTCCAAGCTGCCAGATAAGAAAGGATCATAACTTTATTGTGTGCTTTGCAAGACAATCTTTAAAATTGAAAATTTTAATAGCAGCTTGGTATGTGACATTGAGTCTACAGCACAGAAACAGACCATTCATCCCAATTGGTCTATGCCAGTGTATATACTCCACACAAGCCTCCTCCCACTTGTCTTCAGCTGACTCTACACATTTCATACGATTCCTTTTTCCCTCGAGTGCTTATCTAATCTCCCATTAAACACATCTATCCTGTTCTCAATAATTACTTGTGGTAATAAGTTCCACATTATTATTATTCCTTGTGTCAAGAGGTTTTGCCTGAATTCCCTATTTGATTTATTAGTGAGACTCTTCTATTTATGGCCTATGGTTTTTGTCACCCCCACAAATGCAACAGTTTCTCCACGTCTATCCTAACAACCCCTTTCAGTATTTTAAAGACCTCCATCAGGCCACTTTCCAGCTTTCTCTCTTCTAGAGAGTCCCAACCTCTTCAGTCTTTCCTGATAGTTACAGCTTCTCAGTTCTGATATAAACCTTGTGAATCTTTTATTGCTCTTCTCTAAGGCCTCTCTATCTTTTCAATAGTGTGGAGACCAGAACTAGGCACAGTACTCTTAAGTCTGACCAAGGTCCTGTACGAGTTTGACATGACTACCCTGCTTTTCAATTCTACCCCCCTGGAAATGAACCACAACACTTGGTTTGCATTTTTTATGACTTTATTAACCGGTGTCACTACTTCTAGGCCTGAATATTTTGGTCATCAGACCTGGGAATAGCTGGGAAACGGGCCCCTGACCGCGATTGGCCCCCGGCCGCGATTTCACACTGGCTGGCCAATCAGCGACCAGCCAATGTGAAACACGTGCTGAAAAGCTCAGCGCTGCCGGGGTGGGGGTGGGAAGAGGGTGGACGATAACATCTCCGCAGGCACGGGTGAGTGTTTCAAGAGTGCTCTATGAAGGCAGACAGCTGCCTCAGGGAGCTGCAGACCTACCAATAATGAAATGAAGCAGTAAAAAGCTGCAAAAAAAATGTCCATGCATCACAATCAAGCACCTGAAAGCATACCTCATAAAAATGCTGTCCCCAGATATTTCTTTTTATTTTATTTCCTAATGGAGATTTGATCCCACCCTTGGATAAGGTTTCATGAAAAATGTAAAGGCCGCCTGGTCGATTCATCCATCCACCAACTGTTGGACAGTTGGACAGGCCATGAAAAGTCGCAGACAACTAATGGGATTAATTGCCTGCTTAATTGTCAGCGAGCGCATTTCCAACTTTAGTGTGCTCCAGCCGAACGAAATATTGCGCGAGTGCGCAATGATGCCAAGATGCTCGCCTAACATCATCTCATGCAATTTTATGCCCAGTCGGGTCAGGTGGGCGCCCGTCCATGAGATGTAAACTTCTGCCCCTAGTTCTTTAAAAATTAATAAATTTTATTGACTTAGACACTAGGGCATTTTCCCATCAGGATTTCAAACCTGTACATGGATTTCCGAAAAGTATTTGATACAGTGCCACACAACGTCATGTGAGCGAAGTTATAGCTCATGGAATAAAAGGGAAAGTAGCAACAAGGATACAAAATTGGCTGAGCGACAGGAAACAGTGAATAGTGGTAATGTATGTTTTTCAGGCTGGAGGAAGGCTTGTAGTAGAGGTCCCCAGGGATTAGTGTTGGAACCCTCGCTTTTCCCCATATATATTAGTGACCTTGACCCTGTTGTACAGGGCACAATTTCAAAATCTGCGGATGATACGAAACTTGGAAGCATTGTGAACTGTGAGGAGGCTAGTGCAGAGCTCCAAAAGGACACAGGCAAAATGGTGGAATGGGCGGGCAGGTGGCAGATGAAGTTCACTGTGGAGAAATGTGAAGTGATTCATTTTGGTAGAAAGAACATGGAGTGACAACATAAAATAAAGGGTACATTTCTAAAGGGAATGCAGGAGCAGAGAGACCTGGGTACATATGTGCATAACTCATTGAAGGTGGTAGGACAGGTTGAGAGAGCAGTTAATAAAGTGGTCATAAAGAGATCAGCTGTCTTTGATGTGGGGCTGTGAATACTGTTAGAAATTAGAGACACTTTAAGTAAGCTATATTTGTATTTGTAGGTGTTAGGAATGGGTTTCAGCTTTAATATTTAAGTTTGGTTTGTGTCTCTGTACCTGTGTGTTAAGGAGAGGTCAAGTTGAGTTTCAGTTTCACTTTAAAAGGTGCTTGCATTTCTAATGAAAGTTTTATGACTGTAAGCTAAGGTAAAAAAAACAGAGTAGAAAATAAACAGTGCTGTTGCCTAGCAACAGGGGTCCAGAGAGGCCCTCCCACAGACACACACACAGAAAACTAGAAACAGTGACTTGATTCGGAAGATGTGGGAGTTCAGTTGATTTGAAGACAGCTGTCAAGCGGAAGCAACCAAGAAGGGATGGATAGCCAGTCCCAAGCTAAAATTGGTTGAAAGTAGAGAGAGACTGGAGCAAAAGGGACAAATAGCAAGTCTTAACCTAGACTTCCAAATCCAAGGGGAAGTCCCAAGCAGACCTTCTAGTCAAAGGAAGAACAGGAACCTGGAAAATATCCTGTTAATGAAGTTAAGAGTGAGAGGCAGAGGGAAAGGCTCCAAGCTTCAGATTTAAAAAGACATAAGCTGCAGAAAGCAGATTTAAAGCGAGAACAGCTTACAAGAGGCAAGAAGGTCCAAAGAGATGGCTGAAGGTCTGTAACTCTTTGCTATGGGCATGTGAAGAAGTGGTGTACTGTTGATAGCTGAGTTGGTGAGAGAGAGTACGTGGAAGACATCTTGAATGCATGTGGTGACCCAGGGAAGAGGAACACCAGAGGGAGAGTTCAAAACCCTGGAGGTGAACCCTTGCAGAAGACATCTGAGAGAAAGTGTCAATTTGGGAGAAGATTCCAAGGTGAGTTCTTGGAGATTAGAGATTGGAAATCCCCCTGTGAAAGATGGGGTTCAGTGAGACAGGTTGGCTCATGGTGCGACAAGTGTCTGGGGGGAGTTGAGGAGAGAGCCATAGCATCTGTTTGAGGTGGCATCTGTCACTTGGTTTCAGGCTGTGGTGTCTGACCACAGGTTGCCATTGGTTTACATAGACTGTGTACTTACTGTGTACTTTAAAGTATAAGATAGCTTTTGTAATTTGTGTTTTCCTTACAAATCTGTATATATCTGTAAAGGTATAGTTGTGGGTGAAGGAGCATTGTAATATAGTTAATCTTTTCTTGTTTAATAAAATGTGTTTTTGTTAAAAGTTCATCAGCTGACTCCTGTGCCTCTGTTCAGTAGCCTCTCTCCACGTATCTAAGCAAACAAAATAAAAGTTAGGATCTGTCGGGCTGGGTTCCACCCTGGGGTCAGGCTTGTCCAGTGGTAACCTTGGGTGGGATCATAACAACACAAATGTTTGTTTTTTATAAAGGCTTAAGTACATGAAGGGATTTAAATGTATTAAATAGGGTTTTATCAATAAGGGTGTAAATTTTAATCTAATGAAATCTGTAATAGCTACTTAGAACTTTATTTTATTTAGTCTCAGCATTGCTCCTGAGGTCTTTCCATGGTGGATATTGGGTGAGTTGGCATTGAGTGTATAAGGCACTAGGTGGTGGGTGAGGGGCATGGGTTGGCATGAGTAGACAATAGGTTGGCATAGGGGCTATAAAGGGCTTTGGGGATGATTGGGGGGGCCATGGGTTAACATGAGTTGGCACTAAGTTGGCATTGGGATTATAAAGGGCCATGGGGAAGATTGGGGTCATGAGTTAGCATGAGTTGACACTAGGTTGGCATAAGGGTTGGGGATGAGGCATAGGTTGGGATGGAGGATGGGGGAAATCGGTGGGGGCATGACGTGTCATGAGGTGGCATGAATGGGGAATGGGATTGTGTGGGGAGGTGGTGAGGAATTGTGAGGGGTGAGGGTTCTTTTTTGTTTTACTGTTTTTATTAAAACTGGAACAAAGTCCCAGAGCACTGAGGTGGGCCTTTAAAACAGCCCACCTCCCCACTCACCAGCCCCTGTGCTGCTTCTGCACTGTTTCCAAGGTCAGTGGACCCTGACTCCACTTAGCACCTGCCACCCACCCCCCGGAACAAAAATCCAGCGGTTTGGATCAGTTTCTCCCGAGTTGGGTTTGCGGAGCTGGGAAATTTCCCAACTCTGCGCTTCCAACTCGGGCACAAAAACTCAGTGCAATGTGGTGAAGTGTAATCTTAAGAAGGGAAAAGCAGAACATCTTTGTATACAAGCTACATAGACCATGCATTGCAGGAAGTTCAAAGGAGGTTTACTAGATTGATACCTGGAATGAATGGGTTGTCTTAAGAGGAAAGCTTGGACAGTCTGGGCTTGTTTCCATTGGAGTTTAGAAGAGTGGGAGTGATTTGGTTGAAGTATACAAGATCCTGAACGGACTTGACAAGGTAGACGTCGAAAGGATGTTTCCTCTTGTGGGTGAGTCCAGAACAAGGGGACACAGTTTTAAAATTAGGGGTCGCCCTTTTAGGACAGAGATGAGGAGAAATTTTTTTCTCTCAGGGGGTTGTGCAACTTTGGAATTCTCTGCCTCAGAAGTTGGTGGAGGAGGGGTCATTAAATATTTCTAAGGCAGAGGTAGATAAATTCTTGTTAGGCAAAGGAATCAAAGATTATCGGGGTTAGATGGGAATGTGGAAATCGAAACACGAAGTTCAATCAGGATCTTATTGAATGGTGGAGCAGGCTCGAGGGGCCAAACGGTCTACTCCTGTTCCTATTTCTCATGTTCTTATGTATCAGCAAGAAAAAAGAAAGGGAAACATTGTTAACCTTTATTGAGGATTGGTGTTTGGTGGTGTGGCGTGGAGAGAGGGATATGCACTGATGATGAAGTATAGAGTAAAGAAGTCATGCTGCAATTATATAGGGCTTTGGTAAGACTGCACATGAAATGCTGTCTACAATTTTGGTCTCCTTACCTAAGCAAGGACATACTTGCCGTAGAGAGGTTACAACAAAAGTTTACTAGATGGGTTCCTGGGGAGGGAGGGCTAGTCTATGAGGAGAGATGGAATAGAACTTTTTTTTTGTTTTATTCATTCAAGGGATATGGGCTTCGCTGTCTAGGCAGCATTTATTGCCCATCCCTAACTGCCCTTGAGAAGGTGGCGGTGAGCTGCCTTCTTGAACCCTGCAGTCCATGTGGTGTAGGTACACCTACAGTGCTGTTAGAGAGGGAATTCCAAGATTTTGACCCAGTGACAGTGAAGGAACAGTGACACATTTCCAAGTCAGGATGGTGAGTGACTTGGACGGGAACTTCCAGGTGATGATGTTCCCATCTATCTGCTGCCCTTGTCCTTCTTGATGGTAGTGGTCATGGCTTTGGAAGATGCTGTCTAAGGAGCCTTTGTGAGTTTCTGCAGTGCATCTTGTAGATGGTACACACTGCTGCCACTGTGCGTCGGTAGTGGAAGGAGTGAATGTCTGTGGATGGGGTGCCAATTAAGTGGGCTGCTTTGGCCTAGATGGTGTCAAGCTTCTTAAGTGTTGTTGGAGCTGCACTCATCCAGGCAAGGGGAGAGTATTCCATCACACTCCTGACTTGTACCTTGCATATTGTGGATAGGCCATGGAGAGTCAGGAGGTCAGTTAATCGTCACAGGATTCCTAGCCCCTGACCTGCTCTTGTAACCACAGTATTTGTATGGCTAGTCCAGTTCAGTTTCTAGTCAATGGTAACCTCCAGGATGTTGATAGTGGGGGATTCAGTGATGGTAATGCCATTGAATGTTAAAGGGCGATGGTTAGATTCTCTGTTGTTGGAGATAGTCATTGTCTGGCACTTGTGTGGCACAAATGTTACTTGCCACTTGTCAGTCCAAGCCTGGATGTTGTCCAGGTCTTGCTGCATTTGGAAATGGACTACTTCAGTATCTGAGGAGTTGTGAATGGTGCTGAACATTGTGCAATCATCAGCAAACATCCCCACCTTATGTTGGACAGAAGGTCATTGTTGAAGCAGCTGAAGATGGTTGGGCCCAGGACACTACCCTAAGGAACCCCTGCAGTGATGTCCTGGAGCTGAGATGACTGACCTCCAACAACCACAACCATCTTCCTTTGTGCTAGGTATGGCTCCAACCAGCGGTGGGTTTTTCCTCTTGTGGGTGAGGATTCCCATTGACTCTAGTTTTGCTAGTACTCCTCGATGCCCACTGAGTCAAATGCTGCCTTGATGTCAAGGGAAGTCACTCTTACCCGGAATTTTCTGGCATGAGCGGTGCTCTCATTGAAACGTAAATACTTTACAGAAGTTTCGGCAGAGTCTATGCTGACAGGTTGTTTTCACCTGCAGGAGAGTCTAGAACTTTAGGACATGATCTCAGGAGTTGGCCATTTAGGACTGAAAAGAGGAGAAATTTCTTAATTCAGTGGCTTTGGAGTTCTCTACCCTGGAGGGCTGAGGATATTCAGTCAATGAGTATATTCAAGACTGAGATCTATAGATAGAAGGACATCAGGGAATCAAGGGATAAGGCATATGAGACAGGGCAGGAAAGTGGAGCTGATGTCACAGTTCAGCCATGATCTTATTGGATGGCAGTGCAGGTTTGAGGGGTCGAATGGCCAATTCCTTCTCCTATTTCTTATGTTTTTATGATGATCTTATTCTGGTGTTTACTTTTACTTATTTAAATGGGGAGATGGTGATATTGTGGACTCATAATCCAGAAGTCCAAGCTAATGCCCTGGGTACATGGGTTCAAATCTCATTACGGCAGCTGGTGGAATTGAAATTCAATTAATTAACCTGGAATTGAAAGCTCGTCTCGGTAATCTGACCACGGAATCATCAATGCTTTTCGTGAAAATCCATCTATTACAATAATGCCATTTAAGGAAGGAAACCTGTGGGTCTTATCTGGTTTGACTTACATGTGACTCCAGATCCACAGCAACGTGGCTGACTCTTAACTGCCCTCTGAAATGGCCGAGCAACCCATTCAGCTCAAGGGCAATGAGGGATGGGCAACAAATGTTAACTTGGTGATTAATTACCAAGAACTAACCCCACCTCACCTCTCAGCCCCGTAATCCTCAGCTGAGACCAGTTCACTGAACACTGAGCCAGGGGTTGTAGTCTAAGAGGCTTACTGTCCCACACAGCTCAGTATCTCAGTGGGCAGTGTATTCACCAGTCACGTGAATGTAACTTCTTTATTCAAAAAGGCAAGGAGACAGAAAGCAGGAAACTATAGGCCAGTTAGCTTAACATCTGTCATAGGGAAAATGTTACAAGCTATTATTAAAGATGGACTTTGAAAAATTCAAGGCAATGAGGCAGACGCACCATGGTTTTGTGAAAAGGAAGTTATGTTTAACCAATTTATTGGAGCTCTTTGAAGAAGTAACGTATGCTGTGGATAAAGGGGAACCAGTGGATGTACTCTACTTACATTTCCAGAAGGTATAGGATAAGGTACCACATCAAAGGATTTGCAGAAAATAAAAGCTCATGGCGTAGGGTGGTAACATATTGACATGGATAGAATATTGGCTAGCTAACTGGAAACAGAGGGTAGGCATAAATGGGTCTTTTTCTGGTTGGCAAGATATAATGAGTGGTGTGCCACAGGGATCAGTGTTGGGACCTCAGCTTTTTACAATTTATTTAAATGACTTGAATGAAGGGGCAGAAGGAATGGTTGCTAAATTTGCTATTGACACAAAGACAGGTAGGATGGTAAGATGTGAAGAGAACACAAGGAGGCTACAAAGGGATATAGATAGGTTAAGTGAGTGGGAAAAGACCTGGAAAATGGGGTGTAATGTGGGAAAGTGTGAAATTGTCCATTCTGGCAGGAAAAATGAAAAAGAAGTATGTTATCTAAATGGTGAGAGATTGCAGAGCTCTGAGATGCAGGGGGATCTGGGTGTCCTAGTGCATGATTTGTGAAAGGTTAGTATGCTGGTACAGCAAGTAATTAGGAAAGCTCATAGAATGTTATCATTTATTGCGAGGGGAATTGAATTCAAAAGTCGAGAGGTTATGCTTCAGTTATACACGGCATTGGTGAGACCACATTTGCAGTACTGTGTACAGTTTTGGTCTTCTTATTTAAGGAAGGGTGTAAATACTTTGGAAGCGGTTCAGAGGTTTACTAATCTAGTACCTGAATTGGGTGGGTTGTCTTATGACGAAAGTTTGGACAGGCTAGGCTTGTATCTGCTGGAGTTTAGAAGAGCAAGAGGCGACTTGATTGAAACACATAAGATCTAGAGGGGACTTAACAGGGTGGATGTGGAGAGGATGTTTCCTCTTGTGTTGGAATCTAGAACTAGGGGTCACTGTTTAAAAATAAGGGGTCACCCACTTAATACAGAGACGAGGAGAAATTTTTCTCTCAGAAGGGTCTTTGGAACTCTCTTCCTCAAAAGGCAGTGGAAGCACAGTCTTTCAATATTTTTAAGGCAGAACTAGATAGATTCTTGATAAGTAAGGGGGTGAAAGATTATCAGGGGTAGGCAGGAATGTGGAATAAGGTTACAGTCAGATCAGCCATGATCTTATTGAATGGCAGAGCAGGCCTGAAGGATCAAATGGTCTACTTCTACTCCTAATTCATATGTTCACATGTAAACTCTTAGAGAAGCTTTCCTAGTCGCCTGATCGGCAATGCAAACTGATATTCATGGGAGCTGCTGCTGTACAGTAGTTCTGAGCCAAGTTCTATCAGAACAAATTCATGAAACTCTGCGGTCGAGCAGCATCCGTGGAGAGAGAAACAGAGTTAATGTCTCGAGCTCGTATGACTCCTCTTCAGAAGAAGGGTCATACGGACTCGAAACATTAACTCTGTTTCTCTCTCCACAGATGCTGCTAGACCTGCTGGGTTTTTCCAGCATTTTCTGTTTTTGTTTCAGATGTCCAGCATTCGCAGTATTTTGCTTTTATTATGAAACTCTGCACTCACTTCACCTGATCAGCAGACTCACCAGTGATACAGGGTGTAGTTTGGTTTCCCTTCACTGTGGTTCCATGTACACTCCATAAATTCCTCATTGTAGACAATGCAATTTACATCTGGAAGGAAAGCAGAATATGCATTTACACACTGTGGTCTGACCATCCAACACTCAACCAAATATAATTTGAACTATAAACTGATATTCTAGAATATCAGATGACTCTGGAATCTTTTCACACCCTGCATAGGATTGCAGCCAGAAAACTTGACATTTATGCCTGGTTTTGTAATATTACAAGACTTGAGGGTATTCAAGCCCTTGTTTATGTAAATTAGGTATATTCCCACTGGATAAGAAAAAGCTGAGAAATGAGATGAATGCTGTTTTGGGATTAGATAATGTAAACTATGACGGAACAGGAGAACCAGAGCATATGGCCTGTGCGTGAAAGGGGAAGATTTAAAACTAATCTGTGGAAACATTGGGGTGGATTTTAGCAGCCCTCTGGAGGCAGACTGAGAAACAGGAGGTTTGGTAAAATGACAGCCTAAGGGAGGAGAGCCTGATGTCTCCTTGCTGCCTAGGATATTACCAGAGGTAGGAACTGCAGTAGTGCCCTGTGCTCTGGGGGGCCATTTAGACCAATTAAGTAGCCTTTTATCAGCCACTTCCCACCCCTGCATGCATTTTATCCATACCAGGAGGGAGCTGCCGCTGTGTGGTGAGACCGTGAGGTGACCCTATCAACCTCCTAGTAGATTTCCAGGTGGGGCGCAGGGTCTCATTTATGGCCACTCCATTGTCCATGGAAGTGCCTCCTAGCAGCAATAGCTGCTCCTGTGGCCACACCGCTACCAATGGAAGGTGTAGCCCCCTCCTCCCCAATCGCCAGGCCCTGCCTGCCTGTCCCTGGCAGAGTAAATGAAAAGATTTACCTTGCCTTTGATTGTGGTTGTTATGAAAGCCAACTTACCTTCTCGTCGAGAGCAGACATTGAAACTTCAAGTCCTGACAGCGGGCTGCGCATGTGCAGTTCAGAATTTGAGTTCTTTGGGCTGAGGACAGGCCCAGCAGGCCGGTGAGGAAACAAAAAACGGCACAAAAACCCATGTCATGTGACCAGGAGCAGAGTGTCACTGAAGACAAGAGTCCCAGGCAGTGGAAAGGGAGAGAGGACAGGGAGAGGTCCCAAAGGGAGAGGAGGCAGGGAGGGTCCCAAAAGAAGATTCCCAGACAGGGACAGTGACAGGAAGAGGTCCAAGTTCAGTTAAAAAGAGAGGAGCAGAGAAAGAGACCCCAAACAGGGAAAGGGCTGCAGTTCATGGACTTTAAGTGAAGAGGGCTGAGGAGTAGCCCTGAAAATCCAAGAAGGCAACAGAAGGTTGGTGACTCCATGCTGCGGGCCATTGGGACGAAGCTACCCCTTTGGAGCAGTAGTGTCCTGTTAGGTGTGAGTTGGTGCTTGAGTGCACATTCGGGAATCCAGAGGAATAGAACCTTGGGAGAAAGGATTGAAGCCCTGTGGTGGGCTGTTGTTGAGGCCGTCCAAGTCAGAAAGACTTTATGAGAGAATTCCAAGGCAAGATCTTCAAAGGTGAAGACGGGAGTTTCAGAGTGACAAAGTTTCAATGAGATTGATTGACTCACGGTGTTTACTGATAATGGGTGGGTTGTTGAGAAACCCATCGACTCTGTCCTGGTCACATCTGCCATTTATTGTGAAGTATGGAGTGTCTGACCACAGTTTTCCTGTTAAGTCACATGTACCTCATATGAATGTTAGAGTATAAAATAGACATTGTAAATGTTTTATCTTTCTGACTATGTATAGTAAAGTTTATTTTTTGTTTGTTCAAAATCTTGTGGCTTTGTTCTATTAGCAAGTGTCTTGAATCCCAAACATTGTCTACTTTAAACAAAAGATTATTGGTCCCTAAATGAATATTACAAAAAGCTTGCAGCATGGACGAGGATCATAACAGCGGTTCAGCATGGAGGCACACTCTTCTTCTCCCTGCAGCCTCAGCAGTGGCTACCTCTATCGGTGGCACTGCTGAGCTGCCAGCCCTCTGATTGGACCAGTAGCTTTGGGAGGTGCAGCAGTTCTGGCAGCAGCCTTTTAATTGGCCGCCGCCAGTAAAATGCCGCATAAGGTCCCACTGTCCCCCACCTCCGAGCAGGGTCAGGGACTACTCTTTTGATAAAATTCCAATCAATATTTCAAAGAGCGAATGGTCGATCTATGGGAGACATATTTGTGTTGATACATACAAAAGGATTTCTTTCAGAAAATAACATTTTGCAATGCAGTATGTGAGTAATTTGATGCATGACATTGTATACGTCCTTGGAAGGATAATGGTGATTTTGGACCTACGGTTCTCAATATTTTCCAGTGCTCAGGCTTTCTTCAGAATGAATTGATTCTAACTCAGAAATGACATTGGTAACTTTCTTAATTCATGTGTGAACAGCAACCTGGCTGATGTGGCACATATACCCTGCACGCACCTGGAAAATTTCTCACATTAGAGCATGAGGTTAAGTCATTCAGGCATGTGGAGCACCAAATGGTAGTAATCTCACTGGAACTACATTATCAACCTTTCAGTTTCCCAGATTTGTATGCATAATTAAGCAATTTGTTTTGCTAAGAAGCTTTAATGACAAGTTTTCATAATCTCTCAGGATTTATTGTCATACCCTTCCTGTTCACTGAATCTTATGGAGGTATTCAACATCAAAATATTTCATAGACCATATATCTTAGTGGACCTCCTAAAATAACTCCATGGTCATCTTGAATAGACATTGCTAAGTCCCAGAGCAAACTTTCTAATGCCTGCAGCGGTTTGCCAGGTGCTCTTTCCCCATTATGTACTTTCCTTTCCTAATACTTGCAACCGCTTTCCTGAAAGCCCAAGTTTGCTATCCTCTATAACTATTTCCTGAATTAATTTCTCTCCTCTTTCTGCTCTTTTCAATTTTGGTAGCATCTTGCACCATTGGACATTACCATTCTTCTGGGTTTTTCAACAAATAAATGTTAGCAATTTATGCTTTGTGTAGTCTACGACGTTACATTGCACATCCTGGGTTAGGGAGGAACAGGTCAAGCAAGGCTTATCTTTCCTCACCACTATACAGTGATTCCTGCTGAGGACGTGCATTGGTTGGACGCAAGATTAGGCTCATACATAGCCATGTAGGTAAGGTGCAGCCCATGGAGCCATAATGCAGCATGAGCCAGCGTCTTTGGGAGAGTGAGCAACAGAAAAATTGGGAAGAAAAATTGTACCATAATGAATAGAAATGGGAGAAGGAAGAGAATTAATTTTATGTGTGATCAAATTGTATCTGTGTTGACCCTCGAGAGCCTCTGCTATTGCCATATATGGTCATTTTGCTCTATAGTAATTTCAGAGTGTACATTTTTTAAAAGAACAAAATCAGAACCTAAACACAATTGTTACAGTGAGCATTAAGAATGATTCTTTCTGTGCTATTGTGAAGGTTTACAATTTTTTTTTAATGCCGACTTCTTGTGGTAATTTTACTTAAGATAATTTTATTTTAAAATTACAAAGCATATATCTGTAAAACCACAAAAATTTATGCCCACACACTGGGGAATGTTTAAAAAAACTCTCATGCTGATGGTGAACAAAAATACCCTTTAGTTGTTGCCAAATGTGTCACGAAAATTTCCGTTGAACGTTCTACTGCAAGATTAATCTCATATCAGATCTTCTGGTGAACAACAGGCAGATGAATAAGGCCAGGGGGAAAAATATATAAGTTTATAGTTGGATCATAAAAGATGATCTTTTTGTTAATCTATCTGCTCAAGTCATTCATGACAATTTCAAATGAAATGATGGAATAGAAATTAATTTATGTTAAGTTGCTTCACAAGGGGGTACTCTGGACCCAGGTTACACTGTGCTGTGGATTGATTGGGTTCCCTATGCTATCTTTGTAAACGCTGCTGAGAACTCTGCATTCCCCTAATTCTAGCCTTTGGTGCATCCCTGATTTCCTTCGCTGCTCCATTGGTGGCCACACCTTCAGCTGTCTAGGTCCAAAGCTCTGGAAAACCTTCACTGAACCTCTCACATTTCTCTTCCTGCCTTCCCTCCTTTAAGAGACTGCTTAAAACCTAGCTCTTTAACCAAGTTTTTGGTCACCTGTCCTAATATCTGCGTATGTAACTCGGTGTCAAATTGAGTCTGATAACACTCCTGTGAATTACCTGGGAATGTTTTGCTACATTAAAGACACTTATAAATTCTTGTTGCTGTTCTGATTTATACCACTCGGTCATTAGCCAGTCATTGCACTGGATTCTCAGACGGATGGGAAGAGGTATTAAAGCCAAAAAGGACTGGTTATCGCAGAATTGCTATTGCATACCACCTGGAAGGCAGTGAGTGGAATTATCAGAGGTTTGATAATAGATGCAATAACAGACTATTGAATGTACTTGGCAGGGGGGGACCTGACTGAGGAGAAGGGGAAGAAAATGAGGAAATAGATTACAAAAAAAAAATTAAGGGCAGAATTTTGCCCTTGGTGGGTGGGCACGGCGGGGGTGCGGAGGCAGTCGGGAAGCCGACTGCAGCCCGTTATTGGCACCGGACCACGGTTTCGCGCTGGCGGGCCAATTAATGTCCGCCCAGCGTGAAACGTGAGCGGCAGCGCTCAGTGCTGCCTGTGCGGGGAGGTGGGGGGGGGGGGGGGGGGGGGTGGGGGGGATGAGGGCGAGTGGGCCGAGCGTGAACTTCGCGTATGCGTGCGAGTGAGTGCTTCATAATCTCCCTGAGGCACGGAGCTGCCTCAGGGAGATGAAGTGCTGTTTAAAAAAAAAATGAAGAAAATAAAAATGTAATAAAACATGTCCCCTCAGGTAACTCTGTCACATGAGCAAGGACATGTCATTAGTTCAATTGTAAAACTTGTAGTTTATTTTTATTTGCTTTTGGAAACCAGATCCCTCCTATTCGCCGAGCGAAAATTTCTGCCCTAAATCTGGCAGTCATGATAAACATTTGGAACCGTATAAATACAATAAAAGTATTTTTTGTGACAATAGCATGTAAATTATTGTTTGCAATAATGATGGATAAATAATTCACGTTTATCTGCCATTCTTTGCTATTTTAAGACAGGAGCTTATTTATTTATTTTAAATCAATTAATTTCCCTCATTCTAACATTTCATAAACAGAGAGAATATAACTTTATAATAAGATGATGTTTCCTTTTACTTTATTGATAAGAGATAATGTAAGCCTCGAATGTTAAGCCCAGGAGGAAATTGTTCCTGAATGTCCCATAGATGAATGAAAACAAAAGTTACTTGAGCCATGAAGAGGATGCATTAATTAGAACCCAAAGTCTTCTCCAGGAGATGTGAAGGGATGTCATTGTTGAGGAAAGGAACACTTTCAATTCAGAGATAAAAGGCTCAATTCTAATCCTGCCCACATGGGCAGGGCAACATGGATGGCGAAAATGGTGGTTGGGACTTTCTGCTGCATTTCCCAAGATGTTCGCATCCCGCTGCCATTTTAACTGCCCTGTAACCCAAGGTCTGGATTTTGTCATTAGATCCTGGCTTTTAAATATTAAGGCCTCCAGTTGCCACTGGTAGGCATCTTCCCCAAGCTGGTTTCACAGAATACTCTTACACACGGTGAAAATTTTGATCCCATTAATCTAGCCTGGTTGTGAACTGTGGTCCCATGGGTGAGAAGCCACTGTCTAACCTCCTGCATCACTCAGTACCCCTTTTAAGTTTTTAGTTAGTGGCCATGGGGACAGGACAGAACAGAGAATAGGTTCACTTTGTGGATTAATATATTTTGGTGTGAGAGAAAAGAAATATAAATGTAAAGAAGGTAATAAATCCAATAAAGAGTTCAGGAGAAGCCTCTTTATGTAGAGACTGGTTATAATGTGGAACTTGCTATTTAACAGGGTAGCTGAGACAAGTAGCATAGATACATTTAAGGACAAGTTAGATAAGTACATCAGGGAGAAAGGGATAAAAGGATTTGCATTTAGGGTTAGATGAAATGGGGTGGGAGGAGGCTCATGTGGAATAGGAAGACCAGCATAATGCTAAGGACTGAAGGGCCTATTTCTGTGCTGTTAATTCTACGTAAAACTAAGGACAGATTTTCAAAATTGATAATTGGGCACACAGTCAGGTAGACAAATAAATAGATAGGGAAATAAATGCAGGAAGATAACACCATTTTACTTAAGTATCATATCATATTTTCATCAAAAGATTGTGCAGACTAATAATATCAATTTAAAACTAACTCTTGGAACTGAGTTTGCCAGAGCTGTGTCATAAATGAGTCTGTCATTTCAATTGACCTTTAAAAGTGATCTTGTCTTCTAACCTTCTAGTTGTGAGGCAAAAAACAATGTGGGTTTTCCCCTTCCTTGCTGTTATCTACTGTAATAGAAAACAAGCCACTTTAAAGAGCAATTATCTTAAATTAAGGAACTATTAATCCAGAACAAGGGAGTAGCTGTATTCTGAAAAACCTCCAACATCTCTCTGTCTCACATCTAAACTGAACACAGTGAACTAAGTACCCCAGCTAAAAGAAAATAGTTCTACATTTGATGGAGCATGATCTTTCCAGTGTTCAGTCACATGTCTACAACCCTATCACAGCCGAGATAGGGAACTCACCGTACAATGAGCAACCAAATCTTCATACAGGACATTGAAGCTTTAACACACAGCTCTACAATTCTAGAGCATTTTGTTACCACAATTTCCTATAATAAACCTAGACTGTTACAAACCCCTTATTATTTGGGTATTTTGTGATATTTCCAGGCCTGGGAACAATATCATTAATTTACAGAGAAAAGGATAACTGACTCCAGTTAAGAAGATAACACATTCCCAATGCAATAAAATATAGATTTGATTGAAGATTTTTACAAAAAAAACCCGCAAATGATGGGAATCGGAAATAAAAACACAAAATGATGGAAATATACAGCAGCTCCATCAGCACCTCTGAAAAGGGAAAGCAAAAGTTAATATTTCAAGTGCTTGCTCCTTTTTGAGAATTGAAAACTGAAAGATAAACAAGTCATTTTGTAAGGTGGAAGCGAAAGACAAAGGAGGAAAAGTGACAGTAGATATTCCAATCCCCAGGAAGAAATAAATGGGTTAAATGACCTGAAAATAGCTTGATAGAGAGAGGCAAGAATCTGCTATACGGTGTAAGAGATCATTTCAATGAGGCAATGAAAAGACAACAGAAGTACAAAAGAACACTAGTAACTAACATGATGATAAGTTTGGGAACAGGCAAGAGGTTGTAAATTGAGACAAAAAATGCAGACATTTGTCTTGAATTAAATATTTTGCTTAACTACACATTCACCCTTTGGTACATTTCTTTTCCCAGGCGATGTTGGTGATGAAAAGTGAGTCTGTTGGCGCCCAAGGGGAGGCAGGATGAGTTGACAATTTGGATACGGATCTTTTATCGGGGAACAGCTCCAGCTAGGGATTCTGTTCTCTGGGTGTTTCCGTGTGTTTTTTTCAGAATGGGGGACCAATTGTACGTTTCCAACATTTCTGGTTTCATTTCAGGCCTCATGGCTTTCCCATGCTTTTTTGCCATCATAGCATTGAACACATTTACACTTCTGATATCTTTGCAATGTCTCACTGAGGTGATCTTTTGTATCACCAAACAGGTTCCAGTTTTTCTATCAAATGATTTTCAGACTGTTTAACCCATTAACCTCTTCTCATGGTTAGCATCAGTTCCCCCATTTTTTCTCTCTCCTTTTCTTCCACCCTATAAAAGGCTTGCTTGTCTTCCAGTTTCTGGTATGCACCTGAAATGTTGAATTGTTTTCTTCCCTTCCCTGATGCTGGTGGACCTACTGTGTATTTCCACACTCACCATCAAAGATATGAGTGAAAAATGCATATGTGTACAACATTGGTCACTGTCCATCAGGAAGGTCTCATTTTTGAGTATTTGGTGTGCTAGTTAATGCTACTTCCTAGTATAGCAAAAAGAGTCTCATTTTACAATAACATCAGTGTGTATTTTAAATCTTTATTGAGTCAGTTTGCTGAGTGCATTAGTTAGCTATTGGGGTGGAAGATTGATTTCTGTCCAGATAAAACCAGAAACTGGCTGAATGAAATGAAATAGCCCAAAAGGTAGCAGAATTTTAAGCTTAAGTGAGTGTGCCTATTAGCACTTTGGACAGAATTTTATGCTGATCAGGTAGGCGTGTGCGCGACCCGATCGGAGGTGAAATCACTCAAGATGATGTCGGGCGAGCATCCCGCACCGACAATTAAGAAGGCAATTAAGCCCATTAGCGGAGCAATTGACTCCTATTTTCAGTAGTCTGTCCAAACTTACAGTCGGGCGAATCGGCTTTACATTTTGCATGAAACCTCATCAAAGGGCAGGATGAGGTTTCCATTATGAAAGAAAATAAAAATAAAAATCTGTGGGCAGCATTTTTATCATCTATATTTTCAGGCACCTGATTCTGATACTTGGACATTTTTTTTTTCCTGCTCTTTGAGACTTCATTTGATGGTTTTCAGGTCTGCAGTTCCCTGAGGCAGCTCTCTGCCTTCAGGGAGCTTACTCTCAGTGCTCGCCCGCGCCCACATTGATGCCATTGCCCGCCCTCTCCCCACCCCCACTCCAGCAGCACTGAGCTTTTCAGCATGCGATTCACGCTGGATGACCATTAATTAGCCAGCCAGCCAGCGTGAAATTGTGGTCGGGGGGCCAATCGCAGTTGGCGGTCCGTTTCCCGGCCAATCCCAGGCCCACTGATTGCGCCTGCCCGCCGAGCTAAAAATTCAGGCCTTTCCGTGATCTTTTACGTTGATGCAAAGATTCCTTCATCACAAGTAGTCCCCATGTCGGAATAGAGAGTTTCTGCATTTGCAGGCATTAAGGGTGCTCATCATATGGCATCCAGAGCCTTGGGTGCGTAGGCACAATTGCTCATGTTAAATCATTGTTATATTTTAAATTCATTTTAAATTAGTTAGTAAATTGCCTGGGTCAAGTGATCTAGTCAATTGATCTGCCCTTAAGACCTGCAAGCAGTGGTCAATTGAAGCGACATGGATGTGCCCTGCTCTGCCGTTGTACTTTTAATTTTGCTCTTGTTAAGTTTTTGTCTGGTCACTATTTTATGTTATCACTGATCTTTAGAAATATCACATATTTGGCCACAGAATGAGGAGGTGAAGCATACTTCTTGACTCCTGACCTTTTACCCATAAAACTGTAATATTCTCATTAAGTGCAACTTTCTCAGTTGTGTGCATCACAATAAAGCGTGCCTTCACTTGGTACCCAGAGACTTGAGCTGAAGCATGTTTCCTGTGTGTCTATTACCACCTACTCCTAAGCAACACCATGACTGGCTCTGTGTTATATTTCTGCATAATGTACTTTCACTACGTATTGAAACAATTTTAGGTTACAGATAGTGAAGCTCTTTTATAAGAATTAATTCTAAGAGTGTAGATCTAATCCATCAGGGACAATTACAGCCTCAACAAGAATTGGTTTTTCAGTGTTATAATTTTTCTAGTGCTTGCCTTTGGAAATAAAAAACCTTATTTAAATATTTACTTCCCTCTTTTTCTACATAGTATATGGCTCCACAGGCATCTGCAATCAATCAGTTTCTCATCATTCTTGATAGATTATTCAAGCATCGGAGAGTATCACTTTCAATTAATCCCTTCCCTTAATCACAGCAGAACAGGAGTCACTAGATAGCGATCAGGAACTGGAAGTCCCTAGCTGTTTTAACCCACCACCCTTCTTACCTGAGGGATGCTTAGGCTAGTTGTCATGTTATATTCACTCTACAGTTAAGGAGAGCTAACTCAGCACAAGAAGGAAATGTTTAAATTTGTATGGCTCACAATGGCGTCTTCAATCTGGACATAGCTTTGTATGTAACGTACAGTTTAATAGAATTTGCACTGCGCTGCATTCCTGTTTAGTGGATTACACATACAACCACTACATAGTGACAATTAAATATCACGTCTGATTTTCAATTGTGTAATTCACCATGCATGTTAATCAGTAATGAGGATTTACTTTTTTGAACTGGATGAGATTTTCAGTTTCTCATTTTCCCAATAGATCTATCAAATATGGTCAAAACTCTGATCAATACATGCAGAAGGATTCAGTAGCCCCGTGCTAACGGCACTGGGTTAGTAATCTAATTAATCCAATTTCTACCATAGCAACTTGTGAAAGTGAATTAATTAAAGTTTCTGGTGATTTCCATTTTGTGGACGCACCAGGAAATAAGCAGGAAAGCTGTTGAATTGTCACAAAAGCCCAATTAGCTCATGAAGGGGAAGGGAATCTGCCAGCCCTGCAAAGTTTGGCCCACATGTGACTCTATTGTCTTTTAATGTCTACAGGCTGGCTAGGGATGGGCAGTAAATTCTGCCTTGCCAGTGTTGTCCATTACTGAAGCACAAATAAGAGAAAAAAAGCCAGTTCACGTACTAGGCTATAATTTGGGCTGCAAATGAAGTAAATTCTATAAACTATATGATGCAGGAATGAATAGCTCAAAAGATTTACTCAATAGAACATTGTTCAGGGCCTTCCCATTCTGTTAGATATATCAAGTATTCTCATAAGGGGCTAAACACTGCGATGTCATTGTTTCCATGGGCAGAATTTTCCATTCGGCTGCGCACCCGCCGGTAATTGGTGGACCTATTAAGGCCATTAACCAGGTAATTAACCTGCACGGTTGGCGGGAGGCGAAAAGGTCAAGCGGCCTTTACATCTTTTGGGAAACCTCATCCATGAGCGGGCTGAGGTTTCCTAAAGCTTTTACAAATTAAATTTAAAAATTTTGAAAAATGAAAACATGCTCCATCTCATGTGACACAGTAACATGAGGGGACATGTTTCATTATATTTTTATTGCATTTATTTATTTATTTATTTTAAAAGCACTTCAATCTCTCTGAGGCAGCTCCGTGTCTCAGGGAGATTAAAGCCCTCTTTCGAATGCATGCGCTGTCCTCGACTTGCCCTCTTCCCCCCCCCCCGCACGCACAGGTAGCTTTCAGCTACCGCTCGCAATCTACGCAGGGTGGGCCTTAATTGGCCTGCCCACGTGAAATCATGGTGCGGAGCTGATCGTGGGCAGCGGTCGGCTCTGCCACCACCCCAGCCCGCTCCCACCGAGCCCACCCGACGAATGGAAAATCCTGGCCCCTTATGTATAAGATCATTTTGCCTTGTTCAGTGTGTGATAAGAACTTGAGGCTGAAGTTAACTTGGATTTTTAAAAGGTTCTTTTTCAAATTATCCATTTGCGTTTGACAAAATATTACATTTTTTGTTACACAAATAGAGGAGAGAGGAAATAGTTGTATATTTCCTGTAATTCTAATTGATTTAAAGAAGAGTTGAATTATTGCTACGTGCAGCACACTTGACCATATTACTGATGAAGATACCTCATTTCAAGTGAAACACAGATAGGAACATTTTAGCACATATAAATAGCAAAATTAAAGACAATTGCTAAGATACCCAAAAATATTTCTCAACTAAATGTTTCAGGTAATATAAACAGAAAATCTAAGTCTAAATGGGGTAGTGGTAAATACATGCTTCAAAATGTTTCCTTCCTGCTAGCTTAAAATAAGAAATAGAAAACTAGCAAAAGACTTACCATTTGACTGATTGCTGAGTGCCACATTGCAGATAACAATCAGCCAGATCCAGTAAACCATCCCTGGCAGTACTTGGCTCTTCAACGAGTATTGATTAGCCATTTTATAATGGCTGTGGAAGTTTAGATGATTCTTAAACATGAGGCATTTTTAATTCCGTTCCATTGCAGACCTGTTTGCAACCGTTCTCTTCTGTGGTCTGATGAGAGGCGTCTCTGCAGTTGATCAATTTCCTCCACCCTCGCTCTTTTTCACTCTTTAGACGCACTATTTCCTGTGTCTTGTCATAGGCAATGATTGTACAGGCCGTTTCACTTCAAATATTTTCCAGGTAGCATTGAGGTTTGGCGTTTCCACATGCTGCACAAATGAAAATGAATATGACACGAAGACGCAGTCGCTACTTCCTTTTCCACCTCTCTTCCTTGTCAATAAAGGAGTCAATCAGCCTATTCAGGGGGAAAATAGAGAGCAAGGAGCAGGGAATAAAATATCAAGACAGCCCAATTACTCTTCCAGGTATCACAGAATCATGAAATCATTCGGTGCAGAAGGAGGCCATTCAGCCCATTATGCCTGCATGGACTCTTAAGAGCTATCCCGTTTGTCCCATTATCCTTCTCTTTCCCCGTAGCCCTGTTAATGTTTTTGTTTCAAGTATATATCCAATTCCCTTTTGAAAGTTAGCAATGAATCTACTTCCATCACACTTTCAAATAGTGCCTTTCAGGTCACAACAACTTGCTGTCGAAAAACATTTCTCTTCATCGTTCCTCCCCCCCCCTCCCCCTACGCTTCTCTTGCCAATTATCGTAAATCTGTGTCACCTGGTCGCTGAATTTCCTGCTAGTGGAAACAGTATATTTAGAGAGAACCTATCAAGACCTTTCATGATCATATACACCATGATACCCACTCCCGGAAACCAAGAACTGTGAATGTACTCGAAAGAGTTACATGCGATCTGTTGATAACTCGAAAGAGTTACACCATGATAGGTGTCAGCTGTGGCTCAGTTGGTTGCACTCGCACCTCTGTGGCCAGAAAGTGTGCTGAAGCCCCACTTCAAAACTTCAGCCCAAAAATTGGAGCAGAACTGAGGGAGTGCTGTGATTTTGGAGGTGCTGTCTTTTGGATGAGATAATCTGAGGCCTTCATGGCCTGCCCTCTCAGGCGGATGTAAAAGCACTATTTCGAAGACGAGCAGAGGAATTATCCCTGGATCCAGACCAATATTTAACCCTCCCTTAGCATCACAAAAACATTGCTGTTTTTAGGAGTTTGCTGTGTTCAAATTAGCTCCCATGTTTCCTACATTACAACAGTGATTACACTTCAAAAGTACTTCACTGGCTCTAAAGTGTTTTGAGATGTCCAGCCATTGAAGGTGCTATTTAAATGCGAGTGTTTTTTTAAACATTGAATCTCTCCTTAATCTTCCCTGCTCTAAGGAGAACAATCTCAGCATCTAGTTAGCTCAGGTAGATACAGATCAGCACTTGCCTAGCAGCAAGGTGGCTGCTAACCCTTAGGGCAGGGACATGAGGCAGCCACAGTGCAACAAAAGTGAATAGAGAGATTTTACTTTCACTTTTAACCATTTGTCTTACATCTTTTACTGTCCAAGTCATTACAGTCAGTAAAACTGTCAAAATATAATTTTCTTTTACAACAGCGTTTCTAAACGTTCAACTTTCTCAGCCTGACGTCTCAATGCATTGCCAGAATCATTTCTGAACCTTGTGTAAAAGGTTTAAAAGGATATCTTCATGTTGTTGGCAATTAGTGTTAAGGTAAAATACCAGCAATGATGAGGCATTTTCAGTAAAGATTTGACTAACAAAATGTCATGGAAATACCCAGGGTAGCAGACTTTTTAATGAAACTCATCCACGGGCGGGATAAGAGGGCTCAGTGGGGTGGTCAATCTGGTCAGTGAGTCTTTATTGCAGAAAGTTTTTTAACCTTGCCTGTGTGACCTGCAGCAGTTCAGAACGAATTCCAGCAGCTTTCTGTGTACTTTGAACCTTCAGCTCAGCACTCTGCAGTCAGTAATCTTTATTGGGCCTGCAACTTTCCGGGGGCCTCCCTTTAGCCTGGGTATGGGTTCTGACATGTCCACTGGAGGCAGTTTCTCTGAGGAGAAAGGGAGGGCTAGAATAAGGAGGAGGCCAGGGGTGCTCAATCAGCCTCCAGGGGACTCATCTTTGGGAGTATAGGCGCAGGCACAAGGGGTGCAGGGCCAAGAGGTAATCCAAGGTGGAAGGGACCGCAGAAGATGCCACTATCCTGCTGCCAGGGTATACAGGCGGAGAAGCAGGTACCTCAATATGACTGAGGTGCAGTGGTGAAGGAGGCTCCGACTGTCAAGGGAGACAGTCAACTATATCTGTCAGATGATTGGCCCTAACTGTGTGGGCGGACACCCCATGCCAGTGGCTCTAAAGGTCACAGCTGCCCTCAACTTTTATGCCTCTGGCTCCTTCCAGGGCTCAGTGGGTGATCTATGCGGTGTCTCCCAATCAGTTGTCCACACTTGTGTCAAGCAGGTCACAGATGCTCTGTTCAGACAGACATTGACCTTTGTCCATTTCAGCTGGGACCAGGCCAGCTAAACACAGCGAGCCAGAGTCTTTGTGGCCATTGCTGGCTTCCCCCGCATCCAGGGTGCAATAGACTGCACACATGTGGCCAACAAGGCACCAGCAAGTGAGCCCAGTGCCTTCGTCAACAGGAAGGGCTTCCACTCCATGAACGTGCAGATAGTGTGTGATCACAGGCTGCAGATTCTACAAGTCTGTGCAAGGTACCCAGGCAGCTCCCATGACGCCTACATCCTGAGGCACTCCCAGGTGCCGGGGCTCTTCAGTGCTCCAGCCCAGCTGGATGGATGGTTGCTGGGTGACAAGGGTATCCCGTTAGAAGGTGGCTCATGACGCCTCTCCGCCATCCAAGAACAGAAGCTGAGCAGCGGTACAATAGGAGCCACGGCACCACAAGGGCTGTGGTGGAGAGAGCCATTTGTCTTCTCAAGATGCGCTTCCGATGCCTGGACCACTCAGGGGACGCACGCCAGTACCCCCCAGATTTTGTGTTGGTGATAATGGTTGCATGCTGTGCTCTCCACAATCTTGCGCTGGAAAGGGGGGACGGAGTGGACGATGGAGACGTTGATGCAGTGGATGCGGCTTCACACGCTGATTCTGAGGATGAGGAAGCATAGGGGAATGCTAGGGGCTAAACGCTGACCTGGGACTACACCAAGGAGGCAGGGACACCGGGGAGACTTTAATCCAACAAACCTTCAGCTAGCTCACCACAAATGGATCAGCAGGACCAGCCTTCCTTGGCTCTTCTAAACTCGGCACCTAAGTGCTAAATTTGCCAACTAAGGGCTTTGGACATAAACTTCAATGTCAACTCAAACACTCATGACATGTATGTAAAACATACAGATACAGAACAAAGGAGCCACCCTCAGCCATGGTAACACGTCTGGTTTTAATTTTCACCATCAGAAGCTCTCACAAATTCAAAACAAAACATTAATCAAGCAGGAACAAATAACAAAGACCTAATCTAGGGCCAACACAAAAGCACCAGTGAGAAACCCATGGTGTGCCTAAGGTGCCTTATGCTTTCGTTTCCGGGTGCTACGTCTTGGTGCCGCCCCATCGCTCGGACTGGCATCTGAGCCAGCCTGCTGACTCTGCTGTCCTGTTGGCCTCGATGACCTTGGCAGTCGTTCTCTGGCCCATGGAGCCTGTGCTGGCCCCGCCTGGGAGGGAGCTGCCAATTCCACACCTGGCATCTCCCCAGTCGTCGCAGCCTCACCCAATGAAGTTGGTCACTGGTAGAGGGGCAGAGCAGCTAGTGCCCTCATCCGGAACGCCTTGAGAGGAGCCCGCAGATACGCCAGGCAGCTGCTGCGCCGACATGAGGTTGCCCTGGACCTCCCTGCTCACCGTCGATGGATGGGCAACGAGCTGGGAAGCTTGAAGCTCACACAATCTCCCACACTGGCAATGACCAGCTGTGGCCGCCGGCACTTTGAGGACTTTCAGGTCTGAGCGTAACCCCAGGAGAACCTGATTGTTCTCCTGGAGGCCCCTCTCCACGAGAGTCGCCACTCTCTCCATGGAGGAAGCATGACGCTCTGCCATGAGGCTCATTTCATCAGTGATGCTCCGCGTGGACCCCTCTACCACGGACACCAAGCGAAGAACAGCCTCATGTATCTCCCCCAGATGCTCCCGCACACCCGACCGTGTTTCCTGCAGCTGTTGCGTCACGGACGACTCCAGAGGCACATCATCATGCCGTGACTGAGCATGTGCCTGGTCCCCTGCAGTCCTCCGACTGCTGGCGCCATCGGCACTTTCTGTCTCTGCCAGCTCCTTCAGCGATTGTGAAGTGCCCACTCCACTGTGCCCAGGGACACTAGCCAATGTTGCAATGCCCACCGAGGTGCTTGTATCTGCGCTGGTGCCTGCCTCGCAGAAATGGTGTGACGCTGGTGACAGTTCAGGGCCCTCAGGTGTGAGAGGGGGCATCTGCAATTCCTCCTGGTGGCCATGCTCTGATGATGCTGAAATTAACAACAAGGACAGTGGATCAGTTAGCGTGCACACAGTGACACACTTCATCCCTTTCCACCAGGCTCATTATGCCCTCAACCTTCCAGAACCCATGGAGACAAATATTGGTGGGGTGGCAAATAGTGAAGATGATACCCTTACATTACAGGTAGATATAGATGGGCTGGTCAGATGGCCTAAGGAACGCCAAATGGAGTGTTATGTGGATAAGTGTGAGGTGATGCACTTGGGCAGGACAAACAAGGCACGGGAATACACGATAAACGTTAGGACCGTGGAAAGTAAGGAGGATCAGAGGGACCTTGCTGTGCATGTCGACAGGCCTGTTAAGGTAGCGGGACAGGTACATAAGGTGTTTAAGAAGGTAAATGCCATACTTGCCTTTATTAGCCAAGGAATAGAATACAGGAACAGAGAGATAATGGTCCAAGTGCAGAAAACGTTGCCTAGGTGACAGCTATATCATGCGTGCAGTTGTGAAATGTGCTTCACGGGAGGGATGTGATTGGAGTGGAGAGAGTGCAGAGGTCTTTGACCAAGATGCCGACTGGGCTGGAGAGTTTGACTTATGAGGAGACATAGCATAGACTGGGGTTATTTCCCCTGGACCAGAGGAGACTGAGGGGTGACATTATTGAGGTTTATAACATTATGAGGGGCATAAATAGGATCGACAGAAAGGAACGTTTCCCCTTTGCAGAGGGATGAGTAACCAGGTGACATAGATTTAAGGTAAGGGGCATGAGATTGACAGGTGATATGATGAGCAACTTTTGCACACAGAGTTTTTTGCGAATGTTGGACGCACTGCCTGTAAGGGTGGAGGACGCAGAAACCCTCCTAACATGTAATAAGTATTTGGATGTGCAGTTGCGATGCCATGTCATACAAGGCCATGGGGATAGTGGTCGGAAATGGGATAAGGCGACTTTGGAAGGTGTTTGATGCGCGCATCTTCAAAGAGCCAAAGGACCTTTTTCTGTGCTCCTCTGACTCTATCAGTCTGTGACCGAGCAATGTTGCAACAATAACAAATCAAACAATCATCAGCGCTATGGATGTTGGGACGACATAACGGATCTCACTGTTGGCCTCAAATACCTGGCCTTTCCACCCCAGCCTCACCGACACCAGTTGACCTGGGTGCATGGTGCCTCTCAAGCTCCAGGGCCTCCTGCTTGAAGCGGCTTAATATCAGCAGCTGGACCTGGTGCCTCCAGTCCTCGAACGCTCAGACGCATTGTGAGTATTCTTCTCCTGAAAAACAGAGAAGACCATTCATTGAGGCAATTTGCACATGGACTCTGCATGCGCACGCTGCAACCCAACCACAGTGGCCCATATCAGGCCTCCAGTGCCTCCTCTCCCCGCCACTGGTGATCAGTCCCCAGAAGATCATACGCCTGCTCCCAACCCCCCCCAACGGCCACCTTGGACACATTCTGCATACATCACTTTAGAACGCACACGGCCTTTGCTCCCATAGCAAGGAGATACAACTACATGCAGCGTCGAGGGCAGCAGATGGCTCTTGGCCACGAGACCTTGAGGCTCCCCTTCCACAATCTCACCACCATGAATAGGACATGTGTTAGAGTTCTGAGTATGCGCCTAACTGCATCTCCTGCAGGTTGCCCCCAGACTAGTCACGTACGACTAAGAGCAACACATGGTGCGGGGGAGAACTCATCTCCTCATGAACCACTCAGGCTGATGTAAGCATGGGCACTATCTGCTTGCCCACCCAGCGTACGAGAAACGCCCAACATGATTCAATGCAGTCACAACAGTAAGACTTGGAGGTGGGCGGGGGCTCCCTCAAAGGCTAAGGCTACCTGCTGGGTTAAACGCCCAATGCCAACATGGTACTCACCCTACCAGAGCGCAACAAATCGTTGAAGCGCTTACAGCACTAGATCCAGGTGCGCTGCACCACGTCGCGGGAGCTCATCGCCTCTGCCACCTCCTCCCAGGCACATTTGGTCATGTGGGGGGGGCCTCCTCCTCCCATCCTGGGGGACCAACACCTCTCACTGTGCTTCCACCTCCTCGAGGAGGGCAGCAAGGCAGTCATCTGAAAAGCGAGGGGCACATTGCCCCCCACCGCTGGCCTACCCTGCTCCTGTGGTAGATCCTGCTCCTCTGCCCTTCCCTCCAGCATGCCCTGCTCCTCTGCCCTTCCCTCCAGCATGCCCTGCTCCTCTGCCCTTCCCTCCAGCGTGCCCTGCTCAGCCGACCCCCGGCAGTGTGACCTGGAAGTGGCCATTGTGAGCAGCCTACAGGAGGCTGCTAGGCCTCCCTTTAAACAGAGTGCAGGGTTGCCATTGGACCCGGCGGTCTCTGCACACCTGCCGCAGCCTGTACGTTCCCGCTATTCACGGGAGTCGGAAATGGGCTGAGTGGGCCTTAGTTGGCCTGCCCGCGCAAAATGGCGGCGTGGACCTGATCGCGGGCACCGATCGGGTCCGCGCCTGCCCGCGGCCTCTCCTGCTCCGCCTGCCCAACAGGCAGAAAATTCTGCCCTATGATTTTTGACATCAGTCAGTCTTAGAAACATTTTTCTCTCCTTATCTCCTGAAGTTGCTGGCTCCTTTAAGTATATGATTCTGGGCACTGAGCACTATTCTACACCATCCCATAATGACCAGTCTTCATGAGTGAACCCAAAGAGAAAGTGCTGAGGAGATTTTGAACTTGGGTGGCATCCCAATCATGCCTCATGTTCTCCTCACACAAGTTTCTCACAAGTATTTCTGCCAGTTAGTAAAGGCGAAGACTCATATGGAACAGGTAGTATAAGTAATAGTTCAAAAACAAACGCAAGGGAAGAGAATAGAATAACAGTCAAAAATTGTGATTTAGGCACTACAGATTAAAGGGAACACTAAGAGAAATAAAGTAATTAAGCCAGGAGAGAGAAATAAGAAAAGTGTGTGTTGGGATGATGTTGGTCACAGAACATTCCTGTTAAAGAAGTCTTCATAGTCTTCTGTATGTTAACAGAAAGTCTTCAATAACTATTTGTAACTATATACAAATATACAGTCAAGGGTACAGGCAAGGAGCTATCTCCACGGGCAGAATTTCCCCCCCGCTGGTGGGGGGACGTTCAGGAGCAGGCGCGTGGAGGCGCGCCTCCAATTGGCGCCCCCAGTTGGGGGCGCGCCGCCATTTTATGAGGGCAGGCCAATTAAGGCCCGCCCAGGGTGACGTCCGCCAAGAAGCGCTATGCGTTCCCTGTGCGGGCGCGGCGGGGGATGATTCCCTGAACTGAGAGTGTGCTCTTTCACGCATACGTGTGAAAGAGCGCACTCATCTCCCTGAGGCTAAGTGCTCCCTCAGGGAGATCGGCTCCACATTAAAAAATGTTAAAAACAGAAGAAAAAAATTTCCCTGACATGTCCACTCATGGGACACTGTCACATGAGTTGGGACATTTCCATCACTTTCAGTTTCACTTTTATGAAAAATTTATAAACATACATGAAACCTCATCCCACCCGTGGATGAGGTTTCATGCTTTTTCTAATCCCCGCCAGGGCTCCTGGCCTGTCCGCCAACCTTAAGGTTGGACGGGCAGGTCCACTAATCACGTTAATTACTTTGTCAATGGCCTCAAAAGGCCGTTGACAGGTCAGCGGGCACACAGCTGATTTGGCTGAGCCCCCGCTGACCTGAAAATTGAAATGAGGCGGGGTGACTTCGGGTGTTCCGCCTAATGTCATCCCGCCTCATTTTACGTGTCGGCGAGCAGGCCCCGCCCCCCTGTTTGCTGACCGGGAAATCCTGGCCCATGGCTAGGACATTACACATCTCTGCTCAACACCACACTGCCTCTAGGTCTGGGTCATGTACCTTCTTATATGACAGTGTGGGCGGTACTGTACTCAGTCCCACATTAACCCTGTATGCACCACACCCTTATAATACAGTGGGAGTAAAGCATTAGAGCAGAAGGACAGGTACAGATGTCTTCTCCAAGTCAGCATTCTCTATACAAACACACAAGCCGGGATTTTCTGCTTCCATTTGCGGTGGGCATCATAGTGGGCAGGAGCAGAAAATATCGGGAGATCGCAATAATCGGTTTCACGTTGTCGTAAAACAACAAGTTTGCGATCATCCGCCCTACCCATCAATGGCGGGCCGCATTTCTCACCACTGCTCATCGGGAAGCTAATTTCAGTTACGTTAGAATCTCATTAAAAGCCCTGCTCGTCGGAATCATAGGAGAGAATTTTCTCCCCGTCGGGTGGGCAGGTTGGGAGCGGAGCCATTTTGCGTGGGCCGGCCAATTAAGGCCCGCCCCGTGTGACGTGTGCCCAGAAGCGCTCAGCGCTGCTCGTGCGGGCGGGGGGAGGAGGGAGAGTCGGGGCCTGTGCTTGTTCGCGCGCGCAGAAATCTCCCAGAGGCACAGCGCTGCCTCAGGGAGATTAAGTTCAGTATGGCAGAAAAAAAAAAATTATTCAGACATGTCCCCTCATGTGACAGTGTCACATGAGCTGGGACATGTTTATGAATTTTCATGAAAAACTTGATTTAATTACTAAACACTTCATGAAACCTCATCCCGCCCGTGGATGAGGTTTCATGAAAAATGTGAAGGCTGCCTGGTTGGCCGGGCAGCCCTGACAATCACTTTAATTAGTTGATTAATGGCCTTAACAGGCCTTTGACAGGCTGACTCCGGTCCGCGCCCGCCGAACTGAAGATCGGAATGATGCGTGGTGACGTCGGGATGCATGCCCAATGTCACCACGCGTCATTTTACGTGTTGGTGTGCGGGGCCCGCCCTTGTGCACCGAACAGAAGATTCTGCCCATGAGCTCATCACGCTGACGTGTTTCATAATGGTACATAAGTGGCGTGCACTTGGCAGCCTGCACTTCACTTGGGGCTTTGAGGCTTGTTTGCCTACCTTTCTTCAGGCAGCACTCGCCGTTATCAGCACCAGGTTTCGCAGGCAGTACCCCATTGCTTTTAGGGGGGCTCACGGGCAAGTCTCTACCTGCTAGACCAGCGATAAGGCGGGGGTGGCTTTTTAATGACTGCAGGGCTAGGGCTTGCTTGGGGAAGGGGGAGGTGGCCTCCAAGCAAAGGAACAGGCTGCAGGGCAAGGGCTGTACTGGGGAAGAGAGGCATCCCAGGGTGTGTGGGAGGGCACATGTTGATCTGTGCATGTGGCCCCAAGTTGGTGAGGACTCAGGAGCAGCGTCCAGAGGAGATGAAGCTAGATGGAGATGTGAGGGTGTGTGTGAGAGAGTGAGTGGTGATGTCCCTTGAGCTGGCAGTGAGTGAGATGCCAGTGAATGTGTTTTGGGCTTGTGAGTTTGAGTTTAGAGTGATGAGATGATTGACTTACCCTGATGGCATGGATGAGATCATTCATCCTCTTTCCTGCACTGGATGGCCAACCTCTTCTGTTGGCACTGACCTCCACTGCCACCACTGCCCAAGCCGGAGTAGTGAGATTGCTGGACTTCCTGCAGACAGAGCGGGGGTAGAGGACATCACGGTGGGCCTCCGAAAGGCATTCCAGTGACAGGTTACTGAACTCCTCTTGGTTTTTAGAGCCTTGCCTTCACTGGAGCAGTCCTGGGCTGCAAGCATTGAGAACTGTGTGCACGGCTGCAGTTTAGATATGGCACCCAGAGTGAGGAAATGGTGAGGTAATGGCGTGGCGGGCGACTCTGAGGTTGTGGCTGCATAATTAATAAAGTGGGAAGCAGATGATGTGGCATGAAAACCTGTCCTTGCAGCTCATGGGAAAAACATCTTTTTTCACACCCGCCACCACAATTAGTTGAAATTCAGGGAAAATTCCGGCCACAGGATGTAAGGAACAAATTATATTCACTGTGGGTGTAAATTCAACTTGGAGGGTAAGGAATAGTAGCCATTAATGAGGCTTGGCTGTAAGGTGGTCAGTACTGGGAACTAAATATTCCAGGATATAAGGTCTAGGAAAGAAAGGGAAAATGGTAGCAGGAGATGACAGGCCTTAGGGGCGAAATCATTTCAGTGATAGCAGGAGGATATAAAAAGAGGTAAGCTTGCAGCGGAGACTTTTGGGGTAGAATTAACAAATAGAAAAGGATTTAAGACTGCAGTGGGAGCTGTTAATAGGCCCATTAGTAACACCTGTGATGGGATAGAAATGGCAGAGTGGTTTTAATAGAGGATTTTAATTTTCATATAGATTGGGATAAGCAGACCAGCACATGTCCAAAAGGTAGTGAATTTTTTGATTATGTTCAAGATAGTTTTATGCAGCAACATGTCCTAGAACCAAAAAGGGAGGATGCCATATTAAGTTTAGTAATGAGCCAGATTTAATTAACAGCCTAATAGTACATGAATACTTATCTAATAGAGATGATAATACGATCGAGGTCAACATAGTGTTTAAAAGGGAGAAATATGAAACAGCTACTAAGATGCAAGATTCAGGTACGGTTGACTTCATTGTGATGAGACAGGGACTGTTGACAGTAAACCGGGCAAATCTGTTCATGGATAAAAATACAGAAGATCAGTGAGGGGTGTTCAAAAAAAATAACCGAATATCGTACAGAACCATTTTATACCCCTAAGGGGCAAGAGCTCGACTCACCAAAAAACAGCCATGGATGACTAAAAAGGTGAGACAATATGAAACAAGAAGAAGGACCATTCAAAACTACAAAAAGTAGCATGATCCTGGTGAATAGTAGGGTTACAATGAAGAGGAAAGGGTGACAGACTAGATAGTAAGAGCTACAAACAGGAAGTTCGAAAAGAACTTGCAAGGGATAACAATATCACAACAAAACGAACATAGCACGATCATGGTTATTTGATTGTAACCTCAACTCCACATTCCCACCTACTGCAAATAAGCTTTCACCCCCTTGCTTGTCAAGAGTCTATCTACCTCTGCCTTAAAAATATTCAAAGACTCTGCTTATACCACCTTTTGAGGAAGAGAGTTCCAAAGACTCACGACTCTCTGAGGGAAAAAATTTCTTTCCATCTCTGTCTTAAATGGGTGACCCCTTATTCTTAAACAGTGACCCCTAGTTCTAGATTCTCCCACAAGAGGAAATATCTTCTCCACATCCACCCTGTCAATACCCCTCTGGATCTTAAATGTTTCAATCAAGCCACCTCTTACTCTTCTAAACTCCAGCAGATACAAGCCTAGTGTGTCCACCCTTTCCTCATAAGACAGCCAGCCCATTCCTGGCATTAGTCTAGTAAACTTTCTCTGAACTGCTTCTAATGTATTTACATCCTTCCTTAAAAAAGGAGACCAAAATTGTACACAATACTCCAGATGTGGTCTCACCAGTGCCTTGCACAACTGAAGCATATCCTCCCTACTTTTGTATTCAATTCCCCTCACAATAAATGAGAACATTCAATGAGCTTTTCTAAATACTTGCTGTACCTGCTTACTAGGCTTTTGCAATTCATGCATTAGGACACCCAGATCCCTCTGCATCACAGAGATCTGCAATCTCTCACCATTTAGATAATATGCTTCTTTTTTATTTTTCTAGTCAAAGTGGACAATTTCCCACTTTATACTCCATTTGCCAGATCTTTGCTCACTCACTTAACCTGTCTATATCCCTTTGTAGCCTCCTTAAGTCCTTTTCACAACTGACTTTCCTACCTTTCTTTGTATCATCAGCAAATTTAGAAACCATGCCTTCGGTCCCTTCAACCAAATCATTTTATATAAATTGTAAAAAGTTGAGGCCCAAACACTGATCCCTGTGGCACACCACTTGTTACATCTTGCCAACCAGGAAATTATCCATTTATACCTACTTTCTGTTTCCTGTTAGCTAGCCAATCTTCTATCCATACCAATATGTTACCCCCTACACAATGAGCCTTTATGTTCCACAATAACATTTGATGCTGCAACTTATCAAATGCCTTCTGGAATTCTAAGTACAGTACATCCACCGGCTCCTCTTTATCCACAGCACATGTTACTTCTTCAAAGAACTCCAATAAGTTGGTCAAACATGATTTCCCTTCCACAAAACCATTCTGACTCTATCTGATTCATTTGAGATTTTCTAAGTGCCCCACTTTGATGATTTGTCTTTCATAAAACCAAGTTGACACTGCCTGATTGCCTTGAATTTTTCTAAGTGCCCTGCTAAAACATCTTTAATAATGGCTTCTATCATTTTCCCTGTACAGATATTAAGCTAACTGGCCAGTAGTTTCCTGCTTTCTGTCTCCCTCCCTGTTTGAATAAGTGAGTGACATTCACTATTTTCCAATCTAATGGAACCTTACCTGAATCTAGTGAATTTTGGAAAATTAAAATCAATGCATCAACTATCTCGCTAGCCATTTCTTTGAAGAAGTCCATCAGGACCTGGGGATTTGTCAGCCCGCATTTCCAACAATTTTCTCGATATCACTTCCCAGGTGATTATAATTTTCCTGAGGCCCTCCCTCTCTTCCATTTCCAGATTTACAGCTATTTCTGAGATCTTCTACTTCTATCTTCTATAGTGAAGGCCAGTGCAAAATACCTGTTCAATTCATCTGCCATCTCCTTATTTTCCATTGTTAATTTCCCAGACTCACTTTCTATAGGACCAATGCTCACTTTGTTAATTCTTTTCTTATTTAAATACTTAGAGAAACTCTTACCATCTGTTTTTATATTTCTAGCTAGCATTCTCTTGTACTTTAATTTTTCCCTCCTTATTAATCTTTTAGTTATTCTTTGCTGTTTTTTATATTCTGTCCAATCCTCTGTCCTGCCATCCATCCTTGCACAATTATATGCTTTTTCTTTAAACTTGATACTGTCTTTAACTTTTTTAGTTAACCATGGATGGTGGGTCCGTGGGTCTCACTGGAGTTTATCTATTCTGAGTACTCTGAAATATCCCTTTTAATGTCTGCCACTGCATCTCTATTGACCCATCCCTTAACTTAAATTGACAGTTCACTTTAGCTAGTTCTGCTTTCATGTGCTCACAATTGCCTTTATTTAAGTTTAAAGTACTAGTCTTGGACCCACTCTTCTCTCCCTCAAACTGAACGTAAAATTCAATCATATTATGATCGCTGCTATCTGGGGGTGTCTTCACTACAAGATCCTTAATTAATCCTGCCTTATTGCACAATACTAGGTCTAGTATAGCCTGTTCTCTGGTTGGGTCCAGAATGTGCTGTTCCAAGAAACTATCCCTAACGCACCATGAACTCTTCAGCTAGGTTACTTTTGCCCATCTGATCTTTCCAGTCTATATGTAGATTAAAATCCCTCATAATTATTGCCGTTCCTTTCTGAAAAGCTCCCACTATTTCTTCATTTATACTCTGCGCTACCATGTGGTTACTGTTAGGGGGCCTGTACACCACTCCCACAAGTGACTTCTTGCCTTTATCATTCCTCTTCTTTACCCAAACCATTTCTATATCCTGGTTTTTTGAACTTAGGTCATCTCTCCCTATTGTGTTAATACCATCAGCAATTAACAGAGCCACCCCTCCACCTTTTCCTAGCTTCCTGTCCTTCCTAAATGTCATGTACCTTTCAATATTCAGGTCCCAATCTATGTCATCCATGTCTATACTTATTTATTTCTATTTGCACTCTCAGTTCATCTATTTTGTAACAAATGCTACATGCATTCAAATACAGAGTCTTTAGTCTTGTCCTTTTATTATTTTTGTAACCTCTAGCCTTACCAGCTGATGTACACTTAGCTTTGTACTCTCTATCCTTTCCTATCATTGTCTGTTTATCATTTCCCCTACTAATACCTTTCTCTATCACCATGCCTCTATTCTTTGATTTACCACATCTTCCCAAATTTGATCCCTTGCCCCCACTATTAGTTTAAAACCCCCTCTATTTCCCCAGTTACACAGTTCGCTAGAATACCAATCCCAGCACGGTTTGGGTGTAGACCGTCCCAATGGTACAGATCCCACTTTGCCCAAAACTGGTGCCAGTGCTCCATGAACCAGAACTCACTTCTCCCAAACCAGTCTTTGAGCTGTGCATTCATTTCTCTAATTGTATTTGCCCTATGCTAATGGACTAGTAATCCAGGGACGCAGGGTAATGCCCTGGGGAACCTGGGTTCAAATCCCACCACGGCAGATGGTGGAATTTGAATTCAATAAAAATCTGGAATTAAAGTCTAATGATGACCACAAAACCATTGTCGATTATTGTAAAAACCCATCTGGTTCACTAATGTCCTTTAGGGAAGGAAATCTGCTGCCCTTACCTGGTCTGGCCTACATGTGACTCCAGACCTACAACAATGTGGTGGTTAACTCTTTAAAAAAAAAAATGCCCTCTGAACAAGGGCAATTAGGGATGGACAGTAAATGCTGGCCTAGCCTACGACACCCACATCCCATGATCAAATAGAAAAAAAAGGTGCACGTGGTTCAACTAATAATCCAGAGATTATTACCTTTGAGGCTCTGCTTCTTAATTTGGTGCCTAGTTCCCCATACCAACTATACAGAGCCTCTTCCCTAGTTCTACCTATCTCATTGGTTCCTACATGGACCACGATGACTGAATCCTCCCTCGCCCACTGCAAGTTCCTATCCAGCCCTGAGCAGATGTCCCAAACACTAGCACTGGGCAGGCAACAGAGCCTTCTGGGCTCTCGCTCTTTGTTGCAGAGAACAGTGTTAATCCCACTCACTGTACTGTCCTCTACTACCATTACATTCCTTTCTGCTACTCCCACTTGAATGGCTTCCTGTACCACGGCGCCATGGTCGGTCAGCTCATCCATCCTGCAGCCTCCGCTCTCATCCAAACAAGCTGAAAGAATCTCAGGCCTGTTGGACAAAAGCAAAGGACTGAGGCTCCTGCACTCCTGCTCTCTGGGCCCCTTACCTGCCTCACTCACAGCCATACTCTCCTGACCTTGACCTTGACCTTGACCACTGACCAAATCAGAAGACCCTGTCCTAAGAGGTGTGACTGCCTCCTGGTACAAAGGTAACCTTCCACCTCCCTAATGTGTTGTAACGATGTTGAGCTGAAGCTCCTCAAGCCGCAAACATTTATTGCAGATGTGTTTGCCCTGGATTGCACTGGCATCCAGGGGTACCCACATGCTGCAGCCATGATATTTCACCTGTCCTGCCATCTTTAATATGACTTTATGAACTACTTGAATTATTTTATTCAATTAATTACTTTATTTTTTAAAATATATTTTATTAACCTTACTGTACTATGTTAAACCTCAGGAATAGAAAAGACCTTAACCACTTACCAGACGCTTACTAGATACTCTCCAAACAGCTAGCTTCTTCCCCTGTAGTAGAGTAAGAACCAATTCTTACAGGGTGAAAAGGTTATAAAAGGCAAAAGGAAAGGAGCACCAATTCCCCTAATTCCCTTAATCAACCAACACCCAGCACTCCGTTCAAAGTTGCACTCTGCTAAGTTGCACTGAAATGTCTGTAGTATATCCTTCTCAAACTAAAGCGTTAGCTGACCGCAGTTACAGAAAAACTGGTTTAAGCAGCTTTCCTAAATTAAATAACTTCAGCTGCTCTTGTAGTAGAGCTCTAAAACCCTGCTTACAGCTGGGAAATTTAGAATTTAAACAGTAAATTTCAGTTAAATGCTAATTACAAACAAAGTCAGATTTTTACAAGGAGATTAAGACTTCCTTACGCACCCAAATTGCCAGCAATCAATGCTAGATCACACTGAAATGTCTGTTTTTATATCCTTCTTAAATTAAGGAGTTAGCTGGACCAAATGGTTCCCATTCCAGGATTTTAAAGGAAGTCAGTGAGAGCATTGCAGATGCCCTAAATCAGGATTTGGGAATTGTTCATTTAGATTGGAAAATTGTACATGCCACTCCACTATTAAGAAAGATAATGGAAGGAAACCAGGAAATTGCTAGAGTCTATAATTAAGGATAGGATGACTGAACACCTAGAAAGTTTTCAGCTGATCAGAGAGCCAGCATAGTTTTATAAAGGGTAAGACACGTCTGACAAACTTGATTTAGTTTTTCTGAAGAGGTGGCTGAAGTAGTGGACAGGGGGAATGAAAACAGACAATGCTGGAAAACTCAGCAGGTCTGGCAGCCTCTGTGGAGAGAGAAACAGAGTTAAAGGGGACGATTTTCTGCATGTCGGGTGGGCCGGTCGGGAGTGGGCATGGAGCCGATCACTTCCCACGATCAGTGTTGCCATTTAAAATGGGCAGGCCAATTAAGGCCCGCCCAGCGTGACACACGGCTGGTAGCGCTGTGCGGGCACAGGGAGGGGGGAGAGTCGGGCCCTGAGCTCTTTCACACATGCGCGTGAAAGAGCGCAGGAATCTCCCTGAGGCATGGAGCTGCCTTAGGGAGATTAAGTACATAATAAAAACTTTTATATAATAAAGTTAAAAATTATTTAAGCATGCCCTCTCATGTGACAGTGTCACATGAGCTGGGACATGTTTGTGAATTGTGCAAAAATTAATTAATAACTTTATAAAACCTTCAGGAAACCACATCCTGCCCGTGGATGAGGTTTCCTGAAAAATGCGAAGGCCGCTTGGGCTCTTCGCCTGCCCGCCAACCTTAAGATTGGACGGGCGGTGTTGATAACTACTTTAATTGGTTTTTTAACGGCCTTAGTAGGCCATTGACAGTTTGGCGAGCATGCAGCCACCTCTGGCACCCACCCGCCGAACGTAATATCTAAATGAAGCGCGATGACATCAGGACGCATGCCCGATGTCACCACGCATCATTTCACGCGTCGGTGCGTTGGGCCCGCCCCCACACGCCGACATCAAAATTCTGGCCAAAGTTTCGAGTTCATATGACTCTTCTTCAGAGCAGGGTGCAGTGGACAAGGGGAATGGCTATGAATGTTATTTATATGGACTTCCAGAAGACATTTGATAAAATCCCTTGAAAGATACTGTTAGCTTATGTTGAAGCTCATGGAATTGAAGGCAAATTAGTGACCTTGTGGGGAAATTGGCTGAGCAGCAGGAGACGAAGGAGGGATAATGGGCAGGTAATCTAATTGTCAGGATGTGACTAGTGGTTTCTCACTAACCTTTGTGTGGGGGTTTCAACTATTCAACATTTTTATTACCAGCTTAGATGATGGGATCAAAAGCTACATATCCAAGTTTGTCGATGACACAGAGATAGGTGCCATTGTAAGCTGTGCGGATGGAAGCATACAATTACAAGATAATATTAATAGATTAAGTGAACGGGTTAAACTGTGGCAAATGGATCATAATAGAGACAAATCATTGACTTTGGACCTAAAAAAGGTTGAAAAGTGTACTTTCCAAATGGTGGAAAGCTAGAAACAATGGAGGTCCAAAGATAGTTGGGGACCCATGTATATAAACTATTCAAATGTCATGAGCAAGTATAGAAAATAATCAAGAAGGTTATTGGAATGCTGCCCTTTATATCTAGAAGATCAGAATACAAGGGGTTAGAAGTCATGCTTCAGCTTCACAAAGCCCTGATTAGATCACACCTAGAGCACTGTGAGCCATCCTGGGCACCACACCTTAGGAAGGATGTATTGGCCTTAGAGGAAGCGCAGTGCATGTTTACCAGAATGATACCTGGACTCCAAGTATTTAGCCATGAGCAGAGGTTACTGCCGGAATTTGAAGTGGTGATTTGATCAGGGCTTTCAAGATATTATGGGGAACAGATAGGGCGGATAGAAAAAATCTATTTCTTTTGGTTGGATAGTATAAAAATTAGAGTCTTCCAAGAATGAAATTAGGAAATACTTCTACACATAGAATTCTCTTGTAACTCTCTTCCACAAATGGCAATTGTTGCTAGATCAATTGTTAAATTTAAATCAGATTTTTTTTTCTTTCATGGCATGTGGGCACCTCTGGCAAGGCCAGCATTTGTTGCTCATCCTTAATTGCCCTTGAACTGAGTGGCTTGTGACAGTCAAAAGTCAACCGCATTTCTGTGGATCTGGTGTCACATGTAGGCCAGACTAGACCAGGTAAGGTTGGCAGATTTCCTTCCCTAAAGGGCACCTGGAGTACTCTGCACAGTTTTGGTCCCCTTACTTGAGGAAGGATGTAGTTGCACTGGAGGCAGTTCAGAGGAGGTTCACTAGATTGATTCCTGAGATGCAGGGCTTGTCTTATGAGGAGAGATTGAGCAGTTTAGGCCTATATTCAAGTGAGTTTAGAAGGATGAGAGGAGATCTAATTGAGGTATATAAGGTGTTAAAGGGAATAGACAAAGTAGACGTGGAGCGGATGTTTCCCCTTCTGGGGCATTCTAGAACGAGAGGCCATAGTTTTAGGCTAAGGGGTGGTAGATTTAAATCAGAGATGAGGAGGAATTACTTTTCTCAAAGGGTCATGAATCTGTGGAATTCACTACCTCAGAATGCAGTGGATGCCAGGACGCTGAATAAATTTAAGGAGGAGATAGACAGATTTTTAATTAGTAACTGGTTGAAAGGTCATGAGGAGAGGGCAGGAAATTGGAGTTGAGGCCGAAATAAGATCAGCCATGATTGTAATGAATGGCGAGGCAGGCTCAAGGGGCTGAATTGCCTACTCCTGCTCCTAGTTCTTATGTTCTTATCACTGAACCAGATTGGGTTTTAAAACAATCACTGATAGCTTCATGATCACCATTACTGAGATTAGCTTTTAATTCTAGGTTTAACAGAATTCAAATTCCACCAGCTGCCATGGCAGGATTTGAATCCATGTCCCCAGAGCATTCACTGGAACACTGAATTAATACTACACCAACATCATCTCTAAATATTGATGTGTCTTTTTTAGCCAAAGATATTAAAGAATATGGGATAAAGGTGGGTGAGTAGATAGTTAGGTTGCAGATCAGCTATCATTCTATTGAGCAGCAAAACAGACTAGAGGAGCTAAAGGGCCTATTTCTGTACCTATGTTCTATATTTTTTCCAAAAATATGCTTTTCTTTTAAATTTGTAGAATTACACTTGATTGCAGTTCATATTGGGCATTAACGAAAGTGCAATACAATCCAAGTTCTTACCATACATTTTATGTCACTCTGAAGTGCCTCAATACAATTGCAATTACACATGATATTTACAAAACACATTCCATGACAAAGATACCACCCAAGGAGTTTTACAGTTTCCAGCTCCTTGGTATGCAATGGCAGGAGGACCTTAGTATCCTATCCCCATTAAGCCTTTGTGTCCCGGACTTTAGTGCGGCCTTCAGCACATAGTCCTGGACCTTGGAAAGTGCTAGTCTGCAACACTTGAGTCATGGACAACTCTTTGAACTGGAAGACCCACAAGTTTCAGGCAGACTGAAAGGCAAATTTCACTGAGATGATGATCCTCCAGTAGCAGATGATGTTTGTCTTGCTCTGTGTACCTGGGAACAGCCTGTGGAGCACGGAGTCCTGCGTCACAGAGCTGCTCAGGATGAATCTCAACAAAAACCACTGCATCTTTTTCCAGGCCTGCTTTGCAAAGGCACATTCCAGAAGGAGGTAGAAACAGTCTCTTCCTCACCACAGCCACCTGGAGGGCAACACACAGAGGGAGTTAAGGCTCCAGGCATGCAAGAAGGATCTGATGGGGAAGACCCTTCTCACCGCCAGCCTTCTTCTTCTTAGGCAGTCCCTCGGGGTCGAGGATGACTTGCTTCCACACAAAAAATGAGTTCTCAGGTGACTGAAGAGTCCAATGTATGATCTACAGTCTTTGTCACAGGTTGGGCAGACGGTGGTAGGGGAAATGGGTAGGTAGGGTGCCCGGGTTGCCATACGCTCTTTTATCTGTCAACGCTTGGCTTCAACTTGCCCTTGGTGCTGAGACTCAGCTCCTTTCCGGATACTTTCCCGCCACCTCAGGCGGTCTTGGGCAAGGGATTCCCAGGTGCCGGTGGGGATGTTGCATTTTCTCAAGGAGACTTTGAGGATGTCCTTGAAGTGTTTCCTCTGCCCTCCTGGGGCTCGCTTGCCATGTCAAAGCTCCAGGTAGAGAGCTTGTTTTGGGCGTCTCATGTCAGGCTTGCAGATGATGTGTCCCGCCCAGCAGAGCTGATCAAGCGCGGTCAATGATTCGATGCTGGGGATGTTGGCCTGAGCAAGAACACTGATTTTGGTGCAACTATTCTTCCAATAGATTTGTGGGATCCTGCAGAGGCAGCACTGGTGGTACTCCTCCAGTGTTTTGAGGTGCCTGCTGTATATAGTGCACATCTCTGAGCCATATAGGAGGGCGGGTATCACTACTGCTCTGTAGACCATGAGCTTGGTGCTGGGTTTGAGGTTCTGGTCTTCAAATATTATCTTCCTCAGGCAGCCAAAGGCTGCGCTGGCACAACGAAGGCAGTGTGGAACCATGTCATCGACGTCTGCCCTTGTTGACAGTAGGCTTCCAAGGTATGTGCGGCAATTATGGTTTTATCTAATGTGTAGTATAACTTTAGGAAGGATGTTATAAAGGAAGATCACATGATCTTGTGTAACCAATAGAAGAGTAGCGCAGGCTATCTCTGTAGTCAGTAGTCTGTAGTTAGTAGTCAGTAGTATGGAGATAGGGTTCGATTTGAAAGCATGCCTGAGTAGCTGCTGATTACCTTTATAAATAAACAGAATGTTTTCCACCTATGAAGTGTCTGCTGATCAACTCTATCTATAGTACCAATTCGGCCACCCCACGACAAGCGTGCAACTGGGATCTACAAGTCCCAACAAACTGGCGATGAGGATAAAATGAGGATAAAGTGAGGAAAAAGTGAAGATACAACAAACTGGTGCCCAGAGTAAAATAAGTTAATGGAAACAAAGTCAGGCTGTACCTTGCACAGTAATTGTAAGTAGAAATCGTCAAAGCAATGCCTTCACAGAATGCCGCAATTCAGAAGAATTGATCCTTCCAATCCAGCCATGGACGATTGGCCTCATCATATTGAAAGCTTCGCATTCTTTTTCCAAGTGAACAAGATTGTGGGGGAAAAGAAGAGGTGAGCAATCCTCTTATCTACATTTGGAAATAAAGACTACTGCTTGATTCGAAGTTTGACGGCAACCAGTGCCCCAGGTTCAAAAAATGTTGACGAATTGGATGACCTTGTGAAGGGTCCTTACCAGCCAAAGCCCTCAGTAACGATGCAATGGTTCAAGTTTAACTCGAGAAATAGAGCCCCTGATGAGACAGTTGCTTGTTATGGCAAGTTTGAAACAATAAATGGAACATTGTGAGTTTGATACATCTTTAAACGACATGCTCAGAGATCGTTTAATGTGCGGTGTGAATCAGGACGTGATTCAGAAGAGATTGCTGTCTGAAACAAATTTGGATTTTAAGAAGGTGCTAGCGAAAGCACTGGCCATGGAAAGTGCAGTAAGGGATTTAAAAGCCATACAGGGAGTGCAAAATGGCACTGTCCGCCACATCGAGCGGGAAGCCCCAGCCAAAAAGGACACGAAAATGCAAGACTCTGCCGAGAAGCAGGAAACAGCCATCGCTAGCAGAAAAGTAAAAAGAAATGACTTAGCAGCGAAAACAAGGAATAATTGCAATAGAGGTGGAAACAAGCAGTTAGATAATGATTGGCAGTTTAAAAAAATGAATTATTTTATTGTCATCAAAATGGACACATAATGAGACAGTGCAAGGAAAGAATCAGGCAGACTTTCAAACAAAAGAAAAAACCCTGCAGAAGAGCCTGAAGCAACAAATTCAGATATTTATTCATTGTTTAATTTGAAGTTTGGAAAGGCAGAACCAATATATGTAACAGTGAAGGTAAATGGCAGACCTATTAGAATGGAAGTGAGCACAGGAGCTTCCACTACGCTAACTGGGGAACTTAGCTTCAGAATTATGGTGAACATCAATTAAATTTAGAAGAAACTGATGCCAAATTAAAAACATACATGGGTGAAGACATCCAAGTCAAAGACATAAGAAGAATAACTGTCCACTACAGAAGCCAATCAACAAAGCTGCCAGTGTTGGTATTGAGAGGCAGAGGACCAAGCCTTCTAGGGGAAAACTGGCTAAGGGAAATCAACCTTGACCAGCCACTGAGATTCCAAAAAGAAGCTGGAAACGTTCCTGTTTTGGAAAAGGAGTGTGTAAGGACTCAACAACCTGAAGAAATGTAGGATGTCTTAAGCCAAAACATGATAGAACAGCAGAAGGAACTCTAGGAGACCATGCTTGATGACAGAGTTCAAGATGAGGTGAGCAATCTTTGAAAGCTAAAAGAAAACCTGCTGAAAGACCTTTATACACTACAAGATTCCTTCAGGTCAAAGTTTGAACCACTGGAAAAGTATGAAAAGAAACAGAAAGAATTCAACACCTCTCTGAATAAACTAAAGGATGAGTTAACAGAGAAGGCACAGCAATGCTGGATTTTCCAGGAGGCTGCAAACAAATGAAAAAAAGAGATGGAAGAGCTGAAGAATTAACTAAACAAAACCAAAGAGGCTTTGGCGGCAAAAGTTGCAGAATTTTCTAAGAAGCAGACAGATGATGAAATCCTGGGAGACTCAACCACTGAGTTCACTCAAGTCGGACTTGCATCTGAGAGTAGCCTGGCCAATATTGAAGTTGAAAAGAAGGCCGAGTTTAAAGTCAGTGCTAGAATGAAGAAGGCACGTAGAAAGAAGACACAGAAACACAAATAAGGCTTTAATCCTGGCAGCAGACAAATATACTTTTGTACATAGGCCTGGAAATCAAATTGCAAACGCTGATGCACTTAGTTGCCTTCACAAGAAAGTGATGAGGATATCCCAGTTCCACAAGAACTTGTTTTATTGTTAAATTTCTTAGATTCCTCACCAGTATGTGCTAGACAGATCAAACACTGGACAAGTCGGGACCCAGCCCTATCTCAAGTACAAGAACAAGTGCTGCATGGTTGGTCACAGGAGCCTGTTTCTGAAGAAATGAAACTGTACTTCAACAGAAGACATGAAATAACCAGCAGGATGGCATCTTATTGTGGGGAGAACGAGTGATAGTTCTTCCAAAGGGAAGAAAGCCATTGTTAATTGAACTACACAGTGCACATCCCGGAATTTCCCGAATGAAGACCATAGCATGCAGCTATCTATGGCCTGGGATGGATGGCGAAATAGAGAACTTAGTGAAGTATTGTATGCAGTGTCAGCAATTGCCAAAAGTTACCTTCAACAGCTACATTACACCCTTGGGAGTGGCCAGGAAGGCCATGGGTACAATTATACATTGACTATGTGGGATCTTTCATGGGAACAATATTTCTGCTCATTGTTGATACCCACTCAAAATGGATGGGCATATATGAGGTGAAGTCACCAACATCTTCTGCTATCATTAAGAAGCTACATTAAAGTTTTGCCATTAATAGGTTACCAGAAGTAGTCATTTCTGAGAACGGCACAGCATTTACGACTACTGAGTTTCAGCAGTTTATCAGCCTCAATGGTATCACTCATGTGAAAACTGCACTGTACCACCCTTCCTCAAACGGACTGACCAAAAGGGCGGTTCAAACGTTCAAGTCAGGCATGAAAAAATTAACTGGAGATTCCTTATCAACCAAGCTAGCATGCTTTTTTTTCCCATTATAGGACCACCCCTCACACAACAACAAGTGTCACATTTGCTGATGAAATGCCGTCTCAGGACGAGATTGAGCTTAATAATGCTGAATTTAAAGGGGAAGGTGGAAAGGACTCAGGGAAGCCAGAAAACTAGACACGACTGGCATAGCCACGAGAGGGAATTTACCCTCGGAGAGACGGTATACGTGAAGAACTTTGCAGGATGACCAAAGTGGTTACCGGGTGAAATAAGTGCAGTGACTGGACCTCTATCTTACCACGTGCAGGTGGAAGGCCGAGTCATACAGAGACATGTGGATCATCTAAGGAAGAGAGAAATGAATCACCAAGAAACAATTCCACCCGTGTTCACGACTGGGTCAACATGTCCTGTTGAGAGAACTCAACCCAGTACAGACATGTCTGAAACAAAAACAAAAATTGCTGGAAAAACTCAACAGGTCTGAGTGCATCTGTGGAGAGAAAGACCGAGTTAACATTTTGAGTTCATATGACTCTTCCTCAGAACTAAAGAGAAGTAAAAATGTGGTGAAATATATACTGTTTAAGGGGGATGGGACAGGTGAAGCTGGGTAGAAGGCCATTGATAGGTGGAGAAAAAGGAGAGATTGCAAAAGATGTCATAAACAAAAGGTCGAAGGGTTGTTAATAATGGTGATACTGGCTAAAGGAGGTGCTGATGGTGACATTAAGAGTAGAAAGCAGAATGAGCAAGTGACAGGTGGCTCTAGTAGGGGTGGGGGGAGGGGACATTGTGCGAAAAAAGATCGAACTAGGCTTAAAGATGGGGATAAAACAATGAATAGAAATTTTTAAAAATAACAGAAATAGGTGGGAAAAAATATATATATACATAAAAATTAAAAAATAAATATTTGAAAAAAGGGGATCAAAAGGGGGGTGAGGATGGAGGAGAGAGTTCATGATCTGAAGTTGTTGAACTCAATGTTAAGCCCGGAAGGCTGTAAAGTGCCTAGTCGGAAGATGAGGTGCTGTTCCTCCAGTTTGCGTTGAGCTTCACTAGAACATTGCAGCAGGCCTAGGACGGAGATGTGGGCATGAGAGCAGGGTGGTGTGCTGAAATGGCAAGCGACAGGAAGGTCTGGGTCATGTTTGTGGACAGACCGAAGGTGTTCTGCAAAGCGGTCACCCAGTCTGCGTTTGGTCTCTCCAATGTAGAGGAGACCGCATTGGGAGCAGCGAATGCAGGAGACTAAATTGAGGGAAGTGCAAGTGAAATGTTGCTGCACTTGAAAGGAGTGTTTGGGCCCTTGGACGGTGAGGAGGGGTGAAGTAAAGGGGCAGGTGTTGCATCTTCTGCGATTGCATGGGAATGTGCAATGGGAGGGGGTTGAGGTGTGGGGGGTGATGGAGGAGTGGACCAAGGTGTCCCGGAGGGAATGGTCCCTATGGAATGCTGACAGGGGGGTGAAGGGAAGATGTGTTTGGTGGTGGCATCATGCTGGAGTTGGCGGAAATGGCAGAGGATGATCCTTTGAATGCGAAGGCTGGTGGGGTGAATAGTGAGGACAAGGAGGACCCTATCATGGTTTTAGGAGGGAGAGGAAGATGTGAGGGCAGAGGCGCAGGAGATGGGTCGGACATGGTTGAAGGCTTTGTCAACCACTGTGGGTGGGAAACCTCAGTTAAGGAAGCACTGTTTTGGAAAGTGGCATCATCGGAACAGATGCGACGGAGGCGAAGGAACTGAGAGAGTGGGTTGGAGTCCTTACAAGAAGTAGGTTGTGAGGAGTTGTAGTCAATGTAGCTGTGGGAGTCGGTGGGCTTGTAATGAATATTGGTGGACAGACTATCACCAGAAATTGAGACAGAGAGGCCAAGGAAGGGAAGGGAGTGTCAGTAATGGACATTGTGAAAGCGATGGAGGGGTGGAAACTGGAAGCAAAATTAATACATTTTTCCAGGTCCAGACAAGAGCATGAAGCAGCACCAAAACAGTCATCGATGTACCGGAGAAAGAGTTGTGGAAGGGGGCCTGAGTAGGACTGTAACAAGGAATGTTCCACATACCCCAGAAAGAGACGGGCATAACTGGGGCCCCTGCGGGTACCCATAGCCACATCTTTTATTTGGAGGAAGTGAGATGAGTTTAAGGGGAAATTGTTCAGTGAGAGAACAAGTTCAGCTAGACGGAGGAGAGTGGTGGTGGATTGGGATTGTTCGGGCCTCTGTTCAAGGAAGAAGCGGAGAGACCTCAGACCATCCTGGTGGAGATGGAGATGTAGAGGGATTGGACATCCATGGTGAAGAGGAGGTGGTTGGGGCCAAGGAACTGGAAATTGTTGATATGATATAGGGCATCGGAGGAATCACGGATGTAGGTAGGAAGAGACTGGACAAGGGGAAAAAGAATGGAGTCAAGGTTGGAAGAAATGAGTTCCATGGGGCAGGAACAGGCTGACACGATCAGTCTACCAGGACAGTCCTGTTTGTGGATTTTGGGGAGGAGGTAGGAGCTGGCTGTTCGGGGTTTGGAGACTATGAGGTTGGAAACTGTGGAGGGAAGATCTCCAGAGGAGATGAGGTCAGTGACAGTGACAGTCCTGGAAACAATGGCTGATCAGACATGCCTGATGTGTGTGACGTACCAGCAAAAGTTGAGGAAACATATCTGCAGGTGCCACCAAAGAACCTGATGTTCAGACAACTCCAGAAAAGGAGGTTGTTGACAAAGCATCTGAAGTTGTAGAGCTGAGACATTCCACACGCCTAAGGAAACCCCCAGAAAGACTGAATTTGTAAATTATTTATAAATATAAATTTGTTATTTTGAGAAAATTGTAATTGTAAATTTAAGACCTATGTTCTGAGTAAAGGGGAGGGATGTGGTAATTATGGTTTTATCTAATGTGTAGTATATCTTTAAGAAGGATGGTATAAAGGAAGATCACATGATCTTGTGTAACCAATAGAAGAGTAGCGCAGGCTACCTCTTTAGTGAGCAGTCTTCAGTCACAGGCACTCCTTACTTCTTATAGAGAGATATTATCCATTTGGCTTCTAAGGCTAACCAACTCCAATGGCAATTATTACTAAAGGTAAAAACGGTGGAAGTAACTTAGACCAGTTCATTTTTAATAGATTGAGGGAATGATCATAAACTTGTATGGAAATAAATTATGAGGATAGCGTGAACCAAAAACAAAAATTTTGATAAATACAGAAGTTAACACCTATAAAGGGAAAAGAAATAACAGTCAGTAGTATGGAGATAGGGTTTGATGTGAAAGCACACATGAGTAGCTGCTGAGTACCTTTGTAAATAAACAAAATGTTTTCCACCTAACAAGTGTCTGCTGATCAACTCTAGCTATGGTACCAACTCGGCCATCCCACAACAAGTGTGCAACTGGGATCTCCAAGTCCCAACAGCATGGAAAGTGGTCCACGTTATCCAAGGCCTCATCATGGATTTTAGTAACTGGGTGGGGGGGGGGGTGGTGCAATGCGGTGTGGAGGGGGCAGGTTGGTAGATGACCTTCGTCTCACAGATATAAGGGTAAGGCCCATGCTCTCGTACACATTGGTGAAGGTGTTGATGATGGCTTGGAGCTCGGCCTCTGAGTGTGTGCAGACGCAAGCATCGTCTGCATACTGGAGTTCAATGACAGAGGATGGGACGACCTTGGATCTGGCCTGCAGGCGGCGGAGGTTGAACAGGTTCCCGCTAACCTCTTGTTTGACCCCGGTTAATCCTCCTCCCCAAAATCCACAAACAGGACTGTCCCGGTAGACCGATCCTGTCAGCCTGTTCCTGCCCCACAAAACTCATTTTGTTCTGCAGTTTAACTCCACTCCAGCGGGGAGCTTGCTGGGAGCGAGATGGAGCATTGCAGCAAGGAAGATCAAGAAGAGCATCGGTGCGATGACATAGCCTTGCTTGACCTCGTTTCGAATGGTGGATTGGATCTGTGGTGGATCCATTGGTTAGGATCACGGCTTGCACGTCATCGTGGAGCAGGCGGAGGATGGTGACAAACTTTTGGGTGCAGCCAAAACGGAGGAGGGTGTTCAGTAATCGTTGGTGGTTGACAGTGTCGAAGGCTTTCGTGAGGTCAAAGAAGGCCATGTACAAGGGTTGGTGCTGCTCTCTGCATTTCTCTTGCAGTTGCCGCACGGTGGAGAGGCTGTGGTGATGAGGCATTCTACCACATGACTTTGATAGTCTGTTCAGGGAACCATCCAACAGGGTTTCAAGGATAAAAACAAAAAACTACTGCGGATGCTGGAAATCCAAAACAAAAACAGAATTACCTGGAAAAACTCAGCAGGTCTGGCAGCATCGGTGGAGAAGAAGAGTTGACGTTTCGAGTCCACATGACCCTTCAATCAAGGATGTTGTGTGCAGACCTGCCTAATGGACTTGAGTAGGTTTTCATTTCAGATTTATTTAATTAATTGAATTTAAATTTTCCCAGCTGTTATACGTGGGATTTGGAGCTCATGACTGTAGAGCATCAGGCCAGGCCTCTGGATTACTCGTCCAGTAACATTACCATTCTGCTACTAGACCCCAAACGTGCTTATATACTCCCAAAGCTCACAAAATGCTTTAGTTACAGGGATGGGATCGGGATGAAAATTCATCTACGATAACCTATCCTGGGTGCCAGTATTTAAATGCAAGAATCCATTAGCGTAGGCTCTCTGTATTTTTTTTTAAAGTAGGAAACAAATACGTGTGGTGTGTTAATATATTTATAAGCTCCACATTCAGTTTTCACTCTCCAAACACTCCCCGCCTCCTGAAACACAGCGTTGGTCTCTGCGCGTGCTCCGTGAGAGTTGCCATTGATTGGTCGGAAAGGACACGGCGGACGCAGGGATTGGTCGGTGCGAGGAGGAAATGGATACAATGTGACCATGGGACCGGGTAAGTGTCAATTTCTCAGTCAAGCCAGCCTGTGCTTTATTAAAAAAAAGACATTTAAACAAAACCACTGCATATGTTTGTAACTTTTACTGTTGTGTTTTTTTTTTACATTAAAGATCACAGCACTATGCAGACCGTGACCAGGCTGATCTCAGTCCTCCTCTTGTTCTGTGGGCCAGCCTGGGGCGACGATGATTCCGAATGGGTGAAACTCCCCAATACATGCGAAGGTTTGTGCCCCACTGACTGCACTTGTTACACACACACACACACATGGCCTTCTGTTTTTTAAAAGTCGATATTCACGTCGCCGATACTCTCCGAACGGTGCACAATAAATGCTCTTAATCGGAAATTATTACCATTAATACAGAAAAAATATGTTTATAACGTATTTCCTTTTAACAAATCAACGAGGTTCGAATACAGAGCTACTTCCCCTTTTCGGGTCCACGATTTTTATTCCTGTGAATTGCACGTTGTTTTGGCTATTGTGCCTAATATGGACGGCAGAAGTACAATGGATTTGGTCTCATTGTGCTTCCAGTGCTTACAGGCTTTCATATAAGTCACCCAGATTCCAGTTCAAGTTCTTCTATATAAATTATTATTGGGCAAAACAATGTTAAACGTTTGAGTTAATGAAAAAAAAGAGGAACTGCTTATTTCAAGAGTAGCTTTAACATTACTCTGTTGCTGCAAGCATTGCTGTTTAATCTACTTTATAATATTTTTCATTGGGAACTTTTAGTCTGGAAGCTTTTTGGCCACAGGAATAATTTCTGAAACGTTCAGGATTCAAAAGATCATAAGAAATACAAGCAGGAGTAGGCCATTTGGCCAATCAAGCCTGCTCCACCATTCAATAGAACGTTTCTGATCTGATATAAAAATAGAGAATGCTGGAAAAACTCAGCAGGCCTGGCATCATCTGTGGAGAAAGAAACTGAGTTAATGTTTGGAGTCTGTATGACTCTTCTTCAGAGTATTTGCAGTATTTTGTTTTTATCTTAGTGGCCGATCTGATTTTTTTTTATTCATGGGATGTGGGCTTTGCTGGCTGGGCCAGCATTTATTGCCCATCCCTAGTTGCCCTTGGTGGTGAGCTACCTTCTTGAACCGCTGAAGTCCATGTGGTGTAGGTACACCCACAGCACTGTTAGGAAGGGAGTTCCAGGATTTTGACCCAGCGACGATGAGGGAGCAGCAATATACTTCCAAGTCAGGATGGTGAGTGACTTGGAGGGGAACCTCCAGGCGGTGGTGTTCCCATCTATCGGCTGCCCTTGTCTTTCTGGGTGGTAGTGGTCATGGGTTTGGAAGGTACTGCCTTGGTGAATTCCTGTAGATGGTACACACTGCTGCTACTGTACATTGGCAGTGGAGGGAGTGAATGGTTGTGGATGTGGTACAAATCAAGCAGGCTGCTTGGTCCTGGACAGTGTCAAGTTTCTTGAGTGTTGTGGGAGCTGCACTCATCCAGGGAAGTGGGGAGTATTCCATCACACTCCTGACTTGTGCCTTGGTGGACAGGCTTTGGGATGTCAGGAGGTGAGTTGCTCATTGCAGGATTCCTAGCCTCTGGCCTGCTCTTGTATTTATATGGCTAGTTCAGTTCAGTTTCTGGTCAATAGTAACTCCGGGGTGTTGATAGTGGGAGATTCAGCGATGGTAATGCAATGCCATTGAGTTTCACCCATTCGGAATCAAGGGGTGATGATTAGATCCTCTCTTGTTGGAAATGGCCATTGCCTGGCACTTGTGTGGTGCAAATACTACTTGCCATTTGTCAGCCCAAGCCTCTATATTGTCCAGGTCTTGCTGCATTTGGACATGAACTGCTTCAGCATTTGAGGAATCGTGAATGGTGCTGAATCCTCAGCGAACATCGCCACTTCTGGCCTTATGATGGAAGAAGGGTCATTGATGAAGCAGCTTGGTTGGGCTGAGGGCACAGAGAAGAGGTTTCACCAATGCCCTGTATAGTTGTAGCAAGACCTCCATACTTTTATACTTCATCCCCATTGCATTAAGGCAAATTCATTCATGTGGATGTGGGTGTCACTGGCTAGGCCAGCATTTATTGCCCATCCTGAATTGCTCTTGCTTAGAGGGCAGTTAAGAGTCAACCACATTGGTGTGGGACTGGAGGTAAGGGCAGCAGATTTCCTTCCTTAGTGAACCAGATGGGTTTTTACAACAATTGACAATGGTCATCATTAGACTTTTAATTCTGCTATGGTGGGATTTGAATCCGGGTCCCAGAGCATTACCCTGGGTCTCTGGATTACTAGTCCAGCAACAATACCACTATACCATTGCCTCCCCTATTGTGGTCTTAACTCCATTTTTCTGTCTACCACCCCACCCCCCAACCATAACTTATGATACCTTTATAGATGAAACATTGTCTAACTCAGCCTTGAATACATTCAATGACCCAGCCTCCACTGTTCTCTGTGGAAGAGAATTTCAAAGACCAATGACCTTTACAAGCAGAAATTCCTGCTCATCTCTGTTCTAAATGGGAGATCCCTTATTTTGAAACATGTCCTTATTTCTAGATTCCCCTACAAGGGGAAAACACCCTCTCAGCATCCACCCTGCCAAGCACCCTCAGAATCTTAAATGTTTCAATAAGATCAATTCTCATTCTTCTAAACTCCAGCGAGTATAAGCCCAACCTGCACAACCTTTCCTGATAAGCCAGTCCTTTCATCCCCGGAATCAGCCTAGTGAACCTTTTCCAAACCTCTAGTGCAAGTATCTCCCTCCTTAAGTAAGGAGACCAAAACTGTATACAATACTCTAGATGAAGTCTTACCAATGCCCTATATGGTTGTAGCAAGATTTCATACTTTCATACTTCATCCCCCTTGCATTAAGGCCAACATCCTAGTTGCCTTCCTAATTATTTGCTGCATCTGCATGTTAACTTTTTGTGATTCATGTACAAGGACACCCAGGTCTCTTTCAACTGCACCATTCTGCAGTGTCTATTTAAATAATTGTTACGGACAGAATTTATGTGCTTTCTTACTGTGATCAGTGTGTTTTGTATGTAAGGAGTGTGTTTTCTTACCCTTAGTGATTGTCCCAATTTAAATGATCCCACCCTAGCAGCAAGCTTTTGGTGAGTTTTAAAAATTCAGAATGTTATTTATTATCGCTGAATTTCCCCAGAGGTTTAAAACGTGATGTCTCATTCATCGATTCTCACACACAAAGATTAGATACAGATGAAAGTAAAACAATACAAATTATGATTGTCCCAATCTCTTTTGTGACAGGCCTGTAGTTCCTTAGATGAGTTGATACTTTAGTTGAAGTGAAGGTCTTGTAAAGCAGAGGATTCTCAGTAGGCTGCAAGTCTTTGTAGTCGAATTTCCAGGAGGTTGGTTCTCAGGTGAACTCAAAGTTGGAAAAGGTTGGGGGGAGTCCTTCACCCACTTTCAAGGTATTGCCGTTTATTATCTTGGCTGCTTGGATTACTCGCAGCTGGTTTGATGGATTTCCAATGGAACTCTGTCTGCAGAACATATTCTTGCTGTTATTTTTAAAGCAGACAACAAAATGGCTTCCCAACCATGTGACTTGTACAAGTTCAAAGACCTTTTTTCCAAAAGGGGTAGTGTGTTGATTATACATCTAATATTTGACACCTTGAAATTCACCCAGTCTAATTTGGATGAGGAACCATCATAATGCAATGGAAGGTCAATGGGATCCATTTGCATTTATCTAACACACTAAATTTCAATGTTTCTTTTGTCCATTGTAAAACACAAAGACTAGCTGGCCGGAATGCTACAGTTCTTTTTGGATGGTCCATCCTTAAACAAGGGGATGTGTGAATTCCCCAGATGACTGTGAATGCTCATATATAATTAGGTATTTGCTTGAGACTCAGTAATGTCTGGAGCTTGAAATGACAAAAATCACATGGTTTTCAGCAGTCATTTTAATAGCCTGTGTTCAAAATTTTAAAGTATTGATTGAAACTTCATAATATGGAAAATGACATATTCGCTTTTCTCTTTTTCCTGCCAAAATGGACATTTTCCCACGTTATACTCCATCTGCCAAATTTTTGTCCACTCACTACATATCTATATCTCTTTGCAGACTCTATGTATGCTGCTCACAACTTGTTTTCCCACCTATTTTTGTATCATCTGCAAATTTGGCTACAATACAGTTGGCCACTTCATCCAAGTCATTATTATAGATCAGGAATAGTTGAGGCCCCAGCACTGTTCCTTGTGGCACTCCACTCATCACAGTTTGCCAACCTGAAAATGATCCATTTTTGCTGATTGTTAGTTGGCCAAAACTCTGTCCATTCTAATGTATCATCCCTAACACCATTAACTCTTAGCGTGTGCTGTAAGCTTTTGTGTGGCACCTCATCAAATGCCTTTTGGAAATCCCAATACACTACATCTACTGGTTTCCCCATTATCCACCCAGCTTATTACATCCTCAAAGTACTCTTCATAAATCTGTCAAACAGAATTTCCCTTTCACAAAGCTATGTTGACTCTTCCTGATATTATTATGATTTTCTAAATGTCGTGCAACTACCTCCTTAATAATGGATTCCAGGATTTTCCCAATGACAGATGTTAAGTTAACTGGCCTATAGTTTCCTGATTTTCTGTCTCCCTCTTTTCTTAAATAGCTATGTTATATTTGTGGTTTTCCAATCCACTAGAACTTTTCCCAAGTCTAGGGAATTTTGGAAGTTTACAACCAATGCATCCACTATCTCTGCAGCCACTTCTGTTAAGACCCTCAGATGTAGGTCATCAGGCCCAGGGAACTTGTCAGCCTTTAGTTCCATTAGTTTTCCAAGTACTCTTTCTCTAGTGATCATGGTTGTTTTCCTCCCTTCCTTTTGCACCCTGCTTTTCCATTAATTTTGAGATGCTTCTAGTGTCTCCTACTTTGAAGACGTATACAAAATATTCTGAATACAACACTGCCCTTCTCTTGTGAAGACTCTGTCCCTTTAAGAGCTCTGGCCTATGGTTTTTGAAATGATGTGAAATCAGATTTGGATGATAATTGCTCTCATCCTATGCAGTAACATCAGTGGAAAGAGAAACAGTTAACATTTCAGATTTATCAGAACTGAAAATGTCATTGACCTGAAATGTTAACTCTGTTTCTGTCTCCACAGATGCTGACACAGCTGCTGCTTTTATTTCAAATGTCCAGCATCTGCAACAGATGTAATATCAGACTTATTGTGTTGATCTAGTTTTGGTCAGCTTTTGCTAGCTTTCAAGGTTGACATGTATATGTGCATGTTCCTGGTCCCAACTGCGGCTCACACTGGAGGCTACTGCTTCATTTCAGTACCTCACTCTGTGCTGTAAGTGGGAATTCCAGGTATCATGATCAGTCAGGAATTCCCTCCTGAAACACAGAGCCTCATCCCAAAATGAAGTAGCATTGTTAATTGGGAGCTGCAGGAAGAAGGTGGAGTGTGTCTGCGAATTGTCATTGGAGAGGCAGTGCCTCTGTGAACCATGGGGAAGAGATTAGAGAGAAAGAGGCCTCTGTGAAAAGGGTGGAGAGTGTGACTGCTGAGACAGCTTTTAGGAAAGTGTTAGCCTCGCTGGCCTGCCCAAAAGTCAATTTTTTTCTGTCAAGCTCGATTTATAATGTAAACATTCATGAATTTCTAGGGATTCCATAAAATAATAAATGAACCACTGTGCACAAGAGGACACAACCACGTACTGTGGCTGCGTTGTATATTCTCTACAGGATTCACTGCAACAACTGGCCAAGGCTTTTCGGCCGCATCTCACACCCATAACCTCTTCCACCTAGCAGGACAAAGGTCGTGGAAGGATTGAGACATCAAGCCCTTTCAGATCAGGTACAATACAGGTTTGATGGAAAATAAAGGTTGGTGAGACCCTCACACCAATGTTGAAAATGGATCACTTCCAAGCTATAATGACTCCTCAATTTCCCGTTTCAACATCCTTCTGGTTTGAAACGAAGGACAAAGGCACCAACACCTTTCACCACCCTGACGTATCTTATATTGCCATTCCTTCATCGGCGCTGGGTCAACATGTTAGAACTGGCTATCAACCAGCACGGTGGGACCATCTTTACCACACACACTGTAACTATTCAAGGAAGGTAGCTCACCATCAATTTCTTGAGGGCAACTCAAGATGAGCAATAAATGTTGGCCCTTCCATCCTGAGAATGAATTTTAAAAATAGTGTATAATTTTAGATTTACTCACCTTGGTTCCTAGTGCATAGGAAGCTACAGCACAAGCAGCTTTTATTCAGTGCAACTTGGCAGTCTTGTTCAAACCAGAAGGATATTGAAACAGGAAATTGAGAAGTCATTATAGTTTGGAACTGATCCATTATCAACATTAATGTGAGGGTCCCATCAACCTTTATTTTCCATCAAACCTGTATTGTACCTGATCTGAAACGGCTTGATGTCTCAATCCTTCCATTTCCTCTCATCTCCCTCTCTACCCAACCTTCCAGCTGCCCTCCAAACCCTCTGACCCTGACCTCTTGTACATCCTCTCCATCCCTTTGCTCTTCCAGTAGTTCCACTCATTCTAATACTTTAACTTGAAGTCATTTTTTGAATATGCATCTGTGACATGTTCTGTGATGTTATTGGTGCTACATAATGAAAGTTGTTGCTGATAACATAGGATGCTAAAAGTGGGGGAGGCAGGGGGTAAAAGATTATGTTCCCCAGCTTGGGCATAACCTCGTCAAATACTCGACAAGCTTCTATCAAAATCTTTACTCTCAAATCTTTTAGGCTGGAGTAGATGTGTGCATTTTACTATGATATTGTAACTATCAGGTTGACCAGTCCAGTGAAATAACCATGCTCAACTGAAAACATTTGTAATCTTGTGATGGGCACACTGACTACACAATCCTCTGTGCCACTTGTTCATACACTATCTCTCTTGCTAGTATTTTTGACTATTTTCTTTCTGCAAAGATAGTTTCCGTTTTCTTAAGCCGGTGGGGAGTTATATTTCAAATTAACTAAATTGTCAGTCTTACCAAGGTGGCTGACGCAGTATACAGAAATATTAAACTGGTCCCATAGATAGTGCCCTTTTAAGGTTGGAATTGAAGTACTGTGTTAAGGCAGATTTGAGGAAGTTTTGCTCTGTACTTAGCTGTGGTATATGTACCAGACAGCACTTCATGTTGACCATGCAGCCTGTAAATGACTAAGCTTTTTACTTATTGTTAATTTCAAACTGAATTGAAATGTGTTGCTTTATCAATTGTTCCTCTTTTGGAACAAAAGTTGAAGCGAGAGACAGTGTTGCCATTTCTCTTTTGTTTGTTTCCATTTCAAGAAACAGTCACAACCGATTTTATTCATTGACTGAGAGGCAGAGCAAAGATAGTTTCCTTTTTCTTAAATCGGTGGGGAGTTATATTTCAAATTAACTAAATAGTCAGTCGTACTGAGGTGGCCGGTGTAGTACACACAAATATTAAACTGGTCCTTTTAAAAGTGCCCTTTTAAGGTTGGAAATGAGGTATTGTCATAGGGCAGATTTGAGGAAGTTTTGGTCTGTACTTAGATGTGGTATATGCACCAGACGGCACTTCATATTGACCCTGGGCACTTGATAAAGTGGCAAATACCAGCTCTAAAATTAATCACTTTGAGCACAAACACTCACAAAAATACACTAATATCACTGTATTACAACAAAACAAAATCACTGGTCAGCATTCGATTCTTCAGCCCTTTGAAAGCGAAAGATGGTTAGTGTTTCAGGTGGGACACCGCATGAAAACCAGATTCATGCTAGAGAAGCGATCTTCTAGAAATGGCCAATCTAAATGAGGATTTGATCACAATGGCAGAAGGAGTGAAAGAAACAACTGAAATTGAAAGGTATTATTAAATCTTCCATTAACAGCTATTAACGGATTCCCATTGTTTGTCTCTTTACAAAATATTTAGTGGATTTGCACACTTGAATATATTCAAACAATATGAGACTGATGTTAAAACTCCTAAGTGAAACATTCAGAGTGTTCTTGCAGCACTTCCTTTGAACCACTGAGAGCATATTCCAGACCCAAGCTCTCCATAGCTTTGGCGAGTGTCAGGCATTTTGGCTACATGACCAGCCCAACTCAAATAATGTAGTGTACAATATTCCTTTTCTGCTTAAATAACAAAGTCTGCATTTTCAATTATTCTTCCTTTGATATCTATCTTTTTTTTTACTCCTTAGTTTGCAAGTACCTTGCTGTGGAACTAAAATTGGCTTTTGAAGAAACAGGAAAAACCAATGAGGTGATTGATACCAAATACGGCTTTCTGGAAGGAAAGGGGTCGAAAATAAAATACAGGCACTCGTAAGCAAATTCCTGCAAGTTCACTTATTTTTGTAAGGGTAACTGGTATTTATACTTCAATGAATTCTTTCTCTTTATTTTTCTTTCTGGACCCTGACAAAAACAAAATAAGATAATCTGCTCCTAGACGTCTTCAAAAGAAATTTTGAACCCACTGTTAGCAAACACAGTCAAATCTCTTCCCGTCCTAGTGGAGACTGGTTGGTGTAAAAGGCAGGTTACCTTCAGTGAACACTGGCTACCGTCTTTGTTTTCAGGTTGAATTCAAACTCGAGTCTGAGACAGAGGGGATAAAAATCTGCTGGTGGAAGTGCACTTTCTCGAATGACTTTGGCACAACTTCAACTCTGTCTATAGTGGGTACAGTGGGTTCATTGCACAGAACTGCACATCATTTGGCAAAATTAGTTGCTAAATTTTCAATCGTGCGCAGTAAAGATGTATGAATCACCAATGTTTGGCAAGTGCAATTGCCACATTGGTATAATCAGGGATGAGGTTCAGAAATGGGGGTTAGGACATATTGGGGCAAATTGGAATGTGTTTTGCTCTGTATCTGGTTTCGTTTGACCATACCTGGGTAGTGCTTGATGTAGACATAAATGCTGGGCGTAAGAACATTCTCAAACACTGGTTCGTACTCCTTGGAGTAGAAAATTCATCCGCTTGCAAGTAAGAAAGTAAAAGGGAAAACGGTAGTTTTAAAAAGGCAATATTTCAGTTGTTGGACTGGAGACCTGTTTCTGTTTGGACATTTTCTCCAACAGCTTCCTTGTGTTATTTGCTAGACTGAAGTTTCTAAAATCAAACTTAATTATTTTTAGGAAGCAAATTCTGCATCTCAATTCTCTGCAGTAGTTGAATTAACATAACCTTTAAATCCAGTAAATTGTTTTCAGGAGAAAACATGGGATGCGCACCATGTTCTCCCATTACTTAACGTGGAAAAATAATATGCCATGAGCTACTGAGAGGCAACTGGAATGATTTTGAGATTACAGGGATTGGATTATGAGGAATGATTATGAGGCATGTTCTCACTGGAAGAAGTGATGGTTGAGAGGTAATGATCACTGTTTTAGGATTCTGAAGAACCAGATGATGTAGTTCATGACAAGCTATTTCACCTTGCCAAGAACAGTAGAATTAGAGGACACGGACTGTGTTTGTAGGAGATCAATAGCAATTTAAAGAAGAAAAATGATGAAAAAACAGCAGGATGGGATGGGGCAAATGAAGAGGTGGAGGATTGAATGCACAATTGAAGGAAATATTTCTGAGCAGATTTTTGAAAGCAGTGAGGAAGGTGGAAAGAGTTAGGGAGAAACTTCCAAATGATAGGAATGTGGTGCTTGAATGAGCATCCTTTATTGGTAAACATCGGAAGACAATTAGGAATGCAGTGATATCAGCAGAGTAAGGTACTTGTGGGCATGAAAAACTAGAGGAGATCTCCATATGTGGAGTGAGACCATGGAGCAATTTGTAAGTAAAGATGAAAGTTTTGAAGCCAATTGGCTGCACCAGGAGGAGTCATTCGACCACGGAAGTGGTTCTTATAATTCAGAAAGTCAGATGGTGAAGGATATACCTGGAGCCAATCTTTACATATTTTTATAAGCATTTATTTGTAGAGATGCACATTACAAACATCTCCTAACCCAACAATCACAGTTTCAGTTTGTGTATATTTTAAGGGACAGAAATAAATCCCTACTTAATGCCCGCTACCTATATTCAATTAATATACAATTGACAGTGGTAGGGATAATGGGAATGTCAGGACTTGAGGCATTGCTTTGTGAATTAATTCTAACATAGCAGGTTGAGTCTTTAGACCGATTAGGAGAGTATTTGGTGGGGGTCAGTCATGGAGCCTCAAAGGTTTGAAGAAATGAACTCCGGTTTTGGCATCAGTGGGGGAGTGGTAAATGTGAAGGTGGGTTGTTTTGTACAGTTGGACGAAATTAGTTTTCATAATGGATACTGAGGAATTAAGCTCAGTTTGGATCAAACAGTATGCCAATGTTTTGCATCTCATGTCTTGGCCTGAGATGGTTTCTGGGTGTGTTGGGGCAGAGGAAGAAGTTTGATGGAGTTGATAGTCGAAGCCATTGATCACTGGAAGGAGTTAAAGAGGATTGGCTTCAGTTTTACTTGCATTAAGCTGGATGAAATTCAGGCTTACCCAGGACTCATTGAAGGACAGGTAGTTGAAGGGTGTAGCAACAGTCGTGATTGATGGAGGAGATGGCACTAGGTCATTGTCAGTATTCAAGTGGAAGTTGACTCAGTGCTTAGTATAATATTGTTAGGGTGTAGCATGTAAAGAAAGAGCAGGAATAGATGGACCTCTGGGAATTGGCTAGGTGAAGAGAGAGGGACCTAGTGCTTACTTCACCAACAACTAACTTTTTAATTGACCTAAAATTATGTCAGTGAGACTTTGTAGCCTTAAAGGGCCAGGTCACTTTATACACATTAGTAAAACACCACATAGTTATGACAGTTAGCTTTAAACAAAACAAAAAAATTTTTAATCTTAGAGACAGAAATCTAGATTAATCTGCCTGACCGCAGAGAAGAGCTAAATATAGATTTGGAATAGCAAAGGGCTAAATTTATCACATTAGAATCTGAAAATAAAATACTCCAGTATGACAAAAGGTTTACTTGTTAACTGTACTCATTTTCTTTTCTCTCGAAGTGACATTCGGTTGATTGAAGTAACTGAAAACATTTGTAACCGGCTGTTGGAATATAATTTACACAAGGAGCGAACTGGGAGTAATCGCTTTGCAAAGGTAAGCACTGCTGAAATATCTTGGGTAAAGCAGTTTTGTTCTGGGTTTTGCTGATGCTGGGTGCCATGGTGGACTTTGTATTTGATGTATAGTGGCTTCCACATTGACGGATCATTGTCTGTGACGAAATGACTGTAAATTTATTAAGTCACAATTGGCTCTTTTTTTTTTGGTCTTAGGAATGTGAGTGACTTTGCCAAAAGCACATTTATTGCCCATCCCTAGTTGTCTTGAGAAGCTGGTGATGAACCTTCTACCTGAACAAGTGTAATTTTTGTGCTAATGATGTTAGGTAGGGAATATCAGGACTTTGACCCAAGAACAATCAAGGACATACATGTCCAAGTGGGGTTGGTGTGTGACTTGGAGGAGAACTTGGAAATGGTATTCCCATAATTTTGTACAGAGCTGGAAGGTGCTGTGAAAATAAATTTGGTGAGTTGCGGCAGTGCATCCTGTAGATAATGCAAACTTCAAGCATTTTTAATAGAGCGTTTTTATTGCAGATTTAAAAATCTAGGCCTTTTCTTTCTTCCCACTTCCTGGGCATCTGTGCTTACTTACCTTCTCCTGCCTTCACAATGCAACACTGCTTACTACTCCTCGCAGTCTTCACAAATTAAGTGCAGATGAGGGATGTCCTTCGGCTCATCATGCTAATGCTTGCATAGAATCCTGGGGTTTATCTTGCCTTTACTTACACTAGCTGCCTATCATTGTAATAATTCTGAGAGTTAGATACTGAGTTTTACCTCCACTACATAATCCAGAAGGTCATTCCAGATGTCATCGCTATTTCAGTGAAGGAATACTTATTGACAAAATGACTGAAGAAATATTCAATGCTGAACCTGACTTGTACCAAAGCCCCCTGTCCTGCCAGAATGATTTAACTTAAAATATATAGTTTATCTTTTCTATTCCATGTAGTATCCTATATACATATTTTGCAGTCAGGGACAAAGTAATGGTGCTCGCCACTGACCTCAAAGAAAGTTGCCTACAAAGATCAAGTTAGCATGACTTTCCCCTTTCCCAATGGCAATTTAAATCTGGTGCCAAGTTAAGGGAATCTCCAGGCATCCAAGAACAGTGATGACAGCAAGCAAGGTAAGTAGTCAATCACATTGAAATATTCTCACAGAGCGCAAACCAGGAAGTTAAAAGCACTGAATCCCTTTACTTCTAATTTAAAATTTCAGATGGCAAAATAAATGACTTATGGTTGGATTAAACTGGAAGCTAAAGATAAACTTAAGAGTCATCACAGCACAGAACGAGGCCATTTAGCCCATCAAGTCTCTCTGTAAAGCAAAACAATCAGCCCAATTCGCCCATTCTTATCCCCGTAGCCCTACACATTTTTTTTCCCCTCGTGCTTACCCAATTTTCTTTTGAAATCATTGATCGTCTCTGCATCCACCAACCTTGTAAGTAGCAAGGCCCAGGCTATCACCGAGCACTGCATAAAGTAGTTTTTCCTCCCATTTCCCCTGCACCTCTGGCTCAAAACATGAAATCTGTGCTCCCTAGTCCTGTACCATCAGCTAATGGGAACAGCTTTACTTTGTTCTTCAACCCTCGAACCATTCTGATAAATTTCTACTTAAATTTGTCAATTTAAATTTTTCATCATAATGGACAAATTTTGCATTCCACAAATTTAAAATTAAAATTTTCAGACCAGTGAAGGTGTTTATCAATTATTATGAAGTTAGTCAATTAGCTATTTGAAGACTAGTTCATCATTTAACAAGGTGTTATTTTTTTCAAAGGTTTTTACAGCATAAGATGGATATTCTTGTCAGTTCAGTGATTTCTAATTCACTGCAATCTAGGGGGACCTCAACAATGTACCCTCTTAAGAAGGATGGAATCACTACAGCAACTACTGAATCTCTGGGTTTTTCTGCACATATGTGGTCTCCCAAAATTGCTGCCAGTTTCTCAGGAGTAAGGACGGTAAAAACTGCCAGTCTTGCTGGCATTACCACTGCAGAATCCATGCCATAGAAGATCTCATCATAATCACCTTGCTTTATGGCTGCTAGCTAGATCAGAATTATGAATGAGATTCCAAATTACAAAGTAATAAGCTAGAAGCAAGAGTGAAATATATCTTTTTAAACAAGAAAATCAAAGAGAAATATCAAGTGCTTTATTTTACTTCTTTCCAAACCAGGGAATGAGTGAGACATTCCAGACTCTCCATGGCCTTGTTCACAAAGGTGTAAAAGTTGTTATGGACATCCCCTATGAGCTCTGGAATGAGACATCGGCTGAGGTCTCTGACATGAAGAAGCAGGTATGCGAAGAGCATCTGATCTACAATGTGGGGGTGGGGGGGGGGGATGGGGGAGTGGGTGGCAGATCTAGTACTGCTTTCCAAGGAAAAATAATAACACCAGCCATAATTACTATTTCCAGTTCCCTTGATTCTTCAGTTGTAAGATGCGCTGTCCAATATGGAGCTGGAGCAAAGAGACCAGGAATATTCTAGATTTCATCTCTGGTCTGGGTTCAGTGAGCTGATCTAGGACTGAAGGACATTGAGGTGCTACAAACAGGAGGGGTGAAATCAGTCAGTATTTCAGCTCCTGACAACTATCCAGGATCTCTCTTGGAAGTGTGTGTGTTTATGTACTGTGATGTCCTTTGAGGTTGAATAGGGTCATGGGAAATGGGCTATCAATCAAGGTACTGGAGCGTGCTCAGCACCAGTGGAACATTATTCTAGTCTAGGTTAGTGCCTTCAGGAAAGGAAGAAGAAAAGTAAGAGGTGAAAATATTGTTATGCTATTGATTATGGGCTTCATCCTGCCAGTGTACTTCATAGTGACCCAGATCTCAACAATATGGTAGCAATAATGTTTATAAAGTGCATATAAATTGGTTTAAAGATAAATACTCCTCAATCTCAAAATTAAATAAAAGCTATTTTATATTAAAACAACTGAGTTTAATTTTTGGAAAAATATACAGTCTATATAGCCAAATTCATTTTCTTGGTTGTGGTGGGGGGAGGGGAATGGTCGATGAGGACCAGGCTGTGCCCAGTGGAAATATTTTGAGTTTTTTTTGGAGGGGGTGGGGGGTGAATGGGGATCCTAACCCTCAAGGGCAGTGGAGCACTGGAGGGAAGTGGCTCAATAAATGGGACAGGGCTGCTTTCACACACTCCTTTAGAATTCATTTTAAGTTGTTGAGTGCTGCTGTATGATACGAGTAAGTTCAAAAATATCCCAACTGCATGGTCACCACATGGTGATTTTCTACATGAAATATATTATTCTTGGACTGCCATTAACCAACAAAATACAAGAGAAGACCAAGAAACAGTAGTTTTTCTTTAAAACCATTTAGGGAATAGTTGGCAATTTTCAAAAATTAATTTACAGGATGTGGGTGTCGCTGGCTAGGCCAGTATTTATTGCCCATCCCTAACTGCCCTTGAGAAGATGGTGGTGAGCTGCCTTCTTGAACCGCTGCAGTCCATGTGGTGTAGGTACACACACAGTGCTGACAGGGAGGGAGTTCCAGGATTTTGACTCAGCGACAGTGAAGGAACAGCGAAATATTTCCAAGTCAGGACAATGAGTGGCTTGGAGGGGAACTTCCAGACAGTGGTGTTCTCATGTTTCTGCTGCCCTTGTCCTTCTAGATGGTAGTGGTCGTGGCTTTGGAAGGTGCTGCCTAAAGAGCCTTGGTGAGTTTCTGCAGTGCACCTTGTAGATGGTACACACTGCTGACACTGTTCGTTGGTGGTGGAGGGAATGAATGTTTGTGGATGGGGTGCCAATCAAGCTGGCTGCTTTGTCATGGATGATGTCAAGCTTCTTGAGTGTTGTTGGAGTTGCACTTATCCAGGCAAGGGGAGAGTATTCCATCACACTCCTAACTTGTGCCTTTATAGATGGTGGACAGGCTTTGGGGAGTCAGGAGGTGAGTTACTCGCCGCAGAATTCCTAGCCACTGTATTTATGATATGCAATGCAGATAAATATACTTTCCCTATAAGCAGTGAAGCTGTGTTGGTACTTGTCTAACTCCAAGTATGTGCTCTCTGTTTTATACCCCAGTGTGATGTAATGGTGGAAAAGTATGAGGATGTTATTGAGGACTGGTATAAAAATCATCAGGAGGAAGACCTCACCATATTCCTCTGTGAACGGCATGTGCTGAAGGCCCATGAGACAGGTATAAACCTTTCTAACACTAGTAGTCCTGATGACATGCACTGCATTTAGGCTGCTTTAATTTTTACTGCAGACAGAACAATCATTCCTGGATAGAAAGCAGCCACAGTAACCCTGAGAGGGAGTAAAACCAAATTTTCCCATGTCTTTCTGAATTGCCATGGCATCTTTTACCTGTTAAAGGTGTGCATAATTGCGAGTTGTAGTTACAGTAATGGATCTATCTCCCAGTCCTATTTTGGTATCTTGAGTTGAGAGGGACAGCAAACGTATGATCCCCAGCCTCCATCTGCTCCTTTCTTGCGTATTCCCAAATGTTAAAGGAGCCTTATCACAGGAAATGGAGATAAATAAATGGCATGTCGTATCTGTTGGCAATGCACAAATGAAGCCATTGCATATTCACAGTGTAGCAATGCAGTAAAGCATCATTTGTCCTTTAGCAAAAATAGCTGGAAAAACTCAGCAGGTCTGACAGCATCTGTGGAGAGGAAGACAATTAACGTTTCGAGTCCATATGACTTTTCATCAGAACTGAAGGGAAATAGAAATGAGGTGAAATATAAGCTGTTTAAGGGGAGTGGGACAGGTAGAGCTGGATAGAGGGCCAGTGATAGGTGGAGGCAAAGGAGAGATTGCCAAAGATGTCATAGACAAAAGGACAAAGGGGTGTTGACGGTGGTGATATTAGCTAAAGGATGTGCTAACGGTGACATTAAGGGTAGAAAGCAGGATAAGCAAGTGACAGATAGCCCTAGTGGGGGTGGGGTGGGGGGAAGGGATCGAAATAAGCTAAAAGGTGGAGATAAAACAATGAATGGAAATAAATTTTAAAATAATAATAGAAATAGATGGGAAAAGAAAAATATATTAAAAGAATATAATGATTATTAGAAAAAAGGGGATCGGAAAGGGGGTGGGGATAGAGGAGAGAGTTCATGATCTAAAGTTGTTGAACTCACTGTTAAGTCCGGAAGGCTGTAAAGTGCCTAGTCGGAAGATGAGGTGCTGTTCCTCCAGTTTGCGTTGAGCTTCACTGGAACATTGCAGCAGGCCAAGGATGGACATGTGGGCATGAGAGCAGGGTGGTGTGTTGAAATGGCAAGTGACAGGGAGGTCTGGGTCATGCTTGCTGACAGACCGAAGGTGTGTGCGCTAAAGAAAACTAAGTAATTTTCCAAAGATTCCTGCACAAAGATGAATCAATTTGAATCTATTTCAGAATGTTTAAGGGAAAAGTGGAATGGACAGAAGGGGGACCCTGCAGTGATCGATGAAGAGAAGAAGAAGAAAAAAAAGAAGAAAAATAAGGATAAAGACGGTAAGGAAGGGAATAGCAAGAAAGAAAAAAAAGGAAAGAAGAAAAAGAGACAAGAAGCGGACAGTGACCAAGAAGGGGGAAAAGACATGTCGTCTGATGATGAGCAAACCCAACAGAAATCACCTCCATCCCACAGACCTGATGAACTGTAAAGACTGAAGGACTAGGCCAGAAAGTATTGGTTCAGAACAGTGTGTTAAAGAGCATTGCTAGTAAAAGGACAGTAACCCAAACCCAGTGGACTGTTTTCATAATATGAATTTAAATAGCTTTAAATTAATTGGATACATTGACAAAAAAAGTCACTTATCTGACTGTTAGTTTGTCCATTTATACATAATGGTCACCTGCAATAACCCCATTTTCTACCATCCCTTCCTATTTCTGAGTGACATTGACGTAGAACAAGGCAGACTGTGTCTTCTGTTCTATTGCTTGAATTTAAGCAAGTTACTGTTGACATTTTATGCTTGAATGCCCCTTCCTGCCTTTTTTTTAAAGGGTATTTTAAAATGTTTTCTTGGACATGTAGATCCAGAGTTGTAGGAACTGGAAAATTAATCTATATTACACCTCTGGTAGTTTAGCCAGTGGTAGGGAATTCATGATTGATTAATTTTGTGTTGAAATTTTGACTTATAATTGGGAAATTATGGCACTACATTCAAAACGCCAGTTGTTTTGAGGTAGATGATCCAATATTGTGAAGCGTCGTGGATGCTTGGAAGCTAATCCCATGATTTCTAATTTGTCAAAACACCAAGGAGAGACCCAGTATGAAGCATGCACCAAAGCTGAAATATAAAATCAATTTATAACCTTTCAAGGTTACTGGTCTTCAATTTCAAGAAAACAAAAGGAGTTGAGAAATGCATCTCCCAAAACAGTGGTACAGATCTCGAAATAACATCTTAAAAAAAAAAGCAGAATTTCACGTATTTAGTTCCTGTAAGCTTTTGGTTTCGTTGTAGGAAATAAAAATTCCACTATATACTAGTCAAAGTCACGTATTTTCCATTTTCATGGAAAGTCAAATGGGATTGCAAAATGTGGTCTCCAAAACACCAGTAAAAATTGTGGAATCCCATGTAATAAGAACGGAATTTGACTTATAAATCACCATAAATCAATGGCCCTCTGACTTTCATTTGATCTAAACTGCTTGTGTAGAATTTGAGTTCTGTATGGATGACAAAAACACACTATTCTTTCATCTACTACAAAAAAGTGACTCATAACTGAGCATTGTAACCAAATAAATGTGTGCATTCAGCAATGGATGGGCAACAAATACCGGCCTTGCCAGCAATGCGCGCATTCCGTGCACAAAAATAAATGCTGTCGGCTAATTGGATTTAAAGAAAAAAAATCTAAACTCCTTTCTGCCATACAGTGTGCAAAGTCACATGATAAAACTTAGCAGGAGCATTTCGAAAAACATTAATTGTTTTAAAGCTAAGTTGCCATTTCAAGGCAATAATCTGTGTCTTGGGGTTTGGATGACCTGAATAAGCTTATCCACTCTCATTCACGTGGTCTATGAATTTGGCCAAATTGACAGAGACAGACAAACACGCACAGACGCTTACAAAAAAGAGACATCATTCAATTCAGTGAAATGAAGGTCCCTAGGCTTGCAGTACTCAGGCTTGTAATGGGCACAGTTGTCTTGATTCTAGGAATTTTCCACTCATCTCTGCCAGTGACTTCTGTAAATCAGTAACCACTTGTGCTGTTACTGTTCCTTACGATGGAAACTACTAATCATTTGGGGCATGGTGGCGTGGAAATTCCCAACACATATCTACCCAAATATAGACACAAACCTCTGGGAAAAGTAATTTTCTACCTATTTGCTAAAGCCCCAATTATACCCTTCCATATGCTTGTTGCATGTGGCTTTTATGCTCATTCTGATTGACTGTTGGCGGCACAATTTCACAGCACCAGAATAATTTAAAGCTACTTAATGACTGGTCCTAAAGTGTTTTTCTGGACTCCTTTGGAAATCATCCAGTTTAACTGTTCTTATTCAAATGTCAAGAATGTTCATTATTGGCAGCAGGAATTAGTCAAAGCGGGTCTTGTGTTACACCTTGGCAGAGTGCTCCAAACTGGCGTGGACACGATGGGCTGAATGGCCTCTTTCTGCGCCTTAACCTTTCTATGGTTCTAACTCCTGGAGCAGAATGCGTATTTGCGCCCACAAATACACCGACAGAAACAGGCTCCTTACAGAAGAATGGTGCTTTACACTCCCTTTCCTGCCCTATGCTCCTCCTCAAGCACACAAGGAAAGTGGGAGGGGAATTACTCCAGAGAATCCAGAGGCAGAGGTTTGGAGGAAGCACACCTATGTGATCTCTTAGTCGGAATAATGCTGCAGTGCAAGGAAAATCTGGAGTGTGGTTGTTTTTATTCTAATGGAAGCAGATAAAGAATTGAGTGAAAATGTAGCATGAAGCTGTTCATCAGAACTCTTTCAGAAGCTGGCTGATCAGCTGTGTTTTTCTGTTTTTATTCATTGTTTTTAAGCTTCAACACTCAATAAATAGTTATAGTCATGTATTTAATCTGTAAATACCAAAGTGTGTCCTGAATCATTTCCAGCTGGGATATTCCTCTTTACCTTTCATTAAGTGAATGATTCAATGGTAAATGCAATTGGGCAAAAGTCAACTGTGCACCCCCCCACTCCCTAGCATAGACCCTTTGCAACAGGCCTCTTACTTAATTTTAGTGTATCAAAATTTGCATTATAGTTCCTTATTGTTTTGAGCCTTGGCTGTGACCATCATTGGCCACTTGTGGGGTAAGATACATTGTTTGTCAGAAAATGCGCACTTCCTTGATTCCCTTGATTGTGGCACATTTCGGGCAGGACAGGACTGCCCCCCCACCCCAGAGATGCCTCAATACCCTGAGCTAAAATTCTGAACTGGGGCCATTTGCATATGTTAGAGGGGGAGCTAACTGGCTTCTGCCAAGAAGTCACATCAGTTTGGGGGGAGAAACTTGTTGTAGCAGGCCTTGGGAAGCCAACTAAGCAGAAGGAATAGGTAGCCCGTTGATTCCGCGCCCCCCACCAACAAAACCTTATTTCAAGGTCCACAAATGGTTAAGCTCTTCACTTTTAGCCCAACAACCACTTCTGTTTGCCTGTGAACAGCGAATTCCAGAATCGATCTGGCAAACCCTGCACCCAGGATTCCAAGAGTGCAAATAGCTGGCATTAACTCTTTACCTGCCGATACCATGTCAGGGCCAGCCACAATAACGATGTTCTCATTTATTTTGTGTCTTTAACTTGGCAAGGCATTTCAGCCAAAAGTCATGGGAACATAGCTGAGGCTTTCACTTCCACCCACCGAAAAGAACACCAGTGAGGAGGGAAGCAGAAAGCTCAGTCCTATGTGTAAAAATAGATGGGTAGGGCAATCAAGGCAAGTGAATCCTTTCCATCTTCTCATAAAGCTTCTAATTGAAATTTGAATTATTTAAAAATAGGCTGGGAAATGGAAAACATTGAGGAACTGAACTTTTAGTGGGGAGTAGTAGGCTGGATTGCTGACATAGCCCAGAATCTCTCACTGAGATCTTCCTTGATATTGGAAGATACACCCCTAACTGCCCCTCCCCTTTTACTCGAAAGATGCTGCAGGTAGCACACGGGACAAAAATGTTAGCGGAACCAAATTCCAGGTGAAAATAGGCCATGGAGTTATTTCTGACACAGAAGGCCATTTGGCCCATCGAGTCCATGCCGGTTCCCCACAGAGCAATCCAGTCAGTCCCACTCCCCCACTCAATCCTCATAATCCTGCAAGTTTATTTCCTTCAAGTGCCCATCCAAATTCCTTTTGAAATTCTTGATTATTTCTGATTCCACCACCCTGGTGGGCAGTGACAGCCAGGTTATCACTATCTGCTGCTTAAAAAAAACTTCTTCGTCGCTTTCCCCCTGCATCTCTTGCTCAAAATCTTAAATCTGTGTCTCTTAAACCTAGTACCATCAGCTAATGGGAAGAATTTTTCCCTGTCTACATTATTTAAGCCTATCATAATTTTGAGGGGAGGTTTGATAGAGTTGTACAATCTCCTGTGCTCCAAAGAGAACTATCCCAGCCTTTTCAACCTAACCTTGTAACTAAAACCTCCCAACCCTGGAACCATTCTGGTAAATCTCCTATGCACCCTCTCAAGGATCTTTACATCCTTTCCAAAGTGGTGTCCAGAACTGAATGCAAAACTTTAGTTGGGGCGTAATGAGGTTCAGCAGAAGTTCCCTGCTTTTGTACTCAATGCCTCTATTTATGACGCTCAAGATCCCATATTCTCTGCTAAGCAATCTCTCAATATGTCCTGCCATCTTCAAAGATCAACGCACATTCACCCCAAGGTCCCTCTGTTCCTTTCTTTAGAACTGTGCCATTAAATCAATATTGCCTCTCCCTAACCCTTCTGCCAAAATGCATCACCTCACACTTCTCTATGTCGAATTCCATCTGCCACTTGTCTATTCATACTGCTAGCCTATCAATGTCCTCTTGCAAGTCATTCATGTCATCCTCATGATTTGTCATTCCTCCAAGTTTGGTATCATCAGTAAATTTTGAAATTTTACTCCAAATTCCTGAACAAGCCATTTACATATAGCAACAAAAGCACTAACCCTTGGGCAACACCAATGTCTATCATTCTCCAAAACAAAAACAAAAATACCTGGAAAAACTCAGCAGGTCTGACAACATCTGCGGAGAGGAACACAGTTAACGTTTTGAGTCTGTATGACTCTTCAACAGAACTAAGGAAAAATAGAAAAATCATTCTCCAGTCTGAAAAACAACCATCTGCCATGTCTTACTGCTTTCTGCCATTGAGCCAATTTTTTAATGCAGTTGGATACTGACCCTCCTATTCCATAAGCCTCAATTTTGTTAACCAGCCTTCTATGTGGTACTTCATCAAACACTTTCTTAAAATCCATATAAACATCTACCACATTCTCTTCATCAACTTTCTCTGTTACTTTATCAAAACAATCAATTAGTCAAACACTATCTGCCTTTTATTAATCTGTGCCAGCTGAACTTAATTAACTTAAACCTCTCTAAGTGCCTGTTGATTTTTTCCCTGATTATGGATTCCAAAACCTTACCCACCACTTATGTTAAACTAACCTGTAGTTGTTTGGACTATTCTTGTACCCTTTCTTGAATAAGGGTGTCACATTTGCCACTCTCCAATCCTCTGGCACCTACCTCATACCTAGGAAAGATTGAAAGATTAAGGCAAGCTCTTCTGCTATTTCTAACTCCATGTCATATGGCCATCCAAATCCAGTGGCTTATCTACCCTAAGCATAGCCAACCTTTCCAGTACCTCCTCCCTTTCAATCTTTACACTATCCATTGCCTCCACTATCTCGGCTTCTACCAAAATTTTATCAGATTTCTATTCCTTAGTAAACACCGATATAAAGTATTCTAGCTTTGTCCTGGGCCTCCAAATATGCATTGCTCTCTTTGTCCTTAATAAGACCCACTCCACCTCTTACTACCCACTTACTATTTACATGCTGGTAGATTTTTGGGTTCTCTTTTATGTTGACTGCCATTTTATTCTCATTCTCTTTGCCAATCTTATTTTCCTCTTTACCTCTCTCAAACTATTGTATTTGATCTGGTTCTCACGTGAAGAATTCATCTGACATGCATAATATACCCTTTTTTGTTTCATGATAATCTCCATATTGTGATCTAAAGAGCCCTGTTTTTGGCTCCCTTACCTCTTGCTCTTATTGGAATGTACCTAGTCTGTATCTGAGGCATTAAAGATTACCCATTGCTCTGTTACACTTTTTCCTGTAAGTCTCTGAGGGTAGTGGAAGTAGGAACAAGCAACGATTTCAAAAGCAAATTGGATGGGCAATTGAAAGAAATAAACTTGCAGGGCTATGGCAATTGACAGGAGAGTGGGCATGACTGGATTGCTCTGTGGGAAGCTGGCATGGACTTGATGGGCCAAATGGCCTCCTACAGTGTCCTAAATGACTCAATGATTCCATTTTATCCTGGCTAGATCCCTTCTCATCATCCTGAAATTAGTTCTCTTCCAAGTTAGAATTTCTATATTAGATTGTTCCTTGTTCTTCTCCATCATTATTCTAAACCTTATGATACAATAATCACTCTTATCCAAATATTCCCCCACAGACACTTGGTCCACTTGGCCCACCTCATTTTCCAGCACCAGATCCAGCAATGCCTCCTTTCTAGTTGGACTGAGGACACACTGATCAAGAAAGTTCTCTTGAACACATAGGGATCCATTTGCTCTCAAAGCTGGTGCTAGATTTGAAACTTGAAACCTGAGATTCTCTGAAATGAATTTGGGCAGTTTCAACGCAGTTCATAACAGAGGGAAGGTCACAGTGTAATTCAGCCTGACTCAACTAGATAAGACGATAGAAATTGACAGCTGGGGGAATGCAAAATTTCACACATGACATTAGAGAGAGTCCTTTTGGGGCAGAGATACATACATACATATATACAAATTAGGAGCAGGAGAAGAATACATACATATATACAAATTAGGAGCAGGAGAAGACCATTCAGCCCCTTGAGCTTGCTCCACCATTCAATAAGATCATGGCTGATCTGATTTTGGCCTCAACTCCACACTCTGCCTACGCCTGATAACCTTTGAGATTACCCCATTCTAAGTATAAAAATTCACAAAATGGTTTTCACAAAAGACACATCCCAAAATCACAAGCTGATTCACCTACTCTGCAATCCCATTTATGTCACCTGATCTTCTCCAAAAATAAAATTAGGCATTATTTCCAGACTATGTATTTAGAATTTTACTGGTTTATAAGCTGGTAGAATATTAACTTCCATCTTTGAACGGATGCGTATCTAAATATCTGAGTCTCTGATGGATATCAGACTTTAAATTTCCTGTTTGTATAAATTATCCAGATAATACTTCTCACTTATTTTCAATTATATATACATTTATTCACTATTTTAAATGATTTGTATCAATTCAGAATTTTAATGTACCATCCTTTAGTAGAACGATATTTGAAAAACAGTTGGGAGGGAATGACGGCTATTCCTTCTGGTGGCAGATGAAAGAAAATGCAATGTTACCCACCTGATACGATCTGCGCTCTTTTTCAAATGTTAGCATCCTTCGTACCTGCAGCAACTGGTGGGTAGGAAATGTCTGGTGGGTGATATGAAATGGGTCAGCTAGTCATCATCCCTGGGTACGTCCTGTCCCACCGGACTGAGCAGAGGTGGTAGCACAGTGGTATACAGTCGGGAGGGAGTTGTCCTTGGAGTTCTCAACATTGACTGCAGACCCCATGAAATCTCATGCCATCAGGTCAAACTTGGACAAGGAAACCTCCTGCTGATTACCAATACCACCCCCTTCCTCAGCTGATGAATCACTATTCCTCCATGTTGAACACCACTTGGAGGAAGCACCAAGGGTGGCAAGGATGCAGAATGTACTCTAGATGGGGGACTTCAATGTCCATCACCAAGAGTGGCTCAGTAGCACCATAACAGACTGAGCTGGCCAAGTCCTAAATGACATAGTTGCTAGACTGGTTCTGCGGCAGATGGTGAGGGAACCAACAAGAGAGGAAACATATTTGACCTCATCCTCACTAACCTGCCTGCCGCAGATGCATCTTAACTGGTGGGTAGGAAATGACTGGTGGGTGATATGAAATGGGTCAGCTAGTCATCATCCCTGGGTACGTCCTGTCCCACCAGACTGAGCAGAGGTGGTAGCACAGTGGTATACGGTCGGGAGGGAGTTGTCCTTGGAGTCCTCAACATTGACTGCAGACCCCATGAAATCTCATGGCATCAGGTCAAACTTGGACAAGAAACCTCCTGTTGATTACCAATACCACCCCCTTCCTCAGCTGATGAATCACTATTCCTCCATGTTGAACACCACTTGGAGGAAGCACCAAGGGTGGCAAGGGCGCAGAATGTACTCTAGATGGGGGACTTCAATGTCCATCACCAAGAGTGGCTCAGTAGCACCATAACAGACTGAGCTGGCCAAGTCCTAAATGACATAGCTGCTAGACTGGGTCTGCGGCAGATGGTGAGGGAACCAACAAGAGAGGAAACATATTTGACCTCATCCTCACTAACTTGCCTGCTGCAGATGCATCTGTCCATGACAGTATCAGTAGGGGTGATCACCGTGGTGATGAAGTCCTGTCTTCACATTGAGAATACCCTCCATCATGTCTTGTAGTACTACCACCATGCTAAATGGGATAGATTTCGAACAGATCTAGCAACTCAAGACTGGGCAACCATGAGGTGCTGCAGGCCATCAGCAGCAACAAAACTGTGCTCGAACAAAATCTGTAACCTCATGGCCCGGCATATACTCCACTCTACCATTACCACCAAACCAGGGGATCAAGCTTGGTTCAATGAAGAGTGTAGGACAGCATGCCAGGAGCAGCACCAGGCATGCCTAAAAATGAGGTGTCAACCTGATGAAGCTATAACACAGGACTAATCTCCTGGAACTGAGATGTTTGACCTCCAACAACCACAACCAAGTGATACACAGAGCTAAGTGATTCCAAAACCAACAGATTAGATCTAAGCTCTGCAGTCCTGCCACATCCAGTCATGAATGGTGATGGACAATTAAACAACTCACTGAAGGAGGAGGCTCTACAAATATCCCCATCTTCAATGATGGGGGAGCCCAACACATCAGTGCAAAAGATAAGGCTGAAGCATTTGCAACAATCTTCAGTCAGAAGTGCCGAGTGGACGATTGATTTTGGCCTCCTCCAGAGGTCCACAGCATCACAAATGCCAGTTTTCAGCCAATTCGAATCACTCGACATGATATCAAGGAACGGCTGAAAGCACTGGATACTGCAAAGGCTATGGACTCTGACAATATTTCGGCAATAGTACTGAAGATTTTTGCTCCAGATCTTTCTGCACCCCTAGCCAATCTGTTCCAGTACAGCTACACACTGATATCTACGCAGCAATGTGGAAAAGTGCCCAGGTAGGTCCTGCATACAAAAAGCAGGGAAAATCTAACCTGGCCAATTACCACCCCATCAATCTACTCTCCATCATCAGTAAAGTGATGGAAGGGGTCATCAAGTGGCACTTGCTTAGCAATAGCCTGCTCAATGATGCTCAGTTTGGGTTCCGCCAGGGCCACTCAGCTCCTGACCTCATTACAGCCTTGGTTCAAACATGGACAAAACAGCTGAACTCCAGAAGTGGGGTGAGAGCGACTGCCGTTGACATCCAGGCCGCATTTGACTGAGTGTAGCATTAAAGGAGCCCTGGCAAAACTGGAGTCAATGAGATCAGGGGGAAAATTCTCAGCTGATTGGAGTCATACCTAGCAAAAGGAAGATGGTTGTTGGAGGTCAAACATCTCAGTTCCAGGACATCATTCCAAAGGGCATTAGTGAACTAGATGGAATTTATAACAATCCAGTAGATTTCGTGGTCACATTACTGATAATTAAATAAATCTGGAATTAAGTTAATTCAATTTAAATTCCCCAGTTGCTATGATGGGATGTGGACTCATGGATCATTAGTTCCAGCTTCTAGCTTACTAGTCCAGTAACATGACCACTTTGCTACCTAATGTATTTCTACTCCTGTCTTGTATTTGCCCCAGGAGCTTTTGTGATAAAAGAGTTCATTTTTGGCTTTAAGTTAACCTTTACCAACTGCCCAAGATTCCCCAGCTAACCTAGAAGTGTTTGAGAGGATTGGAAAAGAACATGGTCTATGAAGGATACTATCGTTTGAAAGGCTGAAAACGTATTGATATTCTCGTTTGTCATTCTGCAGCCTGTCCAGGAGCTAGGCCAAAATATACAACTTAGAAGGAATAAGGCCCTGTGGGGACACTCCAAGCTCAGCTACCAAAACTAATCTGCCAAAAACATTGTCCTACTGAATAGCAAAGTTAACATGCAATACCTGGAAAATGTGTACGTTGACCTCCATGCAGCTGCTTCATCCCCAGAAATCAGTCACAGAAAAGTTGATGGTGTATACAATGTATTACTATATTCATAAGTTAGCATATAACACACATAACTGTTAGAACTTCATAAAATCCTGAGCTCCTTTATAATTTATGCAGAGTTTATGTTAGTGAAATCATTGTACACAGGAAGAAGCCATCTGGCATGTCACACTTTGTGCTGTTGTTTGTTCTAACTGGAACTATTGCCCTATATTTTCAACAGGCGTGTATTTCACAATGATATGGTTTGAAATAGGTGCTATGCTGACAATTTTATTAGTCTGTCCATTTGCATCATTATGCATAGGCTGAGGCACCAATTTGACATATTCAGTATGCACAGTAGCAGTCGAAATGGGAAACTCTATATGAAGAAAATCTATAGGGGTGCAGGCAAGTAAAGATAAGTATCAGAAGAGCAGCACAATTTTTTTTTGGGTAAAGCTTCAATAGGCATTTCAAACAATTAGAAGCCTTAACCAAAGTTTATATAGAGAGTGAAAACTGGCGAGCAAAATTGAAGGGATAAATGGAACCCAAGGTGCAAGTGTTAATCTGCAGGTCAGTGATGCAGTGCTGGTGCAGCCCAGTCTGTTTCCTTTTGCTTGATGACTGCCGAAATGGAGGTGGTGATACAACATGGCTGTGAGTATAATGGCATCTGTTTACTCTAAGCATCGTCTTCACAGGTCAGTATCAATGCCCTCACTGGAAGAGGAGGCTCCACAAATATCCCCATCCTCAATGATGCACATCAATGCAAAAGATAAGGCTGAAGCATTTGCCACAATCTTCAGCCAGAAGTGCTGAGTGGATGATCCATCACGGCCTCCTCCAGAGATCCCCAGCATCATACATACCAATCTTCAGCCAATTTGATTCACTCCATGTGACATCAAGAAACGGCTGAAGGCAGTGGATACTGCAAAGGCTATGGGCCCTGACAATATTCCAGCGATAGTACTGAAGACATGTGCTCCAGAACTTGCTGCACCTAGCCAAGCTGTTCCAGTTCAGCTACAACACTGGCATCAAACTGGCTATGTGGAAGATTGCCCAGGTATGTCCTGTACACAAAAAGCAAGACAAATCCAACCTGGCCAGTTACCACCCCATCAGTCTACTCTTCATCATCAGTGAGGTAATAGAAGGGGTTATCAACAGTGCTATCAAGTGGCACTTGCTTAGCAATAACCTGCTCACTGACACCCAATTTGGGTTCCGCCAGGGCCACTCAGCTCCTGACCTTATTACAGCCTTGGTTCAAACATGGACAAAAGAGCTGAACTCGAGGTGAGGTGAGAGTGACTGCCCTTGACATCAAAGCAGTATTTGACAGTGTGTGGCATCAAGGAGCCCTAGAAAAATGGTGTCAATGGGAATCGGGGAAAACTCTCTGCTGGTTGGAGTCATACCTAGCACAAAGGAACATTATTGTGGTTGTTGGAGGTCAATCATCTCAGCTCCAGGACACCACTGCAGGAGTTCCTCAGGGTAGCGCCCTCGGCCCAACCATCTTCAGCTGCTTCATCAATGACCTTCCTTCCATCATAAGGTCAGATGTGGGGATGTTCGCTGATGGTTGCACAATGTTCAGCACCATTCGCGACTCCTCAGATACTGAAGCAGTCCATGCCCAAATGCAGCAAGGCCTGGACACTATCCAGGTTTGGGCTGACAAGTGGTAAGTAACATTTGCACCACACAAGTGTCAGGCAATGACCATTTCCCACAAGAGAATCCAACCATCGCCCCTTGATGTTCAATGGCATTATCATCACTCAACCCCCCACTATCAAGATCCTGGGAGTTACCATTGACCAGAGACTGAACTGGACTAGCCATATAAATACTGTAGCTACAAGAGCAGGTCAGATGCTAGGAATCCTGTGAAGAGTAACTCACCTCCTGACTCCCCAAAGCCTGTCCACCATCTACAAGGTACAAATCAGGAGTGTGATAGAATACTCCCTTACTTGCCTGGATGAGTGCAGCTCCCACAACACTCAAGAAGCTTGACACTGTCCAGGACAAAACAGTCCGCTTGATTGGCACCACATCCACATTCACTCCCTCTACCACCGATGCACTGTAGCAGCAGTGTGTACCATCTACAAGATGCACTGCAGGGATTCATGAAGGCTCCTTCGGCAGCACCTTCCAAACCCATGACCACTACCACCTAGAAGGACAAGGGCAGCAGATAGATGGGATCACCACCACCACCTGGAAGTTCCCCTCCAAGTCACTCACCATCCTGACTTGGAAATATATACGCCATTCCTTCACTATCGCTGAGTCAAATTCCTGGAACTCCCTCCCCAACAGCACTGTGGGTGTAGCTACACTACAGACTGCAGCGGTTCAAGGAGGCAGCTCATCACCACCTTCTCAAGGGCAATTAGAGGTGGGCAATAAATGATGGCCCAGCCAGCGAAGCCCACATCCCAAGAATTAATTTTTTTTTAAAGTTCCAAAGTCACAGAACCTTCAGAGAATTTTCTTTTCTTCATCTCTGTCCTTTAAGGGCAACCCCTAATTTTAAAACAGTGCCCCCTAGTTCTGGACTCACCCACCAAGAGGAAACATCCTTTCCACATCCACCATGTCAAGACCATTCAGGATCTTATATGCTTCAATCAGGTCACCCCTCACTCTTCTAAACTCTAGTGGAAACAGGCTCAGCCTGTCCACCCTTTCCTCATAAGTCAACCCACTCATTCCAGGTATCAATCTAGTAAACCTGCTCTGATCCGCTTCCAATGCATTTACATCTTTCCTTAGATAAGGAGACCAAAACTGCACACCGTATTCGACATATGGTCTCACCAATGCCCCGTATAACCGAAGCATAACATCCTTACTTTTATGCTCAATTCCTCTTATAATACTAACTTTTTGTGACTCATGCACGAGAACACATAGGTCACTCCGCACTTTGAAATTCTGCAGTCGTTTTCCATTTAAGTAATACTGTTTTTTCATTCTTCCTGCCAAAGTGAACAGCTTAATATTTTCCCACATCATACTCCATCCGCCAGATTTTTGCCCGCCCACCCAACCTATCTATATCCATCTGCAAACTCCTTGTCTTCTTCACAACATACTTTCCCACCTATTTTTGTGTCATCTGCAAATTTCACTACCCCCATCTAAGTCATTGATGTAAATTTTTATAAGATGAGGCCCCAGCACAGACCCCTGCGGGACTCCACTTGTCACATCCTGCCAATGCATACTCTTTTCTGTCAGTCAACCAATCTTCTATCCATGCTAATGTTACCATGAGCTTTTATTTTTCACAGTAACCTTTGATCTAGCACCTTATCAAATGCCTTCTGAAAATTCAAGTACAGTACGTCTACAGTTTCCCCTTTATCCACAGCACATAAACTTTAATGATTTGGTTGAGCACGATTTCCATTTCACAAAACAGTGCTGACTCTTCCCGATTACCTTGAGCTTTTCTAAATGCCCAGCTACAACCTCTTTAATTATCGATTCCAACGCCTTCCCCAAGACTGATGTCAAGCTAACTGGCTTATAGTTTCTTGCCTCCCTCCCTTCTTGAATAGAGAATATTTGCTACTTTCCAGTCTGATGGAACCTTTCCAGAATCTAGGGACTTTTGGAAATTAACACAAATGCATCTACTACCTCGCCAGCCATCTCCTTTAAGACCCTAGGATGAAGTCCATCTGTACCCAGAGACTTGTCAGCCCGCAGCTCCATCAATTTGCCTCATGATTGTAATTTCATCATGTTCCTCTCTCCCTTCCCCTCCTGTTACAGCTATTACTGGAATGTTTTTTGTATCCTCTATAGTGAAGACAGAAGCAAAGTATTTGTTCATTTCATCCACCATTTCCTTATTATCTACTATTAACTCCCCATTCTCACTCTCTAGAGGACCGAAATTCACTTTACTTACTCTTTTCCTTTTTAAATACCTGTAGGAACTCTTGCTATCCATTTTTACATTTCTAGCTAGCTTCCTCTCATACTCTAATTTCTTTCTCCTGATTAACCTTTTAGCCATTCTCTAACATTCTTTATATCCTGGCCAATCATTTGACCTGCCACTCATCTTTGCGCATTTATATGCTTTTCCCTTAAGTTTGATGCTTTCTCTAACTTCTTTAGTTAACCACGGATGGTGCATTCTCCCTTTAGAATTTTTCTTTATAGTAGGTATATACTTATTATGAGTATTCTGAAATATCACCTTAAATATCTGCCACTGCTTTTCTATTGATCCATGATGATTGCGCAATGTTCAGCACCATTCGCGACTCCTCAGACACTGAAGCAGTCCATATCCAAATGCAACAAGACCTGGCCAATATCCAAGATTGGGCTGACATATGGCAAGTAACATTCATGCCACACAAGTGTCAAGCAATGACCATCTCCAACAAGAGAGACTCCAACTATTGTCCCATGGTGTTCAATGGCATTACCATCATTCAATCCCCCGCTATCAACATCCTGGAGGTTACCATTGACCAGAAACTGAACTGGACTAGCCATATAAATGCTGTGGCTATAAGAGCAGGTCAGAGGCTAGGAATCCTGCAAAGAGTAACTCACATCCTGATTCCCCAAAGCCTGTCTACCATCTACAAGTATAAACTTACAGGCTACAGGAATAGAATTGGGGAATGAGATGGAGGGGACTGGTCTACAGAGAGCCAACATGGACCTGATGGCTGAATGCTCTCCTTCTGCACCAATACTGACTTTATAAGTGTGAGGTTGATTCAGGCACTGGTTTAGGAGCACAGCAAGATTGAGCTCTCCAGTAGTGGAGTGAAGTCTAGGAACCAACTGAGGATAGGGGGCCATCTCAAGAATCTGCAGTAGAGACAGTATATACTGAGGGCATTGCCCATAGTCCTCAGATGAACATGGAATTGGGCAACCAGGAGACAGAAGAGCAGCAAAGATTAATGCAGAACCAGTGAAAGAGTGCAGCATGGTTCAAACAGATGGAGGTGGTGCAGGATTTAGTATCATTGACGAAGTAGTTTGATCAAGTAAGGCAGCAGAATAGTAGTGTGAAGTCAATCTAAGGGAACAAAGGAATACAATGCTCTTAACACAATGCAACTGTAGGTCAAGTGTGTCAGCACCTAACCTAATATCACTTTGAGGATGAGCTGAGTCCATAGCTTCCCCAGAATGAACCAAGGTCAACCAAGCTCCTCTGGTACAATGCAGAATAACAAAGAACGGTCATCATCATAGTCCATAAAAATAATTACACATACTTAAGGAAAAAAGATTCAGCATTTTTTTTAGACAAAAAACAAAGCAATGATTGTGTACACATCTTTATTACAGGAATCATATTCAGTAGACACTAAGATCATATTGGTGAACAGTAGGTTATAAGAGTAGCACTTTCAATCAAATTTCATTTTTAAGTATGATCTGCTGCACAGTGCTGCCAAACCTGACTAATATCTCCAGCACTTTTCTTCTTATTTCAACATTACAATTGATTTACATATCAAATGTTCCCTCAGTAACCTCCTTTCACCAAACCAGAACTGATATGGTAAAAGATAATGTCCATTTACCTCAGCAAATACACAAGCATTTTTTTGTTTTAACATTAGCTCCTACTCCAATGTATTGCAATGGACATTTCTAGCTGTGAAATCAACACAAACATTAATGCTGCACAGAGTCAGAAGTTATCCTTAGAAAGTATCAAAAACAAAACTAAAGAACCTTTTGTTTTAAATATTTTGTAGTTCCAACAGTAAGAGATTCAGCAGTAAAAGGTGACAATCAATAACTCCATTAAACAATGTGTTTAGTGATGAAAATAAAATGTTAAAATTACTGCTTCGCATTCATTAATCCTCTCTTCTCCCCCAACTCCCCAAAGCCCCAAATGAAGTTAGGATAGTCACAGTCGGCAATGATGACTGTACCCAATTAAATGTTAGCCAACAATAAGGACAAGACCACTGCTTCATCTACTTAGGATGATTCCAAATTTATCAATATAATGCTATAATGTTTTCATCTATTGTTTGTGCCAAAAAACGAGTCTAGATAATGACTTTTAAAAAAAGTTTTGTTGCTGATACACGAAAGCGACAATGATATTTCAAAATGTTGAACCAATAGGGGTGGGTGGGATGGGGGGGCGGGGGGGAGGAAGAAGGGGAGAAGGGGGAAAATACGTACAAACACATACACACAAACTGAATAATGGTCTGAGCAGAAATCTAGGGTGGAAAGTAGACAAGAGGGGCCAGGGGAAGAAAGGATTAATCATTCGATGACAATCCTCAGAAATTTCATGTCAATATCACAAGTTGTTTTCAAAACATATCCTACAGAATGTTAGTGAAGTTACACATTACTGAATACACTTCTATTTTTATATTTTCACATCTCTAGTTTACCAGTGACATCTTTCAAACCTAAACCCAATCCAACTGTTAGTTACAGTGACTACCTCACACTGCTGCAAGTTTGGTCTTTGATGTTCTTTATCAACGAACAGTTTTGACACTGCACTGAAAAATGGGAAAGAGAATTTATTCTGTGATCAGTGCTGCTATCACTGTTTTGACAAGCCACTTGAAGGTACACACCCTGTTTCATGTTCGCAGAGCTGTTAAGACCAAAGAATATTATATGAACAAGACTGTGGTAAAAAGACTTTCCTTCAGGTACAAGTCCAAATAATTCATGAGTTGTCGGTAACACAACTTGTGAGGTGCTCATACTTGGAGAGATAGCATGTCGTACACAACCAATACAAGCATTCAGACATTAGGTTCCTCGCCTTGCTCTTATTCCATGTTTTGAGGAAAACACCACAGTTTGGACTGGTGTCATAAAGCAATTTCATTTTCCGTTTTCAACCTTCTATCATTCTCCTCAGCTGTAAGCCAAGACCACCTTTAGCCATTTGTAGAGGTGTCTTTTCCTCCTTGTTCTCAATGTAAATGCTTGCTCCATTCTCCACCAGAAGCTTGGCTTCCTCAGCCCGTTCTTCATCACATGCTAAGTGCCTGCAAAGAGAAGTTTAAATTAAACATCGATCTCGCACCTAACTACAGTAGGGAGAAAATTAGCCATTTCAAGCTGTGAATTTGTTGGCTTTCTGTTAAAAGAAAAATGTACAATTACCACATAGCTGTAGAACTCATTTATCTTTACTGTGTCACAGATAGACCATTTGCCCTGCATTCAATGGACAACTGTGCATTTTTAGCACTATGAGGGCTTTTAGTTCCACAGACAATAATTTTTATGCATAATTATTAGCAATCAATGTTTGTAGTTACAGATCCATGTGGAGGAGTTGAGGGGGTATGACAGCTGGAACACCACATAAGGTTCACTGGATAGAAGTCAGGACTATGAACCCACTCACTCCACCTGTTCTGGGTATATTGAGAAGGAAGACAATGCACATCACTGCATCACTGAGATTAGCTACTCAGCACAGACCACAGATTGAACCAAGTGCTGTACAGTTCAATAACACATTTACCCATTGTCTATTGCAGTTACCAAGAGATTGGGCCTGAAAATGGCCACCATAACAATAAAGCATCCATGGTACGTGCCATTATAATGTGGCAGAAGTTAGGGAAAGTATGGCACAAATGATTGATCATTATTTTCAACATGCCATTATTTGTTGGGGCTTTTGCACTGTCTCACAGAGACCTGGGCCAAAAAAGTTGACCAGCTGATGATCATAGCCATTGACTCCATCCCCTCCCCACATCCCATTGAAATCAATGTTGAAAGCAAATTTGCAGAATTTCAGGCAAAACTCAGGCTGCTGTTGCTTCAACTGAACAATAATGGCATTGGAAACTCGGCAGAAGTGTGAACAGTTTATTCAAGATGGTAGCTTCTGATGCCTCTACAGCTATTTAATGCACCCACAATCAATCCAAAGAGACCAATCTCCAGATCCATTCTCATAAATCAATTTCAAAGTACCAAAATCCTTTTTGAGACCATAAGGTGCCACATAAAAGCATTATCTCATAGTTATACATTTTATAATCAACAACCCTCATGACATAATCAGTAATTATTTGTATACTGGAATGTTCATAATTGTGCAATTATTTCATTATTTTATACTTTATCTTAATGATTGTCCATGATAATGTAATGAATTATGATTGTTTTATTTGCATTGTCATCACAATCCGGTACCTACCTGCCACCATGATGATTTTTCAATAAATCAATTATCTATCTAACCCTACATGCATTATAAAATCAATAAGTAATAATGTAGGCATCTGATGAATATGAAGAAAACAGACCCCCCAGTAAAAGAATACACCAGGTGCAGTTAGAAACTGAAGTTATCTGCATTGCTTTTTGCATTTGCCCAGTTTGGCAGGCCTTTGGCACTTCTCAAGAGCTGTGATTAAATAATAAACGAAGAAGAAGTGAAAGAGTCCATTACCACTTGTAGGAATGTCAACAACCACAAAGAAGTGGGCATATTTCACAGGGACTGCTCCCACTGTCGAACAGTTCAGCATTTTCTAGTTAAAATTTAAGCCTTGTTAAGCAGTCGATTTTATGACATCAGAATGTCACATTGTATCAGCAAATAGGTGCACAGTGGTTGTCATAATTAAAATATTTTGTGAAAATATCTTGGTGCCATGTAAAACATTTACAGGTTGGAATGATTGCAATTCCCATGTTTATAGTAACTTCCATTGAAAAATATTTAGATTTAGTGTGCAAAGCTAGGGGGAGAAAATTTTAAATATTCCTAAATGCTAGTTTCCCTACATGACTACCTACTAAAGCAGGTACAACCTCCAGCCTTTGATCTTTATCGAACATCAGCTGAACCGCTTAGCTCACTGCAGCATATTTTAAATCAGTTCTTCAGAAAACTGTGGCACGAATTTGTCACTGAAGGGGTGGGGTGTACAGTGGTCTAACTTATGGCATTCCTCACCAATATCACTGTAGTTGCAGTTAATACCAGACCAATATTTTGGACTTTGTTATAATTAAAGGATTCACAGCATGAATTCAAACTTGCAACATTCATGAACCACTGACAGTTCACAGTTGGTTCAGGACTCAGAGCTGCTCAGTTGAATTTTATCTCACTTGTAGAATTATCATGATGCTTGTGTTATAAAATGCCACCATCTTTTCCCTGTATACCAGCACACTCATGTGGAAAAGGTTACAGGCAGTTTTGCAAACACAAAATCTTTAAAATGTTGAAAGTTTCTCTTTTCTTTCCTCAAGAAACTGTCGTAATGGTTAAAATAATGATTCAGTGATATTTTATCAACCCTGCTTGTTACCTCCTAAAAAAACTAGTAATTTAGTCAAACAAGATTACCCTTTCACAAAGCATGTTGACTCTGCCTGATTGTATTATGATTTTCTAAACGTCCTATTACCCCTGAAATGATGGATTTAAGCATTTTCCCTACGGCAGATGTTAGGCTAACTGGCCTATAGATTCCTGCTTTCCGTCTCCCTCCTTTCATGAATAGAGATGTTACATTTGCAGTTCTCCATTCTGCTGGGACCTTTCCAGAATCTAGGTAATTTTGGAAGCTTACAACCAATGCATCCGCTGACTCTTTAGCCACTTCTTTTAAGACCCTACAATGCAGGCCATCAGGTCTAAGGAACTTGTCAGCCTTTAGTCCCATTAGTTCTCACATTACTTTCCCTCTAGTGATAGTGACTGTTAAGTTCCTCCCTCCCTTTTCCCTCCTGATTTTCAACTGTTATTGGGATGCTTTCGTGTCTTCTATTGTGAAGACTAAAACAAAATACATGTTCAATGCTTCCAAATCTCATTTCCTATTATTAATTCCCCAGTCTGACCCTCTAATGGACCGACGCTCCCTTTAGCTACTCTTTTCCTTTATATATACTTGTAGAAACTCTTACTGTCTGTTTTTATATTTCTAGCTAGCTTTCTCTCATACTCTAATTCCTCCCTTCTTATTAATTTTCGAGCCGTCCTTTGCTGGTTTATAAAATTTTCCAATCTTCTGGCCTATACTAATCTTCACAATATTGTACGCATTTTCTTTCAGTTTGATACTAACCTTAACTTCCTCAGTCAACCATGGATGGTACATCATTTTCAGAGTCTTTCTTAATGGAATGTATTTTTGGTGAGAGTTATGAAATATCATCTTAAATGTCTGCCACAGCTTCTCCACCATCTTACCTTTTAACCTATTATCCCACTCCACTTTAGCCAATTCTGTCTTCGTACCCTTGTAATTGCCTTTAATTAAGCTTAAGGCACTAACTAGTCTTAGACCCATGTTTCTCATCCTCTAACTGAAGGGGGATGGTGAATTCCTGATAAACACTTCAGTTCAGTGAAATGCTCGCATGATCCAGTTGCCATGTGGATAGAAACTCAAAACAGAAACTCATTGAGGCATCAGGTGGCAGTTTTAGCACTTTTCAAGTGTCTCACAGAATAAGGAACAGCTGCTATTGAGACACAGGCAGGAGAAGAATTGAAACTCTCCCAGTAGCAGGTCTTTGTTGTTCTGTAAAAAACAGTGGAGAGCAAGTAAATCTCTCTAGGGAGAAAGTTTTACCAGAGTTGATTAAACCTTTTAAAGTGGTCAAATACAGAGACAGGAATGTCTGCAATTCTGGATCATCAGTATTGTTATAACCTGAGGGAGAGGGGGATTTCATAGACTCAGATGTTTACAGCAAGGAGGCCATTCGGCTCATCATGTCCATGCTTTTCAACAAAGATCTGACTACACCAATCTCATTTTCCAGTACTTGGCCCATAGCTCTGGAGGCTATGGCAACGCAAGTGAATATTTAAATACTTGTTAAATGTTACGAGTGTTTCTGACTCAACCATCCTTTTAGGCAGTGAGTTCCAGACTCCCACCACCCTCTGGGTGAAAAAAATTCTCCTCAACTCCTTTCTTAGCCGTCTACCTCTTACCGTAAATCTATGCCCCCTGGTTATTGACCCCTCTACTAAAGGAAAAAGTGCCTTCCCATCCACCCTACCTATGCCCCTCATAATCTTATACACCTCTATCGGGTCCCCTCTCAACCTTCGCTGCTCCAAGGAAAACAACCCCAGCTTATTCCAATCTTTCCTCATAAATCAGACCCTCCAGGACTCTGGTGTAGGACTTTATTTGGTCACCCACAGTCAGTGGACTTCGAATGAATGGTACCTATTTCTGTTGCCCCCTGGACTCTGGGAAATCCAGCCACCTGATAAAAGCTGGATGGTCCCATGATGCTGTTGCCTTACTGCAATGCCGTTCTGGGTCAAAATCCTGGTACTTCCTCCCCAACAGCATTGTGGGTGTACCCATAGCACACGGATCGCCGCGGTTCAAGAAGGCAACTCACCATCACCACCCTAAGGGCAACCAGGGACAGGCAACAAACGCCAGCCTAGCCAGCAATGCCCACATCCCATGAATGAATTTTTAAAAAAAATACTGGGACTGATTTGTTGAGGTATATCTTGCTGGTGATAATCAAACCCAGGAAATCTCAGGCAGAGTGGAATGATTGCCAAAGGACACAAAGTTTTGACCTAGCATGGCAGTGAGAGGTGATCGTCTCAGAACTGGGGATGATGTTGGGACAGGTACTTTAATGTTATATATCAGAGGGGCATGGCATAAAGTAAAAGAGTTTCATAAGGCATATATCGTTAGTGTTAGTTAATCCAAAGCTAACCTTTTACTTTAGTTGATGTATTAGTTACCTGTTAATTATGAACGGTCTATGTTGATTTTAGTTTGCTACATAAAAGTCTTAAAAAGTGAAATCTTGGCCATTGGTCATTTGGAAAATTCATCTCTTGTAAACAAAGTTATTGGTCTCTATGTGGACTGTAACAATAGATCAAACAGTAGGGTGCTAACCAAGGTGCAATATTAACTCTCATTATAGCTGGTATAACTCAGGCCCAGAAATTGGTCTGCACGGCATCATATCTTGGACACAGCTTGGACTACTAAAGCACCAAAATGGCATGCAGGAGGCCTGCATACATTTTCGGTAGATGTGCACCACCCACCATATTGGGTAAGAATTAACAAGAGGAACTGTTTACCCATTTATAATTAAGAGACCTAACGTCCGTTTGAGATCCCTTCTCCAACACCAAGGAATCACCTGCAATAAAGATGGTAAGTTGCTTACCTGAATGTCACTCTGATCCACACAGCTCCCTCCCTCTCTCCCAATCTATTCTTTCCCCCGCTCTCCCAATTTCCATGGCCCCCAATTAGCCCAGCAATTTCTGGACCCAACCCATGGTCCAAACCCACATAATTGAGGGCCTTGGTGAGTCCAGCAGCAGCCAGATATTGCACAATGCATGCATGTTCTGAAGAAGTCATATTCAAACATTAACTCTGTTTCTCTCTCTGAAGATGCTGCCAGACATGCTGAGTGTTTCCAGCACTTTGTTTTCATTTCAGACTTCCAGCATCCACAGTATTTTATTGCACAAACCTTTACTGGTGGGCTCTGATGCCACATCGTTCTCATTAGAATGAAGATCAAGGCCCAATATCTCAGGAGCCTCGCCATTCTGGTGCAAGAGATCACAGTTTTCTTAAAACCACTACCATCTGCTAACCCAGATTATCATCATAATGAGCTATATTTTGAGACCCTGGGCTGCCTGACTTTTTCCATACTGTGACATTGTATGTTTGGTGTTAGAATGAAAGCATTCTAAGATCTATATTTATATCAGAAAGTCCCAAAATGTTTCCAGTAAATTAATTATTTTGAAGTATAACCTTTGCGGTTGTGGTCAAGAACAGCAGACAATCTTTCACACAGGAAGGCTGCCTAAAAGCTTTAAAAAAAAAAATGACCAGTTACTCTGTTTTGATGAGGCAGGGTTGAAGCATGAATATTAGCTGAGACATGAGGATTATTCCTTGGTTTGCTTTGATTAGCAGCTTGGGATCATTTTTTAATTTGTTCACAGGATATGGGCATTTGCTGACCATTCCTAATTTCCCCTTGAGAAGTTGGTGGTGAGCCACTGTGGTTCATGTGGTGTAGTACACCCACAGTGCTGTTAGGGAGGGAATTCCAGGATTTTGACTCAGCGACAGTAAAGGAACACCAATATAGTTCCAATCTAAATGGTATGTCACTCGGAGGGGAATTTGCAGTGGTGGTGTTCCCGTGCATGCGTGCCCCATGTTCTTCCAGGTGGTAGACGTTGCAGGTTTGGAAGGTAATTGAAAGTCACCATCTTTAAAATAGTTTCTGGGAAGCTCAGTTATTATCAACATTTTATGGCTGTCTGACAGGCTAATGCAATAGGAAATATACACAGCTAATTTTCTTTGTTCACGAACTGTCCATCAAAAGTTGGATGGTGCATCTTGAACAGGGTTGCCCTAGTTCAGCCCTTTGGAGCATTGCTCGACAATGAAAGAGGTGCACAATGGGTTTTTTGGAAGGTTAACAGTGATCTAGTTCTAGGTTCAGTCTTACATTGATTTTTAACACAACACTGCCTTTTCTATATTCCAAGGAGGAAGATGCCCTACTTTCACTGTGCCCACCCGTGCTCCAGTTCAGACTACCTACCACTGAAACTCTCCCACCTCCAGACATAACACTTCGCACTCTCCTGGTCAGCCCCCATTCTCCACACTCCATTAAGTTCAGCTCTTGTATTCAGTTGTGCTCACCTGTGCTCGATCACCTACATTAGGGCCCATTTCCCCAGCACCTCAAATTTAAAATTCTCATTGTGTTTTAAGACATCCATGATTTCACTCCTATCTCTGTAGCCCCTCTAGCCCTACTCCCTAATACCCTCAGCATTGTTTCTCTGACTTCACCTTCTTGTACATCAATCAGCTCTTTCTGCCCCACTGCCGTCAATGGAAACCGGACTTTCAGCTACCTGGGTCCCATTTTCTGGAATTCCTTTCCTAAACTTTCCCACCATTTCAATCTTCTTTAAGCCTCACCTCTTCAAACAAATTCTTGGTCAGCCCTCCTAATCTCACCTTCTTGGGCTCATCATCCACTTTGCCCAGGCCTTTGAAGCACATTAAAGAAACATGTGAATTAAATGCAAGTTTCTATTTCTATTTGATCCCTGGTTTGCTTCAATTGTATAAATATTGGCAAGTAAAGGCACACACTATTTTGTAGGAAGTGAGGGCTTGTGTACGATTTGCTAAATAGCCAAAAGAGGTGAGATTAAGAATCTGGTTTAAGACGTAAGTTTAAAGAAAGTCTTAAAGAAGATTGAAATGGTGGGAAAATTTAGGAAGGGAATTCCAGACAATGGGACTGGGCAAAATTGATGCATAAGAAGATGGAGTCAGAGAAATAGTGCTGGGTGTATGGGGAGTATAGCTCGAGGGGTTACAGAGACAAGAGTCGTGTTTGTTACTATGCACAAGGATAATACTAGAGTTAAAAATTCAAAATCACAATATAGTGTGGATGCTATTGGGCCAATGCAACGGTGAGCAAACAAAGCACAATAACCACACAATTACTATTGCCCAACGAGAAAGTAATACTATGGTCAGGTGATTAAGGTCAGCCAATGAGTCCTAGAAAGCAACGCATGCTTACAATTGGCCAATTAGCTGTTTCATAAGCAATTCTAATTTTATTTTTTACTAATACACTAGCAGATCTTCTGTAGCATTCATTGCCTAAGGGAGTCATAGATTAGGCCATTATAAAAGACAAATTATATAGCTGATGAAAGAACTTGGAAAACATCTGAGACAAATGTGTTCAGAGATAGTGAAATAATTATTGTTTTTGACCAGTTCTTGGTAACCGAAGCGTGATGGACACATATAGTAAGCAAAATTACATACATTGAATATCCTCTGGCATTGGTGATGATAAATAGGATGATATGTCTTATAAATACATGGGTGCTCAACCATATAAGTGCATGTTATATTATTCTACTAAATTGGAGCTGTGTTTCCTTAAATCGGAAAAATCAAACTCTTAGGTAAACAGGTTACTGGGTTATTCTAGTTACTGTAGGTTATTCTGAGCTTAATTGCTTTTTAATCAGAAAATGTAGGGGATTGAAATATGCCTATTAGTTTGAAACTAGAGGTTAGAAATCCAGGTCAGAAGAAACTTTAAAAATGTTACAAGTGTGAAAAAAAACAAGGTGTGTGCACATGTGACAGTTTAAGGTGTGTGGGTGTGTGTGTGTGTGGGTGTGTGTGTGCGCTGCTGAGCAGCTTTAAATGTTGTTAATGGATCTTCCAAGGCATTGCTCAGTTTGTTATATGGGACACAAAGTGGACAAAAAGTATAGAATATTCCAGTAGTTGGGGAAAAAGGTGTCGTGCTAATATGGACCCTGCATTGGGATTGTTACAAATGTGTTTTTTTTTTAAAAATTGGATCCTGGAAATTTGGCTTTCCATGATTGTTTTCAAGTTCTTAGTACAAAAAAAATTAAAGCACTGGTATTATGACTACATCTTATGCGCTAGTTCACTCTGTCATAAAAACTAAACACTTGATAATATCTTGTGCGTGAAACCTTTTTTTAAATTAAAAAATCCTTTTAAAATGAACGAAGCCTGAAATTTGTAGCAATCTGATATTTGTCAACAATCTTAACTAACTGCTATTCAATGATGTGATATATCTATCTATAGGTGACACGGGGTGGGGAAGCCAAAAGTTTTTTTTACTTTTTTTAAATACCCCATGCCACATGAACTACACCCCTTTAAAAAAAAGTGAGGTACTTACAGTGGTGTGTTTCCCTCCAAATCCTGGAGGTTTGTAGAGGCATTATGCTTCAGCAACAGCTGTACAAGGCGAAAGTTTCCTTTTGCTGAAGCTCTATGCAAGGGAGTGGAGTGGATATTGTCTGTAACATTAGGGTCTGCTCCATTCTCTAACAACATGCAAGCAATCTATAGCAGATAGTGAGAACAGAATTAGAGTTTTAAAATAAAAGCAGTTTGCTGCTTCACAATAATAAACACAACTTTAAACGGTTGCGACATTAAGTAGGTTTGATTCTGCACTCTGCAGCCTCCCTCTGGAGAAGAGAAAAATTAAAGGAGGAATTATCAACATCACTAGTAACTGGTTGGCACGGACTTGTCTCACATTTGCCTCTCCTTGCATTAGATGATTATTTAAATAGAAACAATGTGCAAGGTTACAGGGAAAAGGCAGGAGAATGATACTAAGTCATATTGTTCATATGGAGCGCCAGTGCAGACATGATGGGCCGAATGGCCTCCATCTGCCTTGTAACAATTCTGTGAACTACAGGGGACCCAGGAATACTTCTACAAGGATGAACAAACTAAAAAGCAGCATAAAGAGAATAGTCAACCATCAAAATTAAATGCTATATACTAGTAAACTGCCTGTTGCATTGTTTATTTTAATATCCAAGATGGTGACAATGTTAGGAGACTCACCCCACAGCACCACCTACTCACTGGATGAGGCAACTACAGTGTTACAGACAGTGTTTACATAGGAGCGTGAGATTGATTTTGGGTGGTAGTTATCACCCATTTTGCACTACCGTACAGGATCAATTTCCTTTAGACTTGCCTACTATCTCAAATTATAATTATTGACAAAAAGCATGACCAAACACCATGACAATAGAAAGTGCATGCACACACAAGACATTTCAAATACATATTGAAAAAAATATCCATCCACATTAGCTTCTCCGGTCTCTTCTGTTTTCAACTGGCTGTAGCTGTGCTTTGAGTAAATTACAAGACACATGACTGATGAAAACTATGCCCTCATTATAAATAGTCCTTCAGAGCCAAGCAGTTTACATCTTAAGACAAGTCACAAGTTATCTTCCTGGAGGTGACATGAAATGCAATCTTAAAATGCTTAGAATTACAGCCCTCGTGATGGGGGTTTTATTTTAATTTAAAAAAAGTTCTTGTGGTTTAATCAAAGTAGCTTTAGCAGTCAATTTGTGGAATCTTCATCATGGAGAAGGTACTGAATTCCACCCACTCATGGATTTGTGAACTCACCCTGGAGTGGAAAGTGATACCATTATGCACCATGAAAGCAGATTTCATTAGATGATCATTAAGTCATACTGATGAACTCAGTGAAGAAATCAGATGTAGACCAGTCAGGGCTATTGAGATTGTGAAATGGAAAGCAAAGTGCAATGTTTATAATCCCTTAAACCACTGAACAAAAGTTGTTGTGCTAGTTTTAAAAGCATAAGCTCATCTTCATATCACAGCTGAGAGTGAGAGAGGTAGTTCAAACCTATAAAAGTAAAGAAATATTCAGAAATAAACATAATTGAGTATTATGGAAAGGGGTCATAGAGTAACAGCGTAATGCACGTCAGGCCAAGAAGTGATAAAGTCCATGGCAACTCATTATGTTTGCATTTTACAAGTAATAAATAGGTCAGTTATTTTATAGAATGCAAATGCATTTAAATGAGCTGTGTGGTTGCATCAGTTAGCACACTAAGGAATGATCTGAACTAGATGAAACTATACCACATCAACTGATAACAATTATCATTTAACCATTATACCAGACAGCTAACAGAGCGCTGAAGAACTATTAATTAGTGGCCTATAAAAACGTTAGAGATAGAAGCAGAAGTTAAATCACTGTGCCACTCTGGCATTACCAAGCCATGAACCTGACGACAAGATGTCATGAAAATAAAGCTCTGCACAAATGTCATCGACCTAAAAGGTTAACTCTTTTTCTCTCCAGAGATGCTGCCTGACTTGCTGAGTATTTCCGGTATGTTTTGTTTTTAATCCGGATTTCCAGCACCTGTAGTATTTTGCTTTTGTTAAGACGTGTTTTATTCTCTCCCCATCATACAAATACATCTGCATGCCCCAAAGAGGCTTGTAGTTTCGAAACATTCAGCAAAACATGAACAGACAAATAAAGGGGGAAAAACACCATAAGAGACTACGGGAAGTACAGAAAATGCAAGGCAGAGCCTTCACAAGAGCTGGCTGCTGAGTCAAACGATCCACATGAGTAGTTGGGCGAAATCATTACCAAACCAGTGACAAATGCTTTGCGAAGTTACAACTATTGAATTCTGACTGAGGTGATGCAGCCATATCAGTTTTATTTTTTTGCCTGTTTGTGGTTTTCTGGATGCGTTTGGGTCAGCGGATTATGGATATCAAGAAAGTCAAGGAGGGAGGAAGAGGGAGAAGTTCACAAAGGAAAAGGCACAGATTACATCAGCAATAGGACAGCAGGGTAACCAGGGAGCTAAACATTTTCTTTTAAAAATGGAATGTGGCCAGAAGTTGAGTCAGTAAGGGGAGTAAAGCAGCCTGCTAGGGGAGCAAACAAGTAAACAACTGAGTGCCGTAGAAAATGTCAAGGACAGAAAAAGGGTGGTAACAACAAATTGGAGGATTTTTTTTGAGCAGGATTCGGAAATGATCCTGCAACATTCTTCCTATAGTTTGAAGCTCAAAACCACACAGTCCTCCAACTGTGGTTTTACTAAGGTTTTATAATATATTCACCGTTACATCTAGACTTTTATATTTTATACCATAAAGCTTAATATTCCATTAGTTTTTGTTAAATGACATTAGCCACTCGAGGTACTGCATTTAACATGTTGTGAATCTGAACCTTCAAATCCCTCTGCTCTTACACCTCATTCAGCCTTCCCCCTATATCATTCTATTTTTGCTAAAATTCAAAATGTATTCATTTTGATTGACACTGAATTCCAACTGCCACTTATTTGCCCATTCCAACATCTTCTCAATGTCCACTTGCAGCTTCCTGTAATCCTTAGGATTATTTATCCTGACCCTATTTTAGTATCATCTGCAAATCTAGACGTTCTGAATAGAAGCAGTCCCAAAACAGAGCTCTATGGAATACTACTACTCATTTAGAATGACTAACAAAGTAGCCTCAACTCTTAATCTTAGCTTCCTCCCTTCTGAACAGTTTTTAGTCCAATTTGCTACTCTTCCTGAATTCCACGTCCTTTAAAATTCTATAGCTTCCTGTGTAACATTTTGTCACACTTTTGGAAAGTGCACATTCACCAAATCTGTAGCCTTGTCAAATCATTTTGACAGGTTCCTCCAAACCAATTTTCCTTTCTGAAATCTGGGTTGGCTGCTACTACTTATTTTCTCTTCATCCGGATATTTTCATGATTTTGTTTTTACAGATACCAAGTGTCTTTCTCTGTGGATTTTAACCACTAAAATTACCTGGGTTAGCTCTATGCACTTTTTTTGAAATGGATACAAAGACATTGCAGCTCGAATGCCTGGAACCACAGTCTAGCCTTCTCGATCACACTTTAAAAAATATATATAAACAAACTTCTGACCTGCAGCTGTCAGATTGTTACGGCTGGCAGCATGGCCATGTAAGTCATAAGCCCCAATATGGACATCAGCACATAATCTAGACCGACATTTCAATGCTGCCACCTTTTGGATAATATATTAAGTGGAAGGAAGGTGGCTGGTGGATGACGAATGGACATTCACCAAGCATCCTCGTCAACATTCCTCCCTCAAATAACACAAAGATTACCCGGATATTTGTGTGTTGTTTGCTGCCTAGCTGTGCCACATTTGCCTGCATGATGGCGACTGCATCTTAAAAGTAATCTACAGCTTGTAAAACACTTTGGCATGACCTGAAGAGCTGAAAGGTTCAATGCAACTGCAGCCTGAAGAACAATTAAACTGTAAGCTCATCCAATGTTTATATAACAAGTAGACTTTGTGGTTTTTAAGAAAAAAAACCCCTCTATTTTGTGGAAAAATTACACATTATGCATTACATGATGGAACGCTTCTAGTCGTACAAATTAGCTACAAGAGATTCACTCGTCATATATTAGAAAAACTGCCAGTGAACGTACAGGGAGGAAAAAATATTAAAACGCTGTGCATTTGTGATCGGAAGCTGGAAACCAGTTTTCAGAGTTCCCCAACCAAACAGCAGTTAAACCTTTAGTGACCGAAGGTGTTGTCTCCTTTCTAATTAGACTTTGACCTTTAAAATAGAATATGTGGTAGCACAGTCCTGTCTTTATACAAGAGTACTTGTATTATCTGGCTTATTGTGAGCAACACCGCTTCTTCTAGATAAAAAGATTGTGAGTGGCTAGCCTGCATTTGTTCCATCATATCAACTGCAACATATAAATTCTCTGCAGCTGCAAGTTCAAACGTCATGACCAGAATTTTACATTCAACATGCGGGCTTAGCGGGAGCGGTTGATAAGCCAGCTGCCACCTGTGATCGGCTCCACACCGTGATTTTACGCAGGCGGGCCAATTAAGGCACGACAACGGCAACAGCGAGTTACCTGTGGGCGGGGGCTCCATGTCCGCCGGGTCCAATGGCAACCCGGCGGCCAATTCAAAAGCGGCCGCAACAGCCATGCGAAGGCTGCCAGTGCAGCACAAAGTGAAGCACACAGTGAAGCCGTGGCACTGGCCGCTCCCTCCCAGGCGGGGCCAGCACAGGCTCCACGGGCCAGAGGATGCCCGCCAAGGTCATCAAGGCCAAGAGGACAGCAGATTGAGCAGGCTGTCTCCAATGCCGGTGCCAGTGAGGGGAGAGCACCTAGATGTAGCACCCGCAAGCTAATACTTAAAGCACCTTAAGCACAATACGGGTTTATCACTGGTGATTTTTTCCCCCACACTTTTAAGTTAAATGTTATTTAGTGTGATGGAAAACACCTATCAATTTAATTTGTATTATTTATGCCAGGCGCAACAGCATTAAATGTGTTTCTGTTCAACAAGCTTTTGGGTGCTTCATTAGTTCTGCAGGTGCAGGGTAACCCATGATATTATGAGTGACTTGTTTGTCATTGAACTTTATTGAAATGGCACATAGTGCATGTTGTTCACCAAGCAAATGGTCCTGTCAGGTAAAGTATGGAATCTGCAGCCTTGGCATGCGGTGGTGGTTCTTATTTGGTAGGCTAGCTGAAGGAGCTTTGGATCAAAGCATCCTGGGTGTCCCTGCCTCCCTGGAGGTTGCCCAAGTCAGCTCTATCCCCTCAGCGTTTTCCTGACCGTGCTCATCCTCGGACTCATTGTCTGTTGCCAGAGCAGCTGCGTCAACATCTTCTTCCTCCACTGCGTCCCCCCTTTCCAATGCCAGATTGTGGAGAGCGCAGCATGCAACCACTATCAGTGACACACGATCCGGGGGTATTGCAGTGCAACCCCTGAACGGTCCAGGCATCGGAAGCGCATCTTGAGAAGACCTATGGCTCTCTCTACCACCGCCTTTGTAGAGGCGTGGCTCCTATTGTACCACTACTCAGCCTCTGTTCTTGGATGCTGAAGAGGCATCATGAGCCACCTTTTGAGGGGATAGGCCTCGTCACCCAGCAGCCATCCATCCAGTCAGGGTGGAGCACTGAAGAGCCTTGGCACCTGGAAGTGTCTCAGGATGTATGCATCGTGGGAGCTGCCTGGGTACCTTGTACAGACTTGCAGAAGCTGCATCCTGTGGTCACACACTATCTGCACATTCATGGAGTGGAATCCCTTCCTATTGACGAAGGCAACCGGCTCACCCGCTGGCGCCTTGATAGCCACATGTGTACAGTCTATTGCACCCTGGCTGCGGGGGAACCCAGAAATCACTGCGAAGCCTCTGGCTCGCTCTGCCTGGCTGGCCTCGTCCATTGCAGTAGCGAATGAAAATCAATGCACGACTGAACAGAGTGTCTGTCACCAGCTTGACACAACCGTGGACAGCTGATTGGGAGACTCCACAAAGATCACCCACCGACCCCTGGAAAGAGCCAGAGGCATAGAAGTTGAGGGCAACCATAACCTTAAGTGTCCACCCACACAATCGGAGCTGATCTCAGGGCCGATCCTCTGATAGATGGAGGTCACTGTCTCCTTCGAGAGACGGAGCCTCCTTCGGCATTGCACCTCAGACACATTGAGGTAGCTGCATTGCCACCTGTAAACCCTGGCAGCAGGATAGTGGCGTCTTCTGTGTCCCCTTCCACCTTGGACTTCCTGTTGGCCCTGCACCCCTTGTGCCTGCGCCTGTCCTCCCACAGGTCATTCCCCTGGAAGCTGAATAGAGACACCTGGCCTCCTCCCCATTCTGGCCCTCTCTTCCTCCTCAGAGAAGGTGCCTCCAGTGGAGACCAGAATCCCCATTCCCACAGTAAGGGAAGGCTGTCTGATACCTGGAAGGACCCAAGTGGCATTCCTCCTCCAGAGTCCTGAACTGAAGCCTCTTATTTCTGTCAAAGCAGCTCTGAAGCGAAATGAAGGTGTCCTATTCACACAAGCAAGCAGCAGCAACTTAGAAGCTAAATAACAAGCAACTCACATTAGCAAGCCCAATCATCCCTCTTATCCCACCTGTGGATGAGGTTTTTGAAAATGTGGCCTACCTGCTTGCTCGTTGCGCCCGTGTGATGTCCAGAAAAATCGCAAGGGCTACGTAAACTCTGAGACAATTGGTGTCTCAAGGGCCTTAACTGGCCCGTTAATTAATGGCACGTGCGTCTCTGAGCTCATCGCGTGCCTGCCTAGTGAAATAATGCAAGGGTGCACGGTGATGTCAGGATGCACGCCCGACATCATCGCGCATCATATTACGCTCGGGTGTGTCGGGTGCACTCTCACACACCCAACATAAAATTCTGGCCCATATTTCTACAACAAATCAAACCTAACGATAGAGAACATACTATTAAAACACAAGGAAGGTTGGAAAACTTTCAATAAAAACAATTGAAAAAAAGAACGGTCAGTAATATCTACCAATGAAGATCAAATCACTGCAACAAACTTGTTTTAAAAATCCTTACAACCACCATCTTGGGTTCTCCACTAAACTGAGGACATATTATTAGAAATAAAGTTTATAACAATGGGGCATGAGAAATAGGATATTTAGCATAGTGATTCAGCATAATCTAAAGACATGCATTTGCTGTGTTTGAAATGCTTGCAGTAATTCCACCAGCAGCCTGCATTAATGTGCTTCTCAGATTCAAGCAGCTTACAGCTATCAGTATTCACCAAGGCCTACAACTTCTAAAAATGTTTATGACTGTAAGTGAGAAAAGCCATTTACAGCATACAGTGGGTCTGTGCCCTGCTCCTCCCTATGAAAATTCCAAGGGACAAAACACAAAAATTAGCTATGGTCCCTTGCCTGATTATGATTCAATGACTCTAGTCATGTCTCACTAGTGAGCCAATCAGCAGCAAATGTGAGAGAGAAACACCTGTGATTGGAAGAGCAGCGAACATTGGCAAGTGTGAGTATGTGTACACAGAGAGAAACTCTGCAGCACGCAGGGCCTCCACTCACTATGCTTTTCTATGGCTGCATTCCCCCAACTCCCGGTGCATTGGCCCGGCTCTGGCAACTTCCCCCGGCTCCGTGTTTTCCCCTGGCTCTCCCCATTGTCCCCACTTTCCCCTGGCTCTTGCCACTCCCTTTGGTGGGCACAGGCGTTCGGGAGCCGCTAGGCCTCAGATCTCATTCCAGGTCTCTCTTCCGCTCTCATGGCACCTATCCACCCCTCCCAGCCAATTTAGTGCAGGCATGTGGGTGGCGCAAGAGAGGTGTGTGTGCACGAGGTGAGTGTGCAGGTGGGGGCAGACGCGGGCAGAGAGAGCGCGTGTGTGTGACTGCACACGGGGTGAGAGTGCGTGCGTGGTGAGAGTGCTTGTGTGCGCGCGCGGGCTGAGTGCACACGCGTGCAGGCGGTGGGAGCACACATGCGGGCAGTGAGAGCGCGCACGGGGTGAGTCTGTGTGAGTGAGCGATGATCTGCGTGTCCGGCTCACTCCCCGTCTTGGGGTTCTCATTCACCTTCAACCCCACATGCCAACAGGCACTCTTACAGTGGGTGAGGGTGAGTGAGTGAGCACCCTGAGACTGGGAGTGAGCTGGATACACACACTCTCTCACCCTTTCACACTCTAATGGTCGCCTTTATATATTACTCATTTTGTTCATCATGAATTTATTGTTATGACTTTTTTTTTTGCTCAGCAAGCTGTTTCCTTTCATACATCAGTTTTTTTTGTTGAAATTCACGTTTAATGTTGTGGAAAACTTTATCCTTCTGAAATTTGCTCATTGGCCCCCCACCCAAGCGAAAAGGTTGGCCAAGCTATGCCAATTGATCCTGGTGATGACCATATCAGAGATGCGATCACATTCCATTCTGTGTACAATTTCATTTATGGATAGACACTGCCAGAAAGACAGATGAAAAACAAAACATTGCAAATCTACATTGTTAAGCTTACACTGACCTCTGAGAAAATCAAGGAGAAAACAGCATAGATAAGTCCTGTGTTTGAGAACTGCTGGTATGTCAGCAGATATAGAAGAGCAACATGACACAAAACATTTCCAGGGACTCTACTAAAGTGTGCAAGGAGTGAGAAATAGACTTTAAGGAGCAAGTGCATCTTCAAAAGGGATATTGTAGTTATGTTACTGGATTTGTAATCAAGAGGCCTGGATTAATGATCCAGAGACAAGTTCAAATCCCACCGCAGCAGCTGGGGAATATATTCAATTTAATAAATAGGAAGTATTAGTAACTACAAAACCACTGGATTATTGTACCTACCCTGGTTCACTCATGCCCTTTGGTGAAGGAAATTTGTCTTCTTTATCCAGTCTGGCCTTTGTATAACTCCAGACCAACAGCAATGTGGTTTCCTCTTAACTACCTTTTGCAATGGCCTTGCAAGAACTCAGTTGTGTTTGGAAAGGTGGTTCACCACCACTTTCTCAAGATCAACTAAGCATGGGAAACACCCTGACCAGTGACACCCACATCCCGTGAATTAAAGAATATTGAAAAGTAATAGCAATTGTGTGAAATTGTGCTGTTCTGCATGTCCTTTCATTTATTAGAATTACTGAAAATAAAACCTAGCAACTCAACTTGAACATAAATATCAACATATTGCACTCTAGTTGGCTTTATGTCTTTTGGGCCTATGTACAAATAAAAGTGAAATAAAAATGCAGGGAGTGGTGAACTAGAATCTGTAATTCCCAAGCCTACAAGATCTTCACAGGGACTGAAATCGAAGAATATGTTTTATTCTTTTGTGGGTTGTGGGCATTGTGGCAGGGCCACAATATTTGTTACCCATCCCTAACTGCCCTTGAACTTTGCACAAAATAGAGCATGTGAAGTCTACTTACACAATACAGCAAAATGATTTAAAGGTAAACGGTGGTTTCATCAAAGTACCTCAATCACAAGCAAATAGCAGAGGGCCCTAGGTGTTTGAGGAACGATGACCCAATAAGAATAATGATCTCCTCAGGGATGGAGAAGTGAGCAACAATAAAAACAGGATATAAATTAAATAGAAATTGACTCATGTTTAAATGTCAATACCTCATATCGGTTTCGAGAAGCAGCATAGTGCAGTGGTGAACAACCATTCTGATTGATAGCATTGACCTGTGCTCCTTTACCAATCAGCACCTTCACAATTTCCTCTCGACCTGCTGATGCAGCAATGTGTAGGGGTGTCCAGCTGACCTGTAAAAATAAAATTATCAGCACATGTTTTTATGGGCACGACAAAATGTGAATCTTAAGAAGCTGAAAATTCTGGAAATACACACACAGATCAGTTAAGCAGCTGAGGCAGGGTTACACCCATTTATCAACACACATCATAATGGTAGCCACCTTTTCTGTTTACAGCTGTTGAATGCCCCGTGAATTTCAAACATTTCTGTTTTTATTTCAGCTTTTCAACATTTGCAGTTTTTTTTTCCCTTTTTGAATTGTAGACTTACTATTAAGTTCTGATAAAACATTACATAGAATTTGTTAATTTAGTTTACTTGTTTGTGCTCAAAAGCGCAAAAGAGTTAAGACATTACATAGTATTGAAAATACTGTTTATGGCCAGAATTTGAAGTCTCAGGATGCAAGATCAAGATTTCTCTTTAATTTGTCCCAACAATGTGACTTAGTTCTCATGAGCACCCTCTCATGGTATGAGTGTAGATAACATCCTAGATGATTCTTTCACCATAATTGGACACTTGTGTAATAGAGCAAGAGATTGGTTTAGACTGCCCCAAATTTATTTCATATAGGACCATAATTGCGAGTAGAGAAACTGGGAAGAGGTGAAATGATTTCCCTAGTGCAACTGAAGTAATGCAGATAACCGGGTCTTGTGTTTGAATAGCACACTTCTTTCAAACACCAGTTTACTTGGCATAAATTGTCACTTAGCAAGCTCGCTGAGAGAAATCGCAAAAATAGTTGTATTGGAAAACAAAGTCTGATTCTGGAGGAGTGAGATCAGGGGTTGGGACTGAAGAATGTTAATGCTGCAAAGTAAAGGGAGCTTTCTGCTACATCTCAATGGGCTTAGGAGTGCTATGTGATGCCAAAGATGGAAGAATGTTAAATTTCTTAGCACCATAAATCCTAATTTGGTTTGTGCAATATTCACCTAAAAAAAAAACTAGTAGGAACATAGGAACAGGAGGAAGTAATTTAGCCCCGAGCCTGTTTCAGCATTCAATGAGATCAAGGCTGATTTGCGAACCAGCTCCACAGGTCCTCCTCTGCCACGTGTCCCTTAATGTCTTTGGTTAACAAAGAACTTTCAACCTTAAAATTAACAACAGATCTGGCATCAGCTGCCATTTAGGGAAGAGAGCTCCAAACTTCCATCATCCTGTGCATGTAGTGTTTTCTAATTTCACTCCTGAAACGCCTTGTTCTAAATTTTAGACTATGCCCCTTCTACTCAATTAGCAGAAATGGTTGCTCTTTATTTACCCTATTTGTTCCCTTAATGCCTTCAAAAATTTCCATGAAATCACCCCTTAAACTTCTAAATTCCAGGAAATACAACCCTCATTTTTGAATTCTCTCCTTGCAACTGATCCCTTGAAATCCACATATAATTCTAGTAAGTTAAAAATGCACCCCCTCCAAGGCAAATATATCCTTCCTAAGTTGCCCAGAACTGCTCACACACTAAATGTGGTCCACTCAGGGCTATGTATAGCTGAAGATGACTTCTATCCCTTTGTATACTATTCCACTAAATAAAAAGGCCAGCATTCCATTAGCCTGTCTGACTATTTTCTATGCTTGTTCCTGATATTTTAATGATCTATGTAACTGGACCGTCAAGTCTCATTGGACCTCCATTGTTTCTAGCTTTTCACCACATAGAAAGTAGCCTGTTCTATCCTTTTTAGATCTAAAGTGGATGAACTTACATTTGCCTACATTGAAATCTATTTGTCAGTTTTGCACATACAAGGAAATATGGATTGATTAAGTGTAATTTTCATGCTTCCAAATACACTGCTCACAATGTCACCCATCTTAGTATCATCAGCAAATCCAGGGATATATGGCTTTCTATCCCATTGTCAAATATTGTTTAGTTGAGGCCACGAAGACAGATCCTTGTGGGATACATCATCACATCCTGCCAATTAGAATATCTGCCCATTATCCCTATTCTCAGTCTCCAGTCACTCCGGCTAGTTTTCTAACCAGGTCAATACTTTGCCTTCAATTCCATGAATTTCAACTTTAGCTAACAGTCTGTTTTAAGAGATTTTATCAAAAACTTTATGAAAACCCGTATAAATAACATTCATAGTCATCCCCCCGTCCACTAAATCAATCACCTTTTCAGAGCAGGCATGTCCCACCCTTTACAACTTCATGCTGGCTGCCTCCGATCAGCTGAACATTTTCAAGATTTTCAGTCCCCTATCCTTAATAATAGACTCTAGCAATTTCCCATCAACAGACGTTAGGCTAACTGGTCCATAGTTCCCTGGTTTCCTCTCTCACCTTTCCTAAATAGCAGAGTAACATGTGCGATTTTGTAATCTAAAGGTCAGCTCCCAGGGCGAACTTCTCACCTACTTCTTTTAAAACCCTGCGACAGAAACCACCCGGTCCTCATGATTTGTCACTCTTTAGTGCCATTGTTTTATACATTATTTTGCTTTAGTTAATTTCTGTGAGACCCTGTCCCAGATTCACTGTTTGTTTCCTCAAGATGTTTGGCATGCTGACCCCTTTCTCTACTGTAAGTCCAGATGCAAACTAATTATTCAGCACGTTCACTATTTCCTTATTTGCATTTATGCAATATCACCTGACAGTTTTCAAGGGGATCACATTGCTACTGGTCACCCTCTTTTTCCTAAAGCAATCATAAAACGTTTTGTTGATTTTGATATCCCTTGCAATTTTCTTTTAATATGCCTTTTTTGTAGCTCTATCTATTTTGTTACCCTTTGCTATTCTTTGTATCTTTCCCATTCATCAGGATTGGTGCTGCTTTCTGCATTTTTGTATGCTCTTTCTTTCAGCTTTGTCTCAGTAATGGCTACCATGTGATGCCCCCAAAATTGAATTTGCGCCTGCAATTCATTTGTTTTGTTCCTTATAATCTGTGCATTTATACAAAGGACATTCATTTGGTCCACATACCTGTTTTTCTGCTCTAATATTTAACTCATTTTTTATTTCTTCCATCTGGTTTAACTACTTTACATCTTTAGTTTTAGCTTTAACTGTAGTGCTTAAAGCACAATTTCTGACGATTAGTCTACTCTCTTTCACTTCATTTGTTTCTGAACTTTTTTTATTTACTATAACCTTTTCCATCCCCCCCCCCCAACTTAATAGTTTAAAGTCCTTGTTTCTGTCCCATTTATCGTCTCCACTAGGACTCTGGTTGAAGCCCACTTCAAGTGGAGTCTGTCCCAATGATACAGTTCCTTCCTCTCCCAGTACTGGTGCTAGCATGCCATGAAACTGAACCTCTCGTTTCCCACACCACTCTTTCAGCCTAATCTGCAAATGGTTTGGGTAATAATCTAGCAAGCAATTTAGTTTCTGAAACAGAAGCTCTCGCTTACCCTTCCCCATTTTGCTGGTCCCAAAATGGATCACCATGACTGAACCCAACCCCTCCCTTCCTCCCTCTCTATTATCCTTTCAAAGTGGTTCAAAATGGCACCAGATAGGCAACAACGATGTGGGACTTTCAAACCTGCTTACAAAGGATGCTATCTGTCCAGGTGAGTGAAGGCAGGGGGGGGGGGGGGAAAAGAGTGTAGTGGGTGGTGCAGTTGTGAACTGTGCAATGTTATGAGGCTAATGGTTCAGTTGTGAGGATATGACAATTGCAGATGCACCACTTACCTGAGGTCATTAAACTTTTTGTGCCACTGCATCCAGGTCTTCAGCACTATGCTGCTGGCACCGACCCTAATGGTTGGTATTTTTCTGAGGGGCCTCCCGTGCAGACCTCTCTCTCCTCCTGTCCAGCTTCTCCATCAAGGCCTCTTGTGATATGTCAGCACCTACCCTCTACTATGTTGCACCATTCTTGTATCTTTCCTAGGTCAAACTCAATTAAAATGACTTCCAACTCCTGTTCAGGTATGCAGCCACACAGCAGCATGAAGTTTGTGTGCTGCCTGCATCAGAAGCAACGTGCGTGAGTTAATCGTGCATTGTGATCCCTTTACCCATCTTCTGGCCGTAGCGAATTTCGCAGCCCATTAAATTTAATGCGATTTTTACATTAACCCGAGGAAATAGTTTGGAACTTCACAGGATCCCATTACTTTTATGGTGATCATGAAACCCAAGAAAACACAGGCCTATGTATAACAACAACTTGCATTAACATAGCACCTTTGATTTATCCCAACATCCCAAGTCCCTTATCAGACATAAAATTGACAAGGACAGGTGACCAAAACCTTGTCCAAAGAGTTAAGCTTTAAAGGAGGCTCTCCACTGACAACAGTGAGGTAGAGAGGCAGATATGTGGGGGATTTTAGAGCTTAGGGCCTAGCCACCAGCAGATGCAGCCGCTAATGGCAGAGTGAAGGAAATGGGGGATGGATAAGAGGCCAGATTTGAAAGAATGCAGAGATCTTGGAGAGTTTTAGAGCTACAGGTGGTTACAGATAAGGAGGGGCTAGACCAGTGAAAGATTTGAACACGGGAAAGAAACATGAACTGCAGCCGTGAACAATAAGAAATAGCTTGAACAAGAATTAACCAACTCTACTCACATCATCTTTAGGATCTACTGGTACTCCAAGACTTAACAGAAAGTCTACAATGTCCTTGTGCCCAGCTGAACATGACCAATGTAATGCCGTCCTGTTATCCTGAGCAAACATGAAAATAGAGAAGGATTATTTTAAATTATTTATTCCTCATGTTGAGTCCACATACTTTACATAAATAACCCTCACAGATTTACTGTAAATCATTTCAGAGATATCCAAGCTACAACAGCCATTAATCGAAAAGCAGAATAGTGCAGGCCCTGGAAATCTGAAATCAAAACAGAAAATGCTGTAAATACTCAGCTGGTCTGGCAGCATCTGTGGAGAGAGATAACAGAGTTAATGTTTGGGGTCAACGGCCTTTCATTAGAACTGGTCCAACACCACTACAATCACTACAGGTATTTCTCTATGCCAGGTTTCTTCATCTACTTTTTGCCTATTAAGGAAGATAACTGCCCAGGGTGCAGCCATTCAGTGAACAGGTAATGGTTGGAAGCCAGTTATTCACTGAGAAAGCATAAGCATCAATTTCTGAAGCTGACCATTGGGCAGCTGTTTATTTCCCCTCGCTGGGGAATCAAGAATATAGGGCACAGTCCCAGGATAATGGGTCCATTACTTAAGACTGAGATGAGGAGAATTTCGTCACTCGGAGGGTTCGAATCTTTGAACTTCCCAACCTCAGAGGTTGTGGATATTCCATCATTGACTATGCTCAAGGTAGAGATAGATTTCTGATTTCTCAGGGAATCAAGAGATAAGGAGAGCAGATAGGAAAGTAGTAGTGTTTAGCAGAAGATCAGCCACGATCATATTGAATGGCAGGGCAGACTCGGGAAGCCTTATGATCTACTCTTGTTCCTACCTCTTATATTCAAAGATAAATCAAATAATGTCAAGCATCTTCTATTAACTCAGCATTTACATGCTGCCTGCAATGAACCATCAAGGAAAGATTCTCGCTTGCAAGAAACAAACGTGCAAGTCTATGGGGATAGAGCAGGGAATGAGGCTGGATGGGTTGTTCTACAGTGACCTGGCATGGGCAGAATGGTCTCCTTCTATGCCGTAAATGACTCTCTAACAAACTCAGTGGAGTACCAATCCCCAGTGGAACTGCAGATGTAACTTTAGGGGCCCAAACCAATCCTTCTGATTGAGATTGAAGCAAAATACTTCAGATGCTGGAAATCTGAAATAAAAACAGAAGATGCTGGAAAACTCAACAGATTTGGCAGCTTCTGTAGAGAGGGGAACAGAGTTAATATTTCAAGTCCAAAGGACCCAGCCCATTGGCAATATAAATAATGAAGGAGGTTTTGCTTACTTGGTCAGTTTTTGTAGCTAGGCGCTTGTTTGACAGGATAAGTGCTTTAAGCTGCTCCAAGTCCCCTGTGTAGGCCAGGCTGCAGATCTCCACATTAGACACTGCACCGTCCATGCTGCTGAATCACTCACTCTCATAGCAACAAGAGCCTGCTCTCCACTTCCACTTAACCTGACACACCTTCCGGTTCGTCGGGACTTTACTCCGCCCCTTGCTGCATACAAAATGTTGGCCACGCCCCCTGCCTCGCTGACAATCACGTCATTTGCCACGCCCCCTGCCTCGCTGACAATCACATCATTTGCCACACCTCTTGCCAAGCCTGTCAATCATGTCCTTTGCCCACACCTCTTGCCTCGCTGTCGATCACGTCCTTTGCTCCGCCCCCTGCCTCGCTTTCAATCGCAGCCTTTGGCCTCCCCGCTTGTTAATCACCTCGTTTGCCACGCTGCCAGTCAAAACACGTTGACCAATCAGATTGAAGAAAAACACACCGGGCAATGCCGCACCGATTTATGCGTCGAATCGGCTATAACTTCCCATCCTCCAGGAGCAGTGCCCTGTTGTTGGCCAAGGGAAGGACAGGCATACTATTAGTGACTGAAGAAGTCAGCCGTGCCCGAGGCCCGACTTGAGCTTTGGGCCTTAGCAACGGAGGCGGGACCAGCTCATACCGGATAGGACGTCACTGTCGGGCATGGTGCATTCTGGGAGCTGTAGTTCCTACTGTCCGGAGGGAGACAAAGGCTCAGGGGTCAGGAGAACTACATTGATCAGAAGGCACTGCGCCGCTTGCGCAGGCGCAGGCGCAATGCTCTGATCCTCTGATGACACTGACAGGACTGAGAATGGAGGCAGGTAACGTCTTAGCTATTGTAACAAAACTACAGCATGCAATTCCAAAAGTCTTCACATGCTTAAGTGCTGTTTCTAAGTTGATTTAATGGTTCTTGAAAAAGTTGTCGGTAGGTAGATAAAAGCTATGGGTGGAACTTCACTTCTGGTTGTCTGGAGGCCACAATAAGTATAAGTATTGTAACAATCAGTTTGTGGGGATGGTCTCGATCTCCAGGATGTTTATTAATATTATTGAGATCATGTGTTCTAATCTCAATTCATTATTTAGCACATTGCTTGTACTTATACTGAAACTGAAGGCAGCCCTGTGAGCTCGGATTTTACCTGATGTCAGCTAGGTTTATTTGTTCACAGGAACTCCTTTTTATCAGTGCTTTTCGTCTGCTCAACTTTCTTTTGTCATGTTCGTTTATATTTCTCAAGCTTGATAAATCTTTTAAGTTAAGCGAAGCTTGTAAGACGCGCACTCTAAATCTGTTGTCAGGTTAGCGAAAGCTTGTTGACTATCTGTTTCACAATGACACGAAATCCTGTACTTAAAATAAAGTGACTTGGATCCAAATAGTGATGACATCCCGTGTTCCAAGATTGATTCTTGGTGCCTTGACTTGACTTTTTTGGCAGCTCATGAGCATTGATCGCAGCTGGCCTTGTGCAACAGTATTGCCAACGTTTATTGAATCAAAACCAGATCAGGGTGAGTTTGATAGGGTAAAAATTATGTTTAGGCATGTGAGAGCGAATCTATCTGTGATGCGTTGCAACACTGAGTGGTGAGACGTTTCTTGAGGCTAAGGGGGAAAAAAGCTTTTTGATATTGCATGTCTTTTTCCCCATTTTATGAAATAAATAAAAGTGAGTGCCAAGGAGCTCCACAAACAGTGGGATGTTATGAGTTGAAATTGGCACTAGAGCCACAGAAATAAAAATAAATTGCACCACATTGAACCCTGACGACTTAGTGAGTAAATAAATTGTACGTTGTGGACCAGGGGACTCCCAAGTGCTATCTCTGCTCTGCTGAGCTAGCTGATCTCAGACAGGGCAGTGCTACAGTTTTTGCCTGGGTTGAGTGGGAAGAAAGCTAGCTTTGGTCCCTGTTAGTGATCACTTTTCAGTGATTGATATAAGAAATTGCATGGATGTAAATCCTGAGTGAGGACAAGGTATGGTTTGGCAGTGGTGCCTTCTGTAGTCAAATAGCCTGGTAGCAGTTACTGACCAGACTCCGTGGCATTTCTTGAAATAATGTCATGTAATTTTTTTGTGTCCACCTGAGAGAGTGGGAAATGTCTCATCTGACAGTTCAGCACTCCCTCAGCACTGCACTGAAGTGTGAACCATAATATTGTGCTCTAGTCTATAGAATGTGGCTTGATCCCACAACCTTCTGACTAGGGCAACAGTATTTACCACTGAAGCAAGACTTCCCAGTTGGAAATACTGGTGACTGATAATACAACAGAAAATTCCATACACAGCTTATTATGTTCAGCCAAGCAGAGTTTTATTTTAATATTGATTCCTGGGACATGGCTGATATAGGCAAGGCTGGCATTATTGCCTATCCTCAGTTGCTTAAGTTGGTAGAGGTTTGATACAACCTAGGCTTGCTAGGATACTTTATGGGCAATTAAGAGTCAACTACATTAGTCTCAGGTCATAATAAATGCTAGGCAAAGAAGGTAGGTTTCCTTCTCTAAAGCATGTTGGTGAACCTGTTGGGTTTTTACGACAATTTAATAGCTTTGTGGTCAGCTTTACTGGTACCAGTTTTTTTTTAAAATTTCCTGATTTGCTAAATAAGAATGTTGCTGGCGGCTTTGAATAGTTCTTCAGAAATGTATTTTTGTACCCGTTTAATGAAGAGTAATCATTTTTTACTATGCCGTCTGTTTTGTATCACTTACAGTTCTGGCCAAGTGTGAAAATCAAATACCTGGCTTCTCTGAATTGCTTGAAGACTTTCCGGACACTGAAGAGCCCACATGGATTCTGGGAAAACAGTATCACTTAAAAACAGGTAGGATTGGTGTAGTGAATAAAGCAAGTACAATTAATCCCTCTCCCTATTCAGGGCTATTCTGAGTAAGATGGTTCCAGGTTTTTAGCTTTGAAATAGCTGTTCAATCTAGACAGCAATAAGGCACCAGCAGGAGATTGTTAGTTCTTAAATGGGGTGAAAATAGCTAATGGGTAGTTTCACTTTTTATCTCCATTGAGAGCAAAAACACTCCTGACAAATAAACCTTGGTACCAGAATACAATGTGTGAGTGATTGAGTGTTTTCAGTTCAATGAAAGCGATAGATCTCTCTTTAAATATACACTTTTAGGGGTACGGCAAAGAGGAAGAAGATAAGAGTGAAGGAAAGAGTTCATCAAAATCAGTTTCTAAGAAGAAAAAAATCAGTGAAGCGTCTGGAAAGCAATATTTTTGCTTGAAATCAGGAGTAGAGATGAAGGGATGAAGTAAAACAAGAAAATGCCAGAAATGTGCAGCAGGTTGATCATCATTTTAAAAGGAAAGATAAGCTTAACAATGTAGATGTGACATTTGTGAACTGTGTTGATGAGGGTCATATCTTTCAGATGCTGAGTGACCTTCTGTACGTTGACTGTAATTATAAGCTTGCAAAGCTGGAAGCTAATGTAACCTAAGGAGTAATTTGATAATGCTTACAGTAATCTGGCATTTTACTGCACTAAACCCCTACAAAATGCTGTGCATTGTATTTTAAGCAGTGACTTTTGTTAAATTGACAAATGACTAGTTATTCTGTGGCAGCAATTTCACATAACCATGAGAGAAATGAATGTCCTTTTTGTTAGTGGCAAAGGTTGAGGGAAGAAAATTGCTCAGGACTCCAGGAAAATATTTTTTACTCTTTAAGAATTAGAACCAGCAAAATTAGTGGGTGAGCCCTGGGAATTTACTGAGCCCAATGAATGATGATTAGGTTGAAGCTTTCAAGACTGAAAGCCTAGTTCAGACAGAAGTGGAGCAGTAAATGGATCTGGAGTAGAAGAAATATGAAAGTATTGCAGTGAGGCAAACATAAGGGAGAAGGGAATAGAGGAATTTGGATTAGGGGCTGGATGAAGAATGGCAGGAGATAATTAGAGCAGGGGGAAGTTCGTGGTGAATGGATACCAGTTTAGACCCAGTTGGATTGAACCAAAATTCTGTTAAATTAAAATAAAATAGTCGTTTGGTATGACAGAACTTGAGTATTGCTGAAAAAAGACATGTTGTTGAAGCTTTGCACTCATCAAGACAATTCACAAGAATGCCAAATGTAAAGAGAACAACAATTTATAGTTCATGAGAAGAGAGTGCTGATTGGTTGGCAAGTGGACTCTGATTGGTAGAGGTGTTGCCATGGAGAATGCACCAGTTAACTGATGACCGACAGTTAATTGACAAACTTTGTTTAAATTCAAACCAGGCAAGTTGACTCTAATTGCTCAAGGCATTGCCCTGAGGAGTGAACCAGAGAATGACTGTCGCCTGTTTTGTTTAGCTGAAACAGGCACAATGAGTTGATGGCAGCATCCTGTTAGTGGTCAACACCATTCATGTTGCTACTGCATTGTAGCAGTGTGAAATGGCTAGCTTCACCTGTTGCTCAAATTTTTGAGATACCTTACCCTTCCAGAGTAATCTGAGGTAGACTGGGCACTTTTCAAGACCAAAATGGGCAGCCTTAGGCCCATTCATGAGCTTGCGTGATATGCAGCGCACAATTTTCTGATCAGGGCAGCCGTAATCTCGCAGGATGGCTTTAATGCACCCTATCTGAGCATCAAGCTTGTACGGTGAGAAAATGGACCCTACTTACAAGGTTGCCGATATAAGGCCAAAGGAAACATAGAAAATAGGAGCAGGAGTAGGCCATTCAGCCCTTCGAGCCTGCTCCGCCATTCATTATGATCATGGCTGATCATCCAACTCAATAGCCTGCTCCCGTTTTCTCCCCATACCCTTTGATCCCTATATCTAACTCCTTCTTGAAAACATACAATGTTTTGGCCTCTTATAGTGCGTGGAACTGTACGAATTCCAATGCATATATTGAGCATTGAAGGTAGACTTGCTGTGGTAAAGAATCCCCAGCAGATTCTCAACTAGCATGTCAAGGAAAGTGAGCTCACTTGACTGCTCCATTTCAAAGATGAATTTGAGCGCAGGATGGAGTTCATTAAGGCGTAGCAACAAGAGTGGTCTTTGCCACTAACAGGATGCTGCCGTCAAGCCAAAAAACATTCTGCCTATCACACAAATCAGTAATATGATATATGAATATGCTGTCATGCCCATGACATTTTCATCGATCTCTCCCGAGCTCCCACCTATCCCTGACCTTCTATTTTGCTCCACCTGCTCCACCCCCTCTTAAACAGTATAAAATCCATCACATTTCTACTTCTCTTTAGCTCTGAAGAAGAGTCATATGGACTCAAAACGTTAACCCTCTTTCTCTCCCCACAGATGCTGCCAGACCTGTTGAGTTTTTCCAGCATTTTCTGTCTTTATTATGAATTTCAGTACCAGTGTGATACTAGGTATGTAGGTTGTACGTACCAAAGACTAGAAGATCGTATCAAACAGTATGTCCCTTTGGCTGTACCCAACCAGCCCATGCTTGCAAAACTCAAAACATTGTGTCCAACATCGGATGTGATTCCCAGATTGGACAGCATTTGCTAAACAATCCTGAGTGTGCTAAGAACTACACTGACAACCAATTCAAAGTTATCAGTTGGGCTCGCAGTGGGCGCACTTATGGGTGCTAGAAGCTACATCTATTAATACACGGGGCCCTGTTCTTTGCAGACAGAAAGAACATGTAAACACATTGTGCCTGTTTCAACTAAACAAAATAGGCGACAGCCATTCTCTGGTTCATTCTCAAGGGCAATGCTTTGACCAATCAGTCAATCTGCCTGGTTTGAATTTAAACAAAACTTGGCAGTTAACTGTCAGTCATCAGCTAACTGGTGTATCCTCTTTGGCAACACCTCCACCGATCAGAGACCACTTGTCAATGAATCAGCACTTTCTTCTCACCTCGCCTCTCCATGGCATAGTGGTATTGTAGCTGGACTAGTATTCCAGAGACCCAGGGTAATCCGAGATGGTGAAATTTGAATTCAGTAAAAATCTGACGATGACCAGGAAGCCATTGCCATTTGTTGTAAAAACCCATCTGGTTTACTAATGTTCTTTAGGGAAGGAAATCTGCCGTCTTACCTTGTCTGGCCTACATGTGACTCCAGACCCACAGCAATGTGGTTAACTCTTAAATGCCCCCTGAACAAGGACCAGTGACACCCACATCCCATGAACAAATTGTCCTGATGCAGTGCAAGACGAAAAGCCTTGACAATGTGTGTCTATTTTCAGCAATACGTAGAATTGGATAAGGTGACAGAGTGCTAATGCTACTGAACTGATAATCTAGAGGTCTGGATAATAATACAGAGACTGAGAGTCCAAATCCCACCAGGGCAGTTTGAAATTTTTTTATTCATTTTTTTTTAAATCTGGAAAAATAAAGCTCGTTCGCTAAGAATGGACACCAGCTTCCTTCTCAGGGACAGTTAGGAATGGGCAACAAATGCTAACCTTGCCTGTGATGTCCACCAAATAATAAAAGTTGCAGTAAATGCTTTAGTGTTCTCTACTGCGTCATCTGTACTTGTATCTCTGTCCCACCCCACCACTTCAGAAATTCCATCAACAGTTTTAAGTATTCTCAGCACCAAGTTACAAGGTGACAGACTCCGTAACTACAAAGACTGAACAAAAATAATATTTGGTAAAATTTGGGGTCAACACCTGTATATCAGGCCTGCCTTGGCACTATATTTCCCTACATCTGGCTGCAGGTGTTAGTACCACCATACCAAATGTGTAAGATTTAGCTCTGTGCTAGCACTCTTATCTGAGTCATAAAGTTATGAGTTCAAACTGCAGAGAGCACAAATCCTTCCAGTTCAAGAGTCATTACATTGGGTAATAAATTCCTTAATGCACCAGCGTGTAAATTCAGTGTCCTTGCACAATTTATCTTGACAGCAGCTCTAAAGCTACTGGCATTAATGTACTTCATCACTTGGAGAGCAGTGTTACTTATCGAATGTTTCCTTTTTTTTTAAACAGAAAGATCTGAACTCCTGTCAGACGTGAGGTCAAGACTTTGGTTTACGTACAGGAAGAAGTTTTCCCCAATTGGTGAGTATTCTGACTGCAATCAGCATGGTTGGGGACGCACTGCCCAGTTGTAGTGTGATGTGACATTAAAAGGCTCAAGCGGAAGGGATGACACCTCTCCCTTCCTCCCCACCACCAATATTACTTTTGGGGTGCTCCTTCTTTAAAGAAAACAACTTGCATTTATATAGCACCTTTAACACACATCTTCTGGGCATGACCTTTAGTCCAATCATATTACTATAGGGAATAAAGTTCATTGCAGATAATTCTACCACAACCAATCCACGGCATTGTGTCTTGAATCTTCCTGTGTAGATTCCACCCTAAAGACCAACAATGGGACACTTAGTCATTCTCCTGTTGCCATAGCTTGTTCTCATCCAGATTGCTTGGCATAGAGGAATGTTCAGGGCATTGACAATCAGTTAGTTTTTAAGCCTGCACTGAATCAGCTCGTCTCAGCAAAGGTGGTGATGGCCTGAGCGTTCTTGGGCCAGGGAAATTAACAATAATTGGCCAACTTGATTGTTATTGATCACTGTCTAGTGAAGGGATAAATGCTATAAATGCATTTGGTTAAATGGCGTACTAGAATAAAATGGGACTCAGTTGTGGTCATCCCCATTCTTGAAGAGCCCCTCAACCCTCACTGTATAGGCTCATGCATGACAATAGCTGCTTGACTGAGGTACTGAAAGCTGCCACTGCCCTTCAGAATGTTAACTGGGTGCATAACTGTTTTCAAAAAGGGAAGCACTGGGGAGGAAAATTGGGGTGAGATTATGTGCTCAAGACCGGGAGAGGGGCTTGAACACGCAATCTTCTGACTTGGGCAGAAGTACTACCAACTGAGCTAATCTGATCCATCTTCCTAGTAATTTCTTAGTGCACAGGGGGTAGACAATGCTTTCCAGTAAAGCTCCCAACATAGGGAAGCTTAAAATTATTTATTCTTTCAATTTGTCCCTTCCTGCCTGTAGCCTCTCCAACCCAAACATTTTCCTGGCCTGAGAGAAGGACGGTGCTGTTTAGCTGTCCAAGGCATCTAGAGTCTTTGGGTATCTTTCACCTGTGGAAAATGCTCGATCTTCATTCAAACGCAGAGGCGGGACCAGAGACAGACCAGCCTGCAATTTCCTGCTACTGGCAGGTGTGCTGGTCCCCCACCATGGTCCTGCCTCTGGGCATTTTTCATTGAGGCAGGATTAGGGTGGTGGGGGTGGGGTTTGATGCAGCGGGTAGCCCATTAGGCAGTTAAAGGCCTATTAAAGCCTCTCTGCACACGCTGATTAGGATTTTCTAATTGGTATGTGGGACCCCCTGCTGATGCCGAATCATGGCTGAGTGATAGAGCCAGTCTCCTAGTAGCAGACCAGGGGGTTCCATCAACTGGGAAACCGGCCCCCACCACCACTCCCCCACAGCCCTGCCAGTCATCCAGTGGAGGGGTTGCTCCTCAGTGATGACAGCCTGGCAAGCTGTCATTTATAAATTTATAAAAGCTCTTCAGAGGGTGGCTCCATCTTGAGCTGCCTTCTCTTTCATTGATAGCTTCCACCTCTCATTGATAGGGCTTCCGATCTCTGTGTGGAGGGCCTCCTATTGGACCTCCAGCCTTGGGAGGCCATCCTCCATCCTTAACTGGATGGAACTCCTTAAAAGTTGCTCTTTGTGGGTTCCTGGCCTGTATTTCCTCCCAACAATGGTATTGGATTCCACAAATGAAAACCAAGCCCCACCTCTCCATGGAACCTCAGGTGTGTAAATATTGTCTGTGCTAACAAACATTCCGCCACTCTGCTGTAGCTCTGAGTCATTTGGCAAAGATGTTTAAACAGCAAACACAACAATGGTCTCCTACAGCACACTCAGAATTAAGAGCTTCATGATCACCTGGTTAGATTCCTAATTCATCTTAACGCAAGAGAGATGATGGGAGTCAATGATTTTCCAAAACAAGGCACTTGTGATGTTGAAAGATGTTGACATAAAGAATTGATACTCGCCTGTGAGCTTGATTCCAAATAAGCAGAATTTTATGGTCCCCGCCGGGGGATTTGCAGGCAAAGGGACCAGTAAAATTCCCTGGGTGACGTTCCTGCTGTCCTCCCACCTACCCGACTGGTCTGAAATTTTTCATTGAATTGGAGAGGCCTAGGGCGGCCCAGGGGGAAAGCCCGTGAAGGTCACCCCGCTCGGTCCTCGGGTGGGAAGCGGGGGGGGTTGGGTCACCTCCCTCATTGGTCCCCTATCCACATCAGGTGCACCTCCCTCCCCCACCCCCTGCAAGGTCTCCCCATCCATGGGTGCTCCCTCCCTCCCTGACCTCTCCATCAAGAGCCCCACCCCTCTCCCTAGGTTTCACCTTTCTTCCCTGCCGTAAGACCACCCCCCACCTCCTCCTCCCCCCCCCCCCCCTCTCCCAAGGATCCGGGGATTGTCTGTAGTCCCAGTCCTGACCACTGCTGCTGCAAGTGCGCGGGGACTACAAAACTGCTGGCCAGTCCAATTGGCCAGCAGCTCTCTGAGGCAGGACCTCCACCCGAATGAGGGGCGGGAGTATACTCTCTAGCCAATTGACCCTCCTTGGTGGGTCAGGAAACCCAACCATTCTAAAAATCGTGCCTCAAGTCTTCTGGGTGTGAAGATGCCTTTTTTATCCCTGGTTTCCTCACAAGACCATTCCTGTCAACTTGCAAACCAGCTAAAAATTGCAAATGGGTGTCAAAATTGGTGATGTTATGATGACTGGCAGGTGCTCATTGTTTCTTTAGAAATTACAAGGCACAGAATAGAACCCAGAGAAAAATTATGGTGCAAAAAGAGGCCATTCAGCCCGTCTGCGCCGGCCAAAAAGAGATAAAAGAAACTAGCCACTCATTTTAATCCCACTTTCCAGCACCTGCTCCACAGCCTTGCAGGTTACAGCACTTCTGATGCAGATCTAGGTACCTTTTAAATGAGTTGAGTGTTTCAGCCTCAACCACCAACTTAGGCAGTGAATTCCAGAGGCCCACCACCCTCTAGGTGAAAAAGTATTTCCTCATGTCCCCTCTAATCCTTCTACCAATCACCTTAAATCTATGCCCCTTATTAACTGACACCTCAACTAGGGGAAACAGTCTTTCCTGTCTACCCTATCTAGGCCCCTCATAAGTTTGTGCACCTCAAATAGGTCATCGCTTAGCTTCCTCTGTTCTAAGGAAAGCAACCCCAGCTTATCCAATCTCTCCTCATAGCTGCAATTTTCAAACCCTGACAACATTCTTGTAAATCTCCAGAGCAATTATGTCCTTCCTGTAATATGGTGACCAGAACTGTACACAAAATTCCAGCTGTGGCCTAACCAGTGTTTTATACAGTTTCATCATTACATCCCTGTTTCATATTCAATACCTCGTCCAATAAAAGAAAGCATTCCATATGCTTTCTTGTCCACCTCCCCTGCCATCTGCAAGGACCTGTGGACATGCACTCCAAGGTCCCTCACTTCCTCAACCCTTCTCAATAACTTCCCGTTTATTGAGTATTCCCTTGCTTTGTTTTCCCTCCCCAAATGCATTACCTCACACTTTTCTGGATTGAATTCCATTTGCCACTTCTCCGCCCACTCAGCCAAACCATTGATATCATTCTGGGGTCAACAGCTGTCCTGTTCCTACCAACTACAAGGCCAATTTTTGTGTCGCCTGCAAATTTCCCAATGATGCCTCCCACATTTAAGTCTAAACCATTCGTATATGCAACAAACAGCAATGAGGCAAACCGCATAGATGCATTTAAAAAGAAGTTGGCCAAGTACGTGAAGGAGAAAGGTGAAGATTATGTTGATAGGGTTGAAGAAAGATGGGAGGAGGCTCTGGTGGATAAACACTAGCATAGGTCAGTTGGGCCGATGGCTAGTTTTTTTGCTACAAATTCTGTATAATTCTACATCATATCCTAACACCTGGCAGCATAGTTTTTTTTAACCACAGAAAGCTTCCTTTGGTGCTTTTTTTAATTCATTTACAGGATGTTGGTGTCGCTGGCTAGGCCAGCATTTATTGCCCTTGAGAAGGAGATGGTGAGCTGCCTTCTTGAACTGCTGCAGCCCCTGTGTTATGGGTACACTCACAATGCTGTTAGGGAAGGAGTTCCAGGATTTTGACCCAGAGACAGTGAAGGAACAGCAATATATTTCCAAGTCAGGATGGTGAGTGGCTTGGAGGGAACTTCCAGGTGGTGGTGTTCCCATGTAGCTACCGCCCTTGTCCTTCTGGATGGTAGTGGTCGGGGATTTGGAAGGTGCTGCCTAAGGATATTGGTGAGTTTCTGCAATGCACCTTGTAGATGGTACACACAGCTGCCACTGTTCCTTTGGCGTGTTCCAATGATCTGTATTAACCTTAATTGCACCAGTATGACATTTCAGCTTTCCACTCCAGCTGTCCTTATGGGTTCTGAATGCGATTACTAATTTGTGCTGAATTATAGGGGTATTTGTGTTATGGACTTGTGCTCAACAGGAACCATGTTGAGGTTGCCCATCCTTGTTTCACATGGGACCCATAGTCAGCAGAGTGGCAATGGTCAGACGGCAGGTTGCCTAAACATCTTGTTCAAAGGGTATCTTGGATGACATGAAAGAGAAAAAAAAGGTATAGAGTGTCAGCATTGTGTAGATGCAGTTTTTGAAGGATATGCACTTAATTTGGGTTTCTTATCAAAACATTCAGAACCACATGCTTCCTCAAATCCAGCAGAATTGGCAGCTTTATGAATTTTCGTTTATGCTCAAATGATGGGTTTGATTCCCCTCCAAGGTTCACTTTCAATGCTCTGCAAGATCTAAATCAAGGATATGTAAATAATTTTCCTGAAAGTCCATTATCAAAAGCCAGCCTGGGATCTGGTGTCCTCTTATTTAATCTGCCCTCAGATTATTAATTATACAAGAATGAACCCAATGATTACCATATCTGTAATTGAACTTGATCTTGATCTAACACCAAAGATGGCAAGCTCTGCCGTGTAAGTTTTGGTAACACATTAAATTATCTATGCACATTATTAATGCTAATTTCCTACATTATTATCACTAGCTATACTGTTGGTCCAGTATCATTCTGACTAGTTACATGCTAGATTCTTTGTCAATACCAGATAAACCTGACCACAAAAATTGTAACCCCCATCATAAAACTGCTTTAAAAAGCATTGACCTTGACCTGGAACATTGAATAAAGCAAGGCTGACTGACTTAGTTTGGAGCTTAAGGCGATTCTTTAAAAGCAACATTAGTCTGAAGCCATTCTGCCTGCTTTGGGGATTCAGGTGGACTTTAAGGATCCCATGACACTATTCAAAAAGTGTGTTTCCTGGCCAACATTTGTCCTTCAACCAATACTAACATTCGTTCATCCGATTGCTGTTTGTGAGATCGCTGTGTGTGCAAAATGTCTCTGTTTCTCCACGTAACAACAGTTATTACACTTCAAAGTCATTCATGGGGCAGAATTTTTCGTGCCCATTGGCATCAGGCATCAGTGTGTGTGAGCGGATAATATGGTGGGAAGGCCAAAAATCGGTTTCACGCTGTCATAAAACCAGTTTGTAATCGTCCGCTCCGCCCATCAATGATAGGCCATGTTTCCCGCCGCCACATGTCGGGAGCTTCATTTCCATACATCTGCATATCATTCTTCTAAGCTCCAGTGAATACTGGCCTAGTCGGCCCAATCTCTCCTCATATAACAGTCCTGCCGTCCTAGGAATCAGTCTGGTGAACCTTCACTGCACTCCCTCTATGGCAAATATACCCTTTCTTAGGTTAGACCAAAACTGCACACAATATTCCAGGTGTAGTCTCACCAAGTCCCTATACAGCTGCAGTAAAACATCCTTGCTCCTGTACTCAAGCCCTCTCGCAATGAAGGCCAACATACCACTTGCCTTCTTAACTGCTTGCTGCACCCGCATGGTCGCTTTCAGTGATTGGTGTACAAGAACACCAAGGTCCCTTTGTACATCAACATTTCCCAATCTATCACCATTTAATTAATACTGTTCCATTCTGTTTTTCCTACCAGAATGGATAACTTCACACTTATCCACATTATACTGCATCTGCCATGTATTTGCCCACTGACTCAGCCTGTCTAAATTGCCTTGAAACCTCTTAACACGCTCCTCATCGCTCACATTCCCACCAAGTTTCATGTCATCAGCAGACTTGGTTCCCTCATCCAAATCATTGATATATATTGTGAACAGCTGGGGCCCAAGCACTGATCCCTGTGGTACCCCACTAGTCACCCCCTGCCACTCCAAAAAAGACCCATTTATCCCTACTCTGTTTCCTGTCTGCTAACCAATCTCAATCCATGCTAATATATTATCTCCAGTCTCATGTGCTTTAATTTTACATGCTAAACTCTTAAGTGGGACTTTAGCAAAAGCTTTCTGAAAATCCAAATACACCACATCCACTGGTTCTCCCCTATCTATTCTGTTAGTTACGTCATCAAAAAACTCCAGTAGGTTTGTCAAACATGATTTTCCTTTCATAAATTCATGTTGACTTTGTCTACTCTCGTTGGTATTTTCTAAGTGTCCTGTTTATAATAGACTAGCCTTTTCTCTACTACTGATGTTAGGCTAACAAGTCTGTAATTCGCTCCTTTTCTCCCTCTCTCCTTTTTTAAATAGTGGGGTTACATTTGCCACCCTTCAACCTGCTGGGACTGTTCCAGAATCTACAGAATTTTGCAAGATGACAACCAACACATCCACTATTTCCATGGCCGCGACCTTTAGTACCCTGGGATGTAGATTATCGGGCCCTGGGGATTTATCGGCTTTCAGTCCCATTAATTTTTCTAGCACTGTTGTTTCAGTAATACTAATTTTCTTCAGTTCCTCCTCCTCACTAGACCCTTGATTCCCTAGTATTTGTGGGAAGTTATTTGTGTCCTCCTCCATGAAGACAGAACTAAAGTAGTTGTTTAATTGCTCTGCCATTTCCTTATTCTCTATTATAAATTCTCCTGTTTCAGACTGTAAGGGACCTACATTTTTCTTCAATATAATCTTTTTCTTTTTATATACTTATAGAAGCCTTTACAGTCCACTTTTTCTTTTTATATACTTATAGAAGCCTTTACAATCCACTTTTTTGCTCCTTGTAAGTTTACTCTCATACCTTATTTTTTCCCTCTTTAATCAATCTCTTGGTCCTCCTTTGCTGAATTCTAAACTGTTCCCAATCCTCAGGCTTGCTACTTTTTCAAACAAATTTACATGACCCCTCTTTGGATCTAATACTATCCTTAATTTCTTTTGTTAGCTATGGTTGGGCCTCTTTTGCAGTTGTGTTTTTGTGCCAAAAAGGAATGTATATCTGTTGCATATGTTCGCTCCTAAAATTTTCACCATTGTCTATCCTTTTAATGTAGTTCCCCAATCTATCTTAGCCAACTCATACCTCATATCTTCGCAGTTTCCTTTGTTAAGATTTAGGACCCTAGTTTCAGATCGGACTACTTCACTTTCCACCCTAATGAAGAATTGTATCACGTTATGGTCACTGTTCCCTAAAGGACCCCGTACAACAAGATTATTAATTACAAATACAGGATAGCCTGTTCCCTAGTTGGTTCCTCAACATACTGGTCTAAGAAAAATCTCATACACACTCCAGAAATTCATCTGACACAGTATTATTGCTAATTTGGTTTGCCTAGTCTATATGTAAATTAAAGTCACCCATGATCACTGTAACACCCTTGTTACGTGCATCTCTAATTTCCTGTTTAATGCCATCCCCTACCTTATCACTACTGTTTGGTGGTCTATGGACAACTCCAACTAATGTTTTCCGCCCCTTGTTGCTTCTTAGCTCTACCCAGACTAACTCTACATCTAGATTTTCTGAGCCAATATCCTCTCTCACTATCGCACTGATTTCATCCTTAACTAACAATGCCACACCACCTCCTTTTTCTTTTTGCCTATCCGTCCTAAATATCGGGTACCCTTGGATAATCGGTTCCCAGCCTTGGTCATTCTGCAGCCATGTCTACTTAATCGCAATCATATTGTACCTGTTTGCATCTATTTGCACTGTTAATTCATCTAACTTATTGTGAATGCTCCGTGTATTCGACTTTTAAAATTTTTACACATTTTTTTGTACTATGACCCTGTTTGCTGCTAGCCCTTGTTTCCTCTGCCTTCCACTTTTGCTTTCTACTCTTCTGTCTTTCATTCCTATCTTTGTTTCCCTCTCTTGTGTCTCCCCGTGCAGGTTCCCATCCCCCTGCCAACCTAATTTAAACCCTCCCCCACAGTATTAGCGAATACCTCTTTGAGGATACTGATCCCGGTCCTGCTATGTTGTAATCCGTCCAGCTTGTACAGGCCCCATCTTCCCCAGAATCGATCCCAATGCCTCAGGAATCTAAATCCCTCCCTCCTACACCATTTGTACATCTGGTCTATTATCCTATTTCTGACCTCGCTAGCACGTGGCACAGGGAGTAATCCTGAGATTGCTACCTTTGAGGTCCTGCATTTTAATTTATTTCCTAGCTCCCTATATTCTGCTTTCAGGACCTCATCCCTCTTTTTACCTATGTCGTCGGTACCGATATAGACCACAACCTCTGGCTGCTCCCCCCTCCTTCAGAATGTTCTGCAGCCCCTCGGTGACATCCTTGACCCTGGCACCAGGGAGGCAAAATACCATCCTGGTGTCACGTGTGCAGCTGCAGAAATGTCTACCCATTCCCCTTATGATAGAATCCCCTATCACTATTGCTCTCCCACTCTCCCCGCCCCCCCCAGCTTTGCAGCTGACCACTTGTGGTGCCACGATCTTGACTGTTGCTGCATTCCCCTGAGAAACCATCTCCCCCAGCTGTATCCAAAATACAAAATCTGTTGGGGAGGGAGATGGACCCAGGGGACTCCTGCAATACCTGCCCAGTGCTCCTACTCTGTCTGGCGGTCACCCATTCCCTTTCTGCCTGTGCACTCTTTACCTGCGGTGTGACCACCTCACTGTACGTGCTATCCACAAAGATCTCAAGCTTGCGGATGCTCCACAATGACTCCAAGCGCAGCTCCAACTCTGAAACACGGATTTTGAGTAGCTGCAGCTAGAGACACTTCCTGTACACATGGTCACCCTGGACACTGGAAGTGTCCCTGACTTCCTACATCGCATGGGAGAAGCATTCCACTTGGCAAAGCTGTCCTGCCATGGCTTCCTTAAATTACTCCCTTTACTTTTACTTCCTCTATCTTAGAGAATATTAAGGACAGAAGAAATACTTACCAGGTCCTACTTACCAAGGCCGCAGCTCTTCTTACTGAGGAAAGGTAGAAAATGAAAGAATCACCTCCTTCCCTCTTCGGTGAACTCCCTCTCTCACCAAACTCCAATTGAAGCACTGTAGTGCAGACAAAAGCAGCACTGTAGATGGCTTCCTTTTATGCTGTCTGAATCTAGCTTCTGAAAACCTGTTTAAGCTAGTTAACTAATTTACTAGCTGCAGCTGCAAGCAGAGCCTGTATAACCCCCGTTTTAAAGCTGCACAAAAACTCACCTTCTCCCAACCCAATGAGAGAGGGCAGAGTGAGCCAGTAGGGTGGGAGGGGAAGGGTGAAGGTGCGACGGTAGCAGAAGAAGGGACAGCGAGGGTGGTTGGTGGGGACTTGGAGGCACACACGGACCCTGGGGTGGGAAGGATGAGGTTGGGAAGGTCAGTGTGGATGGGGGTGAGATTCTCAGAAAGATGGTGATTGTGCACGTTCATCTGGATATCGTGGAAAGAAAAGGGTTCTGGCTGGTAGGTGATGGTGGGGAGGTGGAAGGTGATGTTGGGGGGGTTGACAGTGATGGAGGAAAGGATATCAGTGACCGGGGGATGGGAAAGGACGGGGGAGCTAAAGACAAACTTCACCAGTACCGTGCTTCTAAAATCGAAAGTGAAAGGAGCCTCGTGCTGGGCGGGAACTGGTGCTGCATGGGAGTCCAATCAGTGGGTGGGCGGAGATGCAGGTTAGCTCAGAAGGACAACTGAAAGGGAACCCCAGCAGGCAGCATTGAACGTACTTGGGACAGTGAGATGAGTGTGATTGATAAAGGCATCGCGTGCATGCGAGAGTGCTTGCACGAAGCTCAAAGGCCCTGCCCATACACACTTCTCCCTCCAGAATCACTCGTGGGCCGGCTACATGCAGCTGAACTGCTAGTGCGTGGGGAAGGGGTGGGTGAATGCAGGGGGAGGACTCGCATAGCCTGTAAATGATGCTGAAAGACACCATTACATGTTATTCAGTGAAAGTGAATATGTTTTCAGATTATTGTGACAAAATGTGTTCACCCATGCAACCACTTGTGATCGGAAATTATTAACTTTTCTATCACTTCTAGGTGCTGCCTTGACATCCGCAGCAGGGGTGGAGACTGCCTGTGCAATGATTGGCCCTGTTGCCTCCAATGACTTCTGCGTGCATCCTCTGGAGAGCTGAGGCCTTGAGGTTTCATTGGCTGTCCTCCTGTGGGCTAGCTGCTCTCTCTGTAGTGACAGAGATTGAGGTTGAGGGGGTTCCAGGCAAAGGGGACTCAGAGGAAAAGGACAGCTTCTGAGATTCCTGAGTGGATGACTCAGGGATGTCCAGCTGCCGCTCCCCCTCCCTTTGGGTGCCCGAGGGCCCTGGCCTGACTCTTTGAGGGGTAGGAGCATCTGGAGGGATGTCGAGGTGCCCCATTTCCCCCTCGCGTCGCAGCTGCAGGAACTCACCCAAGGCTACTGTAATGGAGTGCAGATCTGCGAGCATATCCACGTTCTGCTGGACCAGGGTCTCCAGGCATCTGCCTTCCTTCCCATGGAGACCTCCATACGTGCACATGTGGGCACCACTTCATCAGAGAGCAGGCGGACGTACTCCAACTCATGTGCACTCTGAGAGCTTCGAACAGTTTTGCATAACAAAAACAGAATTACCTGGAAAAACTCAGCAGGTCTGGCAGCATCGGTGGAGAAGAAAAGAGTCGACGTTTCGAGTCCTCACGACCCTTCAACAGTTTTGCATGATGTTCCCCACCTTCTACTGACTCTCTACGATTAGTTGAAAGGCCTACCTCACAGATGCCTCTTCCTCAGCAGTCCTCCGAATGCCGTGGAGCTAGGCTGAACCTGCCTCCCTCTGCTACGGACACGTGTCCATGTGATCACCAGATTGTGAACCTGATCCTGCTCTAGATCTCGATCCCACCAAGGTGTGTGTCTCTGTGCTTGTGCAGGGTGTGGGTAAGCGCTGTGACAGGCTTCCTAGCTGCTTATTTCCAGCTCTTAAATGGAGGAGGTGTCGTCTTGGCTGGAGGTGAGGACCTGGATGGAGCTGAGGGACTGGCTGGCTAAGGATGTCGGTCACTTGGCAGAGCTCCCTGTGAACCAAGGTAGAGATCATTAGTGCATGGCAGCAGAGTCGAAAGCAGCACCGAGAGCACTCACCGTTGCATTGAGAGAGGGACGACTTGGTGCAGGATCCTCAGTGGGTGTTCGGCACCGGCCTCACCGTCGTCACAGGCATGGTCCATGTCCTCACCAGTTAGCGCGATGGCACGCTCCTCAAAAGTGAGTGAGGGGTCTAATGTGGGCCACTCCACCCCTGGTCTGGAACCTCTCTCTGCTGCTGTGAGCCAGCTTTTCCTGCCTGAAAACAGGTGGAGAGAATGTGAGCAGGGCACATGGCACTGCATGGAATGTTTGTGTGGTGGGCAGAGCTATGGACGGGATGAGGACGCTAGCTCGAGAGGATTTGAGCCGGATGGAGATGTGAGGGTGTGTGCGAGAATTAGTTGTCAAGATGTCTATAATGTTATTGGAAATTATTTTAAAATACTGTGTGTGTGCGCGCATGCGCGTGCGTGTGTTCATTTGCATTTTTCTTTAAACAAAGTATTGTAGTTTGGGTTCAAAGAGAGGGAGCGGAATATTACGCCTAGCCAGCTGAAGCTCAGAAACGGTGTGTATGTTTATTTTCCCCAAGGATTACTAATAAAGTGGGTATTATGAAAAGGTCTCATTATTAGAAGAGGTAAAGTTCAAAAGATGTAGTGATACAATGAAAATTTGCATTCAAAGAGGAAATATGTATAAAGGAAGAGAAGGTTGTTGGTGAAAAGGGGAGGGATTCTAAGATCTAAGCCTCCCGCCTGTAAGCCTCAAGCTGCTGTCTGCAAGGAGCCAGAGCTGAAATAAACTGATTTTGAATGCGACTGTTCAGAGTGTGCTTTGCCAGGAGTCTGTTTAAATGTGTTTTACTGTTGCTTTAATGGAGGTGTAACTGGGAGTCAGATTAATTAAGGGATTTTTATTGTTATTATAGTAGTAATTTTGTAGATATTTGTATGTGCTTACAATCTTTCTTGTATTAATAAATGTTTAATTTAGTTTTATAAAAACGCCTTGAGACTCAGTGGTCTTATTACTACTGAATTCAAAGCCTGCATCTTGAAACATACAAATTGCAAAAATTGGTTATGACAGTTGTTTCAAGTTTCCTTCTGGGATTTGAACGGCTCAGCATTTACTATCAGCTATGTCATAATATAGTGGTGTTGTCCCTTGAGGTGTGAGATCCCTGTGGATGTGTGATGGATTTGTGAGTACGTGAGTTGAGTGATGAGAAGAGTGACGACCTGGCGGAACTGATGAGACCATTCAACCATTCACCCTCTTTCTGCACTGGGTGACTGTCCTCTTATGCAGGGCCGCTGCCACCGCCTCCCATGCTGGATTGGTGACCTTGCTTGCTGGCCTTTGCCCAGAGCTGGAGTAGAGGACTTCACGGTGGGCCTCCACTGTGTCCAGTAGGCGCTCGAGGGAGGCGTTGCTAAATTTGGGGGCAGCTTGTTTCCTCCCTTTGGCATCCTTCAGCTTTCAGCAGTTTCCTATCCCTTGAAGACAGCTAGCTCTTTGCAGGGGCCGCCTTTAAACATGCGCCCAGTTTACTGAAGGCTGGATGTGACAGCGGGGCGGGTGAATGAGAGGCCGCCCTGCCAGCGACCCTGCGTCTTTCCCTGGAATGCATGATTAATGAGGCGGGATTGGGACAATACACGTGAAAAGCCGCCATTACGGGCAACGGATAAAACATCCTTTTTCCTGCCTGCTACCACACTTAGTGCAAATCTGGAATGATTCCGTTAATGGTGTGTGAAATCATTTGAGAGAGTTCAGAGAAATATAATGACCTGTTATATAAATACAAGTTATATATAAAATCACTTTCTGGGTTTTTGTTAGAATAAGTCTAATTTGATAATTTTTCAATGAATCAACAGGGACAGTGAAATATATAAAGCCATTAAAAATTCAAACCACATTTAACAAATATTACATTGCTATAATCATACAATATATAAAATGTGTTTATGTTTTACATAAAAATGTTAGATTGTCTGAAAATATAAAATGTTCATAACCAAATGCGAATCATCAGGTTGACAGTAACTTGCTCACACTTGGCTGGAGGTGCTGAAAGTTGTAATAAATCCTCTGTTTCTATTCACACAGGGGGGACTGGTCCCTCGTCCGATGCTGGCTGGGGATGTATGCTGCGCTGTGGACAGATGATCCTGGCACAAGCATTAATATGCAAACACCTAGGGATAGGTGAGTCTTAATGGTAACCACTCATTTCAAAAACCTGAACTATATAGAAGTTGAGCTAGATGAGTGTCACGTTGTTGGAACACCAGCTTTGGGATTGGGTGTACTCCCAAGGAGACACCCTCTTTCACCACTTTCCAGAGGATAAAAATAATCCCTATCAGATCTTTTAAATTACTTAAGAGTAGATTACCCTGTCTCACATAAGGATCTGATTAATGCAAAAGAGGCAAAATTAGAAATCAGTTCATTGTCAAAGGAGACTATAGTTATCCACAACCTTACTATGAGTAATTCATTAACTTCATAATCTTGTCCCTTACTGAAGCTTTCCCTGCCTGAATATACTTCACATCACCTGCCTTTTTAAAAATTCGTTTATGGGATGTGGGTATCACTGACAAGGCCAATGTTTATTGTCCTTGAAAAGGTAGCAGTGAGCTGCTGCCTTTAATTGCTTGGCTCTTGAATTGTTGCAGTCCATGTGGTATAGGTACATCCAGAGTACTGTTAAGGGGGGTGCTCCAGGATTTTGACTAGTGACAGTGAACAAACAGCAATATAGATCCAAGTTAGGATGGTGTGTATGACTTGGAGAACTTGCAGCTGGTGGTGTTTTCAAGCCATTGTGTTGGTGACGTGTCAACAAACCATATCCTGGTCTCTCTCCTTACTCCCTGACACCACCTCCTCTTTTGAACACCTTCCCTAGTTCTGGCCATTGCCCTTTAAAAACCCCCCAACCCTGTTATCAACCTTACTCTGAGTCTTTTATCAAGAAATATTCCATGTTACTTCCCTCAGTCTTGGTACTGTGTGACTCCTCAAGCAGAATGGCGCAGATGGCTCCCGCCCACCCCTGGAAGTAAAGTCGGCGCCAGCCCGCCCCACAGCCAAAACATGCTGTGCGCAGGCTAAATAGGGGAAGTGTGGGACTTCTACCCCTCACTGGGGAAGAAGTCCCACCCTCCGGAGCTGCCAGCCAATCCAATTGGCCAGCAGCTCCATCAGTCCCAGGAGCGCCACGAGCGCATTAGTGGGCGCTGCCAGGACTGCAACAAGGAACACGAAGAAGACCCATGGGGTCCCGGAGTAACGTAAGTCCGGGGTCTTGGGCAGGGAGAGTTTGGGCAGGTTAGAAAGGGGTCAGGGAGGTGGGGTGCTGTGTTTAATGGGGGCAAGTGGGTAGGAAGAAAGGGGGTGGTTCTATCTTGGGGGACTACCCACTATCTGCAAAGGCACCCCACAAAGATAATACCCCCCATTTCCTTCCCATTCTTTGTAAAAATTTTTTAAAAAGCGACCTGCCCACTTCAGCCTAACTGCCCACACCAACTGTTTTATGGCATGGGCAGCGTATTATCGGGGTCAATTGGCTTGATAATAAGCCTAATTTATCCTTAATTATCTATTTAAATATGGCGAGTCAACTGCCAATTTCAGTGCCCCCCCGCCCCCCCCCTCCCCCCATGTATTATGGGGGTGAACAGGAAGGTGGTGGGGTGCCCCCCTTGCCAAAAACACACAACATGTATCTAAAATACAGCCCCTCATCTTCTGTGATTTTAGTCTTCATTTCAACTCACCTTTCCCTTTCTCATCTGATTACACTCCCTCCTGTACTCCCATAAGCTCCTGCTTCATACAACCTACCAAAGTTCACAGCCACTCCCTTGACATTACCGTAGGCAAGGCCATCTCCAATCACTTTCTTGTGTCCCTCATCAGCTGTGGGATGAAACATTTAAGTTATGAAGAGAGGTTGGATAGACTTGTGTTGTTTTCGTTGGAGCAGAGAAGACTGAGGGGCGACCTGATCGAGGTGTACAAGATTATGAGGGGCATGGATAGGGAGCAGCTGTTCCCCTTAGTTGAAGGGTCAATCACAAGGGGACATAAATCAAGGTGAGGGGCAGGAGACTTAGGGAGGATGTGAGGAAAAACATTTTTACCCAGAGGGTGGTGACGGCCTGAAATGCGCTGCCTGGGAGGGTGGTGGAGGCAGGTTGCCTCACATCCTTTAAAATGTACCTGGATGAGCACTTGGCACGTCATAACATCCAAGGCTATGGGCCAAGTGCTGGTAAATGGGATTAGGTAGGTCAGGTGTTTCTCACGTGTCGGTGCAGCCTCGATGGGCTGAAGGGCCTCTTCTGCACTGTGTGATTCTGTATTCCCTTAGTCCCTTCCAAATCCACTTCCTTCTGTGCCACTCCTTGGAGAACTCCAACTCTTCCCCTTCCACAACAAGAGTCACTTGCAGTTGCACTTTCAAGTTTCCAGCTGTCTAACCTTTGGCCTCCGTCCACCATGATATTTCGGCAGCTGTCGATATGCTCAACTACTTCCTCACATCCATTTTTAAATGCCTTTGTTTCGAGTAAACCCTTATTCTCTCTGATCCTGATCTTTCTCTTGGCATGGTCCCTCTTTATTCCTTCAAGTCTACAGGGTTTAGTTATAAGCATATTTGGCACACAATTAGCTTAATCATCTGTCACCGGCATCCAGCATTATTGGGCATTGCCTTTCTCTGCTAAAACCTCTTAGTAATCCAGGATCATCCTAGAAAATATAGATATCTCCAGAGTAAGGAGCATTCCAGCTTCTTTTCTCCACTGTCCCTTTTACCCTTCTCCCCTACTCTATCTACCCACATCCCCAACAATTGCAAGGAGCTCATGCACTTCTCTGCAATAAGATTGAGACCATCTGTTCAGTTGCCTGTGCTGCACCCCCAGTGTCGTTCTCTATTTTCTCTCTCATTTCCCCTTCAAACTCATCTTTTCCACAAAATCCAGCTCCTACCTTCGAACCTGTTCCCACTAAACTGCTGATCACCCAACTTCCCTTCCTGGCCCCCATGATAAATATTGTAAATAATTCACTCCTCGCATACCAGAACCCTCACTTCCTACAGTCATCATTCCCCCTCAAAAAAAACACCCTCGAATCCTCTATCCTTGCAAACTAGATCCATCTATTCCTCTCAAAAATCCTTTATTGACTCCCAAATCTGTACCCACCTTTCTTACCATTCCATATTTTCATCTCTTCAATCTTCCACAGCACTAAAACTAATCAACGTCATAAGTATCATTCTATTTGACTGTGGTGTAGTATCCTACTTTATCCTTCACAACCTTGCAGCCTTAGACACAGTCAACTACACCATTCTCCTCCAGTGCCTTTCTTCCATTGTCCAATTCAATAAGACTGTGCTCACTTGGCTCCACTTTCATCCATCCAGTCGTAGCCAGAGAATTTTTGGCAATGTCTTCTCTTCCTGTCCCTGCACCATGAACATGGGATTCCACAAAGGATCTATCTGTGACCCCCTCTTCCCTAGCTGCATGCTGCTGGGATCAAGTTTCACATGGATGCTGATGACACTCAGCTCTACCTCCGTTACCTCTCTTTATCTGTCCACTGCCTCTTTGTTGTCAGACTGTTTGTCCAACATTTGGTCCTGTGTGAGCCACATTTTCCTCTGTTAAAGATTGCAAAGACCAAAGCCATTGCCTTTGGACCTACCGCTAACTCATTTTTTAAAAAATTGAGTATTTTGTTTCAAACTGTAAGTAATGTCACAACTGGAGAAGCTGTTCTGAAATGTTGTGATGCATGATACCGTTTAAGTTACTCAATCAGGTTAATGACTGATATCTCAACTGATGTTAAGTCAGTTGCTTCGCACTGCCTGGCTGATTAACCCCTCCCAGCCAGCATCTTGTATTATTAAGTGTCTTTAATGATATGAATTCAACTGCCTTCCATAGTTTATTCTGTGTAAAATTAAGAAAAGCTATTTTCCCAAACTGCCATTGGTTTATAATGCATTTATCCAGCTGTCAGATTCAGGACAGTGTTCATTACCGTGCCCTACTGATGTTAATTAAGATTCACCAACAGTCAGGGCCAAATAATCCTTCTTGGCTGATTTTTCCTTACCAGCTATTCTGTTTTAAACAGAAATACTGAAACTAGTGGGTTTTATAGTTAATACTTTACAAATAGCTTTTAAACAGAGGGTAATCAGTCTTTTATTTTGAATTAGTATTTTTATATGCATATATATGCTTTAGTTGATTAATTGAATGGTATTGTTGTAGATTGGCGATGGGAGAAAGGCAAATGGCAGCCTGAGCAGTATCACCGCATTCTGCAGTGTTTTCTGGACAGGAAGGACAGCTGTTACTCAATTCATCAAATGGGTAAGTGAAACAACATTTTTTTTTTGAACAACAGTAAATCTATAAGAAAAAATATATTGGACAATTGCTGCCCCTTCCAAAAATATGAAAACACTAACTGTTAACATCGAGGTGTCCTTAACACTTTTTTTTCTTTTCCAAATTGAAATTGTCTGGTATTGCATGCTGTAGTTCTGGTCACAGTTCTGGAACTGCAGCTTGAGAAGTGGAATCCTTTCATAAAGCAGCACCTGTTGTGGATGTGGGTTGTGGGTTAGGGTTGTAGCACACGACATAATTTGATAACAGTTTTCTGTGTGACTGTAACCTTGGCGATCACTGCTCCTTGGACAGCTGGAGGTAACAGCATCTCTTACCTGTGTATTCTTGGGTGGGGTACTGGTGGAAACTGTGTGTGTCACATGCTGTTTCTTTACAGCCAGGATAGTTAGAATATGGATCTCAGCTACAGATGGTTGCTGATGCAGAATCAATTATTTTAAAAACAAAATGAGGTAGTTGACTGAAAGAGAAGAATGTTTAAAGGGCATAGAGATTGAAGAGAAGGGTGGGATTAGATTAGGGGGCATATGTGAAGGAAACCACTGTTTTACTAGCATGGAGTGGTGTATTTCTGGATCAGTCAAGTTTTTCCTCACATAATGATCACCCAATCTTAGTGGGAGGCATCAAACAGATTGTGTATTGAGAGAAAGACAGCACTGGACTGCATGTCATGTCGTACTGTTAAGTGCTTGACTCAAGCAGATGCTTTGGAGCTGACCATTTTCCCACTCTGTTGAGGAATGATGTTCATGTGCACATGGTGGATAGGTGGGTGGGTAGTGGGGAGGAAAATGGGAGAAAAGTAAATGCTTCCTTTGGGACCTGAGCAAAGAAGGCTCCTGTCTATACTGGCAACAGCCCTTCCTTCAGTATAAGGAGGAGAAGAAAGGAAGGACAGCTGTTACTCAGTTCATCAAATGGATAAAGGAAACAACATTTTTTTAACAACAGTAAATCCATCAGTGAGAATATATTGGACAATTGCTCCGCCCTCCAAAAATAAAGATAAAAATATGAAAACACTACTTTAACATCGGGGTGTCCTTAACATTTTCTTCTTTTCCAAATTGAAATCATCTGATATTGCATGCTGAAGTTTGGAACTCCTTATTCCTCTGAGCAGCATTTGTTTTTGTAGCAGTCCAATGTATTCTAACCCAGAAGGAAAAAACAGATCGGACCAGTACCCTTTTTCCCAGTTTTTACTGTTTTCTCCTTCTGGGAAATTAACATTGCACTGTGAATATTTTTGGGAGGTTTTGCGTCAATAGTTATTGACATGCTCAGAACTAGGTGCATGCAAGACAGCTAATATACAATGCCCTGACAAGTTAGTCAGAGGATTAGTCACCTTGCTACCACCACTGACCGTGATGTGGCGCTTTATAACCCTGAGACAATCGGACATCACCTGATCCTACAACTAGCTCACTGTGGGAAGTTGAATTTGAGCATCGTTCACGGCATTGGCATGAACCCTAAGTTCTAGATGTGAATCTGGTTTCTCACTAAGTAAGAGTTAGAGGCAGGATGACCAACTGGTCCAGAATTTTCGGGATTGTCCAGTAACTGGGCTTTGTCATGTGTTCTGGGGGTTTTGAGCCCAGGACACTGTTTTTCCCAAATTAGCAATGTCGGAGCTTTATGCAGTACTCTGGATCCAATCTGACCGAAGCACAGAGTTGGACTGAGTCAATTAACATCCAAACTTAAGATAAAGGCAAAATACTGCGGATGCTGGAAATCTGAAACAAAAACAAAAAATGCTGGAAAATCTCAGCAGGTCTGACGGCATCTGTGGAGAAAAAGACAGAGTTAACGTTTCAAGTCCGTATGACTCCTCTTTAGAGCTACAGGGAAGTAGAGATGTGGTGAAATTTATACCGTTTAAGGGGGGTGGAACAGGTGAATCTGGATCGAAGGCCAGCGATAGGTGGAGGCAAAGGAGAGATTGCAAAAGATGCCGTAAACAAAAGGTCAAAGGATTGTTAATAGTGGTGGTACTGGCTAAAGGAGGTGCTAATGGTGACATTAAGAGTGGAAAGCAGAATGTGATAATGGCTGGACCAGGGTAAGCGCTTTGGAAAGTGACAGATGGCCCTAGTGGGAGTGGGGTGGGGTAGGGGGAAGGGATGGTGGTGGGAAAATAGATCGAAAATAGGCTAAAATCTGGGGATAAAATAATGAATAAAAATGCAAATAAATTTACAAAATAATAATAATGAAAATAAGTGGAAAAAAATAAGTAAAAATCAAAAAATAAAAATGAATATAGAAAAAAGGGGGATCAAAAAGTGGGGGGACGGAGGAGAGAGTTCATGGCCTGAAGTTGTTGAACTCAATGCTAGGTCCAGAATGCTGTAAAGTGCACCAATATTCATTACAAGCCCACTGACTCCCACAGCTACCTCAACTACAGCTCCTCACACCCTGCTTCCTATAAGGACTCCATCCCATTCTCTCAGTTCCTTCGCCTCCGTCACATCTGTTCCGATGATGCCACTTTCCAAAACAGTGCTTCTGACATGTCTTCCTTTTCCCTTAACCGAGGTTTCCCACCCACGGTGGATGACAGGGCCCTCAACCGTGTCCGGCCCATCTCTCGCGCCTCTGACCTCACACCTTCCTCTCCTTCCCAGAACCATAACAGGGTCCCCCTTGTCCTCACTCTTCCCCATTCCTCCGCATTCAAAAGATCATCCTCCGCCATTTCCGTCAACTCCAGCATGATGCCACCACCAAACACATCTTCCCTTCACCCCCCTATCGACATTCCGTAGCGACCGTTCCCTCCGGGACACCGTGGTCCATCACCCCATACACCTCAACCCCCTCCCATGGCATCTTCCCATGCCAGAAGGTGTAACACCTGCCCCTTTACTTCCCCCCTCCCCACCATCCAAGGGCCCAACACTCCTTTCAAGTGAAGCACTTGCACTTCCCTCAATTTAGTCTACTGCATTCGTTGCTCCCAATGCGGTTTCCTCTACATTGGAGAGACCAAACGCAGACAAGGTCTTTGGTCTGTCCGCAAGCATGACCCAGACCTTCCTGTCGCTTGCCATTTCAACGCACCATCCTGCTCTCATGCCCACATGTCCGTCCTTGGCCTGCTGCAATGTTCCTGTGAAGCTCAACGCAAACTGGAGGAACAGCGCCTCATCTTCCGACTAGGCACTTTACAGCCTTCCGGACTTAACATTGAGTTCAACAACTTCAGACCATGAACTCTCTCCTCCAACTCCACCCCTTTTTGATCCCCCTTTTTGCTATATTCATTTTATTTTTTAATTTTAATTTTTTCCCACTTATTTTCATTATTATTTTGTAAATTTATTTCCATTTTTATTCATTGTTTATCCCCAGCTTTTAGCCTATTTTCGATCTTTTTTTCCCACCACCGTCCCCTCCCCCCACCCCCACTCGAACCATCTGTCACTTTCCAGAGTGCTTACCCTGGTACCATTACCATTATCACGTTCTGCTTTCCACGCTTAATGTCACCATTAGCTACTACTTTAGCCAGTACCACCACTATTAACAACCCTTTGACCTTTTGTTTATGACATCTTTTGCAATCTCTCCTTTGCCCCCACCTATCACTGGCCTTCTATCCAGATTCACCTGTTCCACCCCCTCCCCCTTAAACAGTATAAATTTCACCACATCTCCAGTTTGCTTTAGCTTGGAGGAGGAGTCATACGGACTCGAAACGTTAACTCTGTCTTTCTCTCCACAGATGCTGTCAGACCTGCTGAGTTTTTCCAGCATTTTTTGTTTTTGTAATATCCAAACTTAACTATACAGAATTTCTGACTGAAATTAAAAATGTAAAAGAAGGCTAATTGAGTGTGTTTACGATTGGATAACCAATCAGTTGGCTGTGCTATAAAAAATTGTGACTTGCTCTGGGACAATTCTCTACATTAAAGACGCTATATAAATGCAGATGGAAGTTGACATTATGGGCAGTTCATGCCCTGGTATTGTACATCTTGTATTCATGGTGAGCAGTAGCTTGGGTAACTAGCTGAACAATGCTGTCTGATTCTAGGATAAAATCCCTGCATGATAATTCCACTGACTGTTATCCATCTCTATATCTTCATAGAGAAAAAAAATTGTAAACTAGCTGTTTTAAATTTAGGCCTTAATTAGACATCACAATCCAAGCCTATCACTTACAGGATTTTTATCAGGATATGATTGTGCTGCATACTATTAGCTGCCTTGACTGAATTCTAACACTTTTCTTGCCTTATTTTCTAACAGCTCAGATGGGAGTGGGAGAGGGTAAATCTGTAGGGGAATGGTATGGACCTAACACAGTCGCCCAAGTATTAAAGTAAGTGAAAATTCAGACGGTTACAATCAAGATTATCCATAATGTCCTTCTGTTTAGAATGTATTGTTGTTGAGTTTTTTTAGGTGAAATTTGTTTTTGTCAGAGTTCGTGTTAGGGCATGGAACATTTTGGGCAGAGACCCCTATATGTGCAGGATTGGAAGCAGTGGTGCATGTTTTCAACCAGGGAACCCGGAAATACTGGTAAGGTCCTGTCAAATTTTATGGCAGGATATCATTAACGTTTTCTTTTTCACTGCTTCCTGCCCATAAACCAGCCAGATTAAACAGCTGGCCAGCTGCCAGGGAAGAAAGCCAGTGTTTGAAGGCCAGAGTTGGGGACTACTGGGGACAATCCCTAGGAATCAGAAATGGTTGGAGGAATGGTAGGGGGCCTCAGAGCATAGCAGAGGGGGAACAGGGCATAGTGAGTGGTGATGCTGAGAGGATATTTCCTCTCACAGGGAAATCTAGAACTAGGGGTCACAGTTCCAGAATAAGCAGTCTTCCATTTAAGCTGGAAATGAGGAAGAATTTCTTCTCTCTGAGGGTCATTGATCCATAGAATTCTCTACCCTAGAGGCCAGTGGAGGCTGGATCATTAAATATATTCAAGGTTGACTTAGACAGATTTTTGAGCTATAAGGGAATCAAGGATTATACGGGACAGGCAGGAAAGTGGAGTTAAGGCCACAATCAGATCAGCCATGATATTATTGAATGGCAAAGCAGGGGGGAGGGGCTGAATGGCCCCCATTTCTTATCCCCTTTTGAAAGGGTCTGAAGTTTGTGGAGAATGAGGCAGATCATGGCAGAATATTTGCTTGAGTGGCTCAGTGAAGCACTCCTGGTCCAAAAGCAGTTCTCTAAAAAGCACTTGGTGCAGCAGGCAACTTCCACCTCCCTTTAGTTTCCAAAAATTTGGAAATCCAGCCCACAGCTGTCACATTCAAAGGGCTTCCAAAATCTGAGGAATAGGACTTCGTTTAAATGTTATAATTATATTACTTTAGAGAAGAAAAACAATTAGAAGAGACAGATAGCACTAGTGTAAGAAATAATAAGCTATTAGGTGGGGTCAGAGTGAGAGGGAATGCAAAAGGTCTAAATGAGGTTTACAGTGCATGCATATGAACACATGGAACATGGTAAATAAGGTCAGTGAGCTGTAAGCGCAGGTAGCAAAGTGGAAACATGGTGTTGTGATGATTTCAGACACCTAGCTCAAAAAGGACAGTTCTGAGCACTAAATATTCCTGCATACAAGGTGTTCAGGAAAGAAAAGAGAAGGGGTAGCAATATTGATTAAGGAGAACATTGCAGTGCTGGAGAGAGAGGATGTCCTAATGAGATCAAGGACAGAATCTATTTGGTTAGAACTAAGAAATAGTAAAGGTACCATTACACTACTGGGTGTATTCTATACGTCACCAACTAGTGTGAAAGATATAGAGTAAATTTACAAGGAAATTGATGCAGAATTGATGGAAAGAGATGCAGAAACTATTGAGTAGTTATAATGGGGGACTTTAATTATCCTAGTGTATATAGACTGGGATATTGATATTGTAAAGAGAGAGCGAGGAATATTGTTGTGGTAACTTTGACAAACGAACCACCGGAATCTCAGGTACAGGTTACGATCGTTTATTCGAGCAATTGCAAGGAGAGAACCACCTCAACGCAGCTTGAGGTAGCACTCGATCAAATTACAGGTATGCAGCTTATTTATACATCACTGACAAGAACATTGTTCAGCCTTCACCCAGGCAGAGCCTTCTCCCCCTATCTAAGCTGGGACCATCTGTCCTTTCCTTATCTGTGGATAGCCAAACTGCAATTTTTTAAACTTTGTAAGAACTGTAATTTACACTATCAAAATTAAAACTACCTCTTCCTCGTGTATTGATTTTGTATCCAGATTAAAAGTCCCGTATGTTTATCGACACATTCTTTATCTTGGATAGCATCCTAGTTATTCAAAAGTAACCTTCTAAATTACACTGCACTTTACATCTCAAGGTTGTCCAAAATTCAAATAACAGTGCTGTTGGGATGTAGATTTCCTTTCATATTTAACTAATTTCTTCAAAAGAAACCCCTTTTTATCCATTGGTACCACCTAGACCGTGTTTATGTCTTTTGGTTTTCCTAGAATCCTTTTGAATTTCAGGTAACTTCCCCTCAGAATTTTAGAATAACAACTCATATGAGCTAATGTAACTTGTATGTATCAATCCCAATCAGCTTGGAAGCTGGTGATAAGGGTTACCCCCTACTACTCTGTAAGGGGGTGGTACAAAGGTTGGTTCATCTCAAACAAAGGCAAACCCTGTTTTCTCTTTACAATACCTTCAAATTGCAATTTTGCCAGAAATCTCAACTCAAACCTTATACTCAAAACTTTGGAAAGTTTGAGTATACTTTTCCTTTAATCTAATATGGAGCTTTTGACTCAAGTGCTGAATTACACACACATAAATGACAATTTAGGGAAGAAAGCCCATTAAGGGCAGAATTTTGCCCTTGGTGGGCATGCAGGCCCCACTGGCTTGGTGGCGGGCGGACAGCCAAACTCCGCCGCTGAAACGGGGCCCGCCGCCATTTTGAGTGGGCGGGCCAATTAAGGCCTGATCAGCGGCCTGCCCGACGGGAAGCACTATGCGCTTCCTGTGCATGGGGGGAGGGAATCCCCAGCTGTCAAAAGTGCGCTGTATCGCGCATGCGCGCAAAAGAGCGCACTGCTCTCTGAGACTAAGTGCTGTCTCAGGGGGATTAGTGACAGGTTAAAACGCTTAAAAAATAGAAAAATAAAAGTATTATTAACATGTCCCCCTCATGTGACAATGTCACACGAGATGGGACATGTTAATAAAAACGACATAAACTTTATTAAACCTTTCAAAAACGGACATTAAACCTCATCCCACCAGTGGATGAGGTTTCATGTATTATCAGGAGCCCTCTGGGGCTCCTAGCCTGCCCGCCAGCCTTAAGATTGGACGGGCAGGTCTTTAGTGATTTTAGTTAGTCTGTCAATGGCCTTAATTGGCCATTGACAGGTCGGCGGGCGGACAGCTGACTTCGCTGTCCGCCCGCCTTCCTAAAAATTTAAGGGACCGGGATGACGTCGGGGGTTCCTCCCAATGTCATGCCATGTCATTTTGCCGTCGGCGAACAGGCCCCGCCCCCAATTCGCCGACGGGAAAATTCTGATCTAAAGCTCACGTACAAATGCTTCCTTGCACACAAACACACACATATAAAGGTATGTATTTATATTCCTATAACATTGAACTTAACGACTTAAAACTCTCATACTGTAAACGAAACTTCAAGTAGCAGTGGGGGGCATAAAGGGATCTTGGAGGCTCCACCTATAGGTACAATCAAACTGACTGAAGCTCACATTTCCTCTGCTTCTGCCTGTCACTGCTCATTAACCCCCTTAGGGGTCTCTCTCTCTCTCTCTCTCTCTCTCCCTCTCTGCCTGCCTCGCTCTCTCTCTCGCTCTCTCTCTCTCTCGCTCGCTCTCGCTCTCTCACTCGCTCTCTCTCTTGCTCTCTCTCTCGCGCTCGCTCTCTCTCGCGCTCGCTCTCTCTCTCGCGCTCGCTCTCTCTCTCGCGCTCGCTCTCTCTCGCGCTCGCTCTCTCTCGCGCTCGCTCTCTCTCGCGCTCGCTCTCTCTCGCGCTCGCTCTCTCTCGCGCTCGCTCTCTCTCGCGCTCGCTCTCTCTCGCGCTCGCTCTCTCTCGCGCTCGCTCTCTCTCGCGCTCGCTCTCTCTCGCGCTCGCTCTCTCTCGCGCTCGCGCTCGCTCTCTCTCGCGCTCGCTCTCTCTCTCTCGCGCTCGCTCTCTCTCTCTCGCGCTCGCTCTCTCTCTCTCGCGCTCGCTCTCTCTCTCTCTCGCGCTCGCTCTCTCTCTTTCTCGCGCTCTCTCTCTCGCGCTCTCTCTCTCGCGCTCTCTCTCGCTCTCCCCAGCACAAACAGCTCTTGTAACTTAGATCAATTCATATTTTTTGCAAGTGACAAAAATTCAGTAGGGGACCTTTTGGGTCCCAATCATCTTTCCACATATTCCATTCTCTGTTGTTCCAGTATGAGCCTCGTGATGGAGTCTGCGGTTCCCCAGTCGAGTTCTGTTGCACTTTCCTGTTTTCCAAACGGCATTCTATTCTTCTATTCCATCTGTCTCTGCACAGCTAATTCACGCGGCTCTGGCAACTTTAGTTACTTGCAATCTACTTGTTTCCCTAGGAGTATGGCCTCCCTGCGTCACTTCGGCTATGGTTTTATTTCAAACCGTAGCCCACCAGCATGGCTCCACCTCCTGTTTCGGTAGTGGTCCAGATCCCCTACGTGGCTTCAGCTCCGCTAGCCTGCCAGCGCAGCTCCGCCTCCTGTTTCTATAACCAGGCGTCTGGCCTCTCTACGCGGCTTCCTCTATGGTTTTATTTCAAACTGTAGCCCGCCAGCACGGCTTCGCCTCCTACTCCGGCGCCTCCTGTCTTGAGTCCTCCTCCCGATTCTTTTGATACTTGACTGGACCGTTCTTGGATGGGCTTATTGCACTAACTATGGGTGGTAAATAAAGTATACTCACCCACTTTGCAGAGCTATCCTGAGGATCCTGCCGACTATGCCAATTGTTGTGGTAACTTTGACAGATCAACCACTGGAATCTCAGGTACAGGTTATGATCGTCTATTCGAGCAATTGCAAGGAGAGAACCACCTCAACACAGCTTGAGGTAGACTCTACTAAATTACAAGTATACAGCTTATTTTTACATCACTGACAAGAACATTGTTCAGCCTTCACCCAGGCAGAGCCTTCTCCCCCTATCTAAGCTGGGACCATCTGTCCTTTCCTTATCTGTTGACGAACACACTTAATCTATATTGTTTTCATCCTCCATCTCCAGTCTAGTTCCCAGGGTCTTTCTGGCGATTGCAGGCCCTAAGGGTGTGCAAAGTTCATCTGGTAACCCTTAACTGTTAATGTACTTGATGGCACTGGCTGCCTGGAGATTCTAAGTAATTCCCTTTCAATAAATTCCTAAGTGTATTCCCCCTAACAGTGTCAAGTGTGTTCAGGAGATTTTCTAGTGCAGTATGTTGCTTGCCCAACAAAGAAGGAGGCATATGGATCTGGTTCTGGGGAATGACTTCAGTGAAGTGATTCAAGTATCAGGAGGGGAACATTTTAGGGGACAATAATCATAGTGCCATGAGGTTTAAGTTAGCTATGGAAAAGGATAAGGAGCAATCAAGAGTAAAATTATTAATTGAGGAGGGCCAGTTTCAATGGGATGAAATCAGATCTGGCCCAGGTAAATTGGAATCAAAGATTGGCAGCAAAAATGTTAATGGAACAATGGGCTGCCTTGAAAGTGTAGATGGCTTGAGTACAGTCAAGGCATATTCCCATGCGGCGGGGAAGGTAGGAAAAAACAAAGCCAGAGCTCCATGGATGATGAAAGAGGTAGAGTGTAAGATGAAGCAGAAAAAGGCTGCATATGACAGATGTCAGATTGATAATACAAGCAAAAAGCAGGCTGAATATAAAAAGTTCAGAGGGGAAGTGAAAAAAAGAAATGAGGGAAACACAGAATATGAGAAGAGACTGACAGCTAACATAAAAGGGAATCCAAAAGTCTTCCATAAGCATATAAACAATAAAAGGTAGTAAAAGGAATGATGCTGATGAGGGACCTAAAAAGGGATTTCTGGAGGCTGGGGTGTGGCTGAGGTACTAAGTGAGTACTTTGTATTTGCCTTTACCAAGAAGATGATGCTGTCAAAGTCATTGGGCGGAATTTTATGCCAGAGGGATTTTACAGCCCCACCGAAGTCAATGGATTTATGAATGGCTCGCTGCATTTTACTACCCCCACCGTGACAGGCCATAAAATTCTGCCTGTAGCAAAAGTAGAGGCACTGAAGCACTGGATGGGCTAAAAATTGACACTGAGGAAGGCTGGCTGTGCTTGAAGTTGATAGGTCACCTCGACCAGATCAGGTGCATCCAAGGATACTGAGGGAAGGATAGAAACTGTGGAAGCACTGGCCATAATCTTCCAGTCGTCCTTAGATACAGTGGTAGTGTCAGAGGACTGGAAAATTTCAAATGTTACAACCTTGATCAGAAAAGGGTGTAAAGATAAGCCCAGCAACTACAGGACAGTAGGTTTAACCCCAGTGCTGGGAATGTTTTTAGAAACAATATTCCAGGATAAAATTAAGAGTCACCTGGACAAATGTGAACTAATTAAAGAGAGCCAGCATGGATTTGTTAAGAGAAAATCATGTTTAACTAGTGTGAGTTTTTTGATTAAGTAACAGGGAGGGTTAATGAAGGTAATGCAGTTGATCTGTTGCAAATGCATTTCCAAAAAGCAATTGATAAAGCATCAATACTTATATAGCACCCTTACAGCCATCAGGCAGAGGAGACTATCACACCAGTCTGGGCTAGACAAGAGCCCAGATCCCAGCAATAAAAGGCCAATGTCTAAATCACCAGATTGCCCAGTACACCACCCAGCTTCTTTTAAATCATTCCATTAAAGAGCAGCACAGTTCCTAAATAAACAATAGGTAGCTTCAATTTCCTCAGATGGCATTCAAGGAACTTCAAAATTTCCCTGCTGAAGCCTGCTGCTTCATAGAGAAATGCATCCGTATGCACCCTTTGCAGTATCCTTAATGGTGTAATATAATATCCCAGAGTGACTACAAGATTGCAATGTAATGGACATGCTGACTGGTGCATACTATGAAGAATCTTAAAATATGTCTGTATGTCAATTCTTCAATTACTGGCTTATATCTATATTTATCCTGCTTGTGTAATCACTCCTAGGTATCCATTCTCCCCCCCCTCCCCGTTCTTCTCTCCAAATAGAAATGTACAAGAAGAATGTTTCTTTTTTCCACAGGAAGCTTGCCTTATTTGACGACTGGAATGCTCTGGCAGTTTACATTTCCATGGACAATACTGTAGTTATTGAGGATATCAGTGAGTTTGAGTATTTTTCTTATTCAGTAAACAATGCTTTCTCTATTAATTAACACAGAGTGCAGGGAATTGGATGAATCATTTTGAGCTGGCACAAATGGCCTTGTTGCTGAATGTGGAGTTCGGCTTCACACTCTGCTATTCACAAGCGGGGTTGTGGTAAAATTGTTCAGAGTTACTGGAAAACAACCATTGAGTGAGAAGTTATTTTCCTGCCACGACATGATGTTTGGTGTAAGAGTTCCAACTTAGCGGAACACTATCTTAAAACCAAACCGCTCCTAATATTGATTGGCACCTCAATAGTGAAACAGTATATCCTGGGGATTTCCAAAGCTTTCTGTTTCTGTTGCGCACATGCTAAATGCCCATGGAGCGTCTCAGGAATTAGACTCCCTTTCCTCATCCAATTTATGTGGAAGAATTGTATTCTAGTGTACTAATCATTCAAATCCTCTTATTCAACCAGTCTTCTGATTTGTTCACAACCCCAACACCCTACCAGTGGCACCTTTTACTGGGTTCAAAACTACAAACATAACATGATGGGTATTTTCAAAGCAAAGGATCTGAAATATCTTAGTGTACTATTTTTATAGCTGCAATCATCACTCAGTCAAAATCCTGAAATGCCCTACCAGGATTGTAGATGTACTTTCACAAAGGGGTCACTGCCACCTTCTCAAGGGCAATTAGGAATGGACAATAAATGCTGGACTTTCCATCAATGTTCATATCCTATAACAAATATTTTTTTAAATGTTTTCAATGTGGTTTTCATTTAAAGAAATATGAATAAACAGATTAACATCTCAGTTGAAAGGAATTTCACCGAGTTCATATTCACATTGGAAATTCAGTGCCTTTGACCCTGTCTCCTGCAGGTTGTCCCCGATATCTGAAGCATAAGTTTACAAAACTGAATGCAATGGTTTTATTTTTAACTTAAAAGATTTCCTCCCACAACATATATCAGCATTTCACTCTTTGTCAGCATGCATCTGTTTCTTGTGAAGCATTTGGAAACAAAGTTCAACCACTAAATGGAGATAATAAAACCTATAAACTTTGGACCCAAAACAGAATTGACTTGTTGCTTAGTCTTGAGAAAAGAGATTACACTAATGTGCTGGTAGCCCAAATTTCATATTAAGCAATGCAACATTTATCTTTTTTAAATGGAAATAATACTGTCTTTATATTTTACAAAATATTATGCCCATTGAGTATTTTTGCAAGATTTTGTACGATTGCTCTAAAAGAAAGCCTTTTGCCAGAGAAAAGAAACAATGTTAAAGTGCATTACCATCATTATTTTATTGCATTTCTATGTGCTGCAATTCTGAGTACTCCTCTTAGATTAGCATATGTCCGGCACGCTGCCACAACATGTTTGCCTGTATTTTTTTTTCACAAATCCTCAGGTGAACTGTTTTAAAACCATCTTCATGCCTTTCATTATGGAGCTTTTCCACTAGCCTTTCCTCTCCATCATCTTTAGAAATTTAAATTAAATAGGTTTATCTTTGAAATTCCCTTTTTTCTTCTGTTTTATCAGACTATTTCCACTGTACAACTTAACTTTCTGGCAAGCTGAATGTTGTCATGAATATCTCATTAATATCCATTGTTGCAAGCTGGCCACACTGAAGACAATTAGTATATTGGCACTGACACTATGAAGAAATATACTTAACACCATGTATTCTCCATTGATTACTGATTTTAAATTTGTAAATTTCTTACTTTTGTTCTTTTTAAAATTGTTTCAGAAAAACTTTGCAAACATTGGTCTGAAAATTGCAGGTTACAAACAGATACCTCGCTATACAGAGGTGATGTGTCCAAAAACCAGACTGTGTCTGTGCACTGTAGGGATTGGAAACCACTTTTGCTGATCATACCTCTACGTATGGGAATAAACCACATCAATCCTGTTTACATCAATGCGCTGAAGGCAAGTTGAAAATCCATCTCTCTTTCTAAGAGGATTTGTTAGAAGGCCTCTTGATCTTCATGGCTATTGATTCTAAAATAAACTAGGGGGTGCTTTTAAAATAAGGAGTGACTAAGTATATGTCCCAGAGTAAGGTGAACCTCAGATGGAACCACATCATGGTAATGATATGAGGTATATTGTGGCTATTTGTCCCCTCTGTTTTGCAAGAGTGTAGCTCTAGAGCATTGCTAGATTGCAGTCTACTGCCATTCTCAAGCCTTAAGCTAAGCAACCCTGTAACCCACTATTAATGTGATTCAGTAGAAACTTTGGCTTCTGAATTTCATTGCTTCCTTAGTGGCTGTTACAATTAGCAGGCTGAGACTGGAAACTTTGCTTCTGAAAAACTGCTGGCGTGAATCCAAATCATTATATCGTTTTAAGAGTTTATACCTGACTTAAGTCAGTTATAGCTTACACATACTCAAATAACGAGGAGTCTACCACCACATATACCTGAAATATTACTCTGTATTTTCTCTTCAGAAGTTAGGTGATCTGTTGCATATTTCCAGCATTATCTCTTTTTATTTCAGTTTTGCAGTTTTTTAATTCCATTTTTAATTATGTATTTTAAAAGCCGAAGATTGGCACCTTATGCTGATAATTAAAATTCTGATAGTCTTTTCTTCCTTTTCTGTTCCAGGAGTGTTTTAAGATGCCTCAGTCTTTAGGAGTCTTAGGAGGAAAACCAAACAATGCTTATTATTTTATAGGATTTCTTGGTAAGTACCTAAAGTAATTACTTGAGTTACCAGTTTCAGTATTGGTGCAAAATTAAAATAATGGCACTGAGTGACACCAAATGGAAAAAGTAAATCCTGCAGCTTGTGTAAGCAAATCAGATCCATGGAGAAAAAACAGAGTACAGTACTGTAAAATCTGAGTTTTGTACTGCACTCCGGATTTTGTAGACATTACTTTAGAACACTGGTACAACAGGGCCTAGTTCTTCATTCAGAATGTACCCTCATCTTGGTCTGACCATTTACGGGCAGTCTTATTGACGATCACCAGGTCTTTTTTGCTGAATGGTAACTGCTTATATTTTGTCATAATGTGATTTAAGTTCTCCTCTTCACCACACCTCTTCTGTGACTCCCCTCTTGTTGTATGTGGTACAGAATTATATTCAGCCTCAACTGCTGTTTTTTTTAATTCTCTCTGCACACCTTATCATACTTTTAACATTTTTTTTTGTTTTTTAAAATCATCCCTGCAAGATTTGTAGGAGTTTTATCACAATTGTTTTATTTCTTTCTTAATCCATTTAACATCACACTAGTTTAGTCTAAGTTTGTTAGTTTTGGTATGTATTTATCCTGTATGCTCAGCATTACACCTTGAAGTATGTTCCACTGCTGCTACTAAAGTAATGTTGAAAACCACACCCCCATTCTTTTTTTTAAGTTATTTCCTCATTTCATAATATTGGTTTCTGGTTATGATCTGGATCATGAAGCAGTCATCTGTGACTCTTTAAGCAGCTTGGATTTTCCCATTTTATGTCAGGTTTATTGAATTTTCCCATTAAAATAATATTCTGTTCTCGAGTAACCTTCCTATTTCTTTGTAGAACAAATTATCTTTGTTCATGTGCTGATGTGGTGCTCTATATTGTTAATATTGAGAAAGTACAAAAACCACCACTGCTACAGTCCACATGATAATGAATAATACCATTCAGTGGAATTGTAGTTAGAGCTATGCCTTGATTGAAGATGCTTGATTGAGAATACATGACCAAAAAGCAGGAATCAAGGGTCCTGCGGTTATAAGAATTTGCTGCAGCAGTCTTATTTTCTGAGAGTTGCTGGTAGAGCAGTTCCAGAAAGTGCTTTGATGTACCATGTGGGTCAGGAGCAGCCAGTAATGGACTAGTGCCATAGCATTAATATTGTGTTGTGCAATGGACACTGCTTATATAATGGCAGAATTTTACAGTAATGTAGAATGAGTCATTGCAATACTGCAATATAGACCTGTGTTTGTCTATGTATGCGTTAGTCAGTGCTGGTATAGTGGTTATTTTAAACTGAAAGGTCTCTTCAAGGTTTTGTATTGAGCAGTCACTAAATTTTATTTGCATCATTCATCTGCTCTTGCACTGAATATTCTGTTCTGTCTTCACAGGAGATGAATTAATCTATTTGGATCCTCATACGACACAGGCTGCAGTTGACACAGAGGATGATGGGAGTGTGGACGATTACAGTTATCACTGCCAGCGAATACCACATCGTATGAAAATTACACATCTCGACCCGTCAGTAGCTTTAGTGAGTGATGCTATGCAATTCATTGTTTGCTGTCTCAACCAAGAATAATAGGTTCTGTGATCAGGCTGACAAAATTCCGGGCTATTTTGTCAGAACAATAGAGTGGAGCCAGACATGAGCCCAAAGCCACCAGGAAAAGAACCAGTAACAAGTTCCCCCCCTCAGGAGGACAGCATCACTAACGATGTCCCAGCCAATCTAAAAGTGTGTGCAAAGTGTTTAAAGTTTTGTCAAGATCCTGTTTTCAATGTTAACAATACACATGTGTATGGAGTAGAATCATAGAAAGCTTACAGCACAGAAGGAGGTTTTCAGCCCGTTCATCCATTTAGGGTCACCCTTATTCATAGAATCATAGTATGATATAGCCATCAGCACACCATGCCTGTGCCAGTTCTTTGGTAGAGTTACCCAATTAGTACCATTTCCCTGCTCTTTCTCCATAACTTCAGATTTTCTTTTCCCTTGAAGTAAAGAAAGAAAAGAAAAACATGCCTTTCATGACCTCAGGGTGTCCCAAGGTGCTTTGCAGCCACTATAAAGCTTTTGAAGTGTGGGCACTGTTGCACTATAGGAAACATGGCAGCCAATTTGCGTACAGTAAGCTCCCACAATGTGAGAATTACCAGATCATCTGTTTTTGTGATGTTGATTCAGGAATAAATATTGGCCAGAACACCAGAGATAACTCCCCAACTTTTCTTCAAAGTAATGTCATGGGATCCTTTACGCCCACTCTGAGAGCTAGGGCACCCAGGGCCTCCATTTAATATCTCATCCAAAAGCCAGAAATATTTCTCCAATTCTCTTTTGAATGTTACAATTAATCTGTTTTCACCATCTTTTTGGGCAGTGCCGGAAAATCTTCGTGTCATCTCTGGTTCTTTTGCCAATCACCCTAAATCTGTGAGCTCTCGTTACTGATCCTTTTATCACTGGAAACACTTTCTCCTTATTTTTTGAAGACCTCTATCAGATCTCCACTTAACCTTTTCTTTAAGAAGAACAGTTTCTCCAGTCTCTCTATATAACTGAAGTCCTTCAGCTCTGCTACCATTCTAGTAAATCTTTACAGGACCTTCTTTAAGGCCTTAACGTCCTTCCTAGAACGTGATGCACAGAATTGAACACAATAGTCCAACTGAGGTCTAGCCAGTGTTTTATAAAAGTTTAGCATAACATCCTTGCTTTTGTACTGTATTCCTCTGTTAATAAAGCCAAGGATCCCTTAGGACTTTTAATGACCCTTCTCAACTTGTTCTGCCAATTCATATACATTACGCCTCCAGGTCTCTATTCCTGCACCTCTTTAAAATTGTACTATTTAGTTCATGTTGTCTCTCCTCATTCTTCCAACACTTGCTAATCCTGGCTTTGGATTATGTCTTTAAAGGTTTTCCACTTTACATCTACCAACAAACTCCACCAATTTGCTTAAACTCTGTTCTTAGTTCACCAATATTAAGCCTTTTAAAATTATATTCCTGATGTTTGGTATTTCTGACTCACAGTTGATTTCAAGATTAATCATTGGTTGGTCACTCCCCCTGAGAATACCATAGGTTTCTTTTCTCCCATATTGCCTAGATCATTTGCCATTACCAAGTCAAGATGTGCTTTGTCTCTCATGGCTCCACTAATCATTTTGCATCTTTTCACTGTCCATAGGACCAGTTTCATTAACCTCCCAGATATCCCTGGCATACAGGAAGAAAGAACTTGCATTTTTATAGTGTCTTTCATTACTTTAGCAGGTTTAATGAAATATTTTTTAAGTGTTGACACTGTTGTAACGTTGGAAACGTGGCAACCAGTTTACACAGAGCAAGGCCCCACAAACAGCAATGACATAGTGACCAGTTCAACTGGTTCTTTAATGATTTTGGTTGAGGGATAAATCTTGACCAGGAATATATATGTGGGAGGATCTTGGGCGTGGTCAGCAGGCCTGGGAGCGGCTGGGAAATGGGCCTCTGCCTGCGATCGGCCCTCGACCGCGATTTCACGCTGGCTGACCAATTAACGGTCAACCAGTGTGAAAGGCGTGCTGAAACGCTCAGCATTTTTAAATGCTGAAAGATTTTCAAATGCTGGGGGAAAAAAAATGTCCACGTATCAGGATCGGTCACCTGAACATATGGCTGATGCAAATTCTGTCCAAACATTTTTATCTTTTATTTTAAATTAATATCGGAAGCCTCGTCCTGCCCTTGGATGAAGTATGCTCAAAAAGGCAAAGGCCACCTGGCTGATTCACCTGCTCACCAGCCGTAATATCGGACGGGCAATGAAAAATCACCATTGATTACTACCTTAATAGGCCTCTTTTAATTGTCGGCAGACAGGCTGCCAACTCTTGGGCATGCCCGCCAACCGAATTATCGGGCGAGTGCACGATGACATCAGGATGCTTACATGCCAAGCGAAAATTCTGCCCATGATTATGTTTGACTCTGCATCCCTTTTTAGTCTTTTTCTCTTATATTCCCTCCTGCCCTTTCTTCCTTTTAAAATTGCCCTTAAAACCCACCTCTTTGGTCACACTTTTAGCCACCCTCCCAAGTAGCTCCTTTGGCTCAAAGTTGATTTTTGCTTACATTTATGTGAAATGCCTTGGGATATTTTTCTACATTTAAAGTACTATATAAACATAAGTTGTTATTGTTGTCAGACAACAGCTTACTTACATTTCCCTATTATTAATGTTTAAATAGACAGATTTAATGTTAAATATCAACGTAAAAAGTAGAACTCAAAATCATAATACAGAAATGAGTGTTTGTGGATGAAGTGCCAGCATAAGATATTTCATATATAGTCTTGCCACCTTCCTTGATCCCCTGTATCTGCTAGTTTTTGCTTTCTGTATGTTCTTGAGTTTTTGCTGTCCACGTTTGTCTGTTAACTCCCCTCCCCACTCAAAACTGTCCTGTTTAAAATCCAGTACCTCCCTTAACCTTATCCTTTGCCTATCTTGTTTAAATAACTCTTGTTAACCGCTTTTATATTTCTTGCAAGCCTCCTTGTTCCTACGTTGTTTATGTTCAATCCCTCTTTCTTTTTGTCATTTTGTCCTGAAAATTTTTGAAGCTAATTTATACAGATAGCATCCTTATTTTCACACCAGGTCACCAGACATTCATTTACATATTTAATTTTCTCGGTGAATTCTTCTTCTTTACCATACGAATGCAGATTTTGTATCATTTATCTTCGAGCTTTAGGGCATTCCTTATATATGTGACTTCTAAGGCCTATATTATGGCATTGCTCCAATATGGAATACTGCCATTTGGTTCCTTTGTATCCCCTTTGCAGTCTTTCTAACATTTTTCCTCATTATACACTTAATGAACTCCAGGTAAGCAACACACCATGACCTAGCAACTGGTCTGGAACACGCATTTATATCCAACTGTTTGGACATCAAAGACTATCCTACCATTGCAGTGCCCCTGTGCCTTCTCTTTGCTATCTTTGATTTTTCTAGCTGCTGTTTCCTCCATGACTTGACTTTCTTCTACAATCTTACACATTGTATTATATCTGCTATTATAATCTTTTAAGTAACTTCACAGCCTTAATCTTTCTTGCTGCTTTTACTAACCTTAGTTCATTCAACATCCCCATATTCTTGGTTCCCTCAATATGACTGTTTATAATTCATCCTTTAGTGATTCAATTACTGAGTTTAATACAATCCATCCACCTTCAGTGATCCACTTGCTTTTGTGAGTTTCTGTGTGGTCTGCTCTGCCTGAAGCTTTATATTTATGATAAGTTTTTTAAAAATCTTTTCCCCATCTATTACACCTGACCTTCATGTGTAAAATATCTGCAGCAAACATACTTTATCCTAACTAGTTCTTTTTGTGTCTCCTTTTGATTTGATTTCTCTTGAGGTTTCTTTTTGGGGGATTGTTTTCTAAAACAAGGGAGTCTCAGGGTAAAGAGTTGATCATTTAGAATTGAGGTGAGGAGCAATTTCTTCACTCAGAAGATTGTAAATCTTTGGAATTCTGTACCCCAGTAGGTTGTGAATGCTCCATCGTTGAGTATATTCAAGACTGAGATTGATAGGTTTTTGATCTATTAGGGAATCAAGGGATATGGGGAGCAGGTGGGAACATGGAATGGAGTTATACGATCAGCCATGATAGAATTGAAAGACCGAGCAGGCTAGAGGACAGAAGAGTCTACTCTTACCATTTCTTGTGTTCCAAGCTGTAGTTTAATTTTTGACCTGATATCCTGTTTTCAGCTTTACTTCTTTAAGGTGCTCCCCTTTAACTTTTTTTTGTTGCTTTGCTTGAGTGTACCTCTTTTAAATTTATCTAATGCCTTGTGCTGCTTTTTTAAAGTTTAGCTCAGCCTAGTGCTAACCTTTTTTATTTCTTCCATATCCCATTCGAGTTTTCTAGCCTCCCAACTGGTTCACGCTGCTCGAGGGTTTTGGAATGAAGTTTTACCACAATGCAGTGGTGCACTTGATTATTTTCAATTTCTTGATACATTACCTTGAAGACCCCAACAGTCTGTCCCCCTCTGTTCTTCTGCCATTGTGTGGCATACACTACGATGTTGAATTTCTTTAAAGGGCTTTGGGAGCCCATTTCACCTTTTTAACACATTGCACTTTGGGAAGTATTAGGTTAGCCCTAAAAGAAAAGGTTTACATAAATGTTAGATGGGAGGAGGCAACATAATACATTTCCTCTTTTCCTTATGAAGCACTGAGTATAATTTCAGACCTTTACAAAGTGCAGTAGCACCATCTGCTGGCAAAACAGTGATTTGATTATGAGCAATAAAAAACTATTTCAATGTAAGACAGCAACATTTAATGAGATGGAAGCATAAAAGCAAAAAACTGTGGATGCTGGAAATCGAAAACAAAAACAAAAATACCTGGAAAAACTCTACAGATCTGGCAGCATCTGCGGGGAGGAACACAGTTAACGTTTCGAGTCCGCATGACTCTTCAACAGAACTAAGGAAAAATAGAAAAGGGGTGAAATATAAGCTGGTTTAAGGTGGGGGGGGTTGGGACAAGAGAGCTGGATAGAGGGCCAGTGATAGGTGGAGATAACCAAAAGATGTCACAGACAAAAGGACAAAGAGGTGTTGAAGGTGGTGATATTATCTAAAGGAATGTGCTAATTAAGGGTAGAAAGCAGGACGAGCAAGGTACAGATAGCCCTAGTGGGGGTGGGGTGAAGGAATCGAAAAAGGCTAAAAGGTAGAGATAAAACAATGGATGGAAATACATTTAAAAATAATGGAAATAGGTGGGAAAAGAAAAATTTATATAAATTATTGGGAAAAACAAAAAGGAGGGGGAAAAATCAGAAAGGGGGTGGGGATGGAGGAGAGAGTTCATGATCTAAAATTGTTGAACTCAATATTCAGTCCGAAAGGCTGTAAAGTGCCGAGTCGGAAGATGAGGTTGATTTCTCAATGCAAACTGGAGGAACAGCACCTCATCTTCCGACTGTTCCATTGTTTTATCTCTACCTTTTAGCCTTTTTCGATTCCTTCACCCCACCCCACCCCCACTAGGGCTATCTGTACCTTGCTTGTCCTGCTTTCTACCCTTAATTAGCACATTCCTTTAGATAATATCACCACCTTCAACACCTCTTTGTCCTTTTGTCTGTGACATCTTTTGGTTATCTCCACCTATCACTGGCCCTCTATCCAGCTCTCTTGTCCCAACCCCCCCCCCCCACCTTAAACCAGCTTATATTTCACCCCTTTTCTATTTTTCCTTAGTTCTGTTGAAGAGTCATGCGGACTCGAAACGTTAACTGTGCTCCCTCCCACAGATGCTGCCAGACCTGTAGAGTTTTTCCAGGTATTTTTGTTTTTGTTTTTTATTTAATGAGATGGGTCCTAATGGTTCTAATAGCATAGAAAGTTCTGGAGAATCTGCAGTGGTCCACAAAATAGGACAGTTAGAGGTTTGTAGTGTTCAGAGTCCCAGTTGGATGAAGCAAAGATTGTATTTCCAAAGAGGATTTTCTCTGCAAACTTCTTGCAGTAATACTGATTGAGATGTAGCTGCAGCTCTTGACATCCTGGTACACACTTGGAGGTATGGCATGAAACAGAGGTTGTGCTGCACTGCTAGTTCACCAAATCCTAGAGTTTTACAGTACGGTCCATTGTGGCTGGACTGCCTCCAGTCAGAGCTAAACATTTAGTCCCATTCCTCTTCCATTTTCTCATACCCTTTTTTTAAAAAAAAAAGATTTTATTTCCACCCTTGTTTCTGGCAGGGCATTTTATGCCCTAAAAGCCGTCGATGTAAGAATATCTCCAACCCTGGGCATGAGCTCAAATCCCATAGTGGCAGCTAAGGAATTTAAATTCAGTTAATCAAATAAATTGGCAATAAAAAGTTAATATCAATAATGGTGACCATGAAAACTACCATATTGCCATAAGAACACATCTGGTTCACTAATGTTTTTTCGGGAAGGAAATCTGCCATCCTTACCCAATCTGGTCCATATGTGGCTCCAGGCCCAAAGCAATGTGGTTGACTCTTAACTGCTCTCTAAATGCCCTAGCAAGCCAACTAGTTTCAAGAGCAATTAGGGATGGGCAATAAATGCTCGCCTTACCAGACACCTACATCCTGTGAATGAATTGAAAAGAAAACTACTACTTTTATTTTTTCATGATAATCTTAAATATAATTCCTCCTAGTTTAGCAGATTTCCCAAATTACTTTATCAAAATCCTCACGGGCTTCCTATTTTTGTGTCATCTGAAATTTACACAGGTCCTGATCTTGTAATTTTTATACATATATATGTATTATAAAAATATAGTAATAGTTTCAACACTGACCCCTGGGGAACACCATTGTTTACATCCTGCCAATGTTGCAGCACACCAGCTGCTAGGAAGTGCAAATCAACAGTGTGGATCGACTCACCAACAGATTTTAATAAGTACCCCCTGGGGAAGCACCTTGCTGCATGTTTGGTTCCTACCTTCTTCCTCCAAGCTAAACAGACCAGTTAAGAACAGGAACATCTCTACGGGGAAGACTTTGTGTTCTAAAGAGCAAATATGTGTTCATTATTTTGTTCTAGCTTTGAAGATAATATGGAGGTCTTGCGATGCAGTGGGCCAGAAGCTCCAGGTTCAAGTCCTATTTCAGGACCTGATGGTCACGGGAGGTGCCTTCATAACATGGCCAAACAGGGTTGATTATCAGCCTGTAAATCCTTCCAATATGCCTAATGGCAGGTGATAAGAGCAGGAGAGTTTCCTGGTCAGCCATATTGCAGAAGGCAATGGCAAACCACTGCAGTACTTTGCCAAGCCTAATCATGGACCGATCCAATGGAAGTCCATGGTCGCCAGCACCTTCTTAGGGCATGGTACCTGAAGGAGGAGGATCTTTGAGGATAAACTCTGCCTGCCTTTTTCCCTGGGTCACATGAATGCAACAAAGGAGATGACAAGAAAGTGACAGTTTTCAGCCATATGTCTGACATATAGAGAAGCCCATCACCAAGTTTGAGAGTCATGACACTAAATTACTGAGAAAGCTACACAGGTAGTTTCTGTTAACCCAAAATGGACTGTACACAATCTTCCTCGTTACCTAAGTCTAAACAACCTAAGTGCCAGTTAGCAAGAATCAAGGCTCAATGTCCCAATTGGTGGACCAATGTGGAACTGCAGTTTACCTGGCAAAGGAACAGTAGCATAGCGGTAATGTCACTGGACTAGTAGTCCAGACGCCTGGACTAATGCTCCAGAGACAAGAATCCAAATCCCACTAAAGCAGCTGAGAAAGTTAAATTCGGTTAATTAATTAAATCTGATAATCATGAAACTACCGGATTGTCGTAAAAATCCAACTATTGAACTTTATGAAAGGAAATCTGCTGTCCTTACCTCGTCTGGCTTACAAGTGACTGCAGATCCACAGCAGTGTGGTTCACTCTTAACTACCAAGCCAATCACTTGTATTAAATTGTGACACAGAAGTCAGAGAATAAAAACCAGATGGACCACTTAGCATTGATTTAGGCACTGGATACAACAGTGGCATTCTCCACCTCACCCCAAGTCAACCCTAAATGCAACACTAACATCTGGGGGCTCGTGCCAAAATTGAGAGTTGCTCCACATACTAGCCAAGCAACAGCCTGTCATAATCATACTCATAGAATCATACCTTAAAGCCAATGGTCCAGACTCCTCCATCACCATACCTTAGGTATACAGCCAGGAGAGAGTGGCCATGGGAGCCCTCAACGTTGAATCCAGTCCCCATGCAATCTCATGGAATCAGGTCAAACACAGGCTGATTACCATCAACTGCTCTCCCTCAGCTGATGAATCAGTACTCCTCCATGTTGAACACACTTTGAAGAAGCACAAAATGCACTTGGGCTGAGGATTCAATGTCCATCACCAAGGAATGCTCGGTAGTACCACTACTGACCGAGCTGGCAGAGCCCTGAAGTCCAGGTGCTGAAAGAAACAACATGAGGGGAAAAACCTAGTTGACCTCGTCCTCACCAATCTACCTGTCGCTGGTGTCTATGATAGAATTGTTAGGAATGACTATCACACAGCCCTTGTGGAGATAAAGTCCCATCTTCATGCTGAGGACATGCTCCATCATGCAGCTCAAAACTGTGCATCCATGAGGCACTGTGGCTATCAGCAGCAGCAACAGAATTGTATTTAACCATAATCTCATGGCCAAGCATAATTGTCACTCTTGGTGCCATTACCACCAAGCCAGGGGACCAACCCTGGTTCAATAAGGAGTGTAAGAGAGCATGCCAGGAGCAGTACCAAAACCTGGTGAAGCTACAACACAAAACTACATGCATGCTATAGACAAAACTAAGCAATCCCACATCATGGTATCAGATTTAAGCTCTGCAGTCCTGCCATATCCAATCATGAATAGTGGTGGACAAATTAAACAAATAACGGGAGGAGAAGGCTCTACAAACGTCCCATCCTCAATACTAGGGGAGCCCAGCAAGTCAGTGCAAAAGACAAGGTTCAAGCATTTGCAACCATCTCTAGCCAGAAGTCCTGAGCGGATAATCTGTCTCATCCTCCTCCTGAGGCTTCCAGCATTACGAATGCCAGTCTTTAGCCAATTTGATTCATTCCATGTGATATCGAGAAAAGGCTGACTGGATACAGCAAAGGCTATGGATCTTGACAATATCCCAATTGTAGTGCTGAAAATCTTTGCTCTCGAACTAAAGGTGCCGCTAGCCAAGCTGTTCCAGTACAGCTACAACACTGTCATCCACCCACCAATATGGAAAAATACGCAGATATGTTCTGTTCACAAAAAGCAGGACAAATTCAATCTGGCCAATTACCATTCCATCCGTCTACTCTTCATCAGCAAAGTAATGGGTTTCTGCTAGTATGGCTCGACTCCAACCCTGATTATAGTCTTGGTCCAAACGTAGACATTCCAGAGGTGAGGTGAATGTGAGTGCCCTTGGCAGCTAGACAGCACTTGACTGATTGTGGAATCATAGCACCCCCATAAAAGTCCAGTGGGAATCGGGGGAAAAACTATCCATTACTTCGAGTCATATCTAGCACAAAAGAAGATAGTGTGGTTGTTGGAAGCCTAACATCTCCGTCCCAGGTCATTACTGAAGGATTTCCTCAGGGTAATGCCCTCAGCCCAACCATCTTCAGCTACTTCATTAATGACCTTCCCTCCATCATAAGGTCAGAAGTTGGAATCTTCGTAGATGATTGCAGCTTTCAGTTCCATTCACTATTTCTCAGATATTGAAGCAGTCTGTGCCCACATGCAGCAAGACCTGGACAACATTCAGGTTTTAGCTATTAAGTGCCAGGCAATGACCATCTCCAATCAGGGAGCATTTAACCATTTTCTGTTGACATTTAACAGCATTACCATCGCTGAATCTCCCACCACCAACATCCTGGAGGTTACCATTGACAGATTCTTAGCTGGACCAACTACATAAGTGCTGTGGCTACAAGAGCGGGTCAGAGACTGAGAATTCTGTAGCAAGTAACTAACCTCCTGATTCCCCAAAGCCTGTCCACCACTTATAAGGTACAAGTCAGGAGGCTGATGGAATATTCCCCACTTGTCTAGATGAGTGCAGCTCCATCAACACTGAATTTTCCCCCCATCGAGGGGGGGAGTTGACAGGCGGGCACGTACGGGCATGCTTCCGATTGGCACTCCTGATCGGAGGCGTGGTGCCATTTTACGTGGGCGGGTCAATTAAGGCCCGCCCAGTGTGACGTCCACACGGTAGCACTATGCGCTTCCTGTGCGGGCGGAGGGGAGAATCCCAAAATCGAGAGTGAGCTGTTTCGCACTTATGCACGAAAGAGTGCACTCATCCTCCTGAGGCTAAGTGCTGCCTCAGGGAGATTGGCTCAAAATGTAAAAAAGACAAAAATAGAAAAATAAAATTTCCCTTACATGTCCATAATTTTTACAAAATCTTCATTAAAATTTTTTAAAGCCCACATGAAACCTCATCCCGCCCGTGGATGAGGTTTCATGTTTTTTCTAGTTCCCGCCAGGGCTCCTGGCCTGCCCGCCAACCTTAAGGTTGGACAGGCAGGTCCTTTAATTACTTAATTGATCCTGTCAATGGCCTCAAGTGGCCATTGACAGGTCGGCGGGCGCGCAGCTGATTTTGCTGCGCCCCCGCCTTCCAGAAAATTTAAATCGGGCGCGGTGACATCGGGAGTTCCCCCCGACGTCACCGCACGTTATTTTACACGTCGGCGAGTGGGCCCCACCCCCACTCGCTGACTCATAAAATTCTGCCTAAGCAGTTCAACACTATTCAGGGTAATTCAGCCCATTTGATTGGTTTGCCACTTTAAACATTTACCTCCCTTCACTACCAGCACACAGTGACAGCATTGTGTACCATCTACAAGATTCACTGCAACAATTCACCAAGGCCCCTCTGACAACACTTTGCAAAATCACAGCCACTACCATCTAGAAGCACAAGGATAGCAGGCACATGGGAACATCTGAAAATTCCCCTCCAAGTCATTCGTTGCTGTTTCTATTACTAAACAGGCCAGCTGTTTCATCATCAACAGTTCCTTTGAGTACTGTGAATCTATCTGACTTATACGGAATCTTCCACAAAGTGTTGAAAGTTCTCATTTTCTATTAAAAATCTTAAATTTTAACTCCAAAGAAATGCAGCTTTCTTCCTTTTCTCTCCACAAATAAGGATAATTACTAGATGGTCATGAGACAGCTGATGGGGCACAGTTGTGCTTCGTTGTTAGGCTAACAGGATAGAACTAGCAACTCCTCAAGAGCAGCAAGATTCTACTTCACAGCTTGGTGCTCGATCTCTCTCACATAGGCTGAAGGAAGCATCTTGTTACATGTGTTAGACTTGCTACACATCTGTATTTTCTGAGCAATGGGGAGATCAGTTAGGACGCACATTACATACCATAGATTTGATCTGTACAGGGGCCTTAAAGAAGAATAGGAATATCTAAAGCGGCTTGTACCCATTCCCAGCACAGTCATGAAGAAAATGAGCTGCTCTCAGATCTCCACGTATGCTGCTTTGAGTTGAGGGCTGAGAGGTCAAAGATTGGTTTGGGGTTTATTGGTTTGTTCTTTTCCTTTGCTTTTTCCACCTTTTTTTTTCCTCTTAGGCTGTGGGAGAACAGCTCTCTTACACATGAGGCCTCTTTGCTGGGTTTGTCTGTGATGGATTGAACATTCATCCACATAAAATCTGTTATCATCCAATTTAAATATTTTAAACCCTGTGCTGTCAAAAAAGTGTGTGTTAGAAGCCCAATATGCCTCATGTCTGATTTCATAAGCTTGTGCTCCTTACTCATTTTCACATTTTTCTTGATATTTATTTCTTGTTCCAGGGATTTTTTTGCAACACTGAAAAAGATTTTGAAAGCTGGTGTAATTCTGTACAGAAGGTACGAAATGAAACCATTTCTTTTTTAGTCTTAATCTTAATTCTGATTCCTCTTTTATGAATTAAACTTTAATTTAAAATCTGTGGAGTTTTACATGAGATTGAAAGAAAAGTGATAAATCTGTTTTAGTTTTGAAAGGGCATTTAGTGAAGATTGGATTGAAGTCAGCCATGATGACCCCATGGCTGAATAGTCTGTTGACTCAATGCCAAGGTTCATAAGAAGATTGGTTATTTATACAAGATTTTTTCAAATGATTTTATTTTGAGTAGAGATAGCAGTGCCATAAAATTTTAATATTCTCAGAAGTTTTGTGTCCAGTGCCAGCATATCTGATTAGACACCTGGTAAAGATCAGGCATGTTAGGTTAGACAGTGGGCAAAGATCTTTTATACAATAGCCAATAAGACCAACCTCAAAAAAAAAAGTGTCCTTACTGCACCAGTATGACATTCCATAATTCAGTATTACGGATCCTAGCAAAATTGAAGTCAATGAGACTCAAATGGAAAAGTCCCCACTGGTTGGAGTCATACCTAGCAGAAAGGAAGATGATTGTAGTTGTTGGAGGCCAATGATCTCAGTCCCAAGACCTTGCTGCAGGAGTTCCTCAGGGTTTTGTCCAAGGCCCAACCATCTGCAGCAGCTTCATCAATGACCTTCCCTCCATCATAATATCGAAAGAGGGGTTGTTTGCTGATGATTGTACAGTATCATTCATGACTCCTCAGACACTGAAGGAGTCTTGCTCACATGCAGCAGGACCATGACAACATTCAGGCTTAGGCTAATAAGTGGAAAGTAACATTCACATGACACACAAGTGTCAGGCACTGACCATCAACAAGAGAGAATCTAACCAACTCCCTTTGACATTCAATAGCATTATCATTGCTGAATCCCCACCATCAAAATCCTGGGGGTTACCATTGACCAGAAACCCAACTGAACCAGCCATATAAATACTGCAACTACAAAAGCAGGTCAGAGGTTGAATTCTGTGGTGAGTAACTCACTTTGACTCCCCAAACCATCTATAAGGCACAAGTCAGGAGTGTGATGGAATACTGTCCACTTGCCTGGATGAGTGCAACTCCAACAACACTCAAGAAGCTTGACACCATCCAGGACAAAGCAACTCGCTTGATCGGCACCCAATCCACCACCTTCAACATTCACTCCCTCCACCACCAATACACAGTGACAGCAGTGAGTACCATATACAAGACGCAAAGCAGCAACTCACTAAGCTTCCTTCAATAGCACCTTCCAATTCCAGTACCTCCACCACCTAGAAGGACAAGGGCAGCAGATACATGGGAACACCATTACCTGCAAATTCCCCACACACCATCCTGACTTGGAACTATATTGTCGTTCCTTATGTCGCTGGGTCAAAATCTCATTTCCTAACAGAACCGTGGGTGTACTGCAACAAAGAAACTGCTGCGATTCAAGAAGGCGGCTCACCACCACCTTCTCAAGAGCAATTAGGTATGAGCAATCAATGCTGGCCCTTGCCAAAGATGCTCACATCCTATGAAAGCATTAAAAGAAGCATTGCCAACAAGAAAAATTCACAAAGAATGAGTCATTTTTAGATGTTATTAGGATGTGGCCTAAATAAACTTTCCCCCCCTCTGTTCATCCTAAGATGGTGTATCATTTCTTTTCTCTGAAGTCTGCCCAAAACGTGACAACAGTTTTTCCTACATGATGATTAAGATGTTGATTTAATTTAGCATTGAAATTCATGTTAAATTTGAGATCAGTACTCTTTCAGATTTGTTTCTCATTTTCTAAATTATTTTACTTTTTAAAAGAACTCTGAGGAAGTTTGTAACATTTAAGGGACCACAGAATTCTTGGTCACTGATGGGCACAATTCTTTTATCCAGAAATATGACACACACTCATGGAAAATGGAAATCTTTTTTGGCTCTCTGCCCAGACGACAAGGGAAAAACTTTCAAAAATGAAGGTCTGATCTTTGAGAAAGGATCCTCTTTAGGAGTGAGCCATGGGCCATTTTTAGGTTAATGTCATAAGCACTGGTATCTGTGAGGACTGGTTTTGCATCAACATGATTTTGTGTCATACCTGGACAGTTTTATACTGTGAATGCTTATCCGTGAGGACCTAGGTTTAGACTACCCCAGACTCATTTCATTGCTCTTACAGCTAACAATGAGGGAAGATTTTCATCCAGATCAGTCTGGGATGGACTGGAACCCTGATCTCAGAGCTGAAATGGGTATACCACAATACGCTTGCCCGTTATAAAAATAGTTTACAGTTGTAACATTAAAATTGTGTTGAGCTTATGTCTAATGACGTGAATGTGCCAAACGATAGGAAATTCTGAAAACGCGAAGCTTCCGGATGTTTGAATTGGTTGAGAAGCATCCTGCACACTGGCCTCCTTTTATACCTGCAACCAAACCTGAAGTGCAGACCACAGGAGCAGGTAAGATTCGCGCTGAGACATTATTCATTGTTTACCCCTGTAATAACCCCATTTGTTCTTCATGCCAACCTCCCCAGCTTCACCCTACAACAACACTGCATTCACATCCTACCTTGCATCTTGTCTGGCACACCTATCATCCTGTCCTCACTGGTTCATTTTCTTCTCCCCAAAAAGGGTATCAAGGTTCTTGTCTTTAAATTCCTCCAGGACTTAACTCCACACGAGCTCAGTCCTCTTCTTCAGTACCATAACTCAGAATATACACAGTACTCTTCCAATCCTGGCCTGCAGCATTATTTCCACTCCACCAAGGCTGTCAGAACTCTCTCCTTGTTCATCTTTGCCTTGCTATCCTCTCTTCCTCCAAAGCCTCCCCAAAGTTTATTTATTCCCCTTCTCTTATCTCTCCTGATCTTTCCTCTACTTTCTGCTCTGCCCATCGTTCATCATTAAAGCACCTTAGTTACCCAAAATGTCCTTTGTAACTGTAAGTTGGTTTTGTTCCTTTCATACTGGTATATTTTTTAAAAAGATAATGAATTGTTTTTATTTTGCTGCACCAAAAAAATTAGAACGTAAGATAAGTTAGGGATGAGAAAGGTTTGATTTAAGGGTTAATTAAAGCTCATTCCTCTAGTACATCAAGACTCCCATCATATCTAGTTGTATACTGAATAATCCTAATGATTTTGCCTGTTATCTTTCTTGTACTCTATTCATTATTTTAAATCAAAATGTTTTTTCTTTATTTGTTCTAAGTTTGCTTTTCAATAATTTCATTCCTCCCTTAGTATACCATGAAGTGATAATCTGGGTTTTGCTTTATACCATTAATAATGTTTATTTTGTCTTTGTTTTCTTTGACCCACAGAGTTTGTTGAACCAGCAGACAAACTGTTTGAGTCAGAGGAAGAATTTGAAATCCTTAATGTCTAAAGCATCTAGTTGGACATTCACACATTGCTGTTGAATGACTACAGCAGACTGTTGACTGTTTATCATTCAAGCAGCCTTTTTAACAAGACAAGTGCCTGATTTCATAAGGACAGAAGAAACTTTGCAGCACGCTTGAAAATAATGAAATAACTCCCACTTAATGAGCAAGTTGCTTCCAAGTAGTTTACTCACAACCTCATGTACTTAACTTTCTTTTGAACAAAACAGGAAAGGCAGAAAGCTTCTAAAGAATGGATCCTCTTCATTTTTGGGAATCCAAAGGAGCAAGTGTTATTTAGAAAAATATTCTTGAAAGGAGTTGGTGATGTGGGGCAGGAAAACATTGAGAGTAAATGACTGGATTTTAGCTGAAGAGGATCTTTGATGCACAAGGATGATAACATTATGCTTACTGTATGCTTGTGACTGTTAATTATCACATGGACCGTCTGGAGCACATCTCTTGGACAAATGAGGATCTTCCCTATTTATCTGTTCTTTATCTACCTGAACTCGGGGTTGCCTGTCTAGAATTGTAATTCGAGGAGTCTTTCATTAATGCTGCATTCCCACTTCAAGTCTTCTGATTTTTTTTTTTTGGAGAGTGAAATATCCAATGAGAAATAATTCCATTAGTCATTTTCAACATGTATGGGTCTATTCCACTTTTGGTCAAATCTATACTGATCCTGCAATTCCAATGTATTTATAGCATCCTACCCATGATCTGTTTTTGTACACTCCATTATTGTGTATTAATTTGACTGCCCCAAAATAATCCAAATTTTAGCGTAAGCCGCATCAGTGCAGTGATTGTATATTTGTGTGTACTATAACATTTTAATCCTTTTAAATTCCCAAAAAGTTTCCTTTTGATTATTGTGAACTTATTATTTGAAATTTAGAAAAACCCAGTACCAGTCCTGTACAGTACAAAAATGCTTGTTTTTATTTTAATGATGCATGTACAAAGCATGCGTCATGTAGGAGCTATATGCCAGCTTGGAAATATAGGAAATATATAGCCATTTTAAAAAATGTACCCCATGTAGCTTTTCAGATATTAGATATCAGCACCAGCTTCTTCCATGTCAGCACAGCCTGTCCTGTGCCGAGCTCCATTTTTAAGATGGGCGTGTAACTTAATTAGTATGTGCAAACAAGAAATGGCACTGCAATGTCCTTGGGCTTTATAATACCCCAGGCATCCAAATATTCAGCAGTTAGCCAGTATGTACTACACATTATTTGTGATGGGCATCTTTGGCTGTTCTGAGTGGGAAGGGACTGATCTCATTTAAACGATGCTGGATGCAGAATACTACACATTAAATAACCTCAAAATAATCTCTGCGTTTAGCTTCTGAAATATTTTTAAGCCCTGTCAGTGTTACTGAGAAATGTCTGAAAGGGTGGTGTACCTGCTAATAATTTTTTAATAAACATTTAGCTCAGGAAAACTAAAATAAATTAGCTTGAAATTGTGATAGAATGTTTTCTTTTTCTTACGAGTGTGTCATCAAGATGCAAAGGCAATGAGGAGCATTTTTTTAAAAAAAACTGCTGGCAGGGCTGCAGGTATTGATATAAATTTCTAACTTCTAAATGTCAATAATGACGTTACCTGGGGTATTATCATTGGTAAGCATGGTATTTGGACGATTATCATCATGCATGAAAAAAACAATTTATTTAACAAGTATTGTAGAATCACATATGGATTGTAAATGCGAGCTTTAGTGCCCTGTGTGGAGAGAATTTTTACATACCAATAGAGGGAAGTCTCAGAAAACGAATAGTTTCAAATCAATATTAAGCAAAATAATACTAATTGTAAAAAAAAAAAATTGAAAATTCATGGCCTTACTTGAGTACTCAGGTATTTTACCTATTTTTGTATAACTTACGGTTCTTATAGGGCAGAAGGAAGCCATTCGGCCCATTGTGTCTGTACCGGCTCTCCCCTTTAGCTTGTGTAAATAAACATTTCTGCCATTAACAAATGAGATCAGAGAACTAGAGCTGTCAATCAAGCAATGTTTTCCCTGGGGTTCAGGAGTTTCAGTACTCTAGTGAATGTCTGGTCTCTTGAGATGGACAAGATAGAGGTTTTCAACTGCTTGCAGTTTCAGCTATAGATACTTCGAAGGGTCTGGATGATTGACACTTTTATTGGCCTGTAGTAAAAAGGAGTTTTTTTAAGTGGAAAGTTATCAATTAATGACTTTTTTAAAGGCTTTTTTCACACATACTATTGTCACTATAGGGTTCATTAGTTTTATAGTTGTATAGTGGGGGAATGGACATGAAGTGCCATAGCTTGGTATGAGGGGCCATAGGGTGTGGGTGGATGCCCTCTGGCATCAGGGCCAGAGGGGCCCATTTATCCAGTGGTTTACTGGATAAATTATAGTACTGAGCCACAGAACAGGTAGGTCCTATGTTTGATCAGCATTTTCTGTTCAGTTATCTGAACTCAGCTGGATATGGGTAGCGCTGCCACAATTGTCTTCAGTTCCCTTAGGGTATTGAAGGAAAAGTGGTATAGTGGTATTGTCACTGGACCAGTATTCCAGTGACCCAGGGTAATGCTCTGGGGACCTGGGTCCGAATCCCACCACAGCAGATGGTGAAATTTGAATTTGATTTTGATAAAAATTGATGACCACAAAATCATTGTTGATTGTCGTAAAGACCCACCTGGTTCATGAATGCCCTTTAGGGAAAGAAATCTGCCATCCTTACCTGGTATGGCCTACATGTGACTCCAGACCCACAGCAATCTGGTTGACTCTTAAATGCCCCCTGAACAAGGGCAATTAGGGATGAGCAATAAATGTTGGCCTAGCCAGTGATTTCCACATCCCATGAGCGAATAAAAATTTCCCATTCCTGATAACCATCCAGTGATCTCTGCTGGATAGATAGCGGAGTGAGTAAGTGAATGCCCGACTTGTTGAGTGTTTGTTTTTGTTTCACATTCCTAGCATCTGCAGTATTTTATTTTTGTGTTGAGTCAAGGCTCGGCGAGACTTAGATTGTAATATGTCCCCCCCCCCCCCCAACCAAACCCCATATTCCAAGTGTGAACAGGGATACTGCTGAAGATTAACTAGCTAAAACAATGCAGCTTACTAACACAGTAATGGTAAGTCACCTGCTTGCCCTACTTTTAAGGTGCTGGTTTGTAGGGCTATTTGGAGCTCTGTGGGAAGAATTCCAGTCCTCAGTAACAGGCCCAACTAATAATCCAATCTGAATCATTAATGACCAACAATATTCTAGATAGATTACTGTCAACCTCTTTAACTCACTCCAGAAAATGAAAGTAAACTCAACACTCTGGGATATAGGTTATTCAAGGCAGATGGAGATGATAACAGAGGAAGAGGGATAGCTTTAAATATATGGAATAAACTTGAAATCAAGTAAGTTGAATGAAAGGAAAGGGACAACCAAAACTGTATAATTAGTGCCTAAAAGTAACAAGGAGGCTAATTAACAATGAACATCAACTACAGACTTCCACAGCAAGTAAAGGAAGACAGTAGCACCTTACATGACAAGATTAGAAGGATGAATATAGATAATTTATAATAATGGATGACTTCAACCAACTCAACTTAAATTGTGAATGCACAGATGTGGCCAGAAAACCCAAAGTAGTAAATGGAGTAGAAGATTGACTCATAACACAAATTTTCTGAGAACGTACTGGTGTTAGTCAACCTTGGGACATCAATTTGGTCCCTGCAAGAAAGCACAATTGTATCTGCAATTCAGAAGTAATAAGACCCATGGAGACATTTGATCACAATATATTGAAATTTGGTCCTGACACTTAATGGGAAATTATTGCCCCAACACCTTAAATGCCTTTCAGCACTTTATCAATGTCATCTTCTGCAAACTAGAGAATAATCTCAGTGATTGACTAGATAAAAGTTGCCAGATCAAACTTAGAACATAAAGCTTTGTGTCCCTTGATTCATTCATTCGCCTTGTTCTTTGTCTATCCTTTTTATTAAAAGCCATTAGTAACTGAATAATGAGCACTGATCCTCACAAAGTACCATATTCTTAGTATAACATTGAAAGAATGTAGGGTTCATAATTTATGGACAGCATTTTCCTTGAAGCTGTTCCCATTTTGTTGTAAGTGTGGAAGCCAGCCAAGTAACACCAGCTGAATGGAAGCAGCTCTGAAGAAATTACTAGCCTATAATTCTTCCTTTTAGGCCATTTTTCCATCAAGAGATCTTATCCCTCTAATATCATTGTAAGAAGTGCAGAATGGACCTCTCCAAAATTCCCTTTTGCTGCCAAACCTGAACAGTAGTGTCTAAATCAACAACAACAACAACTTAGTAACACCTTTATTGTAATGGAATGTCCCAAGGTACTTCATAGGAGCATTACAAAACAAAGTTTGACACTGAGCCACATAAGGAACCATTCAATCAGATGATCAAAAGCTTGGTCAAAGAGGTAGGTTTTAAGGAGTGACTTAAAGGAGGAAAGAGAGGTAGAGGTGTAGGAAGGGAATTTCAGAGCCTGGGGCCTAGGCAGCTGAAGGCATAGCCAATAATGGTGGCGCGATTATAATTGGGAATGTACAAGAGGCCAGAATTAGAGAAGCACAGAAATCTCAGAGGGTTGTGGGGCTGGAGGAGATTATAGAAATAGGGAGGGTCAAGACCATGGAAGGATTTGAAAACAAGGATGAGAATTTTCAAGTCAAGGCATTGCTTGACCGGGAACCGACGCAGGTCAGTGAGCACACATATTATAAGGGAATGGACTTTGCTGCGAGATAAGATACAGACACCAGAGTTTTGAATGACCTCAAGCTTACAGAGGGTACAATGTGGAAAACCAGCCAGGAATACATTTGAATAGGTGAGTGTAACAGTAACAAAGGCATGAATGAGGCTTTCAGCAGCAGATGAGCTGAGACAGGTGCAATTGGGCAGTGCAATGGAGGTGGAACTAGGTGGTCTTCTTGCTGGCATAAATATGAGGTAGGAAACTCATCACTGAATCAAGTGTAACATCAAGATTGAGTGCCTTGGAAGGGAACTTGCAGATAGTGGTGTTCCCATGTGTCTGTTGCCCTTGTCTTACTAGGAGGTGGAGGTGCAGGGTTTGGAAAGTTCAACACAAAATCATCACCTTGGCGAGGGAAGTTGGTTTAATGAAGTGGATATCTGTTGTCACTAATGCTGAACTTTACAAGACGGTAATGTTTTAAAATGTCTCCTTTAGCTCAAATTAAAATTGGGAATTCCAGAAGCACCCCAACTCAGAGACATGCCTAGGTGGTCTGGTTGCCATGAGGGTGAAATGCAAACAGAAACCTATTAAAATCAAGTGACAGTGTTCACACCTGTACACAGTAATTCACAGAAACAGCTGCTTTGTGAGACACATGGATAGAGAGACAAAGCAATGACTGATCTGTGGAGAAATAAGGCAGCTACTACCCTGAAGGGCAGAGAAGGACTGTTTTGTGTTAACAAACAAGCAGGATGCTTGTGAGATTTGGTTTTCTGTTCAAAAGGAAGGGGACAGAAAAGGCAGGACTTTTGGAGGTTTAACAAACAAGAAGTCACAAAGGTGGGCCTTGCTGTAAGTTGGATCTTGAAGACTCAAATTGACTCGAACGACTTTTGAAGGACACTGGAAGTTTCGACCTAGCATGGCACGGAGAAGTGAACCTGCTGGAGAGCCCCGAGTAATTTTGGACTATTTCTTACAATGTTACACATCTGCCAGAAGTGCGGTGCACAATGAAAGCAGTTGTAAGGCGTGTCTCGATTGTGTTAGGTTGTTAATGTGAAAGTGCCTTTTCTTTAGTGTAGCGTAATAGTTGCCTGCTAATTAATGTTTGATCTACGTTGATTTTAGTTTGCTACAGTAAAAGTCTTAAAATGTGAAACTTATCCTTCGGTTGTTTCTGTTGATCTTTTGGGAAATTCATCTCTTTTTCAAAGTTATCGGCCTGTATGGGGATCATAACACTGTCAATAAATTATGGGAATACCTTTAACTTGTCCAAATATGGAGAACAAGCCTCAGTGTCCAAACAATGAAATCTGCCTCCTATTAAAGGACAAGTCTGGACATGAAGGAGAGTTGTAGTTTTGAGGAACATGAACATTTTGAAGTAGGCATTTTGAGAGATGGTCTGAGAGAAAGATCAGACATCCCGCCACATATAGATGAAGCTGAGCAACCACCAAAGCTGATCAAACAGTTCTAACTCCATAAATGCTAATGGTATTTGAGAAATGTAATCTCACATGAATTGAATAGTTGAAAGTGAGACCAAAAGTTAATGCAACACTTAGTTGAGATTCCATTCCAGAACAATGGGAGGCTGGAAGTGCAAGATTTCCCTAATTTTTCACACCATGGTTTATGAAATAAATACTTGCCAACTGAGTAAAAGGAAAGTGAGAGGTTGCCACAAATCCAATCGCACTTGGTTTCATTCCCTCATACAACATATATTCAAAAATAAATTAAATTCAGCAGGTAATGGTTTTCTATTTACCACTATACCATTAATTTAAATCTTTTTAATTGTAGCCATATCAACTGCTACCAGTAAATAATTCTGAACCATGTTGGCCATTTCTTTCAACAGCTACACTACTAAATTTGAGGGATTTTTCATGACTCAGACAGGTAAATTTTAACTTTTGGCTGATGTATTAGTAGAATATGTCAGCCGCCCAATTTTGTAGTGAATAGACAGGAGCTATTGAGATTGGGCCTAATTAGAACCTGGCTCAAATGGACATCTCAATGCAGCTTGCTGGGGGAGAATTTTCTCCAAGTCGGGGTGGGGGTTGAACGGGAGTGGGCAAGGGTGGGCGCGTAGCCGATCACCACCCACGATCGGCTGCTCGCTGCCATTTTACGTGGGCGGGCCATTTACCCAGAAGCGCTGAGCATTTCCTGTGCGAGCGGGGGGAGTAAGCTGAGTCGGGGCCTGCGCTCTTTCATGCATGTGCGCGAGAGTGCACAGAAATCTCCCTGAGGCTGCCTGAAGGAGATCGGTTTTAGTTTATAAAATTTTAGTAAAAAAAATTTTAAGACATATCCCCTCATGTGACAGTGTCACATGAGCTGGGACATGTCAATGAATTTTTTTATAAATTTTTATTAAACTTTAAAAACCTTCATGAAACCTCATCCCGCCCGTGGCTTTAAATGGCTTTAGTAGGTCTTTGACAGTTCGGCGGGTGCGCAGCCAACTCCGGTGTGTGCCCGCCAAACTCAAGGTCTGAATGATGCGCGGTGATGTCAGGATGCGCGTCCGATGTCACCACGTGTCATTTTACGCATCGGTGAGTGGGCCTCACCCCTGCTTGCCGACCTGAAGATTCTGCCCCCTGGATTCTGGCTGCTGCAAAATTAGGCAACCCTGGGAGCACCTGGCTGGCAGCCAAATAAGTCCTGGACTGGGGTATCAAATTGTGGGGGGGTGGGGGTCTGATCCCAGATTGGTAGCAGCCTATTGCAATTTTAACAACTTACTGCTGTGCTTTCTCCAACCAGTAAAACCTACCGGATACCCAATGGTGGCCTCAAAAGATGAGTGCTCCTCTAGGCTGCAGAAGGAAAGTCTGGGCTCCTGCTGCTTTGTCTCACACTCTCTAGTTGCTAACTGCACAGGTTCATAACATCTGTAAAAAGGGATTGCAATTGATTTGTGTATCTTTGGATGCAAGCCTGTTTATGAGATTGTTGCATTTAAACTGAGTTGTATAATGTCTGCTGGGCATCCATCCGTTTTAAAGGGTAGTAGTGATTGCTCTCTACAGTTGAGCTGATTTCTTTCCCTGGATTTTATTGGATGATTTTCTAGAATGCTGGGATGTTATCCCAAAGGTAGAAAGGTAAGTGTAAATATAAACTCCCAGGCGGAAAGCTGGGGAGTGCCACCCAATTTCACACACAAGAATATCCATGTGAATTAATGGAAGGTCATTGATGAAGCAGCTGAGACACTGCCTTGAATATCTTCTACAGCAAATCTTGCTGCTGAGATGATTGATTTCCAGCAACCTCAACCATCTTCCTTTGTGCCAGATCTGATACCCGCCACATGGAGAGTTTATTCCTTTGACCCCCTTTGACATCAGTTTTAATAGGACTCTTTTTGCCACAATCAGTTAAATGCTTCCTTGAGGTCAAGAGCAGTCACTGTCACCTCACCTCTGGAATTCAACTCTAGTGCCATGTTTTGACCAAGGCTATAATGAGGTCTGGAGTCAAGTGGTGCTAATAGAACCTAAGCTGTACATCAGTGAGCAGAGTATTGGTGAATAAATACTACTTGGTAGCATTCTTGGTGACTCCTTCCATCACTTTGCTGATGTTTGGAAGTAGGCTGATGGGGTGAAATTGACTGGGTTGGATTAATCCTGAAATCTTCCACTTTTTTCATGTAGATGCTGGTGTGTTTTCAGCAGGGGCATTATTTAAACTGCCTATCCTTCATCCATATGCTGCACTCTTGCTTCTCCAAGCACCTCTGAACTTCTATTCAACCATCATTTCTGAACATTGCAGCTTCCTTAGAGTTGAGACTGGGGCCCTTAACAAAAGGTTGACGATTGACAATGTTTCATGGATTTCTGCAATATGTGATTTAGAAACTAATTATCCCCATGTGTAATAATGCCCACATTCTAATACAGAGATATGTTATCCTGCAGTCAATGACGCCTTGGGACATTTTACAATGTTCAAGGTGCTATATGAATGCAAGCTGTTTGTTGTTGAGTGGCTTTTCTCCTCACCTCCCAAAGCCTCTACCTACAAGGCACAAGTGAGTGTGATGTCTGGATGGGTCCGACTCCAAAAACACTCATGAAGATCAACACTATCCAGGACAAATCAGTCCATTTGATCAGCACCCCATTCACTCTCATAAATATCCATTCACACCACAATCAGTGTACCATGGGTGCACTGTGTACTATTTACATCAGATCCCAGAAGCAAAGAGTTGTGTAATATTGGACCACCAGTAGCATCACAATGGCCTGCAGGTATGTAGGTCCAGGATTCGGGTCTGGGATCAGCTCGGGCCAGAACTGGGCTGGGTTTTGGGTTGAGCTGATGACCAGATATCCTGGAATTGTGGTGGGCTAGGGGTCACAGGGGAAATCAAAAGGATCACATCTAGGACTGGCAAGGGAGTCTGGGAATCTAGGATAGGAAGTTCTACATCAGGTGTTGGGAGAGGAGACTGGAAGGGTTTATTTAGAGGCTGGGGGCAGCGGAGATTTGGAGTAAGGGCTGGAGGCATGGTAAATCAGTGGTTAAAGCCTGGGGTGCTTGAGATTGGTGGTTGGTGCAAGGAGTGGGGAGATCGGCAGTCAGGGCTGAGAGATCAGGGGTCAGAGTCCAGAGATTAGGGGTTGGGGATGGGGGCATAATTCAGGGCTGGGTGATCATGATTTGAGGCAGGGAGATCAGGTAAGGACTGAGAGATCAGGAGTTGGGGCTCGAAGTTGGAGTGATTGGTGGGACAGGGATAAAAGATCACGGTTGGAGTCAGATGTGGATGAGATTGAGGGATGGGGACAGGAGTTTGGTGGCAAGATAGGATTGGATGAGATTGGGGAGAGGATCAAAAGATCAGAGTTAAGGGATTGAAGCTGAGAATGGGGGAGATTAGAACTCAAGGCTGAGACATCTAAGGTTGGAACTGGGAGATCGGTGGTCCTGGATAGGAACAGGAGAGATTGGGAATAGGGATCTCAAAATTCGGGGTAAGGAATGGGAGCGGGGAGATTAGGAGTTAATGCCAGGAGATCAAGGTCAGAAACCTGAGCAGGTGAGATTAGGAGTAAAAACAAAATGTGCTGAGAGCACTCAGCAGGTTAGGCAGCATCTGTGGAGAGAGAAACAGAGTTAACACTTCAGGTCCGGGATCTTGCATCAGAATTGTGAAATGTTAGAAATTTAATAGGTTCTGAGCAAGGGGTGGGTGGGACAAGGCCAAAAGGAAGGTCTGTGATAGGGTGAGCACAACTCATGATGGCACTGGCTGTCCCAGGAAAAAACCAATCAAGAGCAAGGATCTCAAACAGGCATGATGAACCTTATTTGCTTATGCAAGAGGCCTAACACCTGCTTGAGATGTGATAAACGGCGTATACTTTATTCCATGCCAGACAGTGCACCTATTCTGGCCTGAAACGTGCGTGCACTCCCTGTTCTACATTTTGGGTTCTTACAAAGCCCGTCAGCATCTGGTGAACAGGCACAGCATGACTAAATTTGCAAGTCCTTCACCTCCAAGTCACACACCAGCCTGACATGGACATTTATCATTGTTCCTTCATGGTCACTGGGTCCCTTCTTAACAGCATAAGAGCATATGAAAATAACAGACAAGTGAAAACCACACCATCATGGCTCAATCATCATGGATAAACATTTCTTACCTTCTCACAACCCATGCCCCACTTCACACTGCAGCCGTATAATCACCTAAGAGAGGCGCAAGAACAAGGGGAAAAACAGGGATAATAGGGAAAAATTACCCTGTAAAATTTCTCTCTGACCCCCTCAATGAAAATAAGTTTAGGGTATCACATGGACCAATTGTTACTTAACGTCTATATGACGCAGTCTCTCCCCCAGTAAAGAGTTGCTCCAGCTCCCTCATGAAGGTGTGCAGAGAGTCAGCACCCACCACACCAGCTGGCAATACATTCCAGAGGCACACTACTCATGGAAAAAGAACTGCCTAACGTCCAGTCTATTCCTACTTTTCCATAGTTTAAACTCATGTTGTCTAGCCTTTCCCAATTATTAAACTGGAACAATCTATCAAAAGAGATGCTATCCAGCCCTTCAATTGTTTTATAAACCTCTCACAGGTTGCCCACATGCCTACACTACTCTAAAGTAAATAGATCAAGGTCCGGAAGCCTATCTGAGCAGATAATCTTCTTGATAATTATTTTTGTAGCTTTCTGGACCTTCTCCAAGGCCACTAAATCGCCAACCAAATTGTGGGAGTACCTTCATTATAGGGGCCCCAGTGCTGTAGGGCAATAAATGTCTGCCTCGTCAATGACGTCCAAAACCTGGGAGTGAATTTTCAAAAATTTATCATCATCACTCCTGAAAGCCTAGCTTGTCAACAAGTCAACAAGCAATCAAATCTTCCTTGCTATCATTCTGTGCATTGACTCTGAAGATATATCATTGAACTGAGGGTTCAAAGAATTGAGAATTTACTTCTATTTAAACAAATGAGAGAAAATTTCATGGAGCAAAATTTATTAAGTGACAGATTTACTTTTGATTGAAGTTGCTTATGTTTTGGTTTGCAACCAAGAAATTATAGATGAAATGCCCTTTTAACAAAAAATTGTAATTATGCAAATATTTGCATAGATATGCAATTTCCTGTTCCCATTTCAAAATAGCATCTTCTGTCACGTGAACTTCCTCTGTTGAGTAAAAGAATTGTATCAGGGTGATTTGGACTAAAAAAAATAATTATTAACAATGCAACCCAAATGTTGGATTAAATTATCAGACTCAAGGACCAGATCTACCTCGAGAGGGCTGGTTGGGATTGTTGTTGTTCTCTTCTTGGCTGTTTTATCCTGTTTGTCACTGCTGGTGATTTTACTGCAGCAAATAAGTGACCTACGGAGTGAACTGGCAAAAGTCCACAAACAGCTTCATGTTTTTAACAAGAGGGCAAGAATAAATCTTGAGGATGATTCAGTGGAACATGAGAAAGAAATGGTAAGGAAAAATTTCCACTCGATCTCTCAGATTGTTTTCATTTGCAGGGCATTTCTCCAAGTGTTGTCCTCTATTCTCAGTTGTCAGTCATTCTTTAATAGTATACCTCCTCTTCCCCTCAACAATTTAGTGTTGATGAAGCTAAGAAATTGGTCATTCTTACAAATTAAAGGCATTTTCATTCATGGAACTTCTTGGCAGATATAAAATAGGTTATTTGAAGGATATACTTCCCTCTATTGCCATATCAATTATAGTGCAATTCATATTTAGTTGGTCAAATGGGCAGATAAGTGGCAGATGGAATTTAACCCTGAAAAGTGTGAGGTGATACACTTTGGAAGGAGTAATTTGACAAGGGAGTATTCAATGAACGGCATGACACTAGGAAGCTCTGAGGAACAAAGGGACCTTGGCGTGTGTGTCCATAGACCTCTGAAGGCGGAGGGGCATGTTAGTGGGGTGGTGAAAATGGCATATGGGACGCTTGCCTTTATCAATCGAGGCATAGATTACAAAAGTAAGGAGGTTATGTTGGAGTTGTATAGAACCTTGGTGAGGCCACACATGGAGTACTGTGTGCAGTTCTGGTTGCCATATTATTGGTAGGATGTGATTGCACTGGAGGGGGTGCAGAGGAGATTCACCAGGATGTTGCCTGGGATGAAATATTTAAGTTATGAAGAGAGTTTGGATAGATTTGGGTTGTTTTTGTTGGAGCAGAGAAGACTAAGGGGCGACCTGATCGAGGTTTAAGAGATTATGAGGGGCATGGACAGGGTGGATAGGGAGCAGCGGTTCCCCATAGTTGAAGGGTCAGTCACAAGGGGGCATAAGTTCAAGATGAGGGGCAGGAGGTTTAGGGGGGGATGTGAGGAAAAGCTTTTTTACCCAGAGGGTGGTGATGGTTTGGAATGCGCTGCCTGGAGGGTGGTGGAGGCGGGTTGCCTCACATCCTTTAAAAAGTACTCGGATGAGCACTTGGCACGTCATAACATTCAAGGCTATGGGCCAAGTGCTGGTAAATGGGATTAGGTAGGTAGGTCAGGTGTTTCTCACGTGTCGGTGCAGACTCGATGGGCCGAAGGGCCTCTTCTGCACTCTGTGATTCTGTGAAAATGTCACCTAAGTTTCCTGTTCCAGATTTCCATTTTGTGAGTCCTTGGGAAGTGCAGGTGTTGAACATTGACCAGATTAAGATCAGATTCATGACTCCCATTGTAGATTAGTGTGTTGGCATTCAGTTAGCATAGACATAACGCATGAAGAATGATCACTGGGATAAGTAATTAGAGGACAGCCATAACCTGTTGAACAAAACAGCAACAAGAATCAGCTCTTGACTCTGGGGGAGAGGAGGAAAACAAAGGGAATAACATTTCAAGACACATTTTGTTTACAATTCTCCTTAGGAAGATCTGACTGAAAATCTAAAAAATAACAATAATGCCAAATTCCAAATTAAAGAAGAGTTAACTGGACTGAATGAGAAGAACTATGGACTCAGAAGCATCTCAAGGAAAAGAAGAGAGACAAGATCCTGTGAAAGTAAGTGACAGATTATAAAATGACATTCAAAATGGACCTAAGAATGGGGAGGGTTTCAGCATTTTCGAGTTCTGATACATGGGGCACGATTTCCCCACAGGGGCAGGAAAGAGAGGTCTGAACCATTTCTGGGTCCCAAACTGCATCCCCCCACCCCACCATGGGAAAAAAATCACCTGCCATGATTTTCAAGGTGCGGGAGGAGGGCAACGGGGGTGGTCTTTAATTGGCCTGGAGACATGTTGGGGGGAGCCCCTCCACAGGATGACCTGTGGCCACTCCTGCACAAGGACGGGCAGAGTGGACCTCTAGGCCTGCCTGCAGCACTGCACCCTCCCGCCCTGGTCTGCCACTGGGAGGCAGACTCCGTGCATCTAGACTGGCCCCCATCAAATGTGGGGACCCGGAGTTCAACTGGAAAATCTCAGCTGGCCTCCTTTAATCTTCCTCAATAAGTTCTTCATGAGCCATGATGGCCACATGCGGGTGGGTAGCCCTGCCTCCAATCCCCCACCCACCCCCTGCATGTCCGCCCCCATCCTGCCCCCACGAAAATGACCCAGGAGCAGGATGGAGCTGGGGAACTAACATGTCAGACAGCGAGGCTATTTTTAGCTCTTGCCTGCCTCCGATCCCAGCCCGTTGGGGAATTCAGCCCATGGTATCACAATTTTTCCCACAGGCTGAGTTCTTGATCTCAGTTGGTGTTTTCAGAGGGGAATGCCAAGCAGGGGTTGAGTATTTCCCCACTCAGAGGGAAGACAATACAGAAGGCAAGTTGACATCGGGGCTGTTCTCGTACAGCATCCTCCCATTAAATGTGAATGTTCTGTGACAAAGGTTATAAATTTTTCCCAAGTATTCAAAAACTATCAGTAACAATACAGAAGTAAAATATAAATGTTAAACTTTTTCTAGCTCAGCTTCCACCCTCCAAAAACCTAAGCTTATCCAAAACTCTGCTCCCTGTCGCCTAACTCACATTAAGTACCGCCCAGCCATCATGCCTGTGCTCTCTGACCTACATTGTCAACTGGTTAAACGATGCCTTGACTTTGAAATTCTCATTGTTTTCAAATCCCTCCATTGCCTGGCCCCTCCCTATCTCTATAATCTGCTCCAGTCCTACAATCCAAGGCAATCTCCATTCCTCCAATTCTGGGCTCTTGGGCATCCCCAGTTTTCATTTCTCCATCACTGGCAGCTGTGCCTTCAGCTGCCGAGGCCAAGATATGGAATTTCCTCTGTAAACTTCGCTGCCTCTTTCCCGCTTTTTCCTCCTTTAGGACTCTGTTTGAAACCTTGCTCTTCGAACAAACCTTTTGTCATCTGACCTAATATTTCCTTATGCAGATTGGTGTTGAATTTTGTTTGGTAACATTCCTGTGAAGTATCTTGGGAAGTTTTACTGCATTAGAAGTGCTGTATATGTGAAAATTGTTGTTTTAAAATACTTTGCATAGTGGGCTATTGAGCCATACAGAAATGTCAGGAGTTTGATTTTTAGTGAGTTTAGCCTGAGCAGCAGCTAAACATTAGCTTCAATGCCCCTAGACTGGGAAAATCAACTAGATTTCCTGTTCTTGTTCCCTGCCCAGGGACTCCTGCTTGGATGTGTGCTTCCGTAGCAATTGGCTGATCACTAGATTGGTCCCTGCGATGACTGGGTTTTCCAATGATGAGAGGCTGAGTAAATTGGGCCTATACTCTCAAGTATGGAAGAATAAGAGGTGATCTTATTTAAATATACAGGACTCTGAAGGAGTTTACGAGATAGACACTGAGAGGTTGCTTCCCCTGGCTGGGGAATCTAGAATATGGCCTCTGCATCAGGGGTCGATCATTTAGGACCGAGAAGAGGAGAAAGTTCTTCACTTCAAGGTTGTGAATCTTTGCAATTCTTTACCCCAGAGGGTTGCAGATGTTCCTTCGTTGCATATGTTCAAGGCTGGGATAGTTAGATCTTACATCTCTCAGGGAATCAAGGGACAGGGGGAGTGGGCAGGACTGTTGAGGCAGAAGATCGGCCATGATCATATTGAATGGCAGTGCAGGCTTGAGGGACCTTATGGTCCGCTCCTGCTCCAATTCCTTATGTTCTTAAGATAGGTTCTGCTGTATGTCCCCCATGGGAAATAGACTGCTGTCACTCACTATCTGTGCTCATACATGAGGAATGGGATATCTCGAGGCTGTCCATGCATGTTCTTTCTTAACTGCTTGAAGTTTCATGTACCTGCCCATAATGGAGCCAGCCACGCTTTCATAAAACTGGGAATAGCCATACCTGCATTGGAAAAGTTCCAACAAACTTACAACAAAAACTAGCCTGATGATGTACGCACATCTGATTACAAACAAGCTGAGGTATACTGATAGTCAAATCTCAGTCAAAGCTCTATAGACATCTTGACAGAATTGGGAAAATTTTGAGCCAAGTGGTTTTGGGTTGGGTGGGTGGGATGGTAAAATATCCAAAACCAGAATCCCAATCTCAAATCCTGAGATTTGCGTGTTCGAGGTGGAATGGGGTTGGGCAAGCAACCCACTTCCCGGAGGCGGATTTGAAATTTAAAAAAGGCTGCAAACCTCATATTTAACCACCATTTTAAATTTAATTCTGGCTGTACGATGTTTCTGGGCCTCGGGAAAACTAGCGGCTGGGAGTAAGGCTTTCTGGATCCAGGACATATGTGCCTTTTCACTTATCTGCTGGATCCAGTTTACTTGCATCACCAACGCCACCATGATTGGTCAAACCTCAACCCTCCTTCTATTCTTCCCCCATCCATCCCCTCACTCTGGCCCTTCCCATCTCTTCCACAAGACCTCAGATCACCCTCAACTCCAGCCCTTGATTGATCTGCTGGCCTCCAATCACCCTTCTGGCCTCTGATCTCATACCTGGCCTGGACCCCAATCTTTCCTCTGATCTCACCCACACCCCAGACAGCCCAGGCCTTTCTGATCCTTCTCTTCTTCCTCTCCTCTCCCCAATTCCAGCATGTGCCACTGCCTACCACCCAATGGTCTCATTGTGGCTGGCTGCAGCTGGGAAACAGAGCTAAAAGAATGTTGATCAGGTCGATCTGTTAAATTCAATAGGACCTGCAGAAAACCTGTTCTTCCAGGTTTCCCGACCTCAAAGCATTACCCCTCCCCCTTCCTCTCGGTCCCTCCCTCCAGCTCTACTTTTCAGCTCAGTAGGGCAATTCAGGCTAAGGGCGAATCAGCAATCTGTTTTACACCAAGCCAATTTTCATCTCATTGGCTTAATTGAAAAAAAAATTGGGTGCAGCATTAGTCAGCTTGTGAGGTGTCAGCTGTGGCTCAGTCCATAGCACCCTCGCCTTTAAATCAGAAGGTTGTGGGTTCATGTCCCACTCCCGGAAACCAAGAACTGTGATTGTACTCAAAAGAGTTGCAATCTGTGACTGTTGATAACTCGAAAGAATTAGTCAGCTTGTCGATTCGTTGTCAGCCCGTGTTGCGGTACTGGCAGTAGCTAATTACATTTTCAAGGTGATGCAAAACAGGTGGGGACAAATTTGAACAGGACTTTCAAGGGCTTAATACTTTCATCCTGTTGCCAATGAACAATGAGCATGTAGGCCAGGGTAGAGCTGAAGTGGAGGGCTACTGTTATCCTTTTCCAGGTATTCTTTCTTCATTCACATACATGCACAGACTCCAGCACACCAATGTGACACAATACTCTAGATATGCATGGTATGAGCAATGGGAGTTGTGTGGGACCTCGGGTCTTGAGGGGAGGGGAGAGAATCTACTGCATTTGAGGACAGAGACCTTATTAAAGGGGAAAGAATAGACCCCATTGCAGGAGAAGCGGGGAGAGATAGAGACAGCTTCTTTTGCTGAAGGGCATGGTGGCAACATGATAATGAAGAATAGCTGTAGCTTGGATCAAGGTTGCATTTCCATTAATGCTTGAAGGTGTTGTTTGAAGGTCATGTCAATCCTTGGTAGATTGTAACCAAGAAGGAGGCTTTATTAAAGCCCGATACTGGGTTTCAAGTTTCATGGGTGTGGAATGGTTGAGTCAATTCAGGCTGCATTACATCAGTGTGAGTATCAAAAAGGGGAACCACAATCTACAACATAACTCAAAGCATTCATATTAATCATTTATCAGTGAAGAGTGTGGTAATAAATTGCAATTAATGGAATACTAACCAATCTTTTCTTTGTAGAACAGCTATCATTCCTCCAGCTGATTCCTAATGCTAAGAGAAGCATAACTCTGCAAGGTAATTTACCAGGGCTTGTTTTGGTGTTGTGAATACTATGTAAAATCCTGAAATATAATTTCTAGGGCCTCTGCTTTTTTAAAAAATCTTATTTCCTTTAGGATCCCCTGGATATCATATATCAAGTCCTGGCACTTTGAGCTTTTTTAACTTAATAACTTGTTTCATACATGCCCTTTTATTTACTATAATAGCTCTCAACTTGTTTTAAGCATTTCAGGCTTTACTTCCTCCTTAATATCATCCTCTTCTATAAACGCTGAAGCAATGTAATTGTTAAGATTCTCCGTCAGCTTCTGCTTGTTTGCTACCAAATTACTTTCCTGTCCTCTCAGATTCACAGTTAATAGTCAGGAGTACTGATCAAGACATGAAACATTTGGTACAGGAGATAGAACCTTGAGGATATCTTTTATTGTGGTGGCAAATTGCAATCAACACAACTTACATTTATGAGGCACATTTAACATGGAAAAATGGTCCAAGACACTTCACAGAGGCTTAAAGAAATAAATGGATGCTAAGAAGAAAGGAAGACTAAGAAAGATGACAAACTTGATTACAGAGTTTTAAGGATGCTCTTACGCAGAGAGAGGGGTCTGGAGAGGCTCATGGGTTTAGGGAAGAATTGCAGAGCATTGAGTGTTTTAATAGCATAGTTTTCCGAGATGCTCAAGTGTGTTAGAGTGGAAGGTGCTAGCTGAGCATTTCTTTCAGTTGCAGGTCCCATGGGACTACACTCTCAAAAGTGAAAATAATTCCTCTCAACCACTTCCTAATCTTATCGTTTTGTTTCACTTTCCTCCTCCTACATCCACTCAATTTTAATCAGTGTTATAGATCAGTGTCTCTTCACACCAATGCTTTTAAGATCAGCACCACAAGGTGTAAAAAATAGGGGTGTGAACATACATCCCTGCCCTTGGTGACAGTATCAATTGGTAATCCATTACATTGCCAACAGTGGCTTCAAATTATAAACAGATTTTATATGACTAACTAGAGGAGGTTGCCTCCCTCTAGCTTCCAAACTCGATTGTCAGTGAAGAAATTTTTGATATTGAATTTACCCACCAAATTCATCTCACAAGAATGCTCTACAATTAATACTCTTCAATCCCCAATGATAATCAGGCAAAGCTGTTTCCCAACCAATCCTGTACTAACAGTTGCTTTTTATTCACATTTTTGCTTTTGATTAACATTGTAATCAGGTTAAAGTTTAAAGACTTATTTTGCTTTTTTCTGCCAGATCTGGTTATGCAAACTAGGCACACAGTGACATGGTGTATTAATGTTCCACAGTGCAAGAGATCAGAGAGTAGGACGTGAGTTCTAATATTTTCCAAAATGTGCCAGCAAGTCACATGGGGTGGGTGGGGTGAGGTGGGGCAGGTGGAAATTGGAAGCTGCTACTCTATTGTTCAAGCACCAAACAAGTCTCATATGCCCAACCAGTTTTCCTCATCTCTTCTTTGGCCAGTAACAGTGTTTGGCAGAGATCACATGCTTGTTTTCTCAATTCATAAACAACAAATGCATCCATTATTTATGAATGAAGTGAAAAATATTAAAGTGGAGTGAAATATAAATTTTAGGAGATCAGTTACTGTAATCAATATTTCAAACTGTTTAAATAAACTACTAATACAACCATGAATGCAAATTCTTAGAAAATGTGTATGCATTCATTGTGTTTTCTTTTCACATTGTTGTTGGTTTAATTCAGCCAGTATCTGCAAATCCAATTATAATAGCTGTAACATCCTCACAACTGCAATAATGTTCTTGCTTTGTTGAAGCACTCTTCATTGCTACATTAATGTTATATCAGCAGATGATTCAACCTTTATTCCTTGGAATGTGGCTTCAAAGAGGGGTGAGGCATTGGAGGCAATTTCCAATAAAATATTTGTGAGAGAAAATGGCTATTACACTGTGTACAGTCAGGTAAGCACCAACCTAACAGCAATTAATGAGCTCTAGAGCTGGCAAAACTGGACAAATTTGGGAAGTGAGGTTTTTAGTAACTTGCAAATCCTAAATGTGGTTACAAACTACAAATTGTGTCTGCTTAAGTAGAATTTTCCAGTTTGGACTTTCTCCCAGCACTTTCCTGTTAAGTTCATGGTTATTTATGGGGAGACAGTGACCTAGTGGTATTGCTGGACTAGTAATCCAAAGGCCCAGACTAATGCTATGGAGACATGGGCTCAAATCCCAACACAACAGCTGCTGGAATTTACACTCAATTCATAAAATCTGGAATTAAAAGATAGTTTCAGTAATAATGACCATGAAAACATTGTTTATTGTCGTAAAAAACACATCTGATTCACTAATGCCCTTTAGAGAAGGAAATCTGCCAACCTTACCTGGTCTGGCCTACATGTGACTCCAGACCCGACTCTTAACTGCCCTCTAAATTGGCCTAGCAAGCCCCTCAGTTCAAGGACAATTAGGGATTGGAAACAAGTGCTGGCCTTGCCAACAACGCCCACATCCCATGAAAGAGTAAATAAATAAAACATACTTCCAAAACCAGAGCATAGGCATAGTTGCTAACCCTCCAGGATTGCCCTACAGTCTCCAGAAATCGGGTATTAATTTCCTGGATATTTTGAGTAAGCTGAGAGAAAAAATAATCATAGGGTCACAAAAAGGTCTTTTTTATTTTCTTTGAGCATTTTTGCTTATTCGCTATAAAAATATTGCAGATGGAAAAAGCTTTGATTGGGCAGGAAGATTGGAGGTGGGAGGTCGTATGATAAAACCTCCGGGAATACATCCAACTGAAGTTGGCAACAACAAACCATGATCAGAAATCTCCAATCTTATGCATGTCATCGCTTGGATAGTGTGCCCAGGATTAATAATTACCCCTTAATTGCAGCATCAAATACTGGAAATCATGTGGGATAGCCACAATGTTGTTCTTCTTCTTTTAAACGACAGCAAATGTTAAGTTTTCAGATAAATGCATAGAAGCTATAACTAATTGACTTAAATAATACATAAACACAATACAAACCAGAATATAGAGCGTATAATATTGAAATACAATAATAGCATCAGTTCGTAAGACTGTCCTTTTTACAATGTATTTCTCACAATGCTGGAGAGGCATGTCGGGGCATTCCCAGATCAATAGAAATGTACCATATTCAATTTTAATGGACAGTTGATTCAGCATTCACATCCTGCTGCCTGGAGATATTTCTTCAGGAGTCCAAACTGGCCCAGGCTGGCTCATGCCTAGAAAGCAGAACAAAGGAAAACCCTCGCACAGTGGTAGGGAGAGGCAGGTGGTAGGGAGAGGCAGGCCCTACACAAAAAATAGAGAGGCAGGGCCTCGGCCAAAGGCAGAGAGAGAGAGAGAGAGGGGCAGGTCCTGGGCCATGGACAGAGAGGCAGGCCTACCACGCTGAAAGCAGAGCAAAGTTAAGCCCATCCTTGGGAAGATGGAGCAGAGCGTGTCAATAACGAAGCTAAGTTGTACTATGCCTGCAGAAATAGGTAAAGTTTGAATTACTTCAAGTTTAATTGAAATTAAGTCAAAGTTTATGAGGAAGGATTGCACTGTTTGCAGAAGGCATGGCAGGTTCTTAGAGCTAAACTTACAGGTAAATGTGTGATTCACTCGCGCTGATTATGTGATAAATTTTGCTTTTAGTGGCATAAAATGGGATGGGTGAGTTATTATCATAGTGCTCATGCGACAGGATTTTTTAAGATGGAATGTGATTCTTGATCTAATGGGATCATGTGGAATATTTTGCAGTGAAATGTGATGAGGAAATTACAATTATTTGAAAGGATTGAATAGTGTAATTAGTCAATAAAGCAAATGGCAACTATCTACAAAAAACAAAAATACATAACCAATAAGACAGAAGAAACCAATAAGGTAGAAGAAGGGCTAAACCTCTATGGTGTAAGTAACACACTGGTTCACAATGACAGCACAAGAAATTTTAATACAATGTTTTAAAATGTAACTTTACAATGTAACTTTAACATAACAGAATTACATTGGAAAGAACTACAACTAGAGCTTACAGTTACTAATGTTTTAAATGATTTAATTCCTTCCTCAGGGTGTCATTTTTAAAAGGATCTCGATATCACTATTCTCAATGTAGTCTTACCCTCAGAATTCAAAAGAAAGGATTATTGTTAATTAAATGCATTTTAGCTTGTTTTGCCTTTTATCAGTGAATAGAGATGACATCAGGAAAATGGCTCGAAGAATTCGAGGCCAGCTATTCACAGTAGCTGGCTAACATTAGTAATTAATAAAGGGTAAAAAAGTTACAAGTCAGACAGTTTGAGGAAGTAGTTATCAGTAGATAGTTTAGATTATGTTATGTTTGTTGGGTTTCTTCATATCAGTCCCTACAGTGATGTCATAGACAGTTTATTTTCTTCTAATCTATATTTGAAGAAATACTACTAGAATAAGGTTATGCCTTAACACAGTTTCTATTTATTCAGAACAAAAGTGAATAATATGGCATTTATGAACAGCTGTCATTATTGGGTTAATGCAGATGTACTCTGCAGTGTCAACAACTTGATATAGTGAATTCTGATTTTGCCCTCAGCAAGAACTTACAACATCCAATTAAGGAATTGTGATAAATTCTTATACTCAAGGTATACACAAACATACACATTCAATCATTCTGTTTAGTTCAATAATAACACAGCCTACGACTTCAAGCTGCAGTAATGAAACTGATTTGTATTTTTTCATAACTATGGACTCTGAATGACAATGTATAACACCTTCAATTAATAATGTTTTCATTTAGCAAACTCAGCCCCACTTACTCTAATTAACAACTCCCAACCCATCTACTCCAACTAATACCACTCCCCAACTATTCTAATTAACCCTGATCTTTACCTACTTTAATCACCAACTCCACCCACTCAAATTAACAATTACCAACTCCATTTATCCTGATTAGTAACCCATCCTCATTCCAATAATTAACAAAACCCTAATCTCTCTTACTCTAATTAATAAACTGTAACCACGTTTATTCTAATTAACGATCCAACCATGAGTATGGTGGCAACCTTTCAATCATTCCAATTGTAATTAACGAACAGGCCTACTTATTGTAATTAGCAATTCCTAACCCCAGCTCACTGTAGTTAACAAACTTTAATCCCACCCATTGTAATTAGCAACAACCCCGAAAGATCTAATTAGTGACAGTGATAAAAACAAAAAAGTGCGGATGCTGGAAATCCAAAACAAAAAATAATAGATACCTGGAAAAACTCTGCAGGTCTGGCAGCATCGGCGGAGAAGAATACAGTTGACGTTTCAAGTCCTCATGACCCTTCAACAGAACTAAGTAAAAATAGGAGAGAGGTGAAATATAGGCTGGTTTAAGGGGGTGGTGGGGGGGGGGGGGGGGGGGTGGGGGGGGCTGGTTGTTGAGACAAGCAAGCAGTGATAGGAGGAGATAACCAAAAGATGTCACAGACAAAAGAATAAAGAGGTATTGAAGGTGGTGATATTATCTAAAAGAATGTGCTAATTAAGAATGGATAGCAGGACAAGCAAGGTACAGATAGATCTAGTGGGGGTGGGGTGAAATAAGACTAAAAGGGCAACCCAACAAACTAGCTTATATTTCACCCCTCTCCTATTTTAACTTAGTTCTGTTGAAGGGTCATGAGGACTCAAAACGTCAACTGTGCTCCTCTCCGCCGATGCTGCCAGACCTGCTGAGTTTTTCCAGGCATTTTTTTATTTTTTGTTTTGTAATTAGTGACAGTGCCTTGAAGTACAGGGCTTCAGCATTGCCACAGTTACCAGCCAGAAAAAAAAACATGGATTCTAATCCTGCTAACAGTCAATTCCATACAAGAATTTTTTTATATATAACTGTTTAATTTTCCAACATGTCACAGCATATTTGAACATGTTATCATCTCTAATGACACAAAGTCATAGCTCATGTCTGTAAATAAATATGATTCTGTATTTAGCATGTTCTAATGCCAACAACAAATGAGAATCCGCAAGTTTGTTATTTCAATCTAGCAATGTATTTATCATTTCTTCATTCTATTTCTTTAATGATTGTGCATTTCGCAGGTTCTGTACTATGATAACTGCATGGCCATGGGCCATGTAGTCCGGAGAAAGAAGGTTAATGTCGTTGGGAATGAGCGACGTATAATGACGCTATTTCGCTGCATTCAAAACATGCCAAATGACACAGCCAGTAATACTTGTTTCACTGCTGGTAAGACCAGAATCACACACAACGTATACTATGCAGCCAGAAAAGCTAAATATTACTTTCTGGAATGCCGAGTAAAAACAAATGATTGACTAAACTATACACTAACAACAGCAGAAAATGGAAAACTGATTAATGCCCCCTCAACTTCACACAGTTGCCTCCAATGACAATGACAAGAGTACCTTTGGTTGCAGCCCTGTGATGTAGATATTACATTAGCAGCGTTATTGGAGATACTAAAATCCACCCCAGGAGCAAATTTCCTCAATTGCCTCTGATTGCAAGTAAAGTCAAATTGACAACATTTATGTTCTGCCACAGGTCATTTGACCTTTCTGGCAAGCTCATGGGCCAGCAATGTATCTCTTTATTAGCAAATGCCTCAGCCAGAAGAACAAAGTCTCAAATATAACTTGGTACTAACAGCATATGTAAAAGTTGTGCATATCTGGTTTATTTATTTCTTTATTATTTGTTCTTGGAATGTCGATGATGCTATCAAGGCTGCATTTATTGCCCATCCCTAGCTGCCCTGGGAAGGTGATGCCGGACTTTCTTTTTGAATTATTGAAGTCCCTGTGGTGAGAATGTTCCCACAAGTGTAGCTCAGAAGGGGGTATCTGCATTTTTAGCCAGTGATAATGAAGCAATGGTAGTACAAAGATAACTCAGGATGGTGTGTGACTTGGAGGTGATGGTGGTGCATGATCTTGATGCTTTGGTGTTAGAGGTCATTGACCTGGAAGGTGCTTGATAAATATTGCAATGCACCAGTTGTGAAGGTGTGGATATTGAGTGTAATGGCAATGACACCAAAGAAGAGTTCTGCTCTGTCTGAAAGCTGTCAAACCTCTTGTTCCTGCAGCTGTTCCTGTCCAACTGAATTGTGAGCATTTCAACACACTCCTGACTTGATCTTTGTAGATGTCGGAGAGACCTTGGAAAGTCAGGAGATGATGGGTTAGGAGACTCTGATCGGTTGGTTGTGGGACCACTTTGCAAAGTACCCTGCCACTGTCCTGCTCCTATAGCCACATTGTCAATATAATTGGTCCAGTGAAGATTAATGGTAACCCTCAGTGTGTTGTTGGTAATTCTCCTGAAGATTAGGGAAGGTGTTCAAGCCACTTCTCATTAGAGACATTTATGTGGCATTAATGTTGCCATTATCTGCCATTTGTCAACCCAACTTGATATTATCCAGGTCCTTATTGGACAAGTAGCTAGCTTAATGTACCTGGGTCACTGGTGGCCAAAGTATGGAAATGGAAATTAAGCAACAATTAGCTCTGGATAGAGTGATGGGAAGAAGTGCAGTGGAGTATTAGGTGATAGAAAAGTATCCCTGAAACTGACAGGAAGAATCTACAAGATGGTTGTGAGACCGGCCTTGTGAGTGCAGAAACTTGGGCATCATCAGGAAGAGAGGAACAACTGGATACTAATGAGATGCAGAAGCTGAGTTGGATGTGTGGAGTAACAAGAAAGGACAAAATCAGGAACCAGTACATCAGAGGGTCAGTGAAGATTGTGGAAGCTTCAAAGAAAGTAGCCGAGAAGAGATTGAAATGGCGTGGTCATCTGTTGTGGAGAGAAAGATAGAGGGAATGTGGTGAGGTGAGTCATGGGGATGGGACTCTCAGGAAGATGGAGGAATGGAAGACCTAATACCAGGTAGAAAGATGCAATAGCAAGAGATTTAATGGCAGTGGGATTGGAAGAGAAATGAGTGACTGACAGGCTGAGATGGAGAAGGGCGATCAACCAGCATTGTGGCGAACCCAAGTAAAATGGGAGAAGCCACAAGAAGGAGAAGCTGTGAATGCAGCTGAACTCATCTATGAGCAGGCCCAGTCTTGGGGTGGAATCGTCCGAGATTTGTGCTAAGTGTGCTAGCGGGCGGTAAAAAGGACGTTTAACCTGTTGGCTGCAATGGAGGCATTTCGTGCCGTATCGTCCCTTTCCGAGCGAGTCGTACCTCGTTAATTATGCTTTCCCCAGAAGCACACGCTGGCAGGATGGCCTCTGATTCGCCCGCCCTGCCGTCACATCAGGCCTTCAGTAATCCGGCTCTATGTTTCAAGGCTGCCCCTGCACAGAGCTAGCGCTCTTCAAGGGATAGGAAGTTGCTGGGAACTGGTGGTTGCCAAAGCGAGGAAGCATGCTGCCCCCGGATTTAGCAATGCTTCCCTCGAAGCACCTACTAGATTCAGTGGAGGCCCACCATGATGCCCTCTATCCCCCGCCCTGGGCAAAGACCAGCAAGCAAGGTCACCAATCCAGCATGGGAGGCAGTGGCAGTGGTGGTCAGCGCCAATGCTGTGCAAAAGGGGACAGCCACCCAGTGCCAAAAGAGGATGAATGATCTCCATTCCCCAGGATAAGTCGCTGTTCTCATCACTGTCAACTCACACACTCAAGCCCATCACACATTCACAGGGATCTCACTCACTGCCAGTTCAAGGGACATCACCATTCACTCTCTCACACACGCCTTCATCTGCCCTGCGGATCGTGTCCTCATCCCATCCATGGCACCACTCACCACCCACACATGCCAAGCATTCATATCATCTCACCTGGCAGGCATCCTGCTCACACTCTCTCCACCTGTTTTCATGCAGGAAAAGCTGGCCCTCAACAGCAGGGAGAGGTCCCAGACTCGGGGTGGAGTGGCCCACATTAGACCCCTCAGTCACTTTGAGGAGCATGCCATTACGCTGACTAGTGAGGACGTGAATTGTGCCTGAGGTGACGGCATGGTCGGAGGCAAACACCCTCGTAAGGATCCTGCACTATATCATCCCTCTCTCAACGCAACTGTGAGTGCATTCTCTCCTGTTTTTGACTCTGTTGCCATGCACTAATTAGCTCTACATTGGTTCACAGGGAGCTCCGCCAAGTGACCGACACCCTTAGCCAGCCATTCCCTCAGCTCCATCCAGGTCTTCATCTCCAGCCAAGAGGACACCAACTCCATTGAAGAGTTGAAAATAAGCAGCCTGGAAGACCCATCACAGCGCTTACCCACAACCTCCACCAGCATGGAGACACACACATCAGTGAGACCTAGATCTAGAGCAGGCTCAGGTTCACAACCTGGTGGTCACCACATGGACTCATGTCCGCAGCAGGAGGAGGCAGGTTCAGCCGAGCTCCTTGGCACTCGGAGGACTGCTGGGGAAGAGGCATCTGTGAGGTCCGAGTCAGATGACTTACCTCTGAATTAGACCTTCCAACACATCGTAGAGAGTCAGCAGAAGGCAGGGGAACTGTTGGAAGCCCTCTACAGAGTGGCATACGAGTTGGAGGAGTGTGTCTGCCTGCTCTCTGATGAAGTGGTGCCCATATGTGCACCTATGGAGGTCTCCATGGGAAAGATGGCGGATGCCATGGAGACCCTGGTCCAGCAGAACATGGAGATGCGCCAGACCTGCACTCCATCGTGGTAGCCATGCGTGAGTTCCTGCAGTGGCAATGCGAGAGGGAAACGGGACACCTTGACGTCCCTCCAGGTGCTTCTTCCCCTCAAGAAGTCAGGCCAGGGCCCTCAGGCACCCAAAGGGAGGAGGAGCAGCAGCTGGACACCCCTGGATCATCGACTCAGGAATCTCAGAGGCTGTCGGCTGCATCTGAGTCCCCTTTGCCTATGACCCCTTCAATCTCGTTCTCTGTCACTGCAGAGGGAGCAGCTAGCCCACAGGAGGATAGCCAAAGCAGGCTGGGGTCCTCAAGGTCTCAGCTTTCCAGAGGACCACACCGAAGTCATCAGAGGCAACAGGGCCAACCATTGCACAGGCTGTCTCCACTCCTCCTGCGGCTGTCAGGGCAGTACCTAGAAGAAGTGGTAAGACTAGAAAAGTTAAGAATTTCTGATCACAGTGCTTGCATGTGCGAACACATTTTTTTCACTTTGTAATCTGTAAATATATTCACTTTCACTGAATAATGTGTAATGTTGTCTTTCAGCTTCATTTACAGGCTTCATGAGTCCTCCCCCCCATCCTCCACTAGCAGTTCAGCATCATGCAGCTGGACCAGGAATGATTCTGGAGGGAGAAACGTGTGTGTGGCAGGGCCTTATGGGGCCTCGTTCAAGCACTCTCCCATGCACGTGGAGCCTTCATCCATCACACTCATCTTACAGTCCCAAGCATTTTTAATGCTGCCTGCTGGGGTTCTCTTTCAGTCGTCCATCTGAGCTGACCTACATCTCTGCCCACTCACTGATCACACTCCCAAACAGCACCTGTGTTCTGGGCTGGCGTGTTTTCCCACCAATGTGGGCAATAAATTTGATGCAGGGGTTGATTCCAGCGAGTAGGCAAGATGATGAGATGCAAGTGCATTGAAATTATGTTTCTGATATTGGATGGCGGGAAAGGCGGCATGCCACTGGCAGGATCAGACAAACTGGTTTCATGACGGTGTAAAACTGATTTTTGGCCTCCTTGCCATATTGTGCACTCATGCTCGCCATGACACCCGATAGAAAATTCTGGCCCTGACCTTAAGACAGATGGAAGATCATTGAAGAAACAGTTGAAGAAACTACCTGGCAATATCTGATGGCTGTGATGATTGCCTTCTAAATATTACAACTATTTTCTTTTATAGCAGCTATGACTTCAGCAATTGGACACTTTTCTCTGGATCCTTATTTTGCTTGGACTCTTTAGTACCATTCTTTTTTGAATGCTACCTTGATCTCATCCTCAGACATTCAGCTCTTGTGTCCCTAACTGGAACAAAAGTCTGGTGAGGTCTGTAACAAAATGAACTAAAAGTCAGCAAGCAGGTTATTGATAATTAGGTGACTGGTACTATTGTTGATTTCTTCCATTACTAAAAACAGAAAATGCTGGAAATACTCAACAGGTCATCTGTGGGGAGAAACAGAGTGAAAGTTTCAGGTTGATGTTTCGTCAGGACTGAAACATGTCATGGAACAGGTTTTAAACAAGTAAAGAGATAGGGAAAGCGAGGAGAGGGAAAAGAACAGAAGGGAAGGTCTGTGATAGGGTGGAAGACTGGAGAGATTAAACAACATGAAGGATGATGGTGCAAGGCATAATGAGACGGTAACAGGACAAGTAAAAACAACAAAAGATGTGTCTAGAGGAGATGAAAATGATAATGACAGGATCACTACCAACATGTGTCATCAAAAATATTGGAAGCAGAGGTCTTGATTTAACATTGTTAAGCACAGTGTTGAGTCTGAAAGGTTGTAAAGTACCTAATCGCAAGTTGAGGTGATGTTCACGAACTTACTTTGGGCTTCATTGGAGTGGTATAGGAGGCTAAGGAGAGAGGTCAGAGTGAGAGTGGGGAGGAAAATTAAAATGACAGATGACTACAAGCTTGAGGTTATGCTTGCAGACTGAACGGAAGTGTTCCACAAAGCAGTCATCCATTATGCATTTGGTCTCCCCAATGTAGAGGAGACTGCATTGTGAGCATCAAATGCAGTATACTAAATTGAAAGTGTTTTATCTGGAAGCAGTGTTTGGGGTCTTTAGACTGTAGAAAGGGAGGAGCAAAAGGGCAGATGTTGTATCTCCTACGCTTGTATAGGAAGGTGCCATGGGAAGGGCAGCGGTGTTGGGGGTGATTGAGAAGTGGACCAGGATGTCTCTTTCGAATGCTGAAAGGAGAGGCAAGGGGAAGATGTGTTTGGTGGTGGCATCATGCAGGAAGTGGCAGAAATGGCAGAGGTTGATTCGTTGAATATGGAGGCTGGTGGGATGAGTCTAGGAGTGATTGAAAGGAAGGGGGGAGAGCAGAAGTTCAGAAAATGGAACCAACATAGTCTACAGCCCTGTCAATCATGGTGGGTGTAATCCTCGGTTAGGGAAAGAGGAAGACATATTGGAGGCATTGCTGAGGAAAGTGGCATAGTGAGAACAGATATGACAGAGACAGAGAAACTGGGAGAATGGAATAAAGTCTTTACAGGAAGCAGGGTGGGAGTTAGTGAGTGACCACTTTGCAGAAACGTATGTCCAGTTTGCAAGTGTGATCCTGAGCTTCTGGATGCCTGTCATCTCCATTCTCTGCTTCAATCCCACTCTGGTCTCTCTGTCCTCAGTTTCCTACAACTGTTCTGATGAAGCTCAGTATAAGTTTCAGGAACAGCGCCTTATGTTTCAATTAGGCACTTTACAGCCTTTACGGAATCAGCACTGAGTTCAACAATTTCAGATCATAACTTTTGGCCCCATTTTGTTTTGGATGGCATCTGTCGGTGGTGATTCTGCTTTTCCCATTTACACCTCCTCTAGATCCATTTTTTGCTTCTTTACTTGCCATCTCATTTTGACTTGCACCTTCATCCCTTTTGTCATTTCATTTTTCCTGGTCTTCTACCTTATCCCTTTTATTCTGCACTCCTTTCCCTTCCTCTTTGCTTTAAAACTTGTTACATCTCACTCTTTTTTCAATTCTGGCCGAAGATCATCAACCTAAAATGTTAATTGTTTCTCTCTCCACAGGTGCTGCCAGCCCTGTTCAGAATTTCCAGATTATTTTTGTTTTTATTTCAGATTTTTAGTATCTGCAGTATATTGCTTTTGCTGATAGGCAAGGAATTGAATTGGTAAAATTTCCACTGTGTTTGTGGCTAAGACATACCTGGGCAGTTTTCCATATTTTAGTTTTGCTAGGGGGTGGTTTACTGGATCTGAGGTACAGGTATTCAACAAAATAACCAGGATGTCATTAAGGTCCATAGACTTTGTCATTTCTCTGCCCTCAGATGTTTTCTTACTTTGTAGTGTCATGTGAAGTGAAGCAATTTGGCTGGACACTGCCATCTATGATGATGCAGACCTTCGGAGGAGACAAGTGGGGTTATCAATCTCACACTTTTGGCTGAAGACATTTGTGCATGTTTCACCTGTCTTGAGTACTCAAATATTGCGCTCCAACATTGTTGAAGGTGGGAATGTTCATGGAACCTTCTCCCTTCACTTGCCTGATTATCCACCACCATTCCGAATCATGTGTAGTAGGGCTATAAAGCTTTGCATAGATCTGTTTGTTGTGGGATCACTGCCAATAACCTGCTGCTTTCTTTTTTATTTTTTGTATGTAGATAGCCATGAGCTGTAGTTTCACAAAGTTGTTTCCTCACTATATGGTTGGTGCTGCTGCTCGCATGTCATTCTACTTTCCACATTCAACAAAAGTTTAATCTCCAACCTTGATGACGATGAAGGCATGAGAGATCTGATGGGCCACAATGTTACAGACTGTGATGAAATGATATTGGCCTGGTGCTCCCGATGCAATCAGCGGCTCATCTACAGACAGCTGCAACTTCTGACCAGTTTAAATCCCACCGTCTAACCGTACCCCCTTAATCTCACCCCCCTCACCTTCACCCCCTCATCTCTCATCTGCTTACCCTACCCCTTCATCCCCTTACCCTCACCCCACTTTATGAACAGAACTCACAAACACTATTGAAACAGCTGGAAGCCATACAATTACCCATAAAACTCCAAGTAAACAGACTCTTCAAACCAGTTGTATGAACAAAGGCAAACATTTATAAAATTATTAAACAGTTGGATTGCAGCCAACAGCCCATAAGACTCCCGGAGTAAACAGATAGACATCAGAACTGCTATCTCAATTGATATCTAGATTGAGCACATGAACAATTAGAAATTATCATACTAGGCTACCCTTTCAATAGTGTGAAATGTATTCCGTCATTTTATCCATTAGATGATTTTTTTTTTACTCATCTGAAGACTTTTCCACATTTACAATGTTGATCTTTTACTTGACAGCTTGCCAGTTGGCAGAAGTAACAATCTAGCAAACGCACTGTTTAATTGGTAGTTACATCTTTCAATCATAGCACTATCGTGACTCACCTTACTGAACCTGCAGCATTTTATGATGAACTGGAAAGGAAACAAAGCCATTTTACTCACTTTTTAAACACTCCTTGCCTCCAATCAATGATTCATGCCTCTATGTAGCTGGTATAAAACCCAACAACTGCTATAGTCCTCCATGAAAATTAAAATATTTTGGGACCTGCTCCCTTCCCCATGCTCAGGAAAATGGCTGAGGGCGGGAATGGAGGCGGGAATTCTGTCTGCCCTGCTCGGTAGCCATTTTTTTCTGGTCCCACCTCTGTTTGGTCCTGATTGGGATCATGATTTTGTCCCTCATTCAGATACAGCTTGTGACTCACTTAATTTGCATACAAATTAAAATTTACTTTAACATACACCAGATGATGAATACACTTTGTCAATGCATTCATGATAAATCAGTTGAGGTAAGATCAAATTAGAAGAACAGTCCTTCATAAAGAACGTTTTCAACCATCTGGTCTATGAGCTGGAATAGGTTTCATTCTTTTGTTAACTGTGTCTTTCTGGTTTAGGAATTGTGAAGCTTGACCAAGGGGATGAGCTGGAACTCCTGTTACCATCCCGACCCAATGCTCACATCTCCATGGATAAAGATTCAACATTTTTTGGTGCCATACAATTATTATGAAGCAACTATTTGAGAACACAATGACTGCCCAAGAGTGGGATAATTCAACTTGAGATGCAGTTCACCTAATATGTCTCCGCTGATCTCCAAGATTAGCATTGTAATCAAAAAACATCAAGAGGGTGGATTTATCTGATGTCATCACAGGCTGTGAAGTATTTGTGGTACTAAGATCTGTAGTTGCTATTCATTTGCTAAGGTCTTTTGAAAGCAATTTTAATTGCACACTTCTTTGGATGGAATCTAATGCAGCTCCAAGCCCTCTTGTCTCATATGTGACAGGTTTTCTGTTTTCACTGTCTGAAAAGTAAATTGTTATTTGCTTTCATAAACTTAACTTCCCAATGCCGCCAGATTCCCCGATCTTTGCATGTGACTTCTCTTGAGGCCTTTGTAACGTTAAGACTACATTACTATAATGAACTGCAAAACAAGTGCATAATGGACAAAACAGTGAATCCTCCTGGGATTTCTTCACTGTGTCCTAAGGCAGTGAGGGTTGATAGACCTAGTGGCATCTTTAAGGAGGGACAGACCTTTCTCCAGACTAAGCATTTTAGTGGCTCTGTTTTGGTCTCTTCTGAGAAAACTTACTTTATATTTTGCATGGGTGAAATCTCCAGGAAAATTGCAAAAGTGGGGGCAAGGAAGGGAGAGGATCCAGAAAAGCTATGCATCATGTGAATCACAAAGCTGCCTGGCACACATGACAAGATGATGAGTTTTGATACAATTTACATCAGTAACATCATTAAGATGTGTGTCCAACAGCCAGTATTGAATGAGCAGAAGTTTCCACCAATTAAGTATTGGGAAGACCAAAGCCATTGCCAATCTCTGTTTCCTAGCTACTGACTCCACCCTTCTCCCTGGCAACTGTCTGAGGCTGAAACAGACTTGGTGTCATATTTGACCCCAGGATGAGCTTCTGATTGCATACCCGCACCACCACCAAGACTGCCTCGTTCCATCTCCATAACATTTGCCAAACTCCACCCTTGCCTCAGCTCACATGCTACTGATCCATGACTTTGTTACTTCTTGGCTCGACGATTCTAACACTTTCCTGGCCAGCCTCCCATATTCCACCCTCCCTAAACTTGAGCTCATCTAAAAGTCTGCTGTCCATGTCCTAACTTGCACCATGTCCCATTCACACATCACCCCTCTGCTGGCTGACCTAGATTGGCTCCCAGATAAGCAATGTCTCAATTTTTAAATTCTCATCCTTATTTTCAAATCCTTCCATGGCCTCACTCCTCCCTATCTCTGTAATCTCCTCCATTCCTACAACTCTTCAAGATATCTGCGCTCTTCCAATTCTGGCCTCTTGTGCATTCCCAATTTTAGTCATTCCACCATTGTTGACTGTGCCTTCAGCTGCCAAGACCCTAAACTCTAGAATTCCCTCCTTAAACTGCTCTACCTCTTTTTCCTCCCTAAGATGCTTTTCTATAGGTATATAAATAGTAAAGGGTTGGTAAAAGGAGGAGTTGGGCCGATTAGGGACCAAAAAGGAGATTTACACATGGAGGTAGGGGCATGGATGAAGTGTTAAATGAGTACTTTGCATCTGTCTTTACCAAGGTCATGGTGAAAGAGTTCAGACACTTGAAGGGTTTAATTCTGAAAATGAGGAGGTATTGGATAGGCTGTCTGTACTTAAGGTTGATAAGGCACCAGGATGATATGCATCCAAGGATACTGAGGGAAGTGAGACTGGAAATTGTGGAGGCACTAGCTATCATTTTCCAGTCTTCCTTAGATGCAGGAGTGGTGCCAAAAGACTGGAGAATTACAAATGGTTACACCTTGTTCAAAAAAGGGTGTAAAGATAAGCCCAGCAAGTACAGACCTGTCAGTTTAACCTCAAGGCTGGGGAAGCTTTTAGAAACAATAACTCAGGGCAAAATGAATATTCGCTTGGGCAAATGTGGGTTAATTAAGGAAAACCAGCATGGATGTGCTTGAGTTTTTGATGAGGTAACAGAAAGGGTTAATTGGTGGCAATGCTGTTGATGTGGTGTACATGGAATTCAAAAAGCCATTTGATAAGGTACCAAACAAAAGACTTGTGAACAAAGTTATAGCTCATTGGATAAAAGGGACAGTAGCAACATGGTTACAAAATTGGCTAAGTAAAAGGAAACAAAGAGCAGTGGTGAATGGTTGTTTTTTGGGACTGGAGGAAAGTTAATAGTGGATCCAGGGATTGGTGTTAGGACTCATACCCTTCCTGATATATATTAATGACCTAGACCTTGGTGTACAGGGCACAATTTCAAGATCTGTGGATGATAGAGACCTTGGAAGTATTGTGAACAATGAAGAAGATAATGTAGAACTTCTGTGGATAGGCTAGTGGAATGGGTGGACAATTGGCAGATGAAATTGCATGCATAGAAGTGTGAAGTGATTCATTTTGAGGGGAAGAATTCAGAGAGACAATATAAAATGAAGGATACAATTCTGCAGAGGGTACAGGAGCAGAGGGACCTGGGTGTTTATGTGCATAAGTCACTGAAGGTGGCAGGACAGGTTGAGAGCGTGGTTCATAAAGCATACGACATCCTGAGTTTAACAATAGGGGCATAGAGTACAAAAGCAAGGAAGTTATGTTAAACCTGTACAAAACATCAGTTCAGCCTCAACTGGAGTAGTGCGTCCAGTCCTGGGCACCACACTTTAGACAAGATGTGAAGGCATTAGAGAGGGTGCAGAAAAGATTCACAAGAATGGCCCCGGGGTTGAGGAACTTCAATTATGTAGAAAGGTTGAAGTAGTTGGGACTGTTCTCTTTGGAAAAGAGAAGGCTAAGAGGAGATTTGAATGAGGTATTCAAAATCATGAGGGGTCTGGACAGAGTAGACAGGGAAAAACTGTGCCCATTGGTGGAAGGATTGAGAAGCAGAAGACACAGGTTTAAGGTAATTGGCGAAAGAAACAATGGTGGTACAAGGAAATACCTTTTCATGCAGTGAGTGGTTAGGATCGGGAATGCACTGCCTGAGAGTGTCGTGGAGGTAAGGTCAATTGAGGCTTTCAAAAAGGAATTGGATCATTATCCAAAAAGGAAACATTTGCAGAACTATGCTGTAGGTAGAAGGGTGTTTGACATAGCAAGGGTTAATGTGGGACTGGAGAACAGTACTGCCACATTGTGATGCAGAGAATCACATGATAGACTGTGTGTAGACAGAGTCTGAGAGAAGTCAGCAGGAAGATCGTCTCTCGATAGGGCCATTTCTTGGAGATATGTAAATAGTTGTGTGTTAACAACAAACAATTTATGTTCAACCACATAAGCCTCCAGACCTCTTAGTGAGACACCAAACAACCTTACAACATACAGGGAAAAGGCAAGGGAGTGGCAGTAAGTAAATTGCTCCTTCAGAGGTCCAGCAAAGACATGATGGGCCAAATAGCCTCTTTCGGTGCTGTGATCATTCTGTGATTCTATGATTAAAACCTATTGCCTTGACCAAATTTTTGGTCATCTGCCCTAATTTCTCCTTATGTGGCTCAGTGTGAAACATTGTTTGGTAATGCTCCTGTGAAGCATTTTGGGTATATTACTACATTAAATGTGTTAAATAAATGCAAGCAGCAGTCATTCTTGTTGCGAGTAAATAAATTATTTTGCTGCTTTTTTGTGAAGCCTTTTTAATATAAGGAGTTTTGTATCTTTATCGTACAAGTATATTTTTTGTAAATTGATGACATTGCAAAGTGTCTTCAACGAGCCAGTTCCTCACCCCTGTGTCATTTTCTGATTAGATACAATGAGCCAACAGTGTTTTTCTGCACTATGTATCACCGGCTAAAAAGGACTGCTGCTTCACAGGGAAAAATGCAATACGACTCTGTCAGTAGGGTTTGGTCAATAATAGTGATGTACCGGTAGCAGGAATTTTCTGCTTTCAGTTCACACATACTTTAATATGGCAGATGATTCATGGTAGAATTATATTAGCTGGAGTATAACTACCAAAACACACCTGGGAAGTATCGTTCCTTTAGGAGATCACTCCTGCTGCAGCGCAGTCATTGGATGCCAAGGATAGACCACACTCCTATTAGAAAAGTTAATATGATGCACTCAAGTTAGTACCTGAGCTCAACCAACAGTCACACTCTCTAATAGTGCAATGTGTTGGTGTGCAATTGCATTGCCCCATAGGTAAACTGGTGTATTCTTCCACAATTCCACCTCTTTGATCCACACACCAAACACTTAATATCAGTTGGCCCATCTAAAAGAACCCTAACCCTAACCAAAAGCAGCAGTTAGGCACATCACATAGGAAGGAAAGTGAAGCAAGAGCCTCTCATGTAATATCCTGAAATCCCTCATTTTGAAGGCCATATTTATTTGTCCATACACCAATACATTAGAATGCAAAATAGAATAACCTATCTATTCACACATTGATACACATTTAAAGATAATTAACCTTTACAGAAAATTAAGATGTGAAATAAAATAAAATATTTAATTTTGAGGAACTTAAAAGAGTTAACTTATCTTAAAAGAGGTATCTTATCACAATGTTCAGCATGCATGAGGTCTGTCAGTGACACAGTCCTAAGCTGCATTGTGACTCATATAGTGTTGATGCAAATATTTGCACTCATACACTGACATAGCCCTCACATGACTTACTGTCAAGGAAATAAATAGAAAAATCTATTTTTATCCCTTGGGCCTATGTACATCAGAGTTGCATTCTGTCAGTTTTTGTTATATATGCTGCATTGAAACAGAGAGAAGTGAACCAGCATCTGATTTGTCTAGAACTAAGAAACTGTCCCCAGAACTGACCAGAAATAGGGATGGAATATACAGTACATTACCCAAGCAATGAATTCTTTTTTTCCCCTCCTTGATGTGATAATATAATCAGAACTATCTGTGACTAGGATTTTGAGGTCCATCTGCAAATATTCATATCAAGTTCTACCATTGATCCACCTATAACCCCTCAAGCCATCCATTTCCCCACTTTCATTCACCTAACCTCAATCCATACACGGCATTGATTCATTCACGCCCCCCCCTCAATCTATTCACACATTCTATCTATCAAGCATTCAATCTGTCTCTCCAATTCATTTATCTGTTCAACATACTCAACCCTCAATTACCCTGTTTGCCCAATTCACCCAACCTCTCAATACATCTGGTTGATTGATCCACTTACCACCTTGATCCATCCACCTTCAATCTATTCTCTACCTCAATCTATTTGCCTCCTCTGAGTACTGTGATGGCAGAACAAGGCTTCAGCCTGCACAGTAGAGCAATGTGTCAGAGCTCAATCTCTCTAGCCAGAGAGCAGCAGGCCAGTTCTAATTGCTCACAATGCTCAGAAAATTAATCTGTAATATTTATGCTGCAATACATGTAAGCGTGCTGATGTTGCAGAGTTTGACAGCAGCTCTTAACTAGCTATTTTTGGAACTTTAAGACCTTTAAAAACAGTTGTGCGATGAACTCCTAATACCTCATTTAGTAAATGAGTTAGCATGTGTAGCACTTGGCCACGCATACCAAAAAGATAAGGGTCTCAGGTTCAAGCCTCTGCTTAATTAGTTGATCTTAGTTGTGATGACTTTACAATTGAACTCAGCACTCCAGGGTTAGGGAGCGAAAAATCAGATAGGATTCCTGCTTTGGTCACCACCAGGGTCTTTAGCTGGACAACGCATGTTTATGGGCAGGTTAGTGCTCAGCTATGATGCTTTCTGTGATAAAGCAACTTGTTAACATTTACTTATGCTCAGACACAAATGGGCATTTAGATGAGGTCCTAGAGCATGTCCAGCACCCATAGAAGGAAATTCAGTTTCCTCCAAGAAAAAAAGAGGTAAAAATTGGAGATATAAAGCATTGGGCAGGAAATTCCTCAGAGCTGCTCCCACTTTGTCATAGTTACTTCACCAGAAGTGGGCCAGAAACCCCATTTATACTCATAATATTTGTGGAAAGGGAGCAGTTTCCCAGAGAAATTTCCTGGCCATTGTTGACATAAAAGGCAGAATTTTCAAAACTTCATGCCGGGCAAAATGATGGGTCCACTAGCGGCATGGCAACCAGTTGGAATCTGCAGCGGACTTTGTTGTGGCTCTTTAACTGAGGTTGCTGCCACTGCAGGAACCGAGGGGAGGTCTGGGAATGCTTTCCCTCACCCCCCACCCAGATCTCTCTCACTCTTACCTAGAGGTCCTGCTATAGGACCTGAGGGACAGCAGGAAGTTGGTGCTTTTCGAGGATGGGAGGAAGAGGCTAGCCTCTCCAATCAAGCAGACATGGATGGAAGTGACCGAGGAAGTCAACAGCAGGAGGGCCATTCCTCTAACCTGAAGCCAGTGCTGCACCAAGAGGATCCAGGTGCCAAGATCCACACTCCGACTTCCCCAGCATTGTCCTGCACAGTGCTCCTCAGAACAACACACCTTACAACTCCACTCAATTCTATCACTCCAGGGAGCCCATAACCCCATGTGAATAACCAACACTCACACTCATCCTATTGCTCTGTCACACCCATGCTTCCCAGTCACACCCCACAGATGCTGTCCTTCTCTCCTATCCACGCAAGCCATTTAAATACTCATAGCTCTCTACTTTCTCTCCCCGAAGGAGAAGAGAGACACAGCCTGGGGGAGAGGCAGAGACTCAGAATGGGGTGAGTAGGGGCCTTCTGACACTTTGCCAATGTGGTCCACCTGCTCCACTGGGAAGGATGTATTGTTTCAGGAGGCTGCAGATGTCATAAATGATCTGCCATGAAAGCCTGAGCCTGTCAAGAGAGCTGATCATCTGCCTTTAGACCCGGAGTTGGAGATCTTGCCCCCTTCCAGCTGGAGCCATGCTCACTGAACCGCAGCATGTGGCGGAGGAGAAGGCTGACAGCAGGGAAATGCAGCTGACAAAGAGTGAAGTGAAAGAGAGGTAAAGTGACTCCCAGGTTGCTGGCAATTATCAGTCAAGCAGTGAAAGCACATATCGAAAAGAAGTGCTGTGACTTCTTATTAGACCATGCCTGGAGTTCTTCAGTTCAAGCCTTCCCAGCCTATCAGTTTCACTGAAGCAGCATTCCTCACTGTGCATTTGCCTGGTCCCTGGCAAGTTGCTAAAAGCTTGAGAAGTAGATAGATACACTTGCTGTTAAAGCCAGATTGCTTGGCTAAAATAACCTTTAATTATCCATTAGAATGTTTAAATGACTTACCAAAAGCTGCACGTGGCTCCCCGTTTGCCTCCAAACCTGCTTGAGTGAAACATGGAAGTGGGCGAGATGATGCTGGAATACTGACCCACCATTGCTTTTAAAGGATTGAGCACCCTGCACATATCCAAACCTGCTTCTCTGCCTGTAAAAATTTCTCCCCACTAATAAATGTATGTAATTCCAGATATCACCATAAGATGGCAGTCACACAATACTGATGGTGTAAATAAATGCAATTGAAAGAAAGAAATTGCATTTATATTGCGCAATAACAGAGCCAGAGATGGTGTAACAGAACAGATATCTGACAAAACTACTGATTCCAGGGAGCAGGGAAAAATTTGGACATTAGGCAAATTGTACAGCGGTACCAGCAAGCAAGTCACAAGTTTCCCCTAACAACATCAACTTACACTTCTAGACATACAGAGGTCTCAAAGGAATGAAAACAAATGATGGACACAAGGAGATAAAAGGGATTACAGACAGGGTTTGGGGTAGTGGAGGAGGCTGAATACATGGTCTAAGAGAAATGGTTGGGAAATTTGTAAAAGCAGGGACAAAGATAGAAAAGTGGAGGGATCTCGAGAGACAGTTCCAGAAATTGGAAACATATAGCTTTAAAAGCAGCCACTAATGGTGGAGTAGAGGAGAAATGGGGAAGAAGAAGGAAGAATAGTGTCACTGAAGCAGAGTAAATGGGTTGGGTAAATGGCTATAGGATGAAGGATGTAGGATGAATGTAAAACCATGGAGAGATATAAAAACATGGATGAGGATTTTAATATAAAAGCAAAAATACTGCGGGTGCTGGAAATTTGAACCAAAAACAAAAATAGCTGGAAAAACTCAGTAGGTCGGACAGCTGCGGAGAGGAATACAGTTAACGTTTCGAGTCTGTATGACTCTTCATCAGAACTGAGAAATATAGAAATGAGGTGAAATATAAGCTGGTTGAGGGGGTTGGGACAGGTAGAGCTGGATATAGGGCCAGTCATAGGTGGAGGCAAAGAAGAGACCATTCAGTCCATTCGGTCTATGTCAGCTCTCCTGTACCTCTTTCAATTACAAAAATATGATCAAAATAATTATATAATAATCCTCACATAAAAGGGATCTGTAAAAGCTCATTCTGATGAGGGAGGAGGAAGTACCTGGTAAGAAATCATGGTTGGGAAATTCCTCAGATGTTCTGCCCTGCTAGTGTAACTTTGCCTTGAGTATTACGGCAAGCCCATTTACATGGAAATTAAAACTGACTGTCCTAATCAGCCTTCTCACTTCACAAGTTATTGTAACTACCATGGTTAACATGTCCTGCACTTCCACCTCTGTCTTTATCAACCTCCTGTTATGATCCCCAACTGAGGTTACCACTGGACAAGCCTGATCCCAGGTGGAACTCAGCTAGCTAGACCCTAACTTATATTTTTGTTTGTTTAGCTACGCGGAGAGTGGCTCCTGAACAGACCTACCGGAGTCAGCTAATGAACTTTTAACAAAAGAATAAAACATTTATTTAACAATAAAATATGAACTATATTACAATACTCCTTCATCCACAACTATATCTTTACAGATTTATACAGATTTGTAAGGATGACACAAGTTACACAAACTATCTTATGTTCTAATGTTCACAGTAAGTACACAGTCCATGTAAACCAATATGCACTCTCTGGTCAGACACACCATACCCTGAAACCAAGTAATAGATGCCACCTCAACCAGATGCTGTGGGTCTCTCCTCAACATCCCCCAGAAGCTTGTTACATCGTGAGCCAACCAGTCCCACTGAACTCTGTCTTTCACATGAGGGTTTCCAATCTCCACTCTCCAAGGACTCTCCAAAGATGTCATAGACAAAAGGACAAAGGGGCGTTGATGGTGGTGATATTAGCTAAGGAATGTGCTAATGATGACATTAAGGGTAGAAAGCAGGACGAGCAAGTGACAGATGGCCCTAGTGGGGGTGGGGTGGGGGGAAGGGATCGAAATTGGCTAAAAGGTAGAGATAAAACAATGCATTTAAAAATAATGGAAATAGGTGGGAAAAGAAAAATATATATTTTTTAAAATTATAAATTATTGGAAAAAGGAGGATCGGAAAGGGGACGGAGATGGAGGAGAGAGTTCATGATCTGAAGTTGTTGAACTCAATGTTAAGTCTGGAAGGCTGCAAAGTGCCTAGTCGGAAGATGAGGTGCTGTTCCTCCAGTTTGCGTTGAGCTTCACTGGAACATTGCAGCAGGCCAAGGACGGACATGTGGGCATGAGAGCCGGGTGGTGTGTTGAAATGGCAAGTGACAGGGAGGTCTGGGTCATGCTTGCGGACAGACCGAAGGTGTTCCGCAAAGCAGTCACCCAGACTACATTTGATGAGGATTTTAAGTTGATTCAGCCACCAGTTGAGTGTTAGGAAACAGAGATAGTTTAAGTAGGTTGTGTTTGTAGGTGTTAGGAATGAGTTTTAGCTTTAAAGTTTGTTTGATTTGTATTTCTGTATCTATGAGTTAAGAAAAGGTCAAATTGAATTTTAGTTTCACTTGAAAAGGTGCCTGCATTTCTAATGAGAGTTTTATGACTGTTGCAGCTAAGTAAAGCAAACAAGTGTAAAAAATATCCTGGGCTGTTGCCTAACAACAGGGGTCCAGAGAGGCAGGTCCCTCCCATAGACACACACACAAAAGAAATGACAGACAGCAGTTTGGTTTGGGTTTGAGTTCAGTTGGTTTTGAAAGTAGCTGCCAGGGGGGACTGGAGCAAAGGGGACAAATAGCCAAGGTAAAGAAAAGACCCCAAAATCCAGGGGAATGGAACAGGAGAAGGTCCCAAGGAGACCTTCTAGTCAAAGGAAAGTACAGGAACATGGAAAATGTCCTGTTAAGTGAAGTTAAGAGTGAGGGGCAGAGAGAAAGGCTCCAAGATTCAGATTTAAAGAGACAAAAGCTGCAGAAAGCAGATTTAAAGAGAGAACAGCTGGCAAGAGGCCAGAAGGTCCATTTAGACAGCTGAAAGCCTGTAACTCTTTGCTGTGCGCATGCAAAGCAGTGGTGTACTGTTGACGGCTGAGTCAGTAAGAGAGATTGCATGTAAGATAGCTTGCATGCATGTGGTAACCCAGAGAATAGGGTCATCAGAAGGAGAGTTCGAAACCCTGGAGGTGAACCCTTGTAGAAGGCATCTGAGAGAAAGCGTTGGTTTGGGAGATGATTGCAAAGTAAGTCCTTGGAGAGTGGAGATTGGAAACCCTCATGTGAAAGACAGAGTTCAGTGGGACTGGTTGGCTCACGATGTAACAAGCTTCTGGGGGATGTTGAGGAGAGACCCACAGCATCTGGTTGAGGTGGCATCTATTACTTGGTTTCAGGGTATGGTGTGTCTGACCAGAGAGTGCATATTGGTTTACATGGACTGTGTACTTACTGTGAACATTAGAACATAAGATAGTTTGTGTAACTTGTGTCATCCTTACAAATCTGTATAAATCTGTAAAGATATAGTTGTGGATGAAGGAGTATTATAATATAGTTCATATTTTATTGTTAAATAAATGTTTTATTCTTTTGTTAAAAGTTCATTAGCTGACTCCGGTAGGTCTGTTCAGGAGCCACTCTCCGCGTAGCTAAACAAACAAAAATATAAGTTAGGGTCTAGCTAGCTGAGTTCCACCTGGGATCAGGCTTGTCCAGTGGTAACCTCAGTTGGGGATCATAACAGGAGGTTGATAAAGACAGAGGTGGAAGTGCAGGACATGTTAACCATGGTAGTTACAATAACTTGTGAAGTGAGAAGGCTGATTAGGACAGTCAGTTTTAATTTCCATGTAAATGGGCTTGCCGTAATACTCAAGGCAAAGTTACACTAGCAGGGCAGAACATCTGAGGAATTTCCCAACCATGATTTCTTACCAGGTACTTCCTCCTCCCTCATCAGAATGAGCTTTTACAGATCCTTTTTATGTGAGGATTATTATATAATTATTTTGATCATATTTTTGTAATTGAAAGAGGTACAGGAGAGCTGACATAGACCGAATGGATTGAATGGTCTCTTTCTATGCTATAACATTCAATGATTCTATAATTTAAATGTACCACCTGCAACTGAGGAGAGGGCAATGTAATGTAGTCCCAAGTGTCACTCAGACGCAGGATTTGTGAGGGAGCATGCGATTGACAACTGTTTCTAATTTCAGTTCTATTCCTCTGGGAAGGGACCTGACTACTCAGTCCCTTACTATATCAATGCAGCTGATATTAGGGGCACTGTAGATAGAGCAAGGAAGCTGAATGTATGGTCGGGATTTCCCTTCCATGCACTAAGTGCGGTGGCAGGCGTGAAAAGCGGCATTTTTCCCGCTGGCCACAATGGCGGGTTTTTGCGCCATATTGTCCGTTTCCCACCTCATTAATTATGTATCAGTAGGAATCATGTCAGATCGCAGGCGGGCAGCCTCTGGTTGGTCCACTCCGCCGTAACCTCAGTGGGTATTCGATCTAGGTGCCATTTTTAATCCGCACCCACACACGCCTTCTCAATGTCTGCAGCCCAGGACTGCTCCACATTAAGTCATGGCTCCCGAAGGGAAGAAGCATCCCATTCCAAAACTTCGTGATGCTTCATTGCTGGACGCTGTTGAGACCTGCTGGGAAGTCCTCTACCCCTGTGATGGCTGGAGGAGGTCTACCATTCTCACCACTCCGGCTTAGGAGGTGGTGGCATCGCGGTCAGTGCTAACGCAGCATAGAAGAGGTCAGCCATCCGCAGAAAGAGGATGAATGATCTCATCTATTCTGTCAGGGTAAGTCATCCATCTCACTAATCTCAACTCACGCTCACAAGCCCATCAGGCATCAGCAGGATGTCACTCCACAGGGATCTCACACATTGCCAGCTCAAGTGACATCACCACTCACTGCCGCACACACACCTTCACATCTCCATCTGGGCTCATATCCTGTGTAGCTCATGTCCCCAACCAGTGCACAGCTCCACTCACCACCCACACAAGGCAGGCATCATTAGTGACCATGTATTTGATAGTGAAGAGAATAGCTGTCGACTCCAGAATAATATCAATGGTTTGGTTGAGTGGGCAGAGAAGTGGCAAATGAAATTCAATCTGGAAAAGTGAGGTAACGTAATTTTTTAAAAAATCATTCTCGGGATGTGGAATGCCTGAAATCAAGGTCCTCACGGACTTTGAAAACAGAGCCATCCAGCTGGCCGGCGAGGATCTGGACTGGTCCTGTGCTGACGGTGAGGTCGGTGCTGCTCTACCATGTGAGGATCCAACAGTGCAACATCCATCAGACAACCATGCCGTGAGTGATGTGTCCTGTTTCACAGGCCTCTGCCATGCACTAATTATCTCCCCTTACTTCCGCAGGTACACTGGGAAACAGCCGATGGAGTCCACAACCCAGGGCCTCCAATCAAGGCCCAAAGAAACCTATGAAGAGGAATCTGGAGACACCCTCCTTGAAGTCCGTCACAGCGCTCACCCATACCCTCCACCAGTGCAGAGACACACACCTCAGTGGGATCTAGGTTTACAGTAGCCTCGGGATCACAATCTGGTGAGCACATCGCATTGTCTGATCCACAGCAGGCAGCAGTAGGGACTTCCCAGGTGCCTGGCACTCAGAGGACTGCTGGATGCCAGAAATTTGCTGAGTTCGAGTCAGATCATGCGCCTCTGAACTTGGTCATGTCACAGTTGCTGGAGCTGCAAAGGCAAGCCTGGGGACATCAGGAAGGGATGTCCACTGCACTCTTCAGATTGGAGGAGTCCTTCAGGCTGAGGTGATACTGCTGGCATGGCAACACACCAAGGTTAACACTGGTAGGATGGCAGCCGCCATGGAGACCTTGGTCCAGGACATCAACCCTGCATTGCTGCATGGGCTGAACTCCATCGCTGACACCATAGTTAGCCTCCCAACATATTTACACAAGAGGGTTGCAGGGCAGCTCGATCTCACTCCAGCTACCCCTTCTCCTCAAGGAGTCAGCCAGGGGCGTTTGGGCACCCATAATGAGGAGGATCAGCAGGTATACCCCCTGGGGCCATCCATCCAGGTGACTCTGGGAGTGTCCGGCCCATCCGAATCCCCTCTTCCTGTGACCTCAGCAGCTCCAGCTCCACAGACCAGTCGAACTGCCACACAGTTGGACCCCGAAAGCGGGCCAGGGCCCTCCAGGCCTCAGCCCTCCAGAGGATACCCGCCAAGGTCATCACAGGTAGGATGTAGTAGTCAGTAGGCTGCCTCCACCTCTCTTGCGGATGGCCAGAGAGCACCAAGTGGCAAGGTTAGGAAAGTTAAGAAGATGTAGTTGCACAGTCTGGACATGGTTGCTAATCACTTGTACATACTGTTTACTATTGTCAATAAACTCCCAAGAATATAGTAGCTGGCAGATGTGACCGACCAGTTCCCTGGACATGCATAGTCTTCGGCGACACTGGTTCTGCAGGAATGAAAGGCAGTGTCTATAGACCCTGGGTCTATCTAAGCGCCGACCAGCGATGTCTCACTGTGGCTCTTCAGTGGCGTGTATGGAAACCTCAGCCACCCCTTCTTCCAGAGGGTGCTGCTCCTCCCTCTGTGCAGCCAGGCACCTCAGTCGCTCTCTTCTCAGTCGTCTTTGCGCTCTGTACACCATGAGGCATACAGCTAGGTCACCAGGCTCCATGATCCTGATGTACTCCTGCAGGGTGAAAGAGAGAGACACGTGGGTTAGCTTGGGTGTACTAAGAACCTGTTTTTGTTAAGCCTGAAGGCCCCTTAACGCATCCTGGAGAGTGCTGGCCACCACTTGGATGGCGAGAGATTAGTGCGCTGCATGGCTGCCCAAAACCCCACCCACCTCCACCCCATTCCATACAACCGATTGGCAGCAGCTTTGCCCACTGGACTGCATGTTGTACTCTCAGCTCAGGCGCAGGCATTCTCCTAACCCGCACTGCAAGGCTGCACTGTTAGCTTGAACCATGGGGGAGACTGGTCCAAACCGGGATGCTGACATTGCAAGGGGCTGTGAGCGCCTCCACTAGTGACTGCTCCGTGGTCAGCTTTAGCAAGGAGATTGTACAATGTGCCCAGTCATCCAACTGTTCTGCAGTCCACTAAAACGGTCATTACTTTGCAGTCTGTACCCGAGGAGTGAAAAGCTCTGGGGCACTTGGTGGCATTTCCATGACTCTGCGTTGCTTGAGTGGCCAGAGAAGCTAGAGGCCCGAATCCAATCATATCAACATGGCTGCGCCTGAATTGTCCCAGCTGCAGAGAATGGTCACTTTATACAAGGTTTCCCTAATACGTGGCCACTTCCCTCGCCCACCACCCCCACCCCGTCCCGCATGTGCTTATGTACTACCTTCAACTGCAGGGCAGCCCTTGACCCCCCACCCCCCAACATGCCTCAAATGCTGGGCAGCCCTTGCCCATCCCCCCAAAGTGCCTCAACCTTGAAGCCCAACAGGTGACCTGGGCAAGCGCTCTGCAACGCTACTGTGTACTCACCTCCAAGCTCCTCTCAAAGTGCAGCCTGCCATGCGCGTGCTTTTTATACATCATTCTGGCGGACAATCTAATGGGGTGGGGGGAGGGCGGAAACAATTCCGGCGGTCTGGGCTTACAATGATATGCAGGTGTATTACAACGAGGTTCCCGATGTCTTATGGCTGGAAACGCAGCCATCCATCGTGAAACCGATTTTTGGCCTTCTCTCACCATATTGTCCGCTCACGCCACCGAGCGCGCCCGATACCAGCTGGCATGGATGATTCCGCCCATCTGCGCCTCAGCATTATGTCAGAAACCCCCCAGACCAGCGTGCCTGATGTTATGACCACGCCCTGCGCACAACATGCTGGGCACAATTAACACTGGGCTGACATGCCCTCCCCCTCCCTGGACTGGGACGAGGACAGTCTTTGCAAGGGCAGGAATGTAAACTGAAGCACTTCTTCAATCTGCCATCCTCCCATTCTGGCCCCAACTTGCTTATGTCCCTCTGTAAAACACTTCTCCATTCTGGCCCGGAGAATTCTTCCACCCTGCACCCCCCCTAGTCATGCATCTGGATGAAACCTTCAACACTCTTCACCCCCCTCCCCAGTCGAGCCCTTGACCTGCAGCACATTACAAGCCACTCCCACCTTCCCACTGGTCTGCTAGGTAGCCTGTTACACCCCCCACGAAGGTGATGTAGTGATGCCTGTGAAACCTGGTGCTGAACCCAAGGTGCAGCGAGTGCTGTGCAGTGCAAGGTTGACCAACAAACCTCAAAGTCACGGGCTAAGTGCAGCTCGCCAAGGTGCACGTCACTTATATACAGTTGTGAAATGTGTCGGTCTAATTAGACGCCAATGTGGCCGATTGATCCAGCGTGTGGGGAGGGGGGATGATTCCGGTGGACAGCCATTATAATGAGTATGCATGATATTCAAATGTATTAAAACGACGTTCCCGTGGGAAACGTGCGCCGCCATTGGAGTCAGGAACAGGTGACTGCAACCTGCTTTCCTACCAGCGTGAAACTGACTTTTTCGCTCTTGTGATATTTTCCGCTCCCACCCACCTGGACGCCCGCTGCGGGCGGGAGCAGAAAATCCCAGCCTGTTTCCCACCACCTTGTTGCGATTTTGTGTTGATGTTCAGACACAGTGGGCAGAATCTTACACCTTTCAGAGGCTGAGACCAAAAGCGTGTCCCAGCTCTGTTAGTGATGCCGCCTTTGGGAACGCTGTTCCATTTAGGATAGTGGGCAGGATATGCAGCTGGCAGACGCAATGGGAGGACCCACAGCGATGCCCGGCTGGCAGCCCCACCGGACAAGGTGGGCAGTGCTGCGGCAGGCAGAGCGTGAGGGCGCCTCAAGATGGAGGCGCCTGCTGTGGAATTGCAATTTAATTAAAATGATTCATGGCCATAACTGCCAGACCAACACTGTGGAGAGGAAGCCCCCCCCCCACCTACAAGATCGCCTCCAGCCACAGCTGTGATGCTATGGCAGAGGCTGCCCGGGATGGGAGTGGGTTTAAATATAGGAAGATATGCTGGCCCCCGCCCTGCCATTGAGAGGCCGCCTCCAGGGACCTGTCAGCCTTGCCCTGCACAGGGTAGTTCCTAGTGACCCCAATCTGGCCCCAGTTGGCAGGAATTGGCACTACTTAGCTACCTGTTTCTGTTGCTTACCCGCATCCTGCAAGATCATCCAGAGGCAGGAATGCCGAGTGGCCAACCTGATGTGCCATTCTCCAGAATTCCCCCATTGTCCGGCATCAAAGCCACCTTTGCACAGCTGGTAAGATTCCGTGTCATCTCATTTTCCATTTTCATGAATTGGTTTTTAAAAATTAAACAACCTCAAAAAGTTTCTGAACCACGAGCATCTACTCCTTCGAGCCAAACAGTGCAATAAATCTGCTTTCAATATCCAATATTTCTAACCCCCCACCATTGAGGGTGATGAATTGCCCTGAACAGTTTGCAATGTTGTGTTTTAACACTGAGCTCAAAGTTTGTTGTTATAAAATATAGAATCACTGGAAATCAGTGGTTCCTCCTGAGTCAATAAACTAACTGCTGAATCAGACTTCTTTTCCCAAAAATATACTTTGGCCAGAATTTTCCCGTCAGCAATTTGGGGGTGGGGCCCGCTCGCCGACAGGAAAATGATGTGAGATGACATCGGGAGGAACGCCCAACGTCATCCTGGTCCCTTTAAATTTTTAGGAAGGCGGGCAGACAGCGAAATCAGCTGTCCACCCGCCGACCTGTCAATGGCCAATTGAGGTCATTGACAGGGTAATTAAAGTAATTAAAGGCCCTGCCTGTCCAACCTTAAGGCTGGCGGGCAGGCCAGGAGCCCCAGCGGGCTTGTGATAATACATGAAACCTCATCCACTGGCAGGATGAGGTTTCATGTTCCTTTTTAAAAACTTTTATAAATGTAATGTGATAGTTATTAACATGCCCTATCCCGTGTGACATTGTCACATGAGGGGGACATGTTAATAATATTTTTATTGTTCTATTTTTTAAGTTTTGTACACTGTCACTAATCTCCCCAAGACAGCACTTAGTCTCAGGGAGCAGTGCGCTCTTTGACAGCTGGGGATTCTCTCCCCCCACACACAGGAAACGCATAGCGCTTCCTGTTGGGCAGTCCACTAGGCAGGCCTTAATTGGCCCGCCCACTTAAAATGGCGGCCGGCCCCATTTCGGCAGCGGAGTTCGGCTGCCCGCCCGCCGCCGAGCCGGTGGGGCCCGCTCGCCCACTAAGGGCAAAATTCTGCCCTTTATTCATAAAATTTGTTAAAAGACACTACAAAACATTTCAACTTGAAACTTACAGAAAGTGCAATAAAATTTGACATGTCTCCATACAGTAAGTTCCACTCATAGGTGTCTCTACACAATTCTGGAAGCTTCCAACAGTAATTATAGGACAAAGTTCAGCCCTCACCCTTGTTGAATCTTACACCTATCATTGTGTGAACCCATTACAATCAATGAAACAAGGGAACAGCAGATGGTCTATCTCCCCAGCCTGGACTTATAACAAAGAGAGAGAGCCGTCAAAACTTGGTATACCTGCAGAGGTGCTAATAGCCACCATCTATCCCCAAAGGTGAACAATGGAGTTTGACCAGAAACACAGGGCGGGATTTTCCAGCCCAGCCTGCCGCTAGGATCGTCTGGTCCCGCCAAAAGTCAGTGGACCTTTGGCAGAGCCACCGAATCTCCCGTCCCACCATGACAGGACCAGAAAATCCCGGCCATAGAAACTGATTGTTAACCTGAAACAGACTCATCAATGGGCAACACCATGTGACCGAAGCTTCTTTGGCCTTTGGAAAGTTTAAAGGTTACATTCCTGGACCTCCAGGGCACATCCAGCTTGCCAACACCATAACAGGACACAAGGCTGACAGCAAAGCCTGCCTCAATTCTAAATCTCCTTGAAGCCTGGTTCTCTGGAAGATTCCTGCCATTGCCTGTAGAGCGGACCAAGTCTCTGTATACCAACCTCATCTTGCTGCGTCATCACCAACTTTAAAGGAATTTGGCAACTCCTGCTTTCAGCTAGCTGAACCTGCCTGAACTTTAACTCTGACATTCTTGTCTCTGACATTCGCATGAATTAATATTCATATCTTCGTGTTTTTTTTTGTTTGAAGTTATTCCTAGTTGTAAAATTCTTTTGTGTGTGTCTTTGTAGTTGCAATGACCATTCCCTGGGTTTGAGTGCATGAATAAACAATACTTCTGATTTAACGCCAAAGAGCGTTTGCTACAAGTTACTTTAAAATTGACTTCACAAACAGAGGGTTTGAGGAAACACACCACAGCCTATTTCAAAATCAAATCAACTCTGCTTATGGACAGACGGCGAGAAAAATAGAGTTCAGTTTGCCTCTCTCCCCTGTCCATAACACTTCCAATCATGTCAATCAATTTGTAAAGCCAATCTCTCAAGGTGTTAATTAGTGAGTCAACACTAGGTGGGACTTCTGTTTCCACCAGTTAAAATTATGTCAGGGCCCTCACACAATTAGAGGACCCTGATTTGCATTTAGTAATAGCCACTTGCCTATCTGGGGATGCGTTTTGGAATTTGTGAAAGCAAATGAGGAATGCATTAGAATTTTCTGCCTCCATCGGGATTACATTTAGACTTTTTTGCCGTCGGCGGCAGCGGCAGTCCCTCAGGATTGAAGATGATGTTTGTCAGGCTTGGTGAGACTTCAGACCACTGAGGAGTCCAATTCTGGATCCACATGTTCTTCCGTAGTGGGGGCACTTTGTTGCACAGGGGAGTGGAAATCGCAGCCCCGAGTTGGTTTCCTTCTCCTTCCTCTGCTGTCGCTGTTCCGCCTCGCTGTCGAGTTACTGAGCCTCGAAGTGGCTTGCGCCTTGATGGACCAGGTGGCGCCATGTTGAGTGACCGGCAGCATTCTCCTCCCAGTCAGTGGCGTTAATGCCCCTGTGCTTTAGGGCGACTTTGAGCGTATCTTCATACCTTTTCCTTTGGCAACTCTTAATGAGCGTTGGCCAATGGAGAGCTGTGAGAAGAGAACCTGCCGAGGGAGGCAGTTTTCAGGCATCCGGGCGCAATGGCCCATTAATCGTAGTTGGTTCTGCAGGAACAGGGCTTCAATGCTGGTAGACGCAGCTCCATGGAGTACACTCGCATTAGTCTGATGGTCCTCGCATTTGATCCCCTGGATTCAACACATGCACCGCTGATGGTAGCACTCAAGGATCTTAATGTGGTGTCCATGTTTCACTGAAATAGAGGAGGGTGGTCAACACAATGGCCTTATAAACCAGAATCTTTGTTGACTTGCAAAGGTCACTGTTGTTAAAGACACATTGGCGCAGTTTGAAGAAGGCAGCGCCGGCACAGTTGACTCAGTTTTGGACTTCCACATCAATAGCAGTCCCTTGGGAGAGGTGGCTGCTGAGATAAGGGAAGTGCTGCACACGCTCCAGAGCTACCCCATCTACGTGGATGGCCCCGGGGATGCTCAACTGGTCCGGGGAAGATTGGTGAAGGACCTTCATCTTGGCGTTGTTTGAGGACAGGCCAAGCCCCTTATATGAGGTGTTGAAGAGATCAAGTGTCCTTTGCATGTCCTGCACAGAGTGAGCCATCACGCAGCAGTCATCTGCAATCTGGAAGGTCGTGGATGTCCATGGTGGTGAGTTTTGTTTTTGCCCGGAAGTGACCAAGGTCGAAGAGCTTCCTGTCCAGACGATACTGAATGCTGACACCAGGTGGTAGGTCATTTTGCTTGAGGTGGACAATGACTGTTAGGTAAATGGTGAACAAGATGGGGACAATCACACAACCTTGTTTGACCCCGGTCTGGATGTGAAAGGTGTCAGTTTCAGATCCTCCATTCAGGATGGTGGCTGCCATGTTGTCCTTCAGGAGTTTCAGGACAATGACAAACTTTAACGGCAACCAAAGCGCTGGAGGACGATCCATAGAGCTTCACGATTTAAAGAATCAAACGCCTTGGTCAGGTCGATGGAGGCAAGGAACAATTCTTGATTTTGCTGCTGACATTTTTCCTGGATCTGTCTAGCCAGAAAGACCATGTTTACAGTACTCCGGGATAGTCAGAAGTCACACTGGGTTTCCAGGAGGATTTCCTCAGCGACCAGACGAAGGCGGTTCAGGAAGATGAAAGCAATGGGGAATGCATTAGAAATTTTTGCCTTCATCAGAATTACATTTAGCCTCATTTGTAACCATGTAGTAGAGATTGATCCAATGTACAGAACATTATGTCAGCTTCAGCAGGAATAGAAAAACATCATTAATAGCTTCCTCTGTATTTCCTGATGAGAAAATCAACCAATACTACAGCTTCCTTGAGTAAATCTTCCAACTACTTTAGTGCCAGTGAGACTACAATAGGAAGTTATTATTTAATGTTTTCTGAGAGATTTCACTTAGAATAAAGCACTCTGCAAAATCTTATATGCTGACCTTTGACTAGCAACAGAACTGCTTCTTCCAGTAGCACATGCAAACAAGGAAGACAAAAAAAAATCTCCAATGCACAACCCTTTACTAAAAAAAAACAGAAAATTGTTTTTCACCTTCCCTTCAATAATTATTGAATCTTTTTAGTTGTATAAACTTATCATAATATGAAAAAAATACTGATAATGTTATAGATTTTAGATAATGATGCTCATTTGGATAACATATTGGCATGTGAAGCAGGAACAAAATAAAATTTAAGCTAGCCAGGAATCTATATAGAACATAGCAATGCAAGCACGGATAGGATGCTTGCCAGAATGTTCCGCAATGATCAGAATCAACTTAGTTTTTATAATTTTGTCAACACCGTTGACAACATGCATCTTTAATTAATCCTTTCTGAGGACAACACCTTAATCACTTTTGTTTTGTAAAGTAACTTATCTTCTCCCCCTTCCCTTTCCACTGATTTCCTGACTTACACTATGGACAGAATTTTGACCTTGATGGGCGGGCGGGCCCCACCGGCTCGGCGGCGGGCGGGCAGCCGAACTCCGCCGCCGAAACGGGGCCGGCCGCCATTTTAAGTGGGCGGGCCAATTAAGGCCCACCCAGCGGGCTGCCCAATGGGAAGCGCTATGCACTTCCTTTGCAGGGGGTGGAGGGATTCCTCATCTGTCAAAGTGCGCTCTTTCGCGCATGCGCGTGAAAGAGCGCTCTGCTCCCTGAGACTAAGTGTTGTCTCAGGGAGAGCGCTGAATGTTTAAAAAACTTTAAAAATAGAGAAAGAAAAACATTATTAACATGTCCCCCTCATGTGACACTGTCACACGAGATGAGACATGTTAATAAATATGAGTGAAACGTTAATAAACTTTTTAAAAACTGAGATGAAACCTCATCCCGCCAGTGGATGAGGTTTTATCTTTTCTCAGAAGCCCACTGGGGCTCCTGGCCTGCCCGCCAGTCTTAAGGTGAGCTTAATGATCCTGTCAATGACCTCAATTGGCCATTGACAGGTCGGCGGGCGAACAGCTGATTTCGCTGTCCGCCCACCTTCCTAAAGATTTAAATGGGCCGGGATGACGTTGGGGGTTCCTCCCGATGTCATCCCGTGTCATTTTCCCGTCAGCGAGCGGGCCCCACCCCCAAATCGCCAACGGGAAATTTCTGGCCTATATCTCCAGGTGATGGGCATACTTGTAACCTTCTCCCGAGCCTCTGTCCTTGGCCTTCTATGATCAGAGGTACATGAGAGAGGCCCGTGTAATTATCACTACCCCAGAACAGTGTCACTAGACTGGTAACACACCCCAGGGAATTGGCATTACCAAGCCGTATTCCCCTATCAGTTTCAATTCATGTATATATTTTTTAAAAGAACAATGCAAAGAAATACATTCTGCATGTTTCCACAAATTTAAAGAATATATTTAGTTTTTAAAAATGCAATACACTCAATTTTGGTCCATTCTCTACCTCCCAGAAAACTGAAAGATGATTAAATTATATGCTCTCATAAATGACATGACCCAGCAGAAGTAGCCAACAAAAATTGCAAACTGTGTTCAAAGATTAAGCAACAGTTGACTTTTCTTTTGGAGAAGGTGATGAAGGGGTTTTCAATACACATTATTTGAGATATATTTAATCACCAACTTTAAATTTGAAATGAGATTTTGATTTACATAGGCCTATGTATTATTCCTCTTCTTATTTATGTTCTTCATTTAAGCCCTTGAAAATTCTTAAGAATTTCTATCCAAAATCCTTAATCTGCACTTCTTTGATATTGTTGTAATGCCATGATTACTAAAGTAATCCTAGCAGCCTCCTGTGGATTGCTGGTACCAATGTTTAGGTGAGATTGGCAGACTACTGGATCTATTACTAGACTGACACCAGTGGGTTGAAGTAGTTATTGCTGTAAATGAACTGGGTAAGCAGCACCTCAATCTTTCAACGACACCAGACTTTAATTCTTTGTCAAGTTCACAAGCGTTACCAAAGCAGACTCTGACCTGCCAATTTTCTGCCACTGCCACTCAAATTGTGTTGAAGTGTGAACCACAAATGATATAGTTGGCAGCTTTAATGGAGCCAAGGAACTGGAAAGGGTTTGGTGGGGGAGGTGCAGTAGGAGGGGAAACGATTTGACAGCTAAATCAGGTTGTGAGGCGACAACTTCCTTACTTTCATCCTAACAACATGCAGAGGCAGCCAGTTGTTATTATTAAAAGGGATACTGGGACACCATGGGGGGAATTTTTTGAAAGGCAGTCTTTTCTGAAAATTGTTCATCAAAATCTCCCTGTTGGGCCCTAGTGTCTGTTCAAGCTGCAGTGACTGTTCCAGTGTAAAAGTGCTTCGGGAATTTTAATGTTTGTTTCTAAGCTTTTTTCAAAAGAATTTTGAGACTGTAAGTCAGGATTGTTGGCTTGATGTTGCTGAAAGGGTCACTATGAGTTGAAACCTTAGAGGAAGATTGTGGGCCAATTATATTCTATGTGAAAACTCTGTGTACATGGTTTGAAGGCTGAGCTGTGGTACAGTGCATTGACATAATGGTACACAGTGATTAGTAGAATGACAGTGATATTGTAATGAGGTGACTTGACATAATCATAGCACAGAGCTGGAGCTTAATGACTATCAACACAGGAAGGCTTGTGCCCTGTGAGACCTTAGGTAAATGGAAAAGCTTCAAATTTTAGAATCGGACCGAGTGTGGGGTCTGATGGTGTAGTGAATTAGCACTCCTTTATTTTCATTTCTAGACTCTGAGTGCATAATTCAGTCCAGTCTTAATTGTTAACTACAGACAAAGTTGTTTGCATATTTCTTTTACATGGTAATTTAAAAAGTAATGTCAAAATGTTAACATCCAAGTTTGTCATTCACTCTACGGCCTCTGGTCATACGGCGGGGGTGGAGGGGCGTGGGGGGGTTCAAAGGTTAATTATGATTGCTGGTTGTAAAAAAAACCCTGAGTGCAATGATTGTGGACAGTCTCAATGCAAAGCCCTTATGTATTGGGTCCACAGGATGACACTCTCTGAATGTGGTATGAATTGGCACTAATCAGGCAATCTCATTCGGGGGTCAATGGATGGTTGGTGTGAGAAATTAGCACAGTGCTGCCATAAGGAATAGTCTTCTGAGTTGGGTCTGGGCATGGTATAGGAAACTTTAATTTGTATCTAAACTTGTGCTCTAAGAATTCTTGGTGCTGACCTTAGCTTGCTAAAATAGTCATTATTTTTTTTATCTCAGTGGTAACATTCGCTAATTTGACGAGCACAATGTTCAAAGTAAATAACTATGGGGCAAAGTTATTTTCTTCTTCATCTTTAGGTCTCCTTGACAACACAGAACATTTCTCATCCAATAGACGAACTCATTTTGCCCCCCTGCCAATACCTATTGGTATTCAGTTGTCAGGAGACAGCATTGATTTCATGATTTCACTTGCCTGTTTAATTACACTCTACATAAATGTAATGCTCAAAGATCTTTCCCTGGAGAAATAATTTCTATTTAGTCTGTATCACCAGTGGCCATAGCATGGATGATGAACTTGGATGTTAACGCTTAACGTTGCTTTTCAAGTTACCATACAAAAGAAGTGTACAATCAACTTTGGCTCTACTTAGTGGACCTCATTTAGACATTGTGTCAAATGAGAGCCGGTAGAATGAAATAGCAGGAATATGAATCTATGTCCTGTCATCACTTTGGTATGGTAAATTAGCTTGCCAACTTGCTCCAACATTTGGCCATCTCATATTCAAAAGCTTGCTAAGATCTTGTTGCCAATCTGTCGGTGATTGTCTCCCAGGTATTAGAGTACCCACATTGTCACCTAAGTAGTACCTTCTGATTTACTTTATCTTCTTTCCTACTGTTCTCAGCCTTGTAGTTTTACACCATGGACTTTCACTTTCACCTAGATTTCCCAATGCAAAACAAAACATCCTGGAACCTAAACTGCTTCTTATGTATCAACGTGCTGCAGGTTATAATATCTAGATATCACATCCAGCTCATTCTTGACCTTATATTCCTTGTGCATTTAAAGAGACAGGGACTGTTTTTAGGTCTTTCATTCTTGCTTCTCCTATCCTTGCAATGGGGAAATTCCAGGAAACTGATAGTCATATGAGAGGGAAAATCATATTAGCCATAGGTCCCAAAAATGTTAAGCCTTTGTATGTATTGATGTAAATCTAGGATTAAATCCTGAAGTTTTGTAACAATATTGTTGCTTTGCCTAATTGCTACAGCTTGCTTGGTCAATTGTGCATTGAACAAGTTTAAATTCGCTTGTTAATGTTAACTACTGTATGTGCAAAGCCCACATTGGCTAAAGGCTTACAATTCACTCACATCTTGTACTGCATGTTTCAGGCCCTGTATTTGAACAAATAACAGCTGACGATTCACTTCTACTGCATACTGCAGACGTACACTTCAGTGTCAATTCTCGTAAATACCAAAAAAAGTGACAGTTCTCTCATGCCTGATGTTGTATGGCTTGTGCATGCATCAGTTTCTATTCCTGTAGATGTAACATATACCCTGGGTAAAAATTTTAAAATTACTCATTTCCAAGCTGAGTAACTCCTCCAAACAATTTCCCCAGTGATGTTGCTATTTGAATAAATGCCACAAATTTTGTTGGGGATTCTCCTGATCAACCACTGTAACTCTGTTTACACTTCTATCCAGGGTTTCCGTTAATCTTTCTCCAACATCACAGGGGGCAATCAGGAAAACCTCGATGAAATTGCCAGTGAAAATAGCCAATAAATCGAAATAGGGAGACAGAAAGAGAAAAGCAAAAGATTATTAATGTTATTCATGATTCTTTTTTATGTGTTTAATTTGCAAAATGATTAAAATGACAGTAAGATTCCTTTTTAATGAAATTAACTATATTTGTTTCCATATATGTTTGGTTACAGTGGAGACACACACTAACAGTACAATTTCACAACATCTTAGGTGCAGAAAGGAATAACCAAATGAGTCCAAAACTGAAAGGTTGAACTGACCAAGGAACTGTCACATTCATCTCAATAAACATTTCTCATTGAAGGACAAATGGTGAGGGTTAGACCTTGAGAAGCCTGTCCAATTGTTATTGTCACACTACGTCATAGAGGGTGTACTCATTGCGAAGGCAAGACTTTGCAATGGTCACTCCTACTAATGCTATCATTAGTAGGATAGATGTAGCAGTTAAGTTGGTGAGGAAGAGATAAAATAAGGAACTCCCTCATGTTGGTTTCCTGATGACCTGATGTAGATTGAGTCTGGCAGCTTTTCCTTCAGGACTTCCGTCAGTGATGGAACTACCAAGATATTCTTATTGATGAAAATTGAAAATCCACCATCTAGAGTACATTCTGGGCTCTTGTTTTCCTCAATGCCTCCTCCAAGTGATGCTCAAATTGAGGAGTACTGATTCATCAGTTGACTGGATGTTTCTTTGACCTTGTTTGACCTAAAGGCAAGATATTTCACTGGCACTGGTAAGCATTAATATATTAGACAGTGAATTGACCAGTCTATAATCTATGGGACAATTCTACCTGACTTGTTAGTCAGGAAGACTTTGCAGGGTCAACTGAACTGAGATTGGCCAAATCTTTTCCTGGTATATCTTGGTCATTGCCAATAGAACCGCACCATAAATCATTGGGTGGAATCGTCTAGTGCCATTGGTGGCGCACGTAATAGCGGGTGTGAGCAGACAATGTGGCGAGAAGGCCAAAAATCGGTTTGACACTGTCATGAAACCAGTTTGCAATGGCCTGCTCCACCTGTCAATAGCGAGACGCGTTTCCACCACTGCTGGTCGGAAACCTAATTTCAATACTTTAGCATCTCATTATAAGCCCTGCTCGCTGGGATAATCCCACCACATCAAAGTTACCACCCACGTCATTATGACTTCAGGACCATGTGCTTCACAATTGCCTTTAAAAGGCGAGCACATGGCAAGCTGAACTTCAACAGGAACTTGGAGGTGAGTGCAGACAACCTTGCACAGCACTCACAAGCATCGTCCATAGGACATCAAGGAGGAGGAACCGTGCATTCGGGAGGGGCACGTGGAAAGTCGCCTTTTCCCGGCTGGCTTTCAGTGCAGTGCCAAGGCAAGGGCTCCAGTGTGGGCCAGGCCAGGGTGGAGGGGGATGGGTGGGGGATGGCAAGGTAGCACGGGCTGAAAGAAGTGCACAAGCATATGCCGGGGATGGGAGGGCATGGTGGGGGGGTTGGGGGGGGGGGTGAGGGAAGCAGCCACGCACTTGGAGAAGCTTGTAAAAAGTGAGTATTCTTCCGCAGCTGAGACCGTTCTGCAGCAGCTCCATTGACATGCTTGGGGTTGGGCCTCTGGAGCTTTTCTGCCCACTCAAGCAATGCAAAAGCATGAATGTGCCACCAAATGCTCCAGAACTTTTCACCCCTCGGGCACAGACTTCAAATTAATGAGCGTTTTAGGGGGTACCAGAGCAATTGGCTAACTGGGCCAGTTGTAGATTCCATTTGCGAAAGGTGACCATGGCACAGTCACTGGTGGAGGTACTCAGAGCCCTTTGCAATGTTTTTATTAAGGTTTGGACCAGTATCCCGCATGGTTCAAGCTAACAGCGCAGCCTTGCAGAGCGGGTTAGGAGAATTCCTGCATCTCAGGATAGCACAGCATGCAATCCAGTGGCCAAAGCTGCCGCCAGTCAGTCAAGTGAAGTGGGGCGGAGGTGGGTGGGGTTTCGGACAGCTATGAAGCGCACTACACACTGGCCATCCAAGTAGTGGCCAGCACTCTCCTGCATCCGTGAAGGGGTGAAGGGACCTTCAGATTTAACCAGGAGAGGTTCTTAAGACACATATGCTATCCCATGCGTCTTTCTCTTTGATCCTGCAGGAGGGTAACAACAGGATCATGCAGCCTCGTGATTTAGCGGTATGTCTCGTGGCTTACAGGGAGCAGAAAAGAAGAAGAGTGCGGTGGAGGTGCCTGGCTCAGCTAAGGGAGGAGCAACTGCCTCAAGATGAAGGGGTGGCAAGGCCTCCTGTGCAAACAGCTGAAGGTGCACAGAGAGGCATCGTTCATAGGTGCTCCGCTAGGCCAAGGGTAAGGTGGCGCTTGTAATTCCTGCAACTGACTGAGAGCAAGTGTCACCGAAGACTGCACATGTCTAGGAAACTGGCCAGTCACATATGCCACCTGCTGCAGGATTTGGGGCCATGGGGACATGGAGGGCATCCACTGCCAGTGGCCGTGAAAGTAACTACGGCGCTCAATTTTTACACCAGTGGCACTTACCAGGGCTCCACAGGTGACTTTTGTGGGATCTTGCAAGCCTCCACGCACAAATGTATCTAGGAGGTCACAGAGGCCATCTTTGCAAAGGCGCAGAAGTTCACACATTTCGCCCAGGATCAGGAAAGCCAGGATGCACGAGCACTGGGATTTGCGCAGATCTCAGGTTTTCCACAGGTGAAGGTGCCACCAGCTACACTCACATGGTGCTTAGATCCCTGTGGCAACAAGTGGTCAACAAGTGGAAGGGGCAATACTGGACCTGGTATTAGGGAATGAACCCGGCCAGGTGGTTGAAGTTTCAGTAGGAGAGCATTTCGGGAAAAGTGACCATAATTCAGTAAGTTTCAAGGTACTGGTGGATAAGGAAAACAGAAGTCCTCGGGTTAAGGTGCTTAATTGGGGGAAGGCTAATTATAACAATATTAGGCAGGAACTGAGGAATCTAGACCGGAGGCGAATGTTTGAGGGCAAATCAACAACTAACATGTGGGGGGCTTTCAAACGTCAGTTGATAAGAATTCAGGACCGGCATGTTCCTGCTAGGATGAAGGATAAGCAAAGCAAGTTTCAGGAACCTTGGATAACGAAGGATATTGTGAGATTAGTCAAAAAGAAAAGGGAAGCATTCATAAGGGCTAGAAGGCTGGGAACAGATGAAGCCCATGGAGAATACAAAGAAAGTAGGAAGAAACTTAAGCAAGGAGTCAGGAGGGCTAAAAGGGGTCATGAAAAATCACTGGCAACCAGGATTAAGGAAAATCCCAAGGCCTTTTATACATATGTAAAGGGCAAGAGGGTAGCCAAGGAAAGGGTGGGCCCACTCAGGGACAGAGGTGGGAATCTGTGTGTGGAGCCAGAAGAAATGGGAGAGATAGTGAATGAATACTGCTCATCGGTATTCACCAAAGAGAAGGACTTAGCAGTCGATTTGTCTAGGGAAGAGTGTGTAGATAGCCTGGATCATGTTGAGGTCAAAAAAGAGGAGGTGTTAGGCGTCTTGAAGAATATTAAGGTGGATAAGTCCCCAGGGCCAGATGGGATCTACCCCAGAGTACTGAGGGAGGCAAGGGAGGAGATTGCTGGGGCCTTGACAGAAATCTTTGTATCCTCACTGGCTACGGGTGAGGTCCCAGAGGACTGGAGAATGGCCAATGTTGTTCCATTGTTTAAGAAGGGTAGCAGGGATAATCCAGGAAATTACAGGTGGGAGAGCCTTACGTCAGTGGTAGGGAAATTATTGGAGAAGATTCTTCGTGACAGGATTTACTACCATTTGGAAGCAAATGGGCATATTAGTGAGAGGCAGCTTGGTTTTGTGAAGGGGAGGTCGTGTCTCACTAACTTGATCGAGTTTTTCGAGGAAGTGACAAAGATGATTGACGATGGAAGGGCAGTGGATGTTATATACATGGATTTCAGTAAGTCCTTTGACAAGGTCCCTCATGGCAGACTGGTACAGAAGGTAAAGTCGCACGGGATCAGAGGTGAGCTGGCAGGATGGATACAGAACTGGCTTGGTCATAGAAGACAGAGGGTAGCAGTGGAAGGGTGCTTTTCTGAATGGAGAGCTGTGACTAGTGGGGTTCCACAGGGATCAGTGCTGGGACCTTTGCTGTTTGTGGTATACATAAATGATTTGGAGGAAAATGTAACTGGGCTAATTAGTAAGTTTGCAGACGACACCAAGGTTGGAGGAGTTGCAGATAGTGAAGAGGATTGTCAAAGGATACAACGGGATATAAATCAGTTGGAGACTTGGGCGGAGAAATGGCAGATGGAGTTTAATCTGGACAAATGCAAGGTAATGCATTTTGGAAGGTCTAATACAGGCAGGAATTACACAGTAAATGGCAGAACCCTTAAGTGCATCGACGGGCAGAGGGATCTGGGTGTACAGGTCCACAGGTCACTGAAAGTGGCAATGCAGGTGGATAAGGTAGTCAGGAAGGCATATGGCATGCTTGCCTTCATTGGGAGGGGTATTGAGTATAAAACAAAAACAAAAATACCTGGAAAAACTCAGCAGGTCTGGCAGCATCTGTGGAGAGGAACACAGTTAATGTTTCGAGTCCACATGACTCTTCAACAGAACTAAGGACAAATAGAAAAGGGGTGAAATATAAGCTGGTTTAAAGGGGGGGGGTTGCAACAAGAAGAGCTGGATAGAGGGCCAGTGATAGGTGGAGATAACCAAAAGATGTCACAGACAAAAGGACAAAGAGGTGTTGAAGGTGGTGATATTATCTAAAGGAATGTGCTAATTAAGGGTAGAAAGCAGGACGAGCAAGTTATAGATAGCCCTAGTGGGGGTGGGGTGGGGTGAAGGAATCGAAAAAGGCTAAAAGGTAGAGATAAAACAATGGATGGAAATACATTTAAAAATAATGGAAATAGGTGGGAAAAGAGAAATCTATATAAACTATTGGAAAAAACAAAAAGGAGGGGGAAAATCAGAAAGGGGGTGGGGATGAGTTACCACCTCACTTATCACTTATCTTCACTTATCACCCCACCAGCCTCCGCATTCAAAGGATCATCCTCCGCCATTTCTGCCAACTCCAGCATGATGCCACCACCAAACACATCTTCCCTTCACCCCCCCTGGCGGCATTCCGTAGGGATCGTTCCCTCCATGATACCCTGGTCCACTCCTCCATCACCCCCTACTCCTCAACCCCCTCCCCCAGCACCTTCCCATGCAACCGCAGAAGATGCAACACCTGCCCCTTTACTTCCCCTCTTCTCACCGTCCAAGGGCCCAAACACTCATTTCAAGTGAAGCAGCATTTCACTTGCACTTCCCTCAACTTAGTCTACTGCATTCGTTGCTCCCAATGCGGATTCCTCTACATTGGAGACACCAAACGCAGACTGGGTAACCGCTTTGCAGAACACCTTCGTTCTGTCCGCAAGCATTACCCAGACCTCCCTGTCGCTTGCCATTTCAGCACTCCACCCTGCTGTCATGCCCACATGTCCATCCTTGGCCTGCTGCATTGTTCCAGTGAAACTCAACGCAAACTGGAGGAACAGCACCTCATCTTCCGACTCGGCACTTTACAGCCTTCCGGACTGAATATTGAGTTCAACAATTTTAGATCATGAACTCTCTCCTCCATCCCCACCCCCTTTCCGATTTTCCCCCTCCTTTTTGTTTTTTCCAATAATTTATATAGATTTCTCTTTTCCCACCTATTTCCATTATTTTTAAATGTATTTCCATCCATTGTTTTATCTCTACCTTTTAGCCTTTTTCGATTCCTTTACCCCACCCCACCCCCACTAGGGCTATCTATACCTTGCTCGTCCTGCTTTCTGCCCTTAATTAGCACATTCCTTTAGATAAAATCACCACCTTCAACACCTCTTTGTCCTTTTGTCTGTGACATCTTTTGGTTATCTGCACCTATCTCTGGCCCTCTATCCAGCTCTTCTTGTCCCAACCCCCGCCCCCTTAAACCAGCTTATATTTCACCCCTTTTCTATTTGTCCTTAGTTCTGTTGAAGAGTCATGCGGACTCGAAACGTTAACTGTGTTCCTCTCCACAGATGCTGCCAGACCTGCTGAGTTTTTCCAGGTATTTTTGTTTTTGTTTTCGATTTCCAGCATCCGCAGTTTTTGCTTTTATTGAGTATAAAAGCTGGGAAGTCATGCTGCAGTTGTATAGAACCTTGGTTAGGCCACACTTGGAATATTGCGTGCAATTCTGGTTGCCACATTACCAGAAGGATATGGAGGCATTGGAGAGGGTGCAGAGGAGGTTTACCAGGATGCTGCCTGATCTGGAGGTTATTAACTATGAGGAGAGGTTGGAGAAACTCGGATTGCTCTCACTAGAGCGACGGAGATTGAGGGGCGACTTGATAGAAGTTTGCAAAATTATGAGTGGCATGGACAGAGTATATAGTCAGAAGCTTTTTCCCAGGGTGGAAGAGTCAATTACTAGGGGACATAGATTTAAGGTGAGAGGAGAAAACTATAAAGGTGATGTGCGGGGCAAGTTTTTTACGCAGAGGGTAGTAAGTGTCTGGAATTCGCTGCCAGAGGAGATGGTGGAAGCAGGTACAATAGTGGTGTTTAAGAGGCAGCTTGACAAATACATGAATAGGATGGGTATAGAGAGATACAGACCCCAGAAGTGCAAAATGTTTTAGTTGACGGGCAATATGATCGGTGCAGGCTTGGAGGGCCGAAGGGCCTGTTCCTGTGCTATACTTTTCTTTGTTCTTTGTTCTTTGTTCTTTGTTTATGTTGACCTCAAGGGCTTCCACTCGCTGAATGATCAACTGGTCTGTGACCATCACAAACGCACCCTATAGTTCTGCATACGATTCCCAGGGAGCGGCCACGACTCCTACATCCTTGGCAGATCTGACATCTTCCAGGGTCTACAAAGGCTGCAGGGTTGGCTCCTCAGGGACAAGGGCTGCCCATAGAGGATGTGGCTGATGACACCTGTGCAGCAGCCTCAGACTGCAACAGAGTGATGGGAAAATGAGGCTCATGCCGCGAGCTGGACTTTGGTGGAGCAAACAATAGGCATCTTGAAAATGAGGTTCCAGTGCCTTGACAGGTCTGATGGAGCACTGCAATACAGTCCCCAGAGGGTGCCATGCATCATTGTCGTTCACTGTGCATCCCACAACCTGGTGCTGTAATGGGGAGAGGACCTGGCTGAGGAGGAGCTACACGTCTCCTCCGATGAGGAGGACGCAAAGGGGATGATGGTGATGAGGTTCTCGAAGGCAAGGATGCCTGTGATGATGCTGTTGCACTGGCCAGATGAGGCAGGCATGCTCAGGAGGCCCTCATAGCCGCAAGATTTGTGGAGGATGATGATAAGATGCAGTGAGGACAGTCTTGACATCCTCACCTTGCATCTGTGAACGTTTGATTCCTATGTGGCTGATGGTAGCGCACATACCCTCAGTGTTCAGGCTCATGTCATGGGGATGCAGCAGAGGCCCTAATAGTCGCTAGATTCCTGGAGGATGATGACAGCATGCAGTGAGGACACTACATTGATCTCGACATTGCCTCTGAGAATGTCTGAGTCCTGTCTGGCTGGGGGCAGCTCGCTTGTGCTGTGATCAGGTTCATATCATGGACACGCAGCTATTAAACTTTAAATGCACCTGATCCTTTGTCAGCCTTCAGCACCTGCCCCTTCAGGAGCACAGCATCACCGGACACAGGTGCTGAGGAAATGGGGACCAGCCCCACCTCAAAGGTGCTGAGAGCACACAGAGAGAATGACAAAACTCTGTGAAGCCTGCCCACGACATTCTGGCAGCAATGACAGGCATCAACGAGGTGCAGGCATCAGTAATGTATTCAGTGAGTGTGAAGTCGGACCATACTTTGATCTGAAGGTTACACACTGCACAAGGAAGAGGCCCTGGACTGAGACACCTGCCTTTGTCTTGTGCAGGAGCCAAGCATTCACATCTGAGTGACACGAACACTGCTTATTATATCAAGGAGCCATAGGCAAGGAGACATTCTTGGGAGTTTATTTACAATAGCAAATATTATGTACAAGTGATTAACACCTGTGCCCAAGCTGCCCAACTACATCTTCTTAACCTTCGTAACCCTGCTGCTATGTCTTAGTGCCCCCTCGGCATCCACAGTAGAGGTGGGGGCAGCCTGTTGACTGCGCCTTGTCTGTGATGACTTGGGCATGCATCCTCTGGAGGTCCGTGACCTGGAGAGCACCGACCTGATTTGGGTACCCTGCTGTGGGCCAGCTACACCCTCCTCGGCCCGTGAAGCTGGAGCAGTGGGGGTCACAAGAAGAGGGGATTTGGATTGGCTGGACATTCTCGGCATCACCTGGGTGGATGGCCCTGGGATGCTGAGCTACTGGTCTCCTCCCTATGGGTGCCCAATGGCTCCTGGCTGACTCCTTAAGGAGAAGGGAAGCTGCAATGAGATCGAGCTGTCCCGCACCCTTCTCGCGTTGAAACTGTTGGAGGCCAGCTGTAGCCTCAGCAATGGAGTTCAGCCCCCTCAATGACCAATGTCCTGGACCAAGGTCTCCATGGCGGCCACCAGCCTGCCAGCATTGACCTCGATGCATCAGCATGCTGGTGCTATCACATCAGACTGAAGGCAGACGGACTCCTCCATTGTCCCTTGCAATTTGAGGAGTGCACCAGACATCCCTTCCTGACGTTCCTGTGATTGTCTTTGCAGCTCCAACAACTGTTTGAGGACTGAGTCCAGAGGCTCATCATCTTACTTGGACTCAGCAGATTCCTTGCCTCCAGCAATCCTCCAAGTGCCAGCGATGAAGGATGTCCCTGCCTCCGCCTGCTATGAAACAGATTGTGTGCTGTGCTCACCAGACTGTGATCCCAAAGCTACTCTACATCTAGGTTTCACCGAGGTGTTGTTGCACTGGTGGAAGGTATGGGTGAGCGCCATGATGGGTCTTCAACAGGGCTGCCCTCAGGGTCCTCAGTTGAGGTGTTCTCGGTGCTAGGGTCAGGGTCAAGGTTGCCTGAATGTGATGTGTCAGATGTGCCAAGTACAGAAAGTGGAGATTATTAGTGCTTGGAAGCCGCACTGAACACAGAACAGTGGACTCAGAGTAGCATTGAGAAAGGGATCATGTGGTGCAGGATCCTCACGTGGGTGTTCACCACTGACCTCACCGTTGCCACAGAAATGGTCCATGTCCTCTCTGATCAGCTCTAACATGCGACTCTCAAACGGACTGAGGACCTTGATGTCCGGCACTCCACCCCCGGTCTGGGGCCTCTCCTGTTGATTGTGTGCAATATTGTCCTGCATAACGACAGATGGAGAGATTATGGGCAAGGCGCATGCCAGGCCAAATGAGGAGGATGCCAGGCGTGCGTGTGTGCTGAGTGGAGCCATGGATGGGATGAGGAGGCGATCTCCGGAAGAGATGAGGCCAGATGGAGATGTGAGGGTGTGTGTGAGAGAATGAGTGGTGATGTCCCTTGAACTGGCAATGAGTGATATGCCAGTGAATGTGTGATGGGTTTATGAGTAGGTGAGTTAAGATTGATGAATTGATTGACTTACCCTGGTGGCATGGATGAGATCATTCTGCACTGGATGGCCGGCCTCTTGTTTGCAGTGTTGGCACAGACGACTTCTGCCACCGCCTCCCAAGCCGGAGTGGTGTGACTGATGGGCTTCCTGCAGCCAGAGCGGGGGTAGAGGACAGCGTAGTGGACCTCCACAGTGTCCAGAAGGCATCCCAGGGATGCGTCACTGAATCAGGATGCTGCACTCTTCTTGGCTTTCAGGGTCATGTCTTCACCAGGGCAGTCCTAGGCTGCAAGCGTTGAGAACTGTGCATGTGGCTGCATTCTAAATATGGCGCCCAGTGTGAGATAATGGAGTGGCGGGCCAATCGGAGGCCGTCTGCCAGCGATTCTATGCATTGCCCATTAATGTATAATTTATGAGGAAGGAAGGTGATGATACAGTGCAAAAACCCATCATTGCGGCCAGCAGGTAAAACTTCTTTTTTCACGCCTGCTATTGCACTTACTGCAAATCTGGGATGATTCTACCCATTGTCTAACAGAGGTAGTAGTGAAACCTGCTCCTCTGGATTTTGCCAGTGTTCTTCCTTAAATGACCTCAAGAAGGGCTGCTTTAATCTGTTTGGCTGAAACTGGCAAATGGATATTTAAAGTGACAATGGGATTTACACACTCTGACCCTGCTGCCTTCCTGCAGGTTGTGATCTTCTACGTTCTGAAGGGTACAAAGAATGGGAAAAAACAGGAAAGAACTGGAAAAGAAACAGTACACACAGAATAGTGACATATCATTCTACTCCATTCTGTCGGCCTTTTGAATTGTCAGTGTTGGCTTGTATATTACAGAATCACAGATTTGTTACAGCACAGAAGGAAGCCATTTGGCCCTTCATATCTGTACCAGTCCTCTAAACGAGCAATTCACTTAGTGCCTTTCTCCTGCCTTCGCCCAGAAACCTTGCACATTCTTCCTGTTCAGATAACAGTCTAAGTCCCTTTTGAGTGCCTCGATTGAACCTGCCTCCACCACTCTCAGGCAGTGCATTCCAGACCCTCAGTGCTTGATCAAGGGATCGAGGGACCCGGCATCAGGAAGCGGGAGCCTGCTGAAAGCCATGCCCCGGCCCTTGCTGCTGACCCCCATGACCCCATCTCCCCTGAGGCCCCCCTCTCCTGCCATCGCTCACCTATGCCTGGGTTCCTGCTCAAACTAAAGCCTTGGATGGGTCTAGTACCGGCAGCCACCTCCCCCTCCCTGGTGGCACTACTGAGTACAGAAGAGCTGTCAACCTCTGATTGGTCGGCAGCTCTTGGTGTCGATGTTTAGGGGGAGACATTCGACCCCGGGGGTCCTTGATCTTGGGAGAAGGCTCGCTGCTGGCCTGTCAAGTGCCTAAGTATCACATAATTCTTTGGGCCTTCCCTAAAAGAAGCAACATGGGGGCTCCTACCAGCTCTCCAGCCACAAGCCGAGACCCCTGCTGCCTCCATTAAATCCAGCCCATAGAATAGTACAGCAAAGAAGGAGGCCATTTGGCTCATCTGTGATGGCTTTTTCAACCTAGTGATGAGAGTGCAACTGCTGAGGCAAGGCTGACACCTTGTGAGTTTTAATCTCTAGGTTTATTCATAATACTTCTCTTCAATACATTCCCTTTTCATCTCATTGAAATGTATCTATTCAAATCTCAATCCAGGACTTGAGCAAAAATCAAACCTGACACTGCAGTGCAGTACTGAGAGAGTGCTGCATTGTTGGAGGTGCCGTCCTTCGAGACATTAAACCAAGGCCCCATCTGCCTGCATGGTGACTGTAAAGGTTTTTTAAAAATTATTTCCAGGTAGGTGTTCCAAAACCAATAGTTACAATTTGTGGCATAATATTGGGTACAAGTGTCTGGTTCTCAATCAGCTGATCCCCAGGACATGCCTTCATTTACCATATACCACTTTAACCAATTAATACTGTGATTAGGACATTTTAGATGCAATTGCCATCATTAATTTTAAATTGACTCGCCAAATGGCACTTGACCCTGTAGCCTGCAGTGACACACCCTGATGTTCCCTGAGCCAGGGTGATAATTTGTATTCTGAGAGCACCTTTACAGATTCCACCTACTTCAAGGGTCCTACTATTTTCCTAAACTCTTGTAAATGTTTTATTTATAGTCTTCTTTTCAGTGATTTTGGAGACAATGATGACTTTAATATTGACTTTAAAAATTTCATTTCGCTTTGATAAAAAGAATCACTGCATAAAAATAAAACCAAATTTCCTTCAAAACCTAATGCTCCTTTAATTGTTATTTTTGCATAGTTTATCTATAATGTCCAAGAATAAGCAATAGCAACAACGCCTTATATTTTTATGACACCTTTTAAAATAGTAAAACGTCCCAATGCATTTTTCAGGACTGCTAGGAAAAAATGATTGACACCAAGCCACACCAGTGGATATTAGGGAAGATGACCAGAAGTTTGGTAAAAAAGTAATTTTAAGGAGTACCTTAAAGAAAGGAAAAGAAATAGAAAGGTCAAAATGTTTAGGAACGAATTCCAGAGTTTAGGACCTTGGCAGCTAAAGACATAGCCGATAATGGCAGATTGATTAAAATCGAGGATACCCAAGAGGCCAGAATTGGAGGAGCGCAGATATCTCAGAACATTGTGGGGCTGGAAAAGAATATAGAGACAGGAAGGAGTGAGGTCTTGAAATGATTTGTAAACAAAGATAAAAGTTTTAAAATTGCGGCACTGCTTAACCAAGAGCTAATGTAGATCAGTGAGCGCAGGGGTAAAGGATGAATGGGATTTGATGTGGGTTAAGGCGCAGCCAGCAAAATTTAGGATGACTTCAAATTTGTGGAGGGTGGAAGATGGAGTTTGGTCTGGAATAATCATGTCTGGAGGTAACAAAGACGTGGATGAGGGTTTCAGCAGCGGATGAGCTGAGGCAGGGGTGGGGTCAGGTGATGTTTCGAAGAAGTTCTAAAGTTACATTTGACTTGAAGCGTCAAGTGGAATCTTCTGAGCCTGCCTCGAATCAGAAGCTTGGCAGGTGGGGAAATAAGTTTCCTGACGGTAGGATTAACTTTTAGAATTAAGTTCTCAGAACTTTAAAGGCATGTTGAGCTTCCTGCCAACCAACGTCGGGAAGCTCTTTTGCATACATTTGCATGTCATGCATAATCATTAAAAGGCCAGCTTGCCATAATTAAGCTGCCCCTCCAAATTATGTTCTCCATGAGTGAGAAATTCATGTGTTCAGATTCACGACTGCATATAAGTAGCATGCACCTGGTGAGGGAGACGTTTTCCTCGACTTTGGAGTGAGTAGCCGCTGCCTTGGCCTTCTTTGGAACTGTGTGTAAACATCAGCCTATTGATTGAGAGTGGGTGCCAGTAGTCCCGGCTGCACAGAGGTTGAGCAAGGGAGGCAGGATCAATGGGGAAGGGTGAAGTGGAGGCTGGGCAAGGGGGGCAGGATGAGCGGGGGAAGGTGGGAGGGTGTCCAGGGCAGGAAGCCAGGCTGCCCAAGGCATGTTAGGAGAGTAATAATGTCATTCACACCTTGGTCCCATTGTAGGGCTATGGATGGGAGTTCTGTGCAGTAAACATCATAGAGAGATTGGTCTAAAGGGTAGAGTTGGTGATGTCAAGAGTTTGGTCCTAAGAGTTTAAATGAGGGCATTGGGAAGCAGAGGGTACAGAAACAGACAGAGGGGTGAGTTGGATCAGGTAGGGTAGACGTTTGAGGGTCATGGGCAAGTAGTGGACGGTCTCATGGGGGAGCTTGTGGAAAGTCAGGGTACAGCTGCCTCCAGAACAGGAGGAGTCAGTCTCAGGAGGGGCATGGGCACATTGACAGTTATGGGCTCAGTGGGGGAGAGCAGGAATCTCCACATAGATAACAATATGGTCCAGGGTAACTGGAGGAGATGGTTACAGGAGGGAAGGAATGACAAGGCGGTAATTGTGTAGGATAACAGGAAGAACTTGGTGGGTAACAGGAGGAGAGTAGAAGGTGTTTGACGTGCTGGCAAACTCACACACACCATGATGAAGCTGTCAAAGTTATTGCGCAGTTCATAAAACCTCTCAAGCATTCCACATGAGAAGAGTCTCTCTTCAGGTGGTCGGAGTTAATGTTTCCTTTTTTGGGCTGAGTAATGGGGCACCTTATTAATAATTAGTCCACTCCGTGGAGAACCAGGCTCAACTGAGTTCTCCTCTTGAGGTTTCAATGTCTAATAAGCCAGCATTGCTCCATGACTAATGGATCATATTCCAGCGAGAACCCATCAAGGTCTGGAGCTGCAGTACATTGTGTGCCAATTGGCATCTGCTGCTGTCAGAGGCAGGGATGAAGAGAGGGAGGGAGATGGATGCCTCCAAGGGGCATGAGTGGTGGATGGCAGCAAAGTTCCGACTCCAAACCTCCATTCTCCCAGGTAAACGGTCATGGCTGACAAAGGTTTATATGGTAAGTCTCCTTTTGATACCAAGGCAATAGTCTCTCGACAGAGTCTCGTGGGTAATGGAGGGAAGCTAGTTAGTGTCTGAGGGAGGGATCTCACACATGGCTGTCATTGTGTAATGTCTTCATGCACATTCAGTTATGAATGGAAGGAACACTCATCTGTGGTCCTTCACCATGAAGGGCGGGGTGGGGAGGACATGTCTAGACGGATGCCAGACATAGGCTTAGCATTGGCATAACGGCTCAGGGATGGGGGTGAATCTACAAAGAATGTGTTGACTAGATGGATCACTGCAATTTGTTTACAGATCTACTCAGGCATAGATGGTGCAAGCTCCAGATAACTCTGCCTTTCTACTGGCTCTGGTCCAGATGAAGAGGAACCAGCACAGGTTAGCCAAGGGCCAGGAGTAGCAACAGCCAGAACAGCAAGAGGTAGCAGAACCTCAAGAAGATCATGACACTGGTGATCAGGGGCCAGTGCAACGGCAAACATCGGCAGTTTGCGTGAGTGAGGGAGTGTTAATCTCTTTGTAAAAATCTAATTTAGTTTGTATTTAGCATTTAACTGAAATTTACTCTCTAAATTCTAAATTTCCCAGCTTTAAGCAGGGTTTCAGGGGTCTACTGGAAGAGAAGCTGAAGTTAGCTAATTAAGGAAAGCAGCTTAAACCAGTTTTTCTGTAAGTGGGGTTAGCTAACAACTTAGTTTGGGAAGGATATATAAACAAACATTTCAGTGTGACTTAGAACAGAGTGCGGCTTTGAACAGAGTGCTGAGAGTTGGGTGATTAAGGGAGTTTGCTTTTGCCTTTTCTAACTTTCCAATCTGTAGGAATTGGTTCTTGCTTGACTTGGATTCTTGGTAAGCCAGGGGGTGATAGGTTATCGGGGGTAGATAGGATGCAGATTTCAGGTTACTATCAGATCAGCCATGGTCTTATTAAATGGCGGAGCATGCTCGAGGGGCTGAATGGCCTGCTCCTGCTCCTTGTTTGTATGTTCCTATGTTTGTAAGCACAGGGGTAGAATCTAGCTGTTTGGTGAGTATCTGATAAGTGGTTAAGGTTTATTCTGTTCCTAAGTTTAAAATAGTGTACAAACTGGTGGTAAGTTAATGAAATATATACAACAAACCAGTGGTAAGGTTAATAAAATATATATATAGAAAGGAAAATAATTAATTGAATACAATAATTTAAGTAATTAATAAAGACACAGTAAAGATGACAGGACAGGTGATATGTCATGACTGCAGCAGGTGGGAGCTCCTGGATGCTAGTGTGATCCTGGGCAAACGTGCCTGCAGTAAGTGTTTGCGGCTCGAGGAACTTCCGCTCAGAGTCATTGAGCTGGAGGCTGAGCTGCAGACACAGCAACACATCAGGGATGGGGAAAGTTACCTGGATACTTTGCACCAGCAGGCAGTCACACCTCTTAGGACAGGGTCTTCTGATTTGGTCAGTGGTCAGGGACAGGACAGTGTGACCGAGTGAGGCAGGTGGGGGGACCCAGAGGCCAGGAGCACAGAAGCCTCAGCTTTTGCTTTTGTCCAACAGGTCTGAGGTTCTTTCAGATTGCTTGGACAAGAGCAGGGACTGCAGGATGGTGAGCTGACACCATCCATGGCACCGTGGTACATGAAGCCATTCAAGCGGAGGCGGGGGGGGTGGGTGGGGTGGGGGGGCGGTTGCAAAGGGGAATGTAGTGGTAGTAGGGGGTAGGGGACAGTATAGTGTGGGGGATTGACACTGTTCTCTGCAGCAAAGAACGAGAATCCAGAAGGCTGTGTTCCTGCCTGGTACTAGATTTCAGGACATCTGCTCTGGGCTGGAGAGGAACTTGCAGTGGGAGGGGAACAATCCAGTTGTCATGGTCCATGTAGGTACCAATGACATAGGTAGAACTAGGAAAGAGATTCTGCATAGTCATTATGAGGACCTAGGTACCAAATTAAGAAACAGAACCTCAAAGGTAATAATCTCTGGATTATTACCTGAGCCACATGCAAATTGGCATAGGGTAAATAAATTCAGATAAATGAATGCGTGGCTCAAAGACTAGTGTGGGAGATGCGGGTTCAGGTTTGTGGGACACTGGTACCAGTACTGGGAAAAGTGGAAACTGTACTGTTGAGGCAGTCTATACTTGAACCATGCAGGGACAGGTGTTCCAGCAAGCTGTATAACTAGGGAAGTAGAAAGCATTTTAAACTAAATAGTGGGTCAAGGGATTACATTTGGGAAGATGTGGTAAATCAAAGGGTAGAGATAAGGCAAGAGAGAAAGGTATCAACATAGGAAATGATAAACAGACTGTGACAGGAAGATCATCAGCAAGTAAGGCCAGAGGTTACAAAAATATTAAAAGGGCAAAACTAAAAGCTCTATCTGAATGCATGTAGCATTCATAACAAAACAGGTGAGCTGAGAGCACAAATAGAAATAAATAAGTACGATCTGATAGTCATTGCAGGAACATGGCTGCAGGATGACATAGATTGGGATCTGAATATTGAAGGGTACATGACATTTAAGAAGGACAGGAAGCTAGGAAAAGGTGGAGGGGTGACTCTCTTAATTGATGATGGTATTAACACAATAGAGAGGGATGACCTAAGTTCATGAAACCAGGGTGTTTGGGTAAAGATAAGAAATGATAAAGCCAAGAAGTCACTTATGGGAGTGATGTACAAGCCTCCTAACAGTAGCCACATGGGGCATGAGGAAGAAATAATGGGAGTTGTCAGAAAGGTACAACAATAATCATGGGGGTTTTAATCTACATATAGGCTGGATAAATCATATGGGAAAAGGTAGCCTAGATAAGGAGTTCATAGAGTGTTTTAGGGATAGTTTCTTAGAACAGTACATCCTGGAGCCAACTAGACAACAGGCTATACTAGACTTGGTATTGAGCAACGAGACAGGATGAATTTGATCTCATAGTGAAGGCATTCCTAGGTAGCAGTGATCATCATATGATTGAATTTTACTTTCAGTTTGAGGGAGAGAAGAGTAGGCCCAAGACTAGTATTTTAAACTTAAATAAGGGCAATTATGAATGCATGACAGGTGAAGGAGGACCAGCAGGGAAGGGTGGGCTGTCTGGGCAATGGTGGGAGGCTCCCCAGGAAAGGAAAATGTGTCCAAAGCAATGAAGGGAGGGAGGCTGTCTGGGGAAGGAAGACAGGCTGTGCGGGGAAGGGTGGGAGGCAGTGAGGGAATGCAAGGATGCAGGGACGTGGGATGGAGGGAAGGGCCTTGCTTGTTTGGTCTGAGAGTCCTGTGGTTGGGTGGGGAAGGGGTTTTCCAGGCAGGGACAGTGGTGGACCGATGGTCCTAGAAGATGGGATCAGTGCTCTCCTACAGTGGAGTCCTGGGAGTTGAACTGAGAGTACTGGGCAACAGAGGGAGCAGTCACAGTGAGTGGGGGAGTGGGATGCAGCAGGGTGGCAGGTCCAGGATAACAGTTGGGTAGCTGAAGGTTTCATGGCAGGGTGGTCACAGAAACGGACAAAGCAGGTGGCTCAGATGACGGGATAGGGTGGACATGGGGACGGTAACGGGTAGAGGCTCAGAGGAGAGAGAAGGCATGTTGATAGTTATAGGTTCAAGGCTAATGGGGGGAGGTTCAAGACTGACAGTAGGGAGAGGAATGGTTACATTGGGCAGCTCGAGGCTGATGGAGGGAAGTTGGTGGGTGACAGGGGAAGGGTTGAAGGTGGTGGAGTGTATCTGGAAAGTTACACGCACCATTTTTGCAAGGCTCTTCTTCATAACACAGTTGTTTTATACATGTGAATTCTCAAAATGGGGGTGGGTCGTTACGGGTGGGTGGAATTCAAGGTCAGAACAATTGGCCGGCTAATGGGACATCCTAATGATCATGAGGCAACTGGATGAGAACCATGCTCAGTTGTGTTCTCCTCTCCATGGTGAAGCCCACACAGCAGCAGGTTTGCTCCCTGGCACATGGATCTCATAACATAGAGATCCCAGCAAGGTCAGCAGCTGCAGTAATCTCACCTCATGGGATAATCCCTCAATCCTTGGAATAAATCTGGTGAACCTTGGTTGCACTCCCTTTATGCATGCTCAATCCTTCCCTCGATAAAGAGGCGAACAGGACGGACAATACTCCAGGTGAGTTCTCACCAGAGCTGCCTCTTTAATCCAGTTACTTTTGAATAATGACAGCCAGGTCAGTTTGGCCGCCCACACTTCTCACTATTTCACTACCTATGAAAGACTCTTGTTTGCTATTCCTCAGACCACAGTGGAAAGCCTTATGTGTCCAACCCTCATACTCCATCTGCCATGTTTCTGGCCATTCACCTAGCCTGTCTAACTCCCCTTAACGCCTTTCTACATTCTCCTCATATCTCATATCAGGATACCAGCAGGACATGCAATGACTTGACTGCAAACGCTGCACAGACAACATTCTATGAGGGCTCAAAACTGGGTCAGCAATACCTGCTGGGTTGCCTGATGCATGCCTAGGCTGCACATACACAAATGATGGCCAAGGCTTAAACATACTCATGTCGGAATACTCAATAATGACATCACTGATGATGTGAGACGCTAAATAGTGTATCGTTAGAACCACATCATTGGAATCTGATTTGGAATGGAGTGCAATGCCCACAATGCGCCACAATTATGGCAGCAACTAGCAGCATAATGAGAGTACAGCAAACCTGAACACAGTGCAATTAAACAGATATTTACAAGCGCCAAAAGTATATACAATGGTTGTACACCCGTGCCAGCTCTGTGCCTTCAAAATTTCTTTATCTTTCTTTTCCTATTACAGCGTTGAGGTGCAGCCCCAACATCCACAGCAAAAGTGGAGGCAGCCTACTGACTGCTATGCCCTGTTTACTGTGATGACTATGGCAGACATACTCTGCTGGTCCAAGCTAGAGATCCCTGGCCTGCTAAGGGTCTCCTGTTCATGTGTAGGTGTACCCTCCCCGTCCGGAACTACTAGAGCTGATGGGGTCAGTGGCAGAGGCGAGATGGGACAAAGCCCCTGGGGTGCCTGATTGGTGCTCCTCCTCCCTGTGGGTCACCCAATGGCACCTTGCTGACTTCTTGAGGAAATGGGGCACCTGGAGGGAGGGCGAGGTGCCTCAATCTCCTTTCGCCTAGCCACTTTTGCACTGCACCCTTGGCTAGAGCCATAGAGTGCAGGTCCGAGTGCAAATCTGGCAGCCACTGTATGTTCTGCTGGACCTAGTTCTCAAAGGTAGGACTTTAGGAATTACAGAGGACAGAGGGACCTTGGTGTACAAGCCCACAGGTCCCTGAAGGCAGCAGCACTGGCAGATAAGGTGGTTAAGGTGGCATATGGGATACTTCCCTTTATCAGCCGAGGCATGGAATATAAGACCAAGGATGTTATGTTGGAGCTGTATAAAATATTAGTTAGGCCACAGCTGGAATACTGTGTGCAGTTCTGGTCACCACGCTATAGGATATGATTGCACTGGAGAGGGTGCAGAGGAGATTCACCAGGATGCTGCCTGGGCTGGAGAGTTTCAGCTATGAAGGGAGAATGGATAGGCTAGGGTTGTTTTCCTTAGAGCAGAGAAGGCTGAGGGGGGACCTGATAGAGGTATACAAAATTATGAGGGGCATAGATAGGGTAGATAGGAAGAAACTTTTCCCCTTAGCAGAGGTGTCAATAACTAGGGGACATAGATTTAAGGTAAGGGGCAGGAGGTTTAGAGGGGATTTGACGAAACGATTTTTCACCCAGAGGATGGTTGGAATCTGGAACACACTACCTGAGGGGACGGTAGAGGCAGGAACCCTCACAACATTTAAGAAGTATTTAGATGAGCACTTGAAATGCCATAGTATACATGGCTACGAGCCAAGCGCTGGAAAATAGGATTAGGATAGATAGGTGCTTGATGGCCTGCATGGGCATAATGGGCCGAAGGGCCTGTTTCTGTGCTGTATAACTCTATGACTCTATAGCTCAAAGGTGGCCACAACTCTTTCCATGGGGGCAGCCAAGCACTTGCATGCTGAAGTCACAACAGCAGACAGAAGTGGACAGATTCCTCCAGCCTTCGGTCTAGTCTGCACACGGCCTCTGGCATCTTTGCCTGATGTTCCCCTGCTTGTCTCTACATCTCCATCAGGTCCCTTGTGCCTGAGACCAGAGGCTCGTCTTCTGCATGGGGCTGAGCAGGGAGGCCAGGTCTCCAGCAGTTCTCCGAATGTCAGAGACCTTGGCTGCCACTGTGGACCTGTGCCAGTGATTTGCTCACCAGATTGTGGCCACAGGCCTACTCTAGAACATGCACCCACAAGGTGAATGTCTCTGTGCTGGTGGAAGGTGCAGGTGAATGCAGTGATGGTGCTTCCTCTGAGCCTTCTGAGGCATCATCCTCAGAGGCGGGGTTGGGGCTGGTTCAGTGGCTGGTCTCCCTTGTGGGCCTCCCCCTTTTCTTGCTGGTACCTGAAACGGAGAAAAGAAAAATTTAGAGGATGCCTAAGCAGGCTCCCTTATTAAAACAGTGTCTCACTCTATGGATGCATCTGACAACTGCAGACTGGAGGCATCCTCTCTGGCTTGCTGGGGGAGCCTAATCTCATCTTCAACACAGGCACGGTCCTGCTCCTCCCTGGCTAGTGGTGAGGCCTCCTCCTCAAATGGGGTCAGGATTCAAATATCGGGCAGTCTGCCTCTGGACTTGGCCTGCTCCCTCCTCCTGTGTGAGTTCTTGTCCTGCAGACAGACAGAAGGATTAAGTGTCATCCCAATGGGTGCATGGGTAGTTTAGGAGCAGGTATGCATATGCCAGCTACTGAGCTCTTCCGAGTGAGTGATTAACAAGTAGGACATCTTGTAACTGAGAGAACATTGAGAGCATGAAGTGGCTGGCACACATTCAGTGCACATGTCCCATCTGCTGCTGAGTCCTGCAACCCAAACTCCTGTCTGACATCCCTGTGCACTCACACAATTATACTGTCTGATGCCCTTATGAGTGTCACTTTGCAGTGAATAGACGGAGCCACTTACCCTGGCAGAGTGCAGCAGATTATTCATCCTCTTTCTGCACTACTGGACAGTTCTCCTGTGGGGTCCACGGGCACTAACCTCCACTGCAACTTCCGCTCAGGCAGCCTTGGTCAGACGGGAGGGCTTTCTGCTGCCACCCCAGGGAAACAGGACTTCCCGCCTTTTGTGGACAGCCTGGAGAAGAACCTGTAGAAAGGTTTCGCTAAATCTTGGGGTCACACGTTGTCTTCTCTACGACATACTGCTGTAGGGTCTTCAACTCCATGAGGTAATGGTGGGGACTGCCTCTTCTGCTTGCCCCCACCACGAGATTCACCATGCTCCTTGCAGATGCATATGCAATGAGCTGAACAGTGTATGATCACAAATGACCAACTGCCCCTCCAACCAGCAGGAATCACTCTCACTTCAACTCCCACCACCAAACTTAGACTCCAGAATGGAAAATTCTGGCTGTGATCACACCAGAAAATCTTGTATATTTGTGTGCAGTTCCCATGGAACCCTCACGACGCCTGCATTCCGAGTCATCCCTCGGTGCCACAAATTTTGAAGGACCTCTAAATTGCAGGGCTGGGTCCTTGGGGACCAAGGTACCCCCAGAAGACCTCACTGACAGTTTGGTGTCTGCAGAGTGCTCCTGAAGCCTCCACAAGGGCCACTACTGAGCAGACAATAGGCTTCCTAATGATGAGGTTTAGACGTTTGGACCACTCAGGCAGATCACTCCAATATTCCCCATGGAAAGTGTTCTGGATCATCATTGTCTGCTGCACCCTGTACAAAACTTCATGCAACAAGGGGGGGATGTCTTTACAAAGGAAGACATGGAGGACCAAGGTTTCTCCTCCAACAATGAAGATGGGGAAGGCGATGGTGGTGATGAGAGCCAGATGGCATGGAAGTACATGCAGAGGCTATTGCAAGGCAGCAGACAATCTATTAGCTAACAGACTCCAGGCAGAGTATGCTGCTGATACTTATCCTTTATTATTTTGTTTTCAATCCTTTGCTGGCTGACAGGATGCAGCTCTTTATTTGTAAGACACATTATAGTTTATCCTCATGTACCTTGATTGCTGACAGATGAATTAAATTGCACTACTTAACGTCAGTCCTGCTGTTGATGTGATCCTTTGCATGTGGCAAACTATGCTGATGTACAGACCCCTTGCACCAAAAGCACGCATCAGATCTTGCACAGCACTCTGTTCTGCCATGACCTCAGACACTTGTAGGTAGAAGTTAAATTTGTCCCATGCCCTCACAAAGTCCATATGCATGGCACATTGAAAGCAACATGAAATCTTACTTCGGCAGGGATGCATCCATGTCCTCACACCTGCTCCCAGTGGGGAGTAGACCTTGCAGAGAACTTTTTCAGGCAGAGCCAGAAACATGGGTGCACAGGAAAGAACAGCATGAGTAGACCATTTGGCCCCTTGAGATTGCTCCGCCATGCATCTTGTACGGGGAAGCGCTTGTAACTGGTCCACAGTAACCCCATATCCCTTGAGATCTTTATCATCCTGAAAAGTATTGAAGTAATTTTGGAATTCACTCAATGACAGTGTCTCAGCTGCATTATGGGGTGTTGACAACCAACCACTCACAAGCCTCCAATTGCAGTCCTATACATTTCATTCCTAGATGCCCTTACTATTACTGCGAGACTGTGCTTTGTCATTCTGGACACCCCAGCCAAATTAAACATCTTTCCTGCATGGACCTAGCAGAGCACTATAGGAGCTCTTGACGTTTCACATGGATGACTTCGCAGTCCTCCGCACGGTCCAGCGCACAGGCCCATTCTATTCATTCTCACCTCATGGGATAATACCCTGGTTCTTTAATGAAGTCTGGTGCACTCTGGTTGCAATCCCTTTATGCGACGTCTATTCCCACCCTTGATAAGCAGGAGACAAGCAGGACAAAAAGTTCTCCATGTAAGGTCTCACAAAGGCTACAGTCTACAGCACACACATGTAATCCTACACTCAAACCCTCTTGCATTCAAGGCCAGCTTGCCCATTGCTTCCTTATTTGTAGCCTTCACCTGCAGGTTTGCTCAATATTGTATTTGAACAAGGACAGCCAAGGATGATTGGACGTATATACCTTGCCATTTTCCTAACATCTAGGGAAGCCTCTGGTTTTCAATTGCTCAGACCACTGTGGAGAGCTTCACTCTTTTAACTCTCATACTGCATCCACAGTGTTCCTTGTCACTCGCATAACCTGTAAAACTCTTTGCAGCACTTTTTGCATCCACCTCAGCCCACATTACGGCAACAGCAGCAGCAGATGCAATGACTTCGCTGCACATTCTATATAGCCATCAATCTCAGAGCTCAGAACCTGGTGAACTGCAAGTAATGAATTGTGTGATGCATACCTACGCCGCACACTCACAAATGATGGCCAATATTAAGCATCCTCATGAATATTCAGTGATCAGAATGTTGATAATGTGAGGGAAATAACTCTATAGGAGGACATTATCAGACTCTGATGGGGCACTCGATTCCACATCCCACAAATAGCAAATAGTAGCAAGATGAGAATCCAGAATCCAACTAGTGAACATAGATTTACAAGTGCCAAAGCCTATACAATGGTTGGACACCAGTGCCACCTATGTGCCTCTTTATCTTTCTTTTCCTAATACTACACCTAAGTGCAGTCCCGACATCCATAGCTGAGGTGAAGACTCCTGTTGACTGAGGTGTCCTCTGGTGGCCCAATGCCTAGAGGGTCTCCTGCACAAGTGCAGGTGGATACTCCTCTGCCTGCCCTGCTGGAGTTGTTGGGGTTTGTAATATATTCACTAGTTGGATTCTGGATTAAGTGGCAGAGGGAAGGTGGAGCGGCAGGACACCCTTGAAGTGAACTGGGATGAAGTCTCCAGGAAGCCTTGCTGGTGTTCCTCCTCCCTGTCAGTGCACATTGGCACCTCCCTGACTTCTTGAGCAGAAGGGCTGCCTGAGAGAGGTCCAGGTGCCTCATCCCCCTCTTGCCTACACCCATGGCTACAGCAACAGAGTGCTGGTCTGAGCACATATCTGGAATAATTCCAGATTTTTACTGAATTCAAAGTTCACCATCTGCCATGGTGGGATTTGAACCCAGTTCCTAGAGCATTACCCTGGGTCTCTGGAATACCAGTCCAGTGACAATGCCAAAATGCCACTGCCTCCCCATTGCTAACATCTCCTCACTGGTTTGCTGGAAGAGACTGTCTCACCTTCAGCATAAGCACAGCTCCCTGACTAATGGTGCAGCCTCCTCCTCGAATGTGGTGAGGAGATGGATATCTGGCATGCCATCACCCATCTGTGCCCACTACCTCCTGTTGTGAGCATTATTGTCCTGCAGACAGACAGAAGGATTGAGTATCATCCCAATGGGTGTATGAGCAGTTTAGGAGCAGGCATGCCTATGCCAGCTCCTGAGCCCTCCCCAGTAAGTGATTAACAAGCACACTGTCCTTCCACTGAGAGAACATTGAGAGCACGAAGTGGCTGCCACACATTCAGTGCACATGTCCCATCTGCTGCTGAGTCCTGCAACCCAAGCTCCTGTCAGACATCCCTGTGCACTCGCACATTTAAACTGCCTGATGCCCTTATGAGCGTCACTTTGCAGCAATTAAATGGTGCCACTTACCCTGGCAGAGCACAGCAGATCACTCACTCTTTTTCAACACTGGAGCCATGTTCTTTTGTGGGTCCCATGGGCGCTAACCTCCACTGTGACTTCCATCCAGGCAGCCTTGGTCAGGTGGTAGGGCCTCCTGCTATCGTTTGTGAAAAACAGGACCTCCTGCCTTTCCTGGATGGCCTGGAGGGAGGTATCGCTGAAACGTCATTGTAGTAACTGAAGGTATAGCCTCTCCTGCTGTCTATCAGGAGTCATGTGATGTTCTTGTAGGCTCCGACGAATAAGCCCTAAGCACGGGCAATCCAGGGGATGAGGCTTCCTGATGAGAGTCCTGATTGAGCATGTAGCACCTGAAAAGCTCTCTGTAATAAAGGTTATCTGTTTCATGTTGAAACCTATCCACTCCATCAAGTCATTACAGTCAGGCCACACGTTGTCTGCCCTATGACATTCTGCTACCTGCAGGGCCCACAAAAGAACATGGCTCCAGTGTCAAAAAAGAGTGAGTGATCTGCTGTGCTCTGCCAGGATAAGTGGCACTGTCTATTCGCTGCAAAGTGACGCTCACAAGGGCATCAGGCAGCTTAAATGTGCGAGTGCACAGGGATGTCAAATAGGAGTTTGGGTTGCAGGACACAACAGCAGATGGGACATGAGCATTGAATGTGTGCCAGCCACTTCAGACTCTCAATGTTGTACCAGTTGAAGGACATTGTGTTTGTTATCTGGTTGGAATGACAGCCAGATTGAATCTCCTGGCTTGCAGTTAGTGAATGGCTGTCGAGGTGCCCTTTAAATATTGCGCCTGGACCTTTCACCCCATGAGGTAAGCATGGTCTTGCCCGTCCCTGCTGCAAGATTCACCATGTTCCACACGCATACATATGTAACAAGTTGAACAGCACAAGATAACAAGGGGCCAGCCGTCCTGCCCCCGAGCAGAAACCACCCTCATTTCTGCTCCCACCATGCAACTTATACTCCAGAATGGAAGATTCTCCTGGTTAACTGTTTCCCTCTCCACAGATGCCAGACCTGCTGAGGATTGCCAGCACTTTTTGTTTTTATTTCTGAAAAATTCCCATTTATCATTGGTTGGCATAAAAACCCATCTGGTTCACTAATTCCCTTTAGGGAACGAAATCTGCTATCGTTACCTAATCTGGCCTACATGCGACTCCAGATCCACAGCAATGTAGTTGATTCTGAATTGGCCAAGCAAGCCATTCAGTTCAAGGGCAATTAGGGATGGGCAACAAATGCTGGCCTTGCCAGCAATGGCCGCATCCCATTAAAGAATTTTAAAAAGCTGGATCCTTTGCCTTTACTAAGTCAGTCAATGCTATGATTGGCATCAGAGCCTAGGTCATGGCTGGGAAAAATCTGCAAGGTTTCTACTCCTGATTGCCATCTGGTGAATTCTGCATGAAAATGCTCAGATGCACATGATGGAAGGTGCTGGATGAATAGGAGCATCTATGGAGTGATGCCCCAGTATGATTCAGCAGAGCAAGGTAGAAAACAGGGGAAGGAAAATTAAGCAAAGAAAAAAATCTGGATTGTTAGCTAATACTGAAGCACTGAAAGTTCTGCCGTTCTTCCTTAATTCACAGTATTATTGTCAGCTTTGCTTGGCAGAATCACATCCTGAACCTGACCTTTATCAGATACAGCATGTTCCTAGAATGAAATGTTTTTTTGAACTGTAAAGGGACAATGAAGCAGGATCTGAGGAACAGAATGCTGAAAAGAGCACAGCAGCAAGGTACAAAGTGTTCTGATTGAGACGGCATGGAGCATCAGTCACTGAAATCACTTTACACATTATATCGTCACTGGGAGTTCATCTGTCCTTGTTATATAGCTTTCCCAATGTCAAAAGTTCAGTGCCGAATAGTTCACGGTGATCATTAAGTGATTAATGCTTCAAAGCGTCAATCTTTCAAGCTGTCATGTTCTTTGCAATTTGCACACTGCTCATTCCTTTGGGAGATCTTATATTTCCTCCTTCATCTGATTGCTGTATTTTACATCCCTTATTCCTTTCCCTGTAGTTTAATTTTTTCCAGGACAGTGACAACATTGAGGGCTAACTTTTACACTTAGATAGTGACTTTGTTGCTGTTGAGTAGGTGATATTTTTCAGATACCATTGCAACATAACTGTTTTCATTAACGATGAGGAGCTAAACCAGCACTCATCTCCATAACCCAGCAGTAGCCAGCCACCTTGGATTTGCTGCTGCTGCTGTTAAAAGAAAGCCTTGCGTAGGATAAACTGCGCACCTGCACATTTATTTTGATAGTTACTCTGATACTCATCCAATGCCTCACTTGTTGAATGCACTGTATGGAATGATTCCGAACAATACAACCTAGGATATTCCCAGACTTCATCCCTTTTATCTTATGTTAATTTAGCTGCTCTAAGCTAAGTAGTTTTTGGGTAATTGATGAAATAGACAGAAGCATGGCAGATGGAATTTATCGCAGAGATATGTGAAGTGATTCATTTTGGTAGGAAGAATGAGGAGAGGCAATATAAACTAAATGGCACAATGTTAAAGTGGGTGTGCAGGACAGACCTGAGGATTTGAGTACACAAATCTTTGAAAGTGGCAGGACAAGTTGAGAAGGCTTCTAAAAAAACACATGGGATCCTTGGCTTTATAAATAGAGGCATAGAGTACAAAGCAAGGAAATTATTTATAAATCACTGGTTATGTCTCAGCTGGAATATTGGGCTGAATTTTCCTGGCCCAGCAGAGTTTGGTTTCCCCAATGTATTCCCACCACCAGGTAAGCTTCCCAAGGGTGGGTGGGGACTCTGATCAGCTGCTCACACCACAGAGACAGGTAGCTAGTTCAACCAATAGTTCAGTTCAATAAAGTTTGATTTTGCGGCTGCGCCAGCATTCTGATGCTATCTGCACACACTAGCAGTGAAGCCAGCCTCCCTGTGCAGACCAAGGTGGCATCAAAGCTGGAGACTCCATGTCCCACAGAGAGGAGCTACGGCCTGTGACCCCAACAATCCACATGGAGGGGTTTCCGCTCCACTTCGATGGGCCTAATAGTGTCAGCACTAAAGGTGTGCCTCCACGTTGAGATACCCTCGCAGTCCCCAATCTGTCTCAGCAACGCCTACCTCTCCCGGTGGGCCTGCAGCATTAAAAGTCCACCCGCTGTCCATTAGGACAGAGGTATCTCCCGGAAGATTGCTAAGCCAGTTTCATTGCTGGCAAATGTGAGTTCAGGACCTCCATTAGGTCCCAACATCAGTATCCCGAAGCCTGTGAGAAAATCCAGATGATTATGTCCACACTTTCGGAAGGATGTCAAAACTTTGGATATGGTGGAGGAGATACTTGAATGGTGCCAGGAGTGAGGGACTTCAGTTATGTGGAGAAACTAAAGAAACTGGCATTGTTCTCCTTATGAGGTGCTATAAAACATGAGTGGTTTTGTTTGAGTAGAGAGGAAGAAACTGTCTCCACTGGCAGTGGAGTCAGTAACCAAAGGAAACAGATTTATGATAATTGATAAAAGAATCAGAAGGGAGATGAGGAGAAATATTTTTACACAGCTGGAACACACTGCCTGATAAGGCAGTGGAAGCAGATTCAATAGCAACTTTCAAAAGGAAACTGGATAAATACTTGAAGGGTAAAAGTTGTCGGGATATGGGGGAAGAGAAGTGGGACAAATTGGGTAGCTCTTTCAAAGAGCCTGTACATGCATGATGGCCTCCTCCTGTGCTGTATCATTCTCTGAACATCCATGTTCCAGGACTGAGAAAAATTTCTCAAAATTTCTGATCCTGTCTGCCGGAACCTCTGCTGGAACATCTGTGGACATTTTGTGAGGAAACTACTGGATATCACAATGATACCTCCATTCCTCCAAGAACATTAGAACATATCAACAAGACTAGTCTATTCAATCCTTGTAAGCCTGTTCTACCATTCAATTAGATCATGGCTGATCTGTGCATCAACTTCATTTATCTGCCTTGCTCTGTATCCCTTGATACCCTAACTAATGAAAATCTATCACTCTTAGTTTTGAAAACTTCAATTGACCCAGCAGCCTTTTAGGGAGAGTCCCAGATTTCCATGAGACTTTGTATGCAAAAATGCTTCCTGATTTCACTCTTACATGGCTTGGCTCTAATTTTAAGATTTGTCCTGTTCTGGATTCCACTTGCTGGAGAAAATATTTCTCTGTATCTATCTTTTAAATCCCTTTATCATTTTAAAGACCTCATTAGATCAACACTGAACTTACCAAATTCACAGGGATGCAAATCAAATTTGCAATCTGTTTAAAATTTAACACTTTTAAGACCTGTATCATACTGATGAATCTGCATTGTACCCTCCAAGGCCAGTATATCCAAAGTTTGGTGCCCAAAACTGAAAACAGTACTACAGATGAGATCTAATCAAAGCTCTGTACAACTGAAGTATCACTTCCTCACTTTAGTATTCCAGCCCAATTTGAAATAAATAACAACATTATTTTCGATCTTTACCTGTGTGCTAGCTCTTAGTGGTTTGTGTGCATGGGCACCTAAATCTCTTTGTATCTCCAAAGCTCATAGTCTCTCATCATGAAGAGAATGTTCTGATTTGTCTTTCTCGTATCCAAAGCTTTCTAGAATGAACTCCATCTATCATATTTTGCCACAAACCCAGTCTGTCTATGTTCCTTTGTAACTTCCTGCTGCTCCTATCTGGACAACTTACTATGCCTTGTAACTTAGTTTACATAAATGTCACCTTTAAAAGAATGCTAACCTGGTCACGAGATGCCAAGAACTGCCTCCATAAAACTGACTTCTTCCACTGCTTCTCAAATTATTGGGTAAATTTCCAAATCCTGGGCTTTACAAAACAACTCAAAATTTGGAAATAGTTGTGTTATAGAGCCAGCAATGTGGGGCTTGATTTAACAGGGCACCACCATCCTCATGCCCCTGGCTAAAAAGTTGGGGTGGGGAAGCCCGCCCATGATCCTGACAGCTGCCCCACAGCAATTTAAAGCCAGGAGAATGGTTAATTGTTTTAAGGTGAGACATCCGCTCCTTTCTTGGGAGGAAGACCAACCTTAGAGAGCTGTTGGGTAGTCCCAGCAGCACCAGCCAAGTGCAGTGGCCACAACTGCAACTAAGGCAGTCCCAGCTGAGGGGTTGAGGGTCTCAGCAAGGGGGTTGAGGGCAGTGGAGAGCCGGGTTCACATTTTTAAAATTTATTCTTTCACAGGATGTGGGCATCGCTGGCTAGGCCAGCATTTATTGCCTATCGCTAATTACCCTTCAGACGGTGGTGGTGAGTCACCTTCTTGCACTGCTGCAGTCCATGTGGTGTAGGTACTGTGCTGTTAGGAAGGGAATTCCTAAGTGGCGAGGGGGGTGGGGGAGAGTGTTAAAGGTGGGTAGGGTGACTGATAGGCCTAGGGGACCCATAAAGGAGTTTCCCTGCCCTTGCCTGACACCTGCATGCGCAACTAAAGCTGCTAGGCTTCCTGCATGGTGTGTACCTACCCCTGCCACGGTTAAAATACAAATCAACATCTCCCCCACCCCCCATAAAATTTCAGACAGTTTGGGGGCAGGTGGATAGGATACAGGAATTAAAGCCACCCATTAGATTTTACATGCCTCCCCGACCCTCGCCACCCCTCTCCCCCCCCACCCCCCACCACCTCCCCCACCAACTACCTTCAAGCAGGGTGTGTAAAATCCAGTCTGTGATGTTTTGGGTTCATCAAGTTTAGATATTAAATTATTAAATGTCTGTAGGTACAGGAGGAATGGAAAACTGAAGATTGTTAAGAGGATTCCACCATTTTTATCTTCTAAGCAAGAATAAATTAGGTTGACAGATGGTACAATGAGTCTTAACTTCAATACCAAAGGATGCAAAGAGGTGGAGAATATATAAGGCAGTACTGGCTCAGAATTTCCTGATCGTAGCCATTTCTTGTTCTGCCTGTATTCTGGAGTTGACAACGGCTTTAGAGTCAAGCATTTCAGGCAGAGTAGCAATACTCATTTACAGTTAGGGGAATAATGTCAGGGTTCTGAATATACACTCAAGACTATGAATTTCTTTTTGTTTCATTCTGGGAACACATGTCTGACCCTTCTATGTTTTGTAACTGACTAGTACTAATAAACGTTAGCTTTACCGATTTGGATTCACCTCTACGCTCCCTGCGGCAAATTCTAATGAAAAAAAAACAGGAAATATTGGCATAAGTTGATAATATTAAGCAAAATTTATTGTATATGTTACTGGTTTTGCCAATCAATTTGGGTTTTGTCTGAGCTGAATCTTTTAACATAATATTTCTGTATTGCTAGATTCACCTTATAAGGCATTAACTTCCAAGATTGCATGCAGCATTTATTTTCTATGCTAAACTGGCAGCCTAGAAAAGCAGGGATGTCATTATTGTACAATATGAAACATCATGTGCCGTTGTGAGAAGATCACTCCTTGTGACACCCTGAGAGGCCAGGTCTTATTCCACTCCATTTACCCAGTGAACAGCTTAGCCAAGACAGGTGAGTCGGAGCCTCCTGTTCCCACATCATGCACAGTAGTAACTTTGAAAACTAGCTTTGGTGGGCTGAGTCCTGGACCTCACAGATTGGAGTTGTTGGGGTGGTGGGTGGTGAGGGTGAGTATTGTTCTCTCTATCAACAGGATAGAACAAGCTGTGTTCAAGCCAACAACAACATTAATTTACCTGCATTTTAAGTCTGAACCAGATTAGCTTTAAGAAGCTTAGCTAGTGGAGGTGAGCCCATGTTTATTCAGTTGGTAAGTTGCATCTTTATTGTTTTCCATAACCAATGACCGTTGAGAGAATGATCATACACGCACTGTGAAAAGTTTACAGTTTGACGGGTGTATCTTATTATGTAAAGTGCTATTTCAGTCTGCCTTCCTTGAAGGAAGATTCATACAGTGGCATGTGATACAATTCAGCAGCTGTATGGTGTAAGGGTTGTCTTTTACTATCCCAGGGTTTTGTTCTCATTTATTTAGATATTGGGCAGAAAAAAGTGCAGTCTGTATTGAAAGAGAGGCAGGGTCCACTTATGGTACTGATGATGCTGAGCCCTAGGAATATCTAGTGTAAAAACACTAACATTGTGGCCAAGTCTATAAAGCTCGCTGCAGCTTTCTAGGTTAGAAGCTAGCTGCCCCTGCACTCACTGCTTTATGCAGCCAGTGCTTAGAACAGATGCTGTTACTTCCTCCTACAGCATGACCACACAGTGCTCTGCTTTGGAACCAACAGCTATCACTAGCTGGCTCCCATCCCCCAACAACAATTAATAGTGAAGGACTACTATTTATCGTTCAACACTAATGACTATGTTACATTGCTGCCTATATATCATATTTAGGCTGTCCCAATGAAGAAAGGACTGGTACTGTTCCTACCTGTTTGTTCTGTGCGATGACTATTACTGGCAGCATGTTGGAGCTGACCTGATTTTATATCTTAAATGACCTGGCCCATCCCCAAAACTATTTGAAAATGATATCACATCCAGGGAATACTCCACATATAAGTTGTTATCATTTTAGATGGAAGGTGCTATATGAAAGTGTGGCAATATTTTATCTTTTATTTTTAAAGGTGACATGATAACAAAGTGTATTTAAATGTACTATCATGCCACTTGTGCAATATAGCACAATGTTTTTTTTATGTCTCAACTTCAGTGGGTCCTGGCTTTGTAACACACAGTAGTCTGTGTGTTATTCTACGTATAAACAATCCTGAGTCCTTAATGCATCTCTTCCAACACAGTCCTTGTAAAAACCACCTTCAACCTTAGTAAGTTACCATGTATAACATATTGGCCCTAAATTTCTTCAGGGTTGTGATCTTTATAGCTACTCTGGAATTACACCCGAAGCTGCCCTCCAGTACTGATCCAACTGGGATTTGTGGTGTCAGTGGGAGGGCATCTCACCTGCACGGGTAAGGCATCTGCAAGTGTCACTTTGGGCACCTCTCTAGCACCTGTCTGCTCATGCCGCCTGCCAAGAAATCCAATACCTGCCCCATTTGAGGAAGGGTTGAGGTTGCTGTTACATCACTTTCACCGAACCTAATTCTTTGGACCCCTGATCAAGGAGACCAATTTTTACATATTTTAAAAATAAAAATTTGGAAATCTTTGGGCCTTTTAACTGTTTGCCTGACTTGAAGTCCATCATTGGGACTGGCAGAGCCCCTGTGGAATTTCAGGGTTTGTGTGTTATCCTGCATATAAACAAAACAACCTCTCAATGTGTCATTCCTTTTTAACAGATTGTGGGTTATCACATGTAACATATATCCGGAGAATTACTACAGACTTCTTTTATTACTTTATTTTAGATGTTGCAAGCTCTATAGACTATCATTTCCATGGTAACCAGGGATTTGTGTGAGGTTTTGCTTGAATAAATCATATTGCCTCGGGGATCATATTGGGAAATATAGCTTGCGCATAGAGAGTGGGAGAACAATTCCAAGTGTGTAGGAGGTGTAAGTGTGGGCACAAAAGTGGGAGCATCACATTCAAACTGGAAGAGTTGGCAGGTAGTGTGTTGCCTCCAAAATTGACACCAACATCAACACCTCTGATTGACAACTTAAGTGTTCAGCTTGGAAGAAATACACATAAATAGTTGTCTCATAGAAAAGGAGTCCTGTACAAAAGTTAGCAGCAATTACAAGTGCTGATTAAAAACTATGTAAACAGAAGTTGAAACATCAAATTACAAAATTTTCATCCATCTAGACCTATTTATGTGTTTTATTCATTCACAAGATGTGGGCAATGATGGCAAGGTCAGCATTTATTACCCATCCCGAAGTTGATACACTACTAGCTGAAAAATGCTCTAAGTTAAATAAATTTTAGGAAAATTTCACATTTGCTTCTGCCCAAAATTATGATCCCAGGCCACAAAATATCCAGCTCCTAAATGAACCAATCTTTTATTCTTTCTTTCTAATGAGCTGCAAGGCTACAGCTAAATCAAATGGTTCTGATGATCATTGTGAACTAATGACATTCATAATACAGTCTAGTGGGATCTTGCCAGAACTAAAATTCAATACTATTCTCTCTCTCCTCTGTCCAGTAAGAGAAAGCAAGGGAATCATATAATGAAAAAGGTTTATTCCAGCATCCACTCAGCATTTAAAATTAATGGCACTGCAGTTTTCCCCCAAAAAGATATGTAGAAGTGTCTTGGGTCCACTGGGTTGCTGCCCAAATGGCATATCTGTAGTCAGAAGCTGGTTGTGTGGAAAATCAGCAGTACTGAGGGCTATTGCACTATCTCAGTCTCACAATAAAAAGATCTTATTGATCTAAGTTACAATTCGAGACACTGTGGCCCTCAGTTTATAAATCAGTGATTGACATTGTGATTTGCCATGAGAAGTTCGAATAATTTGTGAACATTATTTGAATCTCAGGCTTACAGTACAGTAATATGTACTGTAATATACAGTACAGTAAATACCCTTGTTTCCTCTTACTGGACACTACAAAAAACGATAATAAGAATAAAACTGGGCAGACAATCTGACATCGATCTAGGCACCGGATTCGGATATGACATCGGCACACGTAGCCCAGTCAACCCTACAAGGTCCTCCTCACCCATGCCAAAATTGGGAAAGTTATCCAACAGACTAGTCAAGCAACAGCCTAATATACTCATTCTCACAGGATCATACCGTTCAGCCAATGTTTCTGACTCCTCCATCATCCCGCTAGGTATGTACTGGCCAGAGCTGGTAGCACAGTGGTATACAGTTAGGAGGAAGTGGCCTGGGAGTCCTCAACATTGACTTAGGTCACATGAAATCTCATGGCATCGGATTAAACATTGGCATTGAAATATCATGCTGATGAATATCTAATGTCCTCCCTCAGCTGATAAATTATTACTCCTCTATGTCGAACACCAGTTAGAAAAGGAACTAAGGATAGGAAGGGCTCAGAAAGTACTGGCAGAATGGAGGGGGGCACTTCAATGCGCATCACCAACAATGGCTTGATTGTCCCACCACTAACCAACTTGGCCAACTTCTATAAGACAAAGCTTCCAGATTGGGCTTGTGGCAAGAAGGGAGAGAACCTAACACGAGGCTTGGTTAAAGACCTACTTGATGTCGTCCTCATTTACTTTCCTGTAGCAGGTGCATCTGTTCATGACAGTTTTGGTAGAAATGACCCTCGTGGAAACAAAGTCCCATCTTTAGACTAACTCCATTGTTTTATCTGGTGCTGCTACCGTGCTAAGTGGAATAGATTCAACACAGATCTAGCAACTCAAAACTGAACATCCATGAGGTACTGTGGGCCATCAGCAGCAGTAGAATTGTATTCCATCACAATCTGTAATCTCATGGCCTTGCATATTCCTCACTCTACCATTACCAATGCACCAGGGGACTCATCCTGATGCAATGAGGAATGCAGAACAGGATGCTAGGGGCAGGACAAAGTTTACCAATCTGGTGAAATGACACCACAGAAATGTGTGCATGCTAAACAGCAGAAGCAGCTTGCTGTAGAGGGAACTAAGCAATTCTATGACCAACAGATCAGATCAAAGCACTACAGTCCTGCCACATCCAGTTGTAAATAGTGGTGGATAAATAAACAGCTGACACAAGGAGAAGGAGGAGGAGGAAGAAGAGGAGGAGGGGGAGGAGAAGGCACCATGAACATTCCCATCCTCAATGTCGGTGGAGCCCAGCATGAGTGCAAAAGACAAGGCTGAAGCATGTGCAATCATCTTCAGTCAATTAGATTCACTTCACATAACATCAAGAGACAGCTGAGCACACATAGCAAATCCTATGGGCCCCGACAACTTTCTGGCTGTACTGCGGAAGACGTGTGCTCCAGAACTAGCTGTGCCCCTAGCCAAGCTGTTCTAGTACAGCTACAACACAGGCTTCTACCCAATAAAATAGAAAATTGCCCAGGTATGCCCTGTTAACAAAAAACAGGACAAATTCAATCCAGCAAATTACCACCCCATCAGTTTACCATCTCCAACAAGAGAGAGTCTAGCCACCTCCCCTTCACATTCAATGTCATTATGATCATCGAATTCTCGATTATTAACATCCTGGTGGTCACCAATGGCCTGGTGGTCACCAGCCACATAAATACTGTGGCTACAAAACAGGTTAGAAGCTGGGTATTCTGAGACCAGTGACTTCCTGATTTCCCAAGCCTTTCTACAATTATGCATAAGTGAGGGAATACTCTCTATTTGTCTGGATGAAGCCCAACATCATCTAGGACAAAGAAACTACTTGATTGGCGACCCATCCATCACCAGTGCACCAAGTCTGCAGTGTGTACCATCAAACAAGATGCACTGCAGCAACTCTCCAAGATTTATTCAACAGCACTTTTCAAACCCACATTCACTACCATTTAGGACAAGGGCAGCAGGCACTGAGGAACAGCACCACCTCCAAGTTCAACTCCAAGTCAATCTCCTGATTTAGAAATATATTGCCCTTGTAATGGTTCAAGAATGCCTATTTCCACCTTCTCAAGGATAATTAGGGATGGGTAATAAATGCTGACCCCTCTGTGGGTGGATTCGCAATGCTGCAGGCACAATTAGAGGGCCCACAGCATTGGAGAGCCTTCGAGAGGTGGGCGCTGATGAGGCAAGACAGATCTGGGGGGGGCACCTCAACATGGAGGTGCCCTCACTTGGCTGCACAGCAGTAAAGATATAAACAGAACCTAGGCTAACAGGTCCATTGGGATGCAGGGGAAACTATTCCACTGGACTGAGATCAGCTGCAAATGTGGTCTTTCGTGCTTACGGCACTGTAAATGGGGAATGGAGCCTCGACTCCAATGGCCTAAGGCCTGCCACAGGGAGGCTGCCTCTGTTGAGCTGGTGGCCTTTGCACACAGCAGGGGCCCACTCCATCGGCAGTAAAAGGCCAACGGGGCCACAAAAATGCCCATAATTGGGCCTTAACCAGCAGAATTGACTGCCTGCTTACCTGGAGCAAACAGCCAATCCAACTCCCAGTCCATCCCTGGGAAAGTTTGCCAAAGGCAGGAATACATGGGGGAGCCATCCCGACATAGCATGCCTTATCTTTCTGGCTCCACCACCTTCAAGCCTGCTATCACAGGCCTAGGAATGTTCAGCCTATATCCTTAAAAAATACCTAAAATTATACGTGTGATCTACTAAATGACTATGGATGGTTTAGGTATAAAATAATAGTTGGAGTGAGTTAGAGATTGAGGAATGAATTTTCCCAGGATTGGAGCTGGGAACTGGAGGGGATGGGGATGGGGTGGGTATGAGGAATTGGGAAAATGTCGGCCAGTTTCCTGACATTTTTCTGCTGCCGGGGAACTTTCCCGGGGCAGGCTGGCAACAGGATCGGTTGCCTGTTCCACAGAGGTGGGCAGCCAATTAAGATAGTTAAGGCCCTGTTTTAGGACAATTTTGCAGCCTCGCTATCATTTTGCTGATGGCAGAATGGATCCCCTGCCACATCCGGAGGCTGCCAACTGAACGGAGCCGGCTTCCCCGTGTCAGGTCAGAGAACCATCCTAGCTAGAGGCTCCATTGCTCTAGGCAATGGGCAGGAAAGGCTGCAATCTCAGTCCAAATGATTCCACTGGAGAAGTTTCCCCTCTGCTCTGGGGCTTAATGGCTTCAGCCCTCATAATTTATATTTGCATCCATGCCTATGAAGCATCCATGTTGTAGCATCCTCAAGTTTGTACATGTTTCAGAAGTGCCCACTTTTCCCTGTGGGACTGCCCAGGCTTCAGAGCTGCCAACCCTCTGATTGGTCCTGCAGCATTGAGAGCCTGGTGTCATCCTTAATAGGACGGTGAGTGCAGAAGTGGGCAATTAGGAGGCCGCCTCCTGCAAGTTTGTGCCATTGGTCTTCTCTATTTTGTCCTGACATCAAAGTCCTGACGCCCATGGGAAAATCCAGCCTTGAAAATCTTTTGGGGAGTTCAGATAGTTTATATATAGAATAACAGGCAGCTGAGAAAATGGGTGATGACATATAAATGCCATTCCACGCAGTTTTATTCAAGGAGTACAACAAGGGGCAGGATTTTGAGTTCGGCGTGTGGGCACAGACCGCGGGCCCAGGAGCAGCTGGGAAACGGACCGCCACCTGCAATCAGCCCCCGATCACAGTTTCACGCTGGTGGGCCAATTCAGATCCGCCAAGCATGAATGGCAGCTCCCCATTGGTCGGGAAGGGGCAGGCAATGGCAGGGGCCTGTGGGCTGCCAGGTCCAATGGCCAACCAGCGGCCAGTTTAAAACTGGCACAGTCAGGCCCTAGGAGGCTGCCAACGACAACGACATCTTCAGTGTTGCCAGCAGGCAATTAAAATTTATGGATTCAAATGCGGCTGCAGACGCCAGCCAGGAGAGCAGGTCGGGTAGGCACTCGGCACCCTGGTTTTCTGATGAGTCCTCCTGGAGGAGGTGGCTACCAGGAGGGTCACCGTTTTCCCCAGGGATGGAAGGAGGAGGCCACCGCACCTTACAAAAAGAGCTTGAGATGAAGTGGCAGTGCTGGTCAGCAGCCATGATGTTCTGCGGCGCACCTGGGTCCAGTTCTGCAAGAGGTTTAATGACCTGCTGCACTCAGGAAGGGTGAGTGCTGTATTGGCATAGATAAGTATGTTGAAGTGTTAAGAGCTGGCTGCCCCCCCCCCCATGGAGCTCAGGTGTGTTAGAGTCTGAGTGCCAACTGTTAATGACGCTAGGGCTGGCCAAGGGGGTGAGCCCTGGATGCTTGGACTGAGTGCCTTGCGGCTCGAGGGCCACAACTCGGATGTGCCCTGCAAGGTGTTCCTCAGGTGGGGTTAGCCAGGCTGCAATGCTGCTGGAGGTAGAGAGTGGACTAATCAATGCTTCTCTGTCCTTTCAGGAGAAGATAGCCCATAACAACATTGAAAGGTCACGGACAGGCGGAGGCCCCACTAACCCCCTGAACCTAACCAGATACGAGAAGGATGCCTTGCAGCTGGAAAGGCACCACGCAACTCAGTCAACTGGCCGCAGAGAGGCTGGGATGTCAGACGAAGGTAAGAGTGCGGTACACAGAAGTGAGAGTTTCGGATGGTGCAAACAATCTTGTGTAGTCTCATCATTAATGGGAGCCTCAAAACTGATCATTGAAAGACGATGGCATCATGATGCAGATCTCCATGGTCTCACCAGGATGCCTGGCATGCACAGTGACAGTGTGATGATTTAAACTAATAACATGTCATTGTTCTTTCTTAGGTTTGCCACCACGCAACCAATCGCAGGACCCTGAAGACCCACCCCTGATGCCAGAGGACTGCCAGGCTCCAGATGCACCTGCGCCACATGCGTCACATCCGCTCTCAACCAGGCACCAGAGCAGATACCAACTCGGTGGGCATTAGATCTTCAGCTAGAATGTTGGTGCACAGCTGTGCGGGCACTTCACACTTGTTTGAGGTGCAGGCGGAGGCAGGGAGTGCCCAGGGTGCCAGCAGTGGGAGGACTGCTGGAGACCAGGATGATGCTCAATTGAAGGCAGATGATGAGCCTCTGGAGTCGTCCATTGGGCGGCAGATGCCGGATGTCCAGTGAGATGTGTGAGAGGATCTGGCGGAAATCCATGAGGGTATGCGGCCATGGTCTCCGTTATGGAGGAGTCTATGCGGAGCATTAGCACTGCATTGACCCTCATGGCCAAGCACACTGCCTCTGCCATTGATAGAGTGGTGACTCTCATGGAGAGGCAGCTCCAGGGACAGAATCAGGGGTTTCTGGGGTTGCGCTCGGACCTGCAAGCCCCAACATAAGCATTGACATCAGGTGGTCAGTGTCCGTGTGGGAGATGGATGAGGCATCCAGTATCCCAGCTAGGTGCCCATCCATCAATGGTGTGCAGGGAGGTCTAGAGCAGCCTGCATGAGCTGCCTGCCATCTCTGCGGGCTCCTCTCAGGGCACTCTGGATGACAGCAGCAGCTCCTCTGCCCCTCTACCAGTGACCGTGGCATCTGATGAGGGTGTGGCGACTGAGGAGATGCCAGCCGTGCCATTGGCTGTTTCCTCCCAGTCGGGGCCAGCACTGGCTCCAGGGGCCAGAGGAAAACTGCCAAGGTCAGCAAAGTCAGCAGGCTGTCACCAGTGCCACTGCCAGCGAGGGGGAGCACCAAATAGCACTCACAAACGTAAGTTTAAGGCACCATAAGGGGCTGGTCACGGGTGATCTTCTGTTGTGCAATGTTTTGTTTATTTTAACTGGTCTGGGGTTGAAGAACTGAAAAGGTTCTGTTAATTTGTTTTGACTGTCAACATGAGATAATTTTTTTTTATCATAATGGCCCAAGTATGCTTCACCTTTTTTATTTAATGTGGTGCAGGGTACGCCAGTATGTAATGCTGGACGTGGGTGGCTCGAAACTTTATTACAAAGGCATTGAGTGGACTTTGGGGTCAAAGGAAGGGGTCATTTCAAACATCCGGGATGGAGGCGGCAGCCCTGACATGAGGTGATAATGCTTATATGGCAGCCTTGCTGAAGTAGCGTTGGATCAAGGCATCCCTGTGTCCCTGCTTCCCTGGAGGTTACAGAGGTCTGCCTCCACGCCCTCAGCGTTCTCTTCACCGTGGTCCTCTTCTGACTCACTACTGGATTCATCATCTGTGGCATGTGCAGCTGCGTCATCATCCTCTTCCTCCAGTGGGTATCCCCTTGTCAGTGCCAGATTGTGGAGAGCGCAGCATGCAACCACGATTGGTGACACTCACTCTGGCGGGTATTGTAGCGCTCCCCCTGAACAGCCCAAGGATCGAAGTACATCTTCAGAAGACCTATGGTTCTATCACAGCTCTAATAGAAGCATGGCTCCTGTTATACCGCTGCTCTGCCTCTGTTCTTGGGTGGTGGCGAGGCTTCATAAGCCACCTTTTCAAGGGATAGCCCTTGTCACCCAGCATTCATCCATCCAGTCGGGCTGGAGCACTGAAGAGCCTCGGCACCTGGGAGTGTCTCGAGAGTCTACGCATCATGGGAACTGCCAGGGTACCTTGCACAGACTTGCAGAATATGTGTTCTATGGTCACACTCTATCTGTACGGTCATGGAGTGGAATCCCTTCCTGTTGATGAAGGCACCCAGCTCACCTGCTGGCACCTTGATGGCCACATTTGTGCAGTCGATTACACCCTGGATGCAGGGGAAGCCAGCAATCACTGCAAAGCCTCTGGCTCGCTCTGCCTGACTGGCCTCATCCATATGGAAATAAATGAAAGTCAATACCAACCTGAATAGAGCTTCTGTCACCAGCTTGACGCAACTGTGGACAGCTGATTGGGAGACTCCACACAGATCAGCCACTGAGCCCTGGAAAGAGCCGAATGCATAGTGACCTTCAGAGCCACTGGCATGGGGTGTCCACCCACACAGTCGGAGGTGATCTCAGGCCCAATCATCTGACAAACGGAGGTCACTGTCGACTTGAGAGGCAGAGCTTCCTTCAGCATTGCACCTCGGACATATTGAGGTAGCTGAATTGCCACCTGTAAAACCTGGCAGCAGGATAGTGACATCTTCTATGGCCCCTAACACCTTGGACTGCCAACTGGCCCTGTGCCCCCTGTGCCTGCGCCTCTCCTGCCACAGGTCACTCCCCTAGAAGCTGCACTGGGACACCTCTCCCTTCTGCCCCTCTATTCCTCCTCAGAGGAGATGCCACCAGCGGAGACCACAATCCCCATTTCCAGGGTAACAGAAGGCTGTCTGATACATGGTCTGAATTCTCCGGGGTCCTTGGAGGCATCAAGAAATCCTGAAATGAAGCCTGGAAATGCTAACAATGAAACCCTAAACAGAGATGAAACTGCCATATACCAATAAGTCATTAGCAGCAAACTATCTACCAAACCCTCACTACTCACACTGGCAATGCTGCTGACCCTTTTTATCCCATCCATGGATGAGGTTTCAGAAATTGTCGGCTGGCCGCCTGCCCGCTTTGCCCGTGCAACAAGTGTGAAATCACACGGGCAACGAAGGATCGCCGTCAATTGGCTTTTTAATGGTCTTAACTGACCTCTTAATTAATGGCGGGCGCGGCTCTGGCTCCCACAAGTGCCCTCTGACCAAAATATCACACGAGTGCGTGATGATGTTGGAACGCTCACTGAGGTCATCATGTACTATTTTACGCTCGAGCGTGTCAGGTGTGTGCCTACATGCCGAGCGAAAATTTCTGCCCAAGGTTTACAGCTTATGATATCCATCAATCACTTGCCATTAATTTTGTAATTGATGAACCAATTTCACTTCTCCAAATCTAAAATGTTAATCTGTCTTTTCTATTTCCAGGTGCTGAAAGATGTGATGGATATTTTATAAATTAAAGTATCCTATTGACTGCATATCTTAGCTAATCATGGCACATAGTCTTAATATTATTAACCAATAGGTTTAGAGCTTATAGTTCAATTAGAGGCACTATTTTTGACAAACTTCTCAAAAGTGTCCTATCAGAGTGGAATGCTTAACAGGAATGACAGCAACATAAATGGCAGGAAACCAGGTGAAGACACAAAACAAAAATGTGACAAGTGTCATCTAAGACCTTGAGACCTTCACCAGTACAATGAATATCCAATCAATGGCAGCGGAATTTCAAAATACCAATGATTCAATAATTATGCATGTAACATACAAGGGTTTATTGAACCTGTAAATGCTCCTGGTCCTTAGATGATGGAGTGAGGTTTTTATCCTCACTTAGGTAACCCTGGTCTCCAAGCAACAATCCTTACACAATGCTCTGGTTGAACAATGCAACTAGATTTTATTATCGGAGAAATAAAGAATTGTGGTCATTTTCAGAGTAGCGTACATATGCAGAATGGTGTGCCTGACATCACTTACAAGCTGCCTGTTCATCTTCCTTGAGTGGATAAAATTTAGGGTGTCTGAATTTGGGGTCTTTAATGCCACATTTATGATAATAATGGCACCGTGTACTTGGATAAATCCATCATATGACAAAATGCCTGTAATTGATATCTCTACTCTGGTGAGTGCAAAGGAAAAGGATATGAGATCTGAGCCATACTTGAACAGGGTATCCATCATCTGTTTAATGCAAGATGCATATCAGATGGGACTGCCTGAAAATGTCCAGTGGCATAAAAATTTAGAATTTTTACCTTTATAGTCACTGACAGGGCAGCTCCCTGATAAGAGGGATTGGTGAGCTACACCTCTTTACTGCTTCAATTATATGCAATAGCAGCAGACTCAGGCAGGCAGATCTGAGTTATGGTGGTGGGGTCAATGGAGAAAATTTAGAATGGGCACTTTTTTAGGGTGTACTATTGGTGCAGACCAACTTAACCACTTAAATCTAGGTGGATTTGTCTGGGAAAATCCAGACCCAAATCTCTCAGTACAGACCAGAGAGCAAGTCTGGGATCTTCCCAGTTGTACAAACAATGAATATCATCAGTATTAGTCAACAATATTGCCAGTATATAATCTAGTCACTATCTAATGTGTGCAGTTAAAATTTTCAAGGTGCTTTCTTTTCAAAACAGCTATTATAGACAATAAATGTCAAGAAAATAAATCACAGTGGGAACACAAAGTTTCTGCAGTATCTTCATTCAGTGTCTCATTACCAAGGGACTGCTAAAATAAAATCAGTCCACCAATTCTCATTTGACCTCTGAGATTCAATACAACTGAGATATATTTGTGCTCTTTTGGTGGCTAACTTAAAACTTTGTTTTGAAGCAGCAGTGATGCTTATGTCCTTTATCTTTCTCTTTTTGCCCACCTCCCCTCTGATTGTGAAGAATTTTCTGGATACTGGCGGTCTTCAATGTAAATGGTAATTTTGTCTGTGTGAAGCTAAACAGTGAAGTGCTGATTTCCTTTGGTTGTTCCGCCAAACCTCTGCTGTAACTCTGGCAGCATCTGTTGCAGTGGTTCAGGACAAGCCTGGACCCAGTGTAAGAGAATGCTCTACAAATTGCCTTAAATGTGGTCCTCAAATTGGAGCCAGTAGTCCAAATGAATATTAAGGAAAGGGCTAATTCTAGTCAAACCTTGAATGTTTATATAAACAAAACAAGTTATCAAGACCAGAGATGGCTCATCAACGAGGATGTAAGATGCCCTATCTTATCTAGATCTGCATGTGACCCTATTGTTAGCAAGTCCTGAGAAACTACGGAGAAAGCAAGTGACCTGGCTTATTTAGGTACCAGTGCTTCAATGATTTGGAACTCACCAGGCCTGTGAGAGGTGTTTGATATTAGAAAGGCTGACCTCGTCTAAGGCACATCATCTGATTAGTCAATAGTAGGGAGGAGTATTCTTTGCAAATTAAGGATATATAATGCCTGAGTATAAATCTAGTGTTGCAGATCAGTCATGCATTACAGAAACTGCCCAAATTTCATTTCCATTCAAACCAGCGGCAATGAAAATCAAGCTGTTTCTATTGCAAACTTCAGATCTGCAATGCCAGTTTTAAGCCTGGGCAGCAAGTTGAACCTCTATCCCAGTGTTCCTGACTCTAAAGCTCAGTCTCACTTGTAGTTTTAGTTCTTAGTTTAGTTCTAGTTCATTTAGTGGATCTTTTAGTAATCTTTCTAGAGCGTGTAGGAGTTCTGTGCCTGTCTGTAGAGTTTCTATAAACTCAGAAATCCATGTCTGACAAAAATAACAAAAGGTTGGAGAAGTTGAGATTGTTCAGCTATATTAGCCATATACAGGCAAATATAAGTGTGTCACTAAGGTGTATAAATTCCCCTGAGCTCAAGAAAGTTGAGGTTTAAGATAAATAGTCCAGCACGGAGGGTGATTGTACCTGAGCAGAGGAGCCAGACGGACCTCAGAACATCTTCACAGACTAAGGTTCATCAGTCTGACACCTATAAGAAAAAGAGGCAACCAGGCACCCAGTAATCCATAAATGGCTGTATAACTTTTGAAAACTTTGCTAACTACAAGCATGTAGATTTTAACCTATTCGATCAACTATCCAATGCTGCTAATATGTCAATCACCTAAGGGGTCTATTCCTAAATTAATCCCACCTATTTCAATCTCAGATACTGTACATTCATAATCAGCAAGCGATTAATGCTGAATTACTGTGACAAAACAGTCTTTGCAACCTCTGTTATTTACTTTATCAATGAACTCTTTCTACTAATTATTTGTATACTCAATGTTTAAATGCTGCCAACTATGATTCAAAGATTACTAGTTAAATTAGTAGTCAAGATTACTAGATTAAATTGTTAGTTTCTGGCTTTGGTTTATAATTTATTTTTTTCATAGTTGGCAAGAAAGAATTAAATTATTCATTTAGTAACTTGAACAGATCTTAATAGGAGCATGGTGGTGTAAATGCTAATAGTGTCTGAACTGGTTAATGTAAGACAGTTCAACAAGCCAAATTTAGGCATCATTAACTCTTAGGCACAAAGAGGGTGGTGAACCCCAGATGGCTCCTTGATGAGGAGTAGAGGTGAAGGGATTAAGAATTCATCTAATGTTCTTAATAAATACTCTTAGGATAGTGATCTCAATGTTCTTACCATTATTGGGGACTCACAGCTAGGATTTGAATCTCCCAACATTTCGAGAGAACAGTATTAAACTGGGATTAATCATTTGAAGGTTTGATTTAATTAGATGCCTTGTGGAAATCAAGGATTAAAGTACCTGTACCATTTTAAGGTGTGATTTCCATGACATTAATGCTTTAGCCAAGCCAGTAGCTGTCTTAAGAACTAAAGGGTTAATTGTTACTCATACTGTTTGGAGATTTGTGAAAAAAAAGTGGGTAAACTTGTCACAACAGGTAGTTTAGAAGTCCTAAAATACTGAAGCAGATTGGAATCCCACCATAACAGAATCACATTTCCTGCTACCTGGTGTGATGAGTAACTCCATTCTTTATTTTATGAGCTCATTCAAATCAGGAACGGACTTTAGAAGAATGGGTAACAAAAAAGGACAGTCTGGGGTGGTGACCCAACTTAAATGGAGCAATAAGACATAATGAACAAAAATGCAAAGGTCATGATAAAAGCTTTTTATACAAATGAGGGGTTAACTGAGGACTTCGATTGGGTTAAATAAAAAGCTCCAAAGCAACTTAAACAGCAGCTAACCTGCAGGAGTTACAACTTAAAGAGAAGTTAGCCCAGGAGCGTCAAGTTTGAGAAATTGCCCTGCAGCTAGGATTTAAACCGTAAGTAATTCTGAACTTTCCAGCTCAGGAAAATGCCTTACAGGCAGGAATTAAATGGTAGGCAGGAACTTCAAGTTATGGATCTGTCTTTAAATCATGGAATGGTTATAGCATAGAAGGAGGTCATTCGGCCTGTCGTGTCCATGCCAGCTCTCTGCAACAGTAAATTAACTAGTCCCACCACTGCCCCCCTGCCACCTCCCGCACCCCCCACCCCACACACCTCCACCACCACTCCCCCCAAACCTGCACTCTTTCCTCATCGCCTTGCAATTTTTTTCTCTTCAGGTGCTTCTCCGATTTCCTTTTGAAACCATGATTGATCAGCTTTGTTAAAGGAAACAAATTTAACCAAGGGCTAAGCCAGAAATACCTGTTCCTTTGGCTCAGATTGACAACAGGGGAGGGATATTCTTGTTCTTCTCTCACAACTGGAAATGCTCCTTATAGCAATGGAGCAGAGAAATACAAACAACATTACCCGAAGGTTCTCAGCAGGCATGTGCCTGCTGTGCTTTTCTGACACACAGAAGCAAGTCTGAGACAGCCTCGCATGTGGGCCTGCCGAAGGAGGAGCTTTATTCCCCCATTCTCAGTTCATTCTTTGTGTCTTTGGACTGAAATATGCAAGGGATGAAGATATCTATGAGGCAGCTATAAATAAATCTTATTCAGATGTTTTAAGAAGATTTGCAATTGACTAGTGCTGCACACTTTACATTATTTTAAATCCAGAACTGTGGATAAACTGTATACCTAATAAATAGACCTTCTGCTCTTCCAACTGAATTTCTGTTGCTTCCACTCACCTTGTTCCAATTCACTGTACAGCACTGTACTGCTTTTTTGGATCCTGGAAAATACCATGGCCTAAATCTTCATGTCTCCGGATCATCAGAAAAGGGGCATATATCGGGAGATGCGCACTCCTGACACTAGATATATGTGGGAATTGTCTAGGAAGTTTAAGCTTCTGATGGGCTGATTCCTTGCTGCCCAGGACCCTTCATGAATGACTCCAGCAGTGAGCTCAGGATAGACTTGGGCTAGAAACATGGGACTTACCTGGGTACTGACCAAGGAAAAGTTAAACAGTTATAAACCTGGTCTAACAGCTGGATAACTTCACAACCGAGTCACACAATCATCCCCCCCACCCCCAACTACCCGACTATCCCGACTTGACCCGACTACACCCCCTGACCATCCGACTACCCCCACAATAACTCCCCCCAACCTGATTACCCTCCTATCACCCAACTATCTCCCCAACTACCCTCCCAACCCGACTACACCCAACCACTAATTAACCCCATGACCAAACCAGATAACTCCCACCGACCATCCAACCACCCCACCAAACCAACACGACTACTCCCCAAACAAGTAATCTGCTATCCCCAACCCGCCCCGTCCGGTCCCGACTATCCCCAACCACCAGACTATCCCCTGTCCAGACCTGGCTATCCCCCCCACAACCACCCAACTGCCCCCCTGATCTAATCTAACTACCCCAAACCAACCGATTACACCCTCACCCAAACCAATTCCCCCCAACCACACATCTAACCCTCCGACCAGACCTGATTACCCCTCCGACCACCCAATTACGCTCAACTACCCATTCACTCAGCTCACACACCTACCCATTCACTCACTCATCCACTCCTCTATTCATCCATTTACTAATTCATCCACTCGCCCATTCACTCATCCAATCACTCTTCCATTCGCTAACTCACATTCATTTATTAAAAGACTTGGGGCCGAACTTTCTGCTCAGGGGACCAAGTGCGCTGGTGGGTGGGAAAGGCGATTTGGCTCCCACCAGTTGGTGTGGTCTGTTGCTGCTTTTTTGAGCTCATTATGAATGCATAAATATGAACAAGCCAAATATCGTGGCAGGCTGGATTCATCCATCCCACGTTATCTCATCGGTTCATATATCCAGATGACATATTTAAACGGCACCCACACACACATTCACTCTCTGCAGCCCGGGATGTGTCGCGGTAAGCACTGGAATGGTCCCAAGAAGAGTTAAGCGCTCTGCCCCAAAGTTCAGTGACAAGGCACTGGGGACACTCCTCCAGGCAGTCAAGGACCAGCGGGAGATCCTTTACCCCTGTGGTAGGAGCCAGAGGTCCGCCAACCTCAACACCAAGGCTTGGGAGGAGATCGCCAGTATGGTCAGCGCCAACACTCTCCAGAAAAGAACCGCTATCCAGTGCTGGAAGAGGATGAATAAACCCATCTGTTCCACCAATGTAAGTCAAGCTTCTCCTCAGTCTCTACTCACTCTCGTAAGGCCATCAGGCATTCACAGAGTTACAGTCCACAAGGATCTCACACGTTACCAGCACAAGGAACATCACCACAGTTTCTCACACACAAGCCTGAATTTTGTGGTCGTGGAGCGGGCACGTGGCAGTCCTGCCTGGTCCTTTGCGAAATGGGGCGCAATGATGCTGGGAGGGCATCCCAATGTCGTCGTGCTGCCTCACGATATTTTGATCAGCGGCTGCGTGCGGAAGTCGGAAGCTTGCCCACCGACAATTAAATGGCCAATTAAGGCCATTTAAACAGCAATTGCCTGTGATTTTGTGTGGCCTTTGTGCTTTTACGGTCGTTTGGCCATTTGCAGAGGCTTTCTGCCGACAGGCCCCTTGAGTGCACAATTCTGTGAAAAAAAATGGGGATTATCTACCCTGCTGGAGGGGCCTCCTTAGAAGAGGAGGAGAGGGCCAGAAGGGAGAGGAGGCTAGTTGGCCACAGGCAGCGTCCCAGAGTGGGACCCGTGGATCAGGAGGCACATCAACAAGGGGTGCAGGGCCAGCAGGAAGTGCAAGGCAGGAGAGTCCGGAGAAGGTGCCATTACCCAGAAGGCAGAGTCTACAGGCAGCGCTCCTGCTACCTGGACAAGTCTTGAGGTTCAGTGTCAAAGAATGTTCTGTCTCTCCAGGGAGACTGTCACCTCCATATGTGAGGTGATTGGTCCAGAGATCACCTCAAACTGTGTAGGTGGTCACTCTATGCCGTGGCTCTTAAGGTTACAATGGCCCTGAACTTTTATGCCTCGGGTTCATTCCAGGGGTCAGTGGGAGATCTACGTGGCATGCCCACAGCTGCATCAAATGACAGGTTAGTACCTTCATTCACTTCCGGACCAGCGAGGCCAGCCAGGCTGAGTGAGCCAGATGCTTCGGTGCAATTGCAGGATTTCCCTGCATCCAGGGAGCCATCGACTGCATGCATCAGCTCATAAAGGCACCAACAGGGGAGCCAGGTGCCTTTGTCAATAGAAAGGACTTCCACTCCCTCAATGTGCAGATTGTGTTACCATGACAGTCAGATTTTGCAGGTTTGCGCTGGGTATACCGGATGCTGTCATGATGCCTACATCCTCTGTCACTCCTAGGTGCAAGGCTTTTCATTGCTCCAGCTCACTTAGATGGTTGGCTCTTGGGGGACAAAGGGAATCTCTGAAAAGGTGACTCATGACCTTACTGAGACACCAAGGACAGGAGCCAAGGAGAGCTGTAATCGCAGTCATGCCTCCACAAGGACAGTAACTGAGAGGGCCATAGGCCTAAACTCAAGATAAGGTTTTGCTGCCTAGAATGCTCAGGGACTTCAATATCTTCCTGAACGTGTTTCCCTTATTGTTGTTGTTTGCTGTGCACTGCACAATCTGGCTCTGTCAAGGGGGGACCAATTGGAGGATGAAGACAACGATCCTGCTTCACATGCTGCAGAGGACGACTCAAGTGCTGGATTTGAAGAGGAGCCAGAGGAGACCCAGGGTAATGAGCATGATCTCGATGTGAAGATCCTTATGGGAGGCAGGGAGACCAGGGAGGCCCTGATTCAGAGGACTTTCAGCGAAGCATCCAAATCAAGGAGTCAAGGTGATGGCAAGGGGTACGCCCCCTTAATGGATCTTTCCTGATGAGGCAATCCTATCACCCTTAAGTCAAGGTCCGACCTCTGAAATAAAGTTTGCAGGCCTTCCTCTGTGTCACACTGCAAGTATGTGGGCTTGCAGGTTTGAATGCAACCCCAGAAACCAATGATTGAGTCCCTGGAGCTGCCTCTCCAAGACAGTCACCACTTTCCCAATGGAGGACGCTGTGCGCTCGGAGCTCTAGGTCAATGCAATGCTCATGCTCCGCATGGATTCCTCCAGACAGAGACCATGGCATGCAGACCCTCCGGGATCTCTGCCAGATCTACTCACACATCCCGCTGGACATCCAGCATCTGATGGATGACTCCAGAGGCTCATCAACTCAGACTCAGCATCGTCATGGTCTCCAGCAATCCTCTGACTGCCTGCACCCTGTGGCCTTTCTTCCTCTGCCAGCTCCTCAGGCGAGTGTGACATGCCTTCACCACTGTGCACTACCATGTGATCCGAGGTGCTTATGCCCATCAATGCGCCTGTATCTGCGCTTGTGCATGGTGCAGAGGGAGGACGTGACACAGGTGTATCTGGCATCTGTTCCACCTTGGGGGTCAAGGAAGGATCCTCGGGGTCTCTGTAGCGGCGTGAGGATGGGGCATCTGAGGGAGGAAGAGAGAATATCAGTCGTGAACATCATTACAAAGTCACAATGCATGCACTCTGGTTGCTTCTCACAATGGACATATGTCTCAGAAAGGTGTTCTGAAGGGTTGAGCAATGGGGACAATTGGTTTACACATCTCAATCTAACAACCACTGCCCTATATCTCTTGTACTCTCCCTCAGTCTCTCTGCTGTCGCTTGGACTCTTACTCTCTTCTGAGACCCCTACCTCTATGTGGCCAGTGGACCTGGCTCCACGCTCGTAGAGCTTCCTCTTCTGCCAGAGTTAAAATAAGAAGGTTTGCCACTCCACTACCAGCTTGTCCTCGCTCCTGCGCATTATGACTCCTCTTCTCCTATAAGGGCAAAAGTGCTTTCACATGTACATGTGAGAACACACCAGCTCCCCCCCCAAGAGACACAAATGCAGGTGCCCATCACAATGCCCCACCTCACCCTTACATACATCCCAGCCATCCAGTCTAATTATATGGTCTTTCAAGGCACAGGGATATGTGCCATTTTAGGCTCTGCATTTCACACCCATGAGCACCAACAAGTCCTGCGATCCACAAAGACATCTATCCACAGTTCCAAATGGAGGTCATTGAACCTTTTTCTGCACTGGATCCATGTCCAACGAACAGCATCATGCCTGCTCACCTGGGCTGCCAACCCCGTGCAGGCCTTCTTGGTTAGGTGAGGTGATTTCCTCTTACCGCAAAATCTTGCAGCAGGGACTCAAGTATTGCCTCAAGCAGAACCGGCAGGCAATCATCTGGAAACCGGGGTGGGGGGGGAGGGGTGCTGGCTACAGGCATTTCCATCTCGCCTGGCATGGGCTACAGCTCTAGATGCCATCATGCTGGTGACACCTGTATGCCTTCCTGATGCAGCGAAACCCACAGAATTTCAATGCAGCTCCCTGAGGCTCCTGAACATCTATTGCCAGCCTTCAGGGAACTCTCTAGCAACTTTTAAACCCCTCGCCTGCACCCTCATTGGTCCCGGCACCCGACCTCTCCCGCCCCTGCTGGCAATGCTGAACGTGTCTCCGCGTGCAGTTCACGATGGCTGGCAATTAATTGGCCAGCCTGCTTGAAATTGAGGTCGAGAGTGTTATGACCGCAGCCGATGTTATTCACTGAGCAAGCCAAATCCCAGCGGAAAATTTGTCTTACCGATCATACCTTTTTTATTTGTATTTTGAAAATAAGGGAAAAGCCAGTAATCCCAGAAGCATAGAATCCCATTAACACTTTTGGGATTTTAAAATTAAAAGATATATTAACAAGAAGAAAAAAAACTTAGCCACACAAGATTAAAATTACACAGTTAAACAGTCTTATAAAACATTGCCCCCAAAAAACCCACTTGGTCAAAGCACACAAGTAAACTACTTGCCAACATCTCCCTTATAGATTTTTTACCATAAAAATCCAATAATACTATCCAAGGCAAAACTGCTGTCACTTTTGTAAAGGTATACCACATACCTTCTCATTCTCTTCCATTCTGCTGTGGAAATCTGAAGGCAGTTCAGAAACAGACTGCTTTCTGAAAACAAATACTTCTCTGGCTTGAAACTGGATGGCTGCTTCAAATTCACAACTATTCTCAGCACAAAGCTGGTCTCATATCACCTCCCCCAAACAGCTAATGCAACTCACCTAAACATCTTTCCTAAAATATTTTTTTCCCCTTTGATCCTTGACTCCTTTATTCTAAGCACCTCTTTGAACTCAATTTTCACAAAATATAAAAATCTTTCATGTTTTCCTATTGTTTCCACTTTCGGGTAAAATAAAAGTTAATGACCTTCCCTTGTTTACTTATGAAACCTTTGTAAGTTGTAAAAGTCCCTTGTCATTTCTAAACTTACTTTGAAACTTAACAACTGAAAAGTCAAGTTCCTACTTATGTTATAATGCAAATTTGTAACCCAACCTATTTACTCGTACATTCAACTTCACCATAGCCTCTCATTACAAATGCATGCATCTATCTACCTTGACCTTTCATCTCTCTGTTCCCACAAACAAGTTGTCTTTACTAACCCTCTCCCAGTTTAATCACACACACACGCACACACGCCCCACACACACACACACACACACCACACACACACACAAACACAAACACACACACATACACAAACTCACAGTCTTCTTTACAGGATACCATTTTATTCCCAAAAATATTTTTAAAAACCTCTGTCTTCACAGGGGCCAATTGCAGGTGGAAGCAGCTTTTACATCTGCTTCTGGGCCCGCTGATCATGCTCCCGGGCCACGCTAAAAATTCAGGCCACGCTTTTACATCTTCATCTCTTGTCGCACCCTGCACAAATCACATCTTCAGGCCTTACATAGGACCACCCAATACACACAAAAGGCAGACAAGCTTATCATCTGCTTTGGCATCCATCCTGCTCACAGTCTGTCCATCTGTCGTTATGTAGAAAAGGATCACCCGCAACAAGAGAGAGAGATCCCAGGCTGGTGGGGGGATTCTGGAGCTCAGGCCACTCAAACCCTATAAGGAGCAGGTGACAGGTGGCTGGTGAGGACCGGGATCATGCCTACACCGAAGGCGAGATGGCATCCCCAACAAGCCAGTGAGGCTCTATCCACTAGTCTTCACTCACCCACCGAAACTGTGTGTTCTTCAATGTAGGTGATTATCCAGCCAATCACTAATTTTGCCTTCTCCCTAGTACAAGCACCAGCAAGAAATGGAGCAGACACACTGCCAGCTAGCCTATCAGCCTCAGCCCCCAGAGCACCTCGGATGAGGATGTTGAGCCGTCACTGTGTTCACCCGCACCCTCCACCAGCACAAAGACACATAGCTCGGTGGGACCCAGTTCCAGAGCAGACTTGGGGGTCACCATCTGGTGAGTCATAGTCATAGAGTGATAGAGGTCTACAGCACAGAAAAAGGCCCTTCGGCCCATCGAGTCTGCGCCGGTCAAACAAGTACCTAACTATTCTAATCCCAGTTTCTAGCACTAGGCCCATAGCCTTGTATGCCATGGCATAGTAAGTGCACATTCAAATACTTCTTATATGTTATGAGGGTTTCTGCTTCTACCACCCTTTCAGGCAGTGAGTTCCAGATTCCCACCACCCTCTGGGTGAAAAAATTCTTCCTCAAATCACCTCTAAACCTCCTGCCCTTTACCTTAAATCAATGCCCCCTGCTTATTGATCCCTCCAAGGGGGAAAGTTCCTTCCTGTCTACCCTATCTAAGCCTTTCATAATTTTATACACCTCAATCAAGTCCCCCGTCAATCTCCTCTGCTCCAGGGAAAATAACCCCAGTCTATCTAATCTCTCCTTATAACTAAAACTCTCCAGCCCAGGCAACGTCCTGGTAAATCTCCTTTGCACTCTCTCTAGTGCAATCACATCTTTCCTATAATGCGGATTCCAGAGCTGCACACAATACTCTAGCTGTGGCCTAACCAGTGTTTTATACAGTTCCAGCATAACCTCCCTGCTCTTATATTCTATGCCTTGGCTAATAAAGTCCCATATGCCTTCTTAACCACCTTATCTATCTGTCCCACTGCCTTAAGGGACTGGTGGACATGCACACCGACGTTCTTCTGATTCTCTGTACTTCCCAGGGTCCTATCATTCATCATGTATTCCCGTGCCTTGTTTGTCCTGCCCAAGAGCATCACCTCACACTTATCCGGATTAAATTTCATTTGCCACTGATCAGCCCATCTGACCAGCCCATCTATATCCTCCTGTAACCTAAGGCTATCCTCCTCACTATTTACCACCCCACCAATTTTCGTGTCGTCCACAAACTTACTGATCAACCCTCCTACATTCAAGTCTAAATCATTTATATATGCCACAAACAGCAAGGAACCCAACACCGATCCCTGTAGAACCCCGCTGAACACGGGCATCCAGTCACAAAAACATCCCTCGAACATCACACTCTGCTTCCTGCCACTCAGCCAATTCTGGATCCAATTTGCCAAATTGCCTTGGATCCCATGGGCTCTTACCTTTGTATTCAGTCTCCCATGCGGGACCTTATCAAAAGCCTTGCTGAATTCCAAGTAGACTACATCAAATGCATTGCCCTCATCGACACACTTGGTCACCTCTTTGAAAAATTGAAAAAGTATTCATTTAGAACCCTACCTACGTCTTCCAGCTCCGCATGCAAATTACCACCATGGTCCTTAATGGGCCCTACTCTTTCCCTAGTTATCCTCTTACTCTTAATGTACTTGTAAAATAACTTTGGACTTTCTTTTATTTTACCTGCCAATATCTTTTCATGCCCCCTTTTTGCTCTCCTAATTTCCTTTTTAAAATCCCCCTACACATTCTATGCTCCTCTAGGGCTTCCACTGTTTTGAGCCCTCGGTATCTTCCATAAGCCTCCCTTTCTCTCTTTATCCAATTCTGTATATCACTCGACATCCAAGGTTCCCTGGGTTTGTTGGTCCCAGCCTTTATCTTTACTGGAAAATGTTGGCCCTTTACTCTCCCTATTTTCTTCTTGAATGAGTCCCACTGCTCTGACGCCGATTTACCTAAAAGTAGCTGCTCCCAGCTCACTCTGGCCAAATCATATCTGATCTAATTAAAATCGGCCTTCCCCCAGTTTAGAACTCTGAGTTCTGGCCCATTCATGTCCTTTTCCATAAAAAACTTTGAATCTAACGGAGTTATGATCACTATCTGCAAAATGCTCCCCCACTGACACCTGAATACAGATATACCACTTGCCTGGCTTCATTCCCTAAAATTAAGTCCGGGACCGCCCCCTCTCTCGTAAGACATTCTACGTTCTGGTTTAAAAAGCTCTCCTGGATGCATTTTAAGAATTCCACTCTCTCTAAACCTATCACACTATGACTAACTCAGTTAATGTTGGGGAAGTTGAAATCCCCCACTACTACTACCCTATTATTTTTACACTTCTCTGAAATTTGCCTACATATCTGCCCTTCTATTTCTCTCTGACTGTTTGAGGGCCTATAGTACACTCCCAGTAATGTGATGGCTCCTTTTTTGTTTTTCAGTTCTACCCATATGGCTTCATTTGAGGAGCCTTCTAAGATGTCATCCCTCCTTACTGCTGTAATTGATTCCTAGATCAATATTGCGATACCCCTCCTCTTTTACCTCCTTCCCTATCTCACCTGAAGACCCTATATCCTGGAATATTGAGCTGCCAATCCTGCCCCTCTCTCAACCATGTCTCTGTGACAGCAATGGCATCATAGCTCCATGTGTTAATTTGTGCCCTCAACTCATCTGCCTTATTCGTCAGACTAGTTGCATTAAAATAAATACCATCCAACCTTACCAAACTCCCTTGTGCCTTAACTGGCCTATAATTTCTATGCCTTCCAGAATTACTTGCTCTCGCTTCTAATTTTGGCTGTGCATCTCTTCCTGCTGAACCTTCTCTCAGGATCCAATCCCCCTGCCAAGTTAATTTAAACCCTCCCTAACAGCACTAGCAAACCTCCCCGCAAGGATGTTAGTCCCATTCCGGTTCAGGTGCAACACGTCTGCCTTGTACAGGTCCCACTGCCCCCAGAAATGGTCCCAATTTCCCAGAAATCTAAAGCCCTCCCTCCTGCACCATCTCTTCAGCCACGCATTCATCGGGACTAACCTCCTATTTCTATACTCACTAGCGCATGGCACCGGAAGTAATGCAGAGATTACTACATTTGAGACCCTGTTTTTTAATTTGCTTCCTAGCTCCCTAAGCACAAGTCAGATTCTGCTCCACAGCAGGTGGAGGCAGTGACAGCCAAGGTCACCGACACTCGGAAGACTGCTGGAGGCCAGGCTCCTGCTGAGTTCAAATCTGATGACGAGCCTCTGGAATTGACCCTCAGAGAGATGTTGGAGCTCCAAAGACAGGCAGTGGCACAGCAGACAGTGTTGTCAGAGGCCGTCAATAGATTAAAATGGAGGATGGAGGAGTCTGTCCATGTTCAGTTTGATAACATTGCCGGGGCATCAAAATCACCATTGGAAGGGTGGTGACCATCATGTAGACCTTGATCCAGCAGTTTGTTCTAGACCTACACACCATTGCTTCAGCCATGAGGGCATTCCAACAGTGGCTAGGCGAGAGGGAGACAGAGCACCTCAAACGCCCTCCAGGAGCCCCTTCTCCTCAAGGAGTCAGGGAAGGCCTTCAGGCACTGACAGGGAGGAGGAGCATCAGGTGGACTCCCGGGGGCAATCCACCCAGGACTCTGCTGGGGTGTCCGGCCACTCCAAGTCCCATCTGCCTGTGACCCCCAGCAATTGTCCAGTGACAGTGTTTCCTCAGAGTGCGTGACCTCCTCTGAGGATTCCTCACAAAAGAGAGGGATGACCCAAGTTCAGGAGACCAGGATGTGGAAACAGTTTGGGAGGAGATGAGAAATGGTAAAGGCAAGAAGTCACTTGTGGGAGTTGTGTACAGGCCCCCTAACAATAACCACATGGTAGGGTTGAGCATAAAGAAAGAAATAATTGGAGCTTGTCAGAAAGGCATGGCGATAATCATGGGAGATTTTAATTTACATATAGGCTGGAAAAGTCAGATGGGCAAAAATAGCCTAGATGAGGAGTACATTGAATGTTTTCGGGATAGTTTCTTAAAACAGAATGTTCTGGAGTGAACCAGAGGGCAGGCTATACTATGACATCTTTTGGCAATCTCCACCTATAACTGACCCTCTATCCAGCTCTACCAGTCCCACCACCCTCACCCCCCTTAAACCAGCTTATATTTCACCTCTTTTCTATTTTTCCTTAGTTCTGTTGAAGAGCCATACGGACTCGAAACGTTAAGTGTATTCCTCTCCGCAGATGCTGTCAGACCTGCTGAGTTTTTCCAGGTATTTTTGTTTGTGGCAGGCTATACTAGACCTGGTATTGCACAATGCAATGGGAGTAATTAATGATCTCATAGTGAAGGCACCCCTAGTGACCATAATATGATTGAATTTCACATTCAATTTGAGGGAGAGAGGAGTGGGTCTGAGACTAAGTTTCTAAACTTAAATAAGGGCAATTATGAGGGCATGAAAGCTGTGCTGGCTAAAGTGAACTGGCAAATTAGGTTAAGGGATAGGTCAATAGAGATGCAGTGGCTAATATTTCAGAATGCACAGAATAGATATATTCCAACAAGTAAGAAAAAGTCCAAGGGGTGGACACATCTTCCGTTTTATAACTAGAAAGGTTAAAGGTAGTATAAAACTTAAAGAAAAAGCATTTAATTGTGCAAAGACAGGTGGCAGGTCAGAAGATTGAACAGAATATAAAGAATAGTAAAGGACTACTAAAAGATTAATAAGGAGAGAAAGATTAGAGTATGAGAGAAAGCTTGCCAGAAATATAAAAACAGATAGTAAGAGTTTTTATAAATATTTAAAAAGGAAAAGAGTTAACAAAGTGAGTGTTGGTCTAATAGATAGTGAGTCTGGAGAATTGATAATCGAAAACAAGGAGATGGCAGATGAATTGAACAGGTATTTTGCATCAGTTTTCACTATAGAGGATACAAGTAACATCCCAGAAGCAGCTATAAACCATGAAATGGAAGTGGGGAAGGAAATCAGGAAAATATCAGTCACCAGAGAAGTGGTACTGAATAAATTGTTGGAGCTGCAGGCTGACAAGTGCCCGGGTCCTGATGGACTTCAGCCTAGGGTCTTAAAAGAAGTGTCCAGTGAGATAGTTGATATATTGGTTTTAATTTTCCAAAACTCCCTAGAGTCAGGGAAGGTCCCATTAGATTGGAAGATAGCAAATGTAACTCCATTATTCAAAAGGGAGGGACACAGAAAGTGAAACTACAGACCAGTTAGCTTAACATTTGTAGTAGGGAAAATATTAGAAGCTATTATTAAATAAGTTATAGCAGGGCACTTGGATAAGCCCAAGGTCATCAGACAGAGTCAACATGGTTTTGTGAAGGGGAAATTTAAGTGTTTGACCAACTTTTGGAGTTCTTTGAGGAAGTAACGTGCTGTGGATAAAGGGGAACTGGTGGATGTACTGTACATAGAATTCCAGACGGCGTTTGATAAAGTGCCACATCAAAGGTTATTGCGGAAGATAAAAGCTCATGATATAAAGGGGTAACATATTGGCATGGATAGAAGATTGGCTGGCTAACAGGAAGCAAAGAGTAGGCATAAATGGATCTTTTTCAGGTTGGCAAGATGTAAAAAGTGGTGTGCCACAGGGATCAGTGCTGGGACCTCAACCGTTTACAATTTTTATAAATGATGAAGGGATTGAAGGGATGGTTGCCAAATTTGCTGATGACACAAATATAGTTAGGAAAGTAAGTTGTGAAGAGTTCATAAGGAGGCTACAAAAAGATATAGATAGGTTAAGTGAGTGGACAAAGATCTGGCAAATGGGGTATAATGTGGGAAATTGTCCATTTTGGAAGGAACAATAAAGAGAAACATATTATCTAAATGGTGAGAGATTGCAGAGCTCTGGGGTGCAGAGCGATCTGGGTGTCCTAGTACATGAATTGCAAATGGCTAGTACGCAAGTACAGCAAGTAATTAGGAAAGCTGATAGAATGTTATCATTTATTGCGAGGGGAATTGAATACAAAAATAGGGAGGTTATGTTTCACTTGTACAGGGCACTAGTGAGACCACATGTGGAGTACTGTGTACATTATTGGTCAACTTACTTAAGGAAGGATGTAAATACATTGGAAGCAGTTCAGAAAAGGTTTACCTGACTAATACCTGGAACAGGTGGGTTGTCTTATGAGGAAAAGTTTGACAGACTAGGCTCGTATCTGCTGGAGTTTAGAAGAATAAGAGCGGACTTGATTGAAACATATAAGACCCTGAGGGGTCTTGACAGGGTGAATGTGGAGAGGATATTTCCTCTTGTGGAAAAATCTAGAGCTAGGGGTCACTGTTTAAAAATAAAGGGTCGCCCATTTAAAACAGAGATGAGGTGAATTTTTTTCACTCAGAGTGTCATGAGTTTTTGGAACTCTGATCCTGAAAAGGTGGTGAAAGCAGAGTCTTTGAATATTTCTAAGGCAGAGGTGGATAGATTCTTGGTAAACAAGGGGGAAATAGGTTATCGGGGGAGATGGGGTGCAGATTTCAGGTTACTATCAGACCAGCCATGATCTTCTTAAATGGTGGAGCAGGCTCAAGGGGCTGAATGGCCTACTCCTGTTCCTTGTTTCTACGTTCGTATGTTTGCATGTACTACTTCAGTACTTCCTAAGGGATGCTTAAAGGACCTATGGGAGATGAAAGACATTATTACAAGTGATAAGGTGAGAGAGTTTTAAGTCATCATTGTGCAGATGATAATATTTCAGTGACTGCTGACATCAAGTCAACATGACTGAGTGTTGTGTGCTATGTGGCTGGGTTATATTTAATTCTGTTACCAGGTAGCTGGGAGACCCTCCAACAGCAAGGCATGCAGAGAACCAGTTTATATCCATCGCCTCCTCTTCTGCAGCTGTCAAGGTGGCTATAATTGGTGGCCCAGCTCCAGCTCTCAGCCTCTCCCTGTTGTTTTGTGCTCTCTTCTGTGAGAAGGAAGAGAATTATAAATATGAGAAATAAATATTTTGAGAGGATGGAAGGACTACATTGGTGGAGGATCACAGTGAGGTGCATTGAGTGTCAGTGATGGTCAGATGGGGATGTGAGGATCAACAGAGAGGAATGGGTGTGCTTGCAAGGCTTGACGGTCGAAGCAGTGATGTGCAGGAGAAGGCAGAGTGAGTGGGATTTTTGCTTGAACGTGCCATGCCAATCACTTTGCGTACCCTGATCAAGTCATTGTACCTCTTGCAGCAGTGTATCCAGGAGTGAGGCACGACTCTCTTGCTGCTGACCTCCTCAGCCACTTGGTGCCATGCCTGCTTGTTTTCTGAGGCTGCCTCCTTTCTTCAGTCCAATGGGAACATAATCTCCTTGATGGACTGCGTGCAGGTCAATGGGACTAGCGGAATAATATTTCGGCACATACTAGAAGGGCCGAACGGCCTGTTTTTCTGTGCTGTAGCGTTCTATGGTTCTATGGCTGATGGCCCTTTCAGCCCATGGCATCATGCCCAGGGATGCATTGCTGCCTTGGTGTGCTGCTGCCTTATCATGTTGAGCCTCTGTCTAGGTAATTTGTGTGTCTGTCATGACTTCGATCATGCTTCAATTCTGACCTTTGCAGGATCCCTTTAAATTTTGAAGCTGAAATAGACTGATGCAGGTTGTCATCAAGCTTGCCCACTCATTCGGTCAAGAAACCTGGAAGTCAGCTCAAAAGCAGTGGCTGGATTAAAAAGCAACTGACAAATGCGCTGCTGAAACTTCTGGGTTCATGATGTGCTGCCATTTTCCCTGCTGTGAAAGGGTCTAAATATTAAAATTCATCCCTTAGTGTGGGCTAAAATACAAGCAGTGGAGCTTTGGACCAGTTGAACTTTCTGAAAGAAAGAGATTGGGACACTAGTGAAGAAAGCATTGGTGTAAAGGCATGTATAAGAATTTTGTGATGGAGATGCTGAAATAGGGTTGGAAGTGGGCATCAAAGTCTACAAATGAAACCAAAAAATGCTGGAAAAACTCAGCAGGTCTGACAGCATCTGTGGAGAGAAAGACAGAGTGTCCTTCTCTCCACAGATGCTGTCAGGCCTGCTGAATTTTTCCAGCATTTTTTGTTTTTGTTTCAGATTTCCAGCGTCCGCAGTATTTTGCCAAAGTCTACAAATGGTTTGATCCAGCCAAGAGAATGAGGAATGGAATCTGCAGCATGCGAGCCAAGACTGCTGTTGGGCCAAAGATGGTAGACCCGATACTTACAGGGGAAGGGACGGAGTCACTGTGGTTGGTAAACCTGGATATGTTGTTAACACTTTTTTTAAAAAAAATCTTCATTTCCTGGCTGGCATCCAGCCAGGTTAAGGGGCTGGCTGGCTGTCAGGTGGGAAGGCCTGTGGTGGAAGGCCACAGCCTGGGATCAGCGAGGAGGGAGGGAGAGATCATGTTGGCGATTGAGGAGATCACAGGTTAGGGAGAGATTGCGGGTGAGGGTTGACGTTATGGGTCAGAGCAATTTAGTGGGTGGGGGGGCTTTTGAAGTGATCATGGGCTGGATTTTATGGGGCTAAAATGTTGGTTGGAGCTTGCCAATGATCCCGACTGCTGCCCTGCAGCAATTTAATGCTGGGAACAGCGTTACTTGCTTTAAGGCGAGACTTCTGCCCCTTTCTTGAGAGGAAGTCCCTCTTTAGAGAACTGCTGGCTAACAGATTGGCCAGCAGCTCTGTACTCCCAACAACATCAGCCGGGAGCAGTGGCCACTGCTGGCACTACAGGCATTCCCACCATACCAAGGAGCCTAGGTAAGTCCAGGGTCAGGGGTCTCAGCAAGAGGGGTGAGGGATTGGGTTCAAGAGACCAGGATGAGAGTTAAAGGGAGGGATGTCCTTAGGAAGGATGCCTCAATGGGCTCAAAGGACTCCCAAAAGAGGTCCCCCCCGCTTGCCTGAAAACATCTCGCACAGCTAAAGTTGCCGCATATTGTGGGCCACCCCATACACAGGTAAAATACTGATGCGGTCAAGATGAAACCATGAAGGGTCTCAATAGACCAAAGGGCAGGCAGACGGGCTGCCTGACACCTTCCCCATAAACTTCCAGACAGATCGGGGTGGGCAGGTGGACAGCGGGAAGGCCACCCACTGGGTTTGACATGCCACCCACCTTCATACCCGCCAATGGGGGAGCGTAAAATCCAGCTCCATCGGCCAGGAGAGGTCACAGGTGTTTTTTAAACTGGCGGGTCTTCGGATCACTGGGAGAGCATCAGTGGATTGAGGGCTTCCAATCATCATCAGGAGTGTTTTCTGTAACAGGTTTGTTTGAACAGGCAGAGATGGGGGGGGAGGTGGGGAAGCACACCTGCTTGGCCCACAGGCAATACTGCAAAGGCACTTAACTGCTGGACCTGGCTTTTCCCACCTTCCTTTAGCTGCTGGGTATTATAAGCCTGCTCCAAACCGGTAAATCTAAATGTATGTTAAAACTTGAGGCACACAGCCTCATTAGCATATTTAAATAACTAACCCACCACTTGAGCAGGTTAGTAGCCTGCATGTCCAAACCGCCTCCCTTAAAATCGGAAGTGACTGTGTTCTTGAGTAACTCCAGAAAAATAAGCCATTGCAGCAGATTTGCTGATCTTTTGGGAGGATCTAAAGTATAATGATCAAAAACAACCAGAAGTGATGGAGTAGGGCCTACAACATTAAAAGCAATCTGGAGAGCTGACACAGGGTACAGAAGTTTTGAATACATTGTTTCCCATGTTGCTCAGCTAATACTGAAACAAGTAGTGGCATGTGTAATTATCTCTCATAAACTTTAAATCATCCTGACATTCCTAACCAACAAGGACTATCTTTCAAACACTCTAAATGAACAGAAAAGTGCCTGGATTGTATGCTGTCAACCAGACAATGTGTTGTTTCCAAGGCAACCCTCCTTCATTCTGGAACAATTTATAAAAAGATATTATAATAGCTCTCAGAGGTACTTACATGGAATGTCTTATTTCAACTTCTTCTTGTGAAACAGAATTGCAAGATTTATGTGTCACATTTGTAGAGAACACAGCTGGTAAAGTTTGTCTAATTTTTGTTCTTTATCTCACTTTCATTTCTGAAGGCGCTACTTCATGGGGAAAACATGTATGAGTGCTGACAGCTGTTCAATATTTAGTCCAAATAGCCATTAAGAGTAAGTATGAGGACACTAAAGGCTCCACAGCTGGGAAAAGAAAACTTGCATTTATATAGCACTTTTCTTGACCACCAGACATCTTAAAGTGCTTTACAGCCAATGAAGTAATTTTGTAGTGTAGCCACTATTGCAATGTTAGAAACACAGAAGCCAATTTTGGCACAGCAAGCTCCCACAAACAGCAATGTGATATTGGCCAAATAGTCTGTTCCTGTAATTTAGTTGACGCATAAGACTTGGCCAGGACACCAGGGATAACTCCCTTGCTCTTCTTCGAGATAGTGCTACAGGATTTTTTACATCCATCGCGGGAGGCGGTGGCATAGTGGTATTCCAGAAACCCAGGGTAATGCTCTGGGGACCCGGGCTTGAATCCCACCACAGCAGTTGGTGAAATTTGAATTCAATAAAAATCTGGAATTAAAAGTATGACCATGAAACCATTGCTGACTGTCATTAAAAAAACCCCATCTGATTCACTAATGTCCTTTAGGGAAGGAAATCTGCTGTTCTGGTCTGGGCAATAAATGCTGGCCTAGCCAATGACACCCACATCCCATGAACGAATAAAAAAAGTTGGACAAATGGGGTCTTGGTTTAACATCTCATCCAAAAGACAACACCTTCCACAGTGCAGTGCTCCTTCAATACGGCACAGGACTGTCAGCTTTGTTTTTTGTGCTCCAGTCCTGGAGTGGGGCTTTGTAACTCAGAGGCAAGAGCGCTATCAACTGAACCACAGCTGACATTACTAGCTGGCTGTGATCTGTTCTCACCTGATGTTCACACATAGCCGTTTTTCAGATGAGATAGGGATAGCAATCAGAGGAGGAACACATTCTATTTGAAGAGCAAAATGAACTTTAAGGTTCAAATATTGGATTGGAATGCCCCTTACCAATTCTCTCACCTTTGTTTCCCTCCCAAACCAGCATACAACAATTGTAATCACAACGAGGGATTGTGGCAGAGGGAGGTGATTCTCTTATGCAGTAAAAAACAAAAAAAGTGTGCAAGTTGAAACTGCATTCTTCAACAAGGACAAGAATGGTTAACTATCTGGCTGCAAATAACTGTTGAATTCTGTGGTGCTCTGAGGCAGGCTGGAAGAACAAGGACTAGGGGACCTTTAACATTGTATCGCTGCTTGAAAAGGAGGAAGTGGATAGCTGAATAATTACAGGCCTGTCAGCCTGATCTCGGTGGTGGGCAAATTATTGGAAAAATTCTGAGAGACATCATTTAGAAAGACACGGTTAATCAAGGACTATCAGCATGGATTTATTAAGGGAAGGTCGTGTCTGACTAACTTGATTGAATATTTTGAAGTAACCAGGAGGGTCAATGAGGGTAGCGTGTTTGATGTAGTCTACATGGGTTTAAACAGGCTTTTGACAAGGTCCCACATAGCACCCACAAGCTCATAGGCAAGTTGAGGGCAAGTTGAAAATTGGCTCAGTGGCAGGAAGCAAAGGGTTGTGGTCGGTGTATGTTTTTCTGACTCGAAGGCTGTTTCCAGTGTATTTCTGTAAGGCTCAATACTGAGACCCTTGCAGTTCAGGACATATAATCAAATGATTTAGACTTAAATGTAGTGGGGTATGATTAAGGAGTTTGTAGAGGATAGTTGGTTATTTGGTTGATAAAGAGGAAGAAAGCTGTAGCCTACAGTTAGATATCAATGGAACATGACAAATGGAATTCAATCCAGAGAACTATGAGGTAATGCATTTGAGGAGGGCAAACAGGGTGAGGAACTACAAATAAATAGTAGGATTCTGAGAAGTGCAGAGGAAGAGAGGGTCCCTACAGCGCATGTCCACAGAAGCCAGCAGAACCTGCAAGTACCTGCTTTGTCTGCCTAGATGATCTTGGCCAGTATCCTTTGATTTTAGAGCCTGTGAGCGCCTGCCTAAGATGCCCACCTGCAACTGTGACTGAAGACAGGAGACAGAAGGGAGGCTTTGATTGAGGAGTGGAGCATCAAGGGGACAGGAATTTATTTCACGGGGGTTGGGTATCGATGGCTTGGCCAGCACTTATTGCCCATTGAGAATGTGGTGGTGAGCCATCTTCTTGATCCGCTGCAGGTCATGTGGTGTGGGTCATCCCTGTGCTTGCTGACCTTCACTGACATTTTTGGCATGACTTTCCCTCTGGGGGCAAGAAACAGAGGCTGGGACTGTTTCAGGGTGCCAATCCTATCCCCCGGGGGAACAGTCACTCATTGCGACTTTCATGGCTGCACCTCCTTAATTGGCATGGAGACAGGCTCGCCATCCAATTAAAGATGGCAGGTGGGCTCTTGAAGCTGGAGGGTAAATCAGAGGTCTTCCAGCTTGAAGGGAGCAGCAGGCTGTGCTGGCATGTAAGTAAGGGAGAGCACACTTCCAAATGGAGACATTCGCTCCCCAATTTTGTTGAATTTAAAATAAGAAATAACATTTGCACCTAGGCCACCACTGTGGGGAGCAGCCCCTCTATAGAGCGACCTGAGTCTGCTTATGCATCCAGTCAATCAGAGAGGGCCTCCAGGCTAGCCTGGAATACTGCCCCCCACCTCACACGCCCCCCCGCCACACCCCCCCCCCCCCCACCCCCCACCCCTACCCCCCACCCTGCTGCCAGGCACCTTGAATTTTCAAAATCCCACTTTTCGATTTCAAAGAATATACACAAGATATATTCCAGGGAATATGTACCCAGTTCTTCAGTTCTTTTCACTCCATAGTAATGCACCCCATGTGAAGATGAGTTGAGGTGACTGTGGCAGTTAGATAAAACCTCATGCATCAGTTTTATGTTAAGGCTAAGAGCAAAATACTGCGGATGCTGGAAATCTGAAACAAAAACAAAAATATCTGGAAAAACTCTGCAGGTCTGACAGCATCTGCGGAGAGGAATACAGTTAAGGCTATTGACCTAGGTTTAATATTACAATAAGTGTTAGCAAAGTATCATGCCTTTTGCTATTTGTGGATCTCCAAGGTTGTACATTGATTTTCTACTATTTATTCACTTTTTACTATTAATAAGCCTAACTTACAATGTATAATGTGAATTACATGGTCTAATAGAATGATATTCTTTCATTGTCCATGTTTAGTGACAATTCAGAAATCTATTACGATGACACGAGTTTCTGTTAATCTCTGGGCAACATATTGTATGATATTGTACATACAAAATCATGTTTTGGTTTGTAGGAAGTGAGAGTTTGTTTATGGGAGAGATCTTTGACACGTCATCATGAGATTAAGTGAGATTAATTTGTATATAGCCTAAAAATGTAATAGTACATTTTCACAAAAATCTACATGATTGTTTTGCAGATGTGAACTCATTGTCCACAATCAGATATCATTCTGCTTCCAAATCTACAAATACAGAAAATTGTTGATCCTCTTCTTCATTATGGAAACAATAGATGGTAAAGCATCTATTACCATTAAAGTAGTGGCATTAGCATTGTGACATGTAGTAGCTGTGTCATCACTTTCAGCATTTCTTCCAGATATCTTGACAGAACAGTGTACAGAGCAGTATTTCCTGTTCAACATCCTCCATTCAAAACAGTTGTGAGACATCTAAACTCATCCTAATTAAGGTAAGAAGACATGAAATGCTTATAGTTACTGATTTCTAACTGCATTTGTTTTGCATTGTTACAGATTAGGACTAAGTGAGGCAATTTCCACATTATTATCCTACAAATCATCATAGTGATCCTGAAGCCAGGTCCTCCATCCATTTTAGCTTCACAGGAACAATAATATTAACATAGTGGATACCTTGCCATTTTCAAAATATTAATGCTGTATAAATGGTGCAAGTAAATTTTTGTAGGAGCAAATTTGAATATGAGATATTTCTGTCTATTTTCCACTATTAAATCACTTCACCCAAGTTCCTTCAGGTTAATTGGCCCTTCCCATAACCTACCCATGATCTCAAGTTCCCTCATATCAATATATGTTACTGAGACTCCATGACATAAAGCTCCCTTTTTCCTGCTTTCATACTTGCAGTACACGCAGGGTAACAGGCTGAGATTTATAAGATGTAGCTGCTGCCAGGATCAATTGATACAAGTGAGCAGATTGTGAGCCTAGCTGAGGAGTTTGACTAGCATTTTTTTTTCAACTGGGAAATACATTTCGTAACCTTTTCCCATTTATACAAGCCTGGGATTTGCTTGTTTTTGATGGAGCCAGACCATCATCAGTTTTTTTCTCACACTACCTGTAGTGACAGCTTCTCAGCAGCAGCTATGGCATTCCCTAGGGCAAACCTCAATGCCCTTGTTAAAAACAAAAAGCTAAAAGCTACTGCGGATGCTGGAAATCCAAAACAAAACAAAAACAGAATTACCTGGAAAAACTCAGCAAGTCTGGCAGCATCGGCGGAGAAGAAATCAGTTAACGTTTCGAGCCCTCATGGCCCTTCGGCAGAACTGCAGCATAGTTTCAGCAAGGGAGAAATATAAACTGGTTTAAGGTGGGTAGGGCGGGGGGAAGAGACACATTGAGGGTGTGGTGTGAGCAGATAATCAAAGGATGTCACAGACAAAAGGGTCAAAGAGGTGTTGAAGGTGGTGGTATTTGTCTGAGAAAAGTGCTAATTAAGAATGGAAAACAGGATATTCAAAGTACAGCTCTAGTGGGGGTGGGATGGAAAGACTAAAGGTTTTAGTTTTAGATTTAAAAATAATGGAAATAGGTGGGGAAAGAAGAATCTATATAAATTATTGAAAAAAAAAAGCGGGTGGGGGGGGAAAAAGAAACAGGGTGGGGATGGGGGGAGGGGGAGTTTAAGATCTAAAGTTGTTGAATTCAATATTCAGCCCAGAGGGCTGTAAAGTGCCTAGTCGGAAGATGAAGTGCTGTTCCTCCAGTTTGCGTTGGGCTTCACTGGAACAATGCAGCAAGCCAAGAGACACATCTTCCCTTCACCCCCCTTGACGGCATTCCGTAGGGATCGTTCCCTCCGGGACACCCTGGTCCACTCCTCCATCACCCCCTACTCCTCAACCCCCACTTATGGCACCTCCCCATGCCCACGCAGAAGATGCAACACCTGCCCCTTCACTTCCTCTCTCCTCACCGTCCAAGGGCCCAAACACTCCTTTCAAGTGAAGCAGCATTTCACTTGCATTTCCCCTAACTTAGTCTACTGCATTCGTTGCTCCCAATGCGGCCTCCTCTACATTGGAGAGACCAAACGCAAACTGGGCGACCGTTTTGCGGAACACCAGCGGTCTGTCCGCAAGAAAGACCCAAACCTCCCTGTCGCTTGCCATTTTAACACTCCACCCTGTTCTCTTGCCAACATGTCTGTCCTTGGCTTGCTGCATTGTTCCAGTGAAGCCCAACGCAAACTGGAGGAACAGCACCTCATCTTCCGACTAGGCACTTTACAGCCCTCTGGGCTGAATATTGAATTCAACAACTTTAGATCTTAAACTCCCCCTCCCCCCATCCCCACCCCGTTTCTTTTTCCCCCCCCACCCGCTTTTTTTTTCAATAATTTATATAGATTCTTCTTTCCCCACCTATTTCCATTATTTTTAAATCTAAAACTAAAACCTTTAGTCTTTCCACCCCACCCCCACTAGAGCTGTACTTTGAATATCCTGTTTTCCATTCTTAATTAGCACTTTTCTCAGACAAATACCACCACCTTCAACACCTCTTTGACCCTTTTGTCTGTGACATCCTTTGATTATCTGCTCACACCACACCCTCAATGTGTCTCTTCCCCCCGCCCCACCCACCTTAAACCAGTTTATATTTCTCCCTTGCTGAAACTATGCTGCAGTTCTGCCGAAGGGCCATGAGGGCTCGAAACGTTAACTGATTTCTTCTCCGCCGATGCTGCCAGACTTGCTGAGTTTTTCCAGGTAATTCTGTTTTTGTTTTGTTCTCAATGCCCTTGTCATGGATGGGGAGGAACAGCACAGGATGGAGCATAGAGCAGATAGGCAACATTTAAGGAGGATGCAGTCCACCAGGTATTAACACCCCAACCTCCACTCCTGCCCACCCCCGCACCCCCCCAACATCCCCCACCACCACCCCCCCCACCCCCCCCCCACTCCGGCACAGATTAAATATAATAAATGAGGACCTTACTGAGGAGATGTGCAACATGCTTAAGAAGCCTGGTAGAATACATCCCTGAGAATCTTTTTGCCCCTACCTGTCTCAGATCCACCACAAAATCAGACAGAGGCAAAAGGCATACCTACAAAATTGCAGTTGATAGAAAATTTGCTTTTAAACACTTAATAGAAGAAGCTTCTATAGAAATTAATGACGGAGAAGTATGCACTTCAATGAATTCCACGTGTGAAGAGGAAACCAACATCAGTGTTCCTTATAAAATCGAACATTTCATCGTGATTTAAGATTACTATCCCTATCCTTTAGGGGATGGCTGATTTTGGAATGTATATTTCTGCTTAAACAATCAGTATTTATTGCATAACCAGGAAACTAATGGGGGAAGATTTACCAAGCTCTGCAGTGACATGAAGCTGAATAGTCATGAACTCAGCACTGCTTCAGTGGTCATCCTTTCCAAATCAGTATTTGTTAATTTAGCTCCTTCACGCTTTTCAATTACATTTTTCTCTAGAACTAGAATTCCTCTTCTTCAACAAACAAAAATATTCACCAAATAATATAAAATTTATGATAAATACTGCTGCTCACTTGCATGAAGGCTGAGGTTCAGAAACAGGTGCCAAACACAGTAAGAACAGCTTGCACAACCAACTCATGTTGGTTGAATAGAAAAGTGATGAAAATACAGGTACTACAAAATAAACTTGTCCCATGAGGCTAGGAAAAAATACTTGAAGGTGAGGCTATGGGTGCCTGGAGGGAACAAACAACAGCTCTTTTGGTTCCATATCCCATTGTTATGTGATAAGAGCAGCCACTTTTCGTGACAATGGAAATGAAAAGTGGGTATGCACCATATACCCTTTTATATCCTCCCACTACATTAATGACAATCGGACCCTGCATCCATCTGCATTTCTTAAACTGTTCCCTGATGTGCTTTGGGTATTCTGCTGACCACTTTTGTGAAACCATTTTTCTAATATTATTTTAAATGTAAGTTTCAGTTAGTAAATTCACAGGCCAGTGTACTACTGAATCATATTGATAAGAAATATCCCAGGTTTTATTCCTGATCAATGCTCAGTTATTTACATTTTAGTCTGGGTGGCAATAGTGCTGCTAAAATGAAAGAACAGAAAAAACTCCCCCTGCCTTATATCCCTGTACCACACTTTGTGCTGAATTTTCCCAGTTGGGTCATGATCTCGATGAGCTCAGGTGGCCATGGCAGGCTGTCGGTCATTTTCCCGAGGCAGCCAATTAAGAAGTCGCCCTGGAAGCTCCGTTTAACTAAGGATGACGGGTGGGCCATGGAAGTAGGAAGCCCAATAGGAGGGCCTGTAGCAATGTCCGTTTGGGAGAGGTAAGCAATACTGAGGCAGGCAGGGAACAATGAGAGTGCCATAAATGGAGACACTCCCTGCAATATTGTGAAAAATTAAAAACTACACATGGCCACAGATGCAAGGTCATCATGGTAAAGGGGGAACTCTTCCACAGATTGGCTTGTGGCCACCACATCCCAATGTCTGTCCTGGAGTGAGTGAGAGGAACCATTGATCACCCCCTGTCTGCCACTAAGAAACCAACTCCAGTTTAATGACAATTCTGGCCTCAGCACGCTGTCAGGAAGATCCCAGCGGCACCATCACACTTACCCCATTTGGCCCATTAATGGGTGAGTAGCCACTACCAGATTGACTTCACCTCTGGCAAATTTACTCTGAGGCAGGAATCTATCAGGTGGTGGACCCAACTCACTATTTTACAATAAAATAAAAGCAAAATACTGCGGATGCTGGAAATCTGAAATCAAAACAGAAAGTGCTGGGAAAACTCAGCAGGTCTGGCAGCATCTGTGGAGAGAGAAACAGAGTTAACATTTTGAGTTGAATAGGACTCTTCTTCAGAACTGAAGAGTGGTAGAGATGTGATGGGTTTTATGCTGTTGAAAAAGAGGAGAGGGTCAGGTAGAACAAAAAGGACGATCAGGGATAGGTTAGAGAGCAAGAAAGATTAAATGACAAAGACAACATGGAACAAAAGGCAAAGGAAGTGTTAATGGTTGTAGTAAAGAAACAAAGTATTGGTTCAGAGTAAGTGCTAATGGCAGAATAAAGGACAGCTCTGTTTGAAAAGCAAACTCGGCAAAAAAACACTAATCAAAATGGAGGGCAAAGTTCACGGTCTGAAATTGTTGAACTCAGTGTTGAATCCAGAATGCTGTATAGAGCCCAATCGGAAGATGAAGTGCTATTCCTCAGACTTGCGCTGGACTTCACTGGGATGCCCAATTATCACCTCATCCCCACCATCCTCAAGCAGTCTCAAGCGCCCTACACACAACCTGACATAACCACCAATCCCCCAGCACCACCGCCCCCCACCCAGGTATCCTCCACTATAAGAATAATACTGTCCTAGTATCCAAATTCATCTCAATTGTCTTGCTTTCTCCTTCCCAATGTCCCGGTCACCTTCCCTATCTCATTGTCCCTCCCTTTCCTGGTGGCCCCACTCTTTCCTGGCTGCCCTCTCCTACTTGGCCCTCCTCTCACAGTTCCCCTGATTCCAGTCACCCCTGCAGCTCAAGAGTCTCATTTATATTAAATCCAAAGGTCAATATTGAGTGCGCCTCAGCAGGCCCTTCCATCGTAGGTGCTGGGATCAATCCCAGTTGCAGCACAAACAAATTTGAGTATTGCTAAAAAAAGAGAAATGTCAAAGCTTTTCATCTTGCACTTATCAGGACACTCACAAGAATACCAGTATATGGGGAAAACAATTTATTTTGTAAGCAAAAAGAGTACTGACTGTTTGACAAGTGGACTCTGATTGGTAGAGGTGTTGCCATGAAGAATGCACCAGTGATGGTGTCTGACAGTTAACTGCCAACCATTGTCTGAAATTTAAATCAGGCAGTTTGATCCTGATTGGTCAAGGCATTGCCCTAAGGAATGCCCTCAGTGAATCGCTGTCACTTATTTTGTTTAGCTGAAACAGGCGTAAGGTGTGTACATGTTCTTTCTGTCTGCAATATATGTAGCTTCCAGTACACACAAATGAACCCCACTGTGAGCCCGACTGACAATCTTAAATTGGTTGTTACTGTAATTCTTAGCACACTCAGGGTCGTTTAGCAAATGTTGTCCAATCGCGGAATCACACCTAATGTTGGACACTGTGTTTTGAGTTTTACAAGTACGGGCTAGTTGGGTATGGTCTGCACCATGCCTGTTACGAACAGTGGCTGGGACGTACGATCCGCCAGTGTTTGGGATGTTTGGCCTACGTACCCAGCAACACACTGGCACTGAAATTCATATACCACATTACTCATTTGTGTGATAGGCAGAATGTCTTTTTGGCTTGACGGCAGCATACTGTTAGTGGTGAATACCACTCATATTGCTACTGCATAGTAACAGCGTGAAACAGCTAGCTTCACCTGTTGCTCAAATTTTTGAGATACCTTGTCCTTCCAGGGTAATCTGAATAGACTGGGCACTTTTCCGGGCTAAAAGTGAACTTGCATGATATACAGCACAAAATGATCTGATCAAGATAGCCATTATCCCGCAGGATGCCTTTGATGCGCCCTATTTCAGCATCAAGCTTGCATGGTGAGAAAATGGCTCGGGCCCTATTTACAAGGTTGCCGATAAGGGCAATCTTATAGCGTGTGGAACTGTAAGAATCCCAAAGCGTATATTGACCAGTAAAAGTAGGCTTGCGGTAGGCCATGGTAGAGAAACCCCTGGGCAGATTTCTCAACTAGTGCGTCAAGGAAGGAGAGTTTATTTGACTGTTCCATTTCAAAGGTGAATTTGAGCGCAGGATGGAGCCCATTAAGACATGTAAGGAAATTATTACAGCAACTGCGGATTTAAATATAGCAAATGTATCATCCACATATCGGATATATGCGAGGGGTAGGAAGTTAGGTGTCATTCCATCGAAGACACGTTTCTCATGGAACCCAACAAAGATGTTTGTGAGAGCTGGGTAGGGGGATCCCGTGGCAACACCATTTATTTGGGCATGCATGGTGTCATTAAAATTGAACTCAACTGCGGTCAAGTTGCCGAGTTCATAAGTTCAATACATACTGAATCACGCAATGGTGGCGGGTCTAGATCACCAGGATATAGTGCTGCAGCGCAAATATCTATGGCTTCTTTAAGTGGAACATTGCTGAATAGGCTAGCAATGTAAAATGAGCACATGGGCACAGCATTGCTATTGATATCCAAGTCCTGTATGCCCTTCGTAAATGTGAAGAGATCATTCACCATGTATGTGGAAAACCTGGTCAAAACTGGTTGTTACAATTTGCCCAACAATTTGGCCAATTCATGTTGTGCAGAACCAGTCATAGACAAGATAGGGTGTAAAGGGACATCACTTTTGTGCGTCTTGGGCAGCCCATACATACGCGGACACAGTGAACTGTGAGGACGAACCCTGTCATATACATCACGTGGTAGCTCATCGCTCTTACACAAGTCCAGCAAGTGTTTTTTTTAGCTTACATTCAAGCAAGGCTGTCCAGTCATGTTGAGCAGCAGATCCAATGGATATGAATTTGGACCCATCATTAAGAATGGCATGCGTTTTGTTGATTTAGTCACGCTTATTAAGGATGACTATCTTTTTCAGGTGTACTGATGTGTACATCTGGGTTAGTCTTAAGCCATTGCAACACTGGAAAACAAATTTCTAGACCACTGTTTCCTCATAGCTGTGTAACTGAGATGGGCGATTGAGTGGTATGAGGGAAAGTGTGCATGCAATCCTACATTCCAGCACTTTGCTTGAATGTGTCATGTCCCCGTTTCTTCCCTGTGGAACCATTGTAATTAGTATGAGACTAAAATAGCAGATGACCGGCATAATAGATGAAATCTCTGTCTCCTACGCATCCTATTATTTTAGCACTTATGCATTCACAAACATAGCTGGAGCTGCTGTTCAAATAACATAATTGTTTTTTTTCCCAAATCAAGTCAGTTGTATTATGGTACTTGACTTTTAAAACAGTGCTCAGGCAAATCTTTCCCTTCGTATTGTGGTTGCTCTGTTCATCTAATCTACCATTTACCCTTTCCACAGGCTTTGTTTCCTGCTGTGCTCCTGCAATATTTCAGCTGATAACACAGCAGTTTAGTGCCATTACATGTAAAACAGCTTCTGCTTGGTATATGCTGGAGGTTCAAAGATTCACATTTCTGGCTGTGGCCCACAGCCTTCAAAATACATTAGTAGGTCACTCTCTCCTAATCTGCCATCACACTGGGTGCAGGTTAACAGGCATCCTGGAAAAGAAGAACTCCTCAGTTTTACTGAGGATTTAATTGAGGATTCCACTGTGTTCCAGCCATAACTCCAGCAGGGCTCTGACAGAACCCATCAGGAAAAGACTGATACCTGCTCTCCAGCAATTACAGGTAAGCCTGATTGGTTCTGTAAAGGATTGAACCTCCAGAACCCCTTAGATGTTAAATTAGAAAATGTAGATCAGAATTACCTTTTCTAAATCATAACCCAAAAGATAATATCTTCATGAAATGTCAATTAGCTTTTAGCAATTCAACATATTTAAAAATAATTTAACATTTAACTATGTAGCATTCTGCGTCTCTTACAAACCAAATACTCTTCATCTGACAATATATTCCACCCTGGAAGAAGCCATTTTAAAATCTCCAGGCACATTGGGGTTTTTACCAAGATCAGAATTCCATGTAGTATCATGGACTAGAAAAAAGTAGAAAAGTCCTGGAAATGATTAATCAGCATCTAAAAGAGGGAGTTAGGTTAATGGGTTACTTGGGACAAGTAATTGGCTTTCTTTCTCTTTCTAGCATTTTGGCCTGAATTTTACCAATTGGGCAATGACTGACATCGGGGGAGGATATGTGGGTCTGCATCATGCGTGGGTGGGTGACAGGACTACCTTCACGATTTTATCATGGAGAGACAATTAAGGGACAGCAGGTGAGGAAACTGGCCAATCAACAGTGGCGGGTGAGTTATAGTGTGGCAGCTCACACATATTTTTAGAGGTACTGGCGAGGCAGACTGAAAACAGAGGCAAGAAGGAGAGGATCTACAACAATGGAGGCAGAAGAGGAATGGCTTCAGCATGAAGAGTCACTCCATGATTCAGTGATGCACTGCTGCAGGTAGCCAGAGAAAGATGTCCTGTCCCAGTAGACGGGGGGAGAGGAGCCAGCAAGTCTCACCATGAAGGCATGGCTGGAGGTGAGTAGCTGAGGGGTCACTGTAAGAACCTGGATCCAGTGTAGGAGGAGATTTAATGACCTGACACAGTTTGAAAAGCTGTGTGGCATTAATATTTGCAAACTGAAAGCATAGCATGAATTAAAAGGCGTCCATGCAATGTGACGCCAGATGGTAGCCCCAAGCATGGGGAAGAACCAGACACCAACGTCCACATTGAGGTATTCAATTCACATGCACCCAAACTCCATGGTCTGTGATGAGTGATGTCTGCATTGAAAGGCTGAATGGCCACATCATCATGTCATCCCAGTGGCATGGGGCTGCACATTTACAGTGACTCAGAGTGACCAGCACAGGTAGGCCATGAGACAGGAATAACATTGTGTAAATCTGTGCTTACAGGAGAAATGCACTCAGCATGCTACAGAGTATCATCAAGCAGGAAATGGAGTGCCTTGCGACATCAATGGAGGAGGTAGCATTGGAGATCAGATGAGTAATGGCAGGACAGCCTGTTGCTGAGGATGAGGCAGGTGTAGAAGCCATTGAGACTGCATAAAGTAATGGCTGCATCAAAAACTCCCTAGGCTGTATGTGGCCTGTGGCACCCGTGTGGACCTTTAACACCACCGGAAGCTAATGACTAAGGGAAGGAACCAGGGCTTGGTTGCTCGAGCAGCTGTTTCGCTTAACTCATATCTCACCACCAAGTACAGCAGCAGATGAGGAACAGATCCTCTAGGGATCCTTTTTGTTTATTCTTTCATGGAATGTGAGCATCGCTGTCAAGGCCAGCATTTGCTGCCCATCCTTAAATGCTCTTGAGAAGGTGGTGGTGAGTCGCCTTCTTTAACCACTGTGGATCATGTGATGTTGGTACACCTACAATACTGTTAGGAAGTGAGTTCAAGGTTTTTGATCCAACAGCAGTAAAGAAATGGCGATATAGTTCAAAGTCCTGATGCTGTGTGACTTGGAGGGGCGCTTGCGGATGTTAGTGATCCCATGCATCTGCTGCTCTTGTCTTTCTGGATGTTAAGCATTGTGCGTTGGAAAGTGCTGTCTAAGGAAGCTTGACAAGTTGCTGCAGTGCATCTTGTAGATTTTACTCACTGCTGCCACTGTGTGTCAGTGGTGGAAGCAGTGAATCTTTAAGGTGCCGATCGAACGGGCTGCTTTGACACGGATACTGTCGAGCTTCTTGAGTGTTGTTGGAGCTGCACTCATCGTGGGAAGTGAAAAATATTCCATCACACTCCTGACTTGTACCTTCTAGATGGTGGATAGGCTTTGGGGAGTCAGGAGGTGAATTACTTGCTGCAGATTTCCCAGCCTCTGACCTGCTCTTGTAGCCACAATATTTATATGACTGGTCCAGTTAAGTTTTTGATCAATGCTAAACCTCAGGATGTTAATTGTGGGCGATTAAGCGATGGTAGTGCCATTGAATGTCAAGGAGAGATGGTTAGATTCTCTTTTCTTGGAGATGATCATTGCCCGGGAACTTGTATGATGTGAATGTTATTTGCCACTTATCAGACCAAGGCTGAGCACTGTCAGGTCTTTCTGCATGTGGACAGAGACAGCTTCCGCATCTGAGAAGTCACAAATAAATCTGCTGAAATGTTATGACCTGAAAAGTTTACTCTGTTTCTCTCTCCACATATGCTGCCACAGCTACTGAGTATTTCCAGCAATTTCTGTTTTTAAGTCATGAATGGTATTGAACATTGAATGTCTTCATTTTTTGACCTTATAATGTAGGGAAGATAATTGATGAAACAGCTGAAGATGGTTGGGCCTAAAATACCACCCTGAGGAATTCCTGCAGCAATGTCCTGGGCCTGAGATGTTTGGCTTCCAGCCACCACAACCATTTTCCTTTGTGCTAGGTATAACTCTAACCTGGAGAGCTTTCTCTCTGATTCCCATTGTCTTAAACTTTGCTATGCTGGAAAGCTCAGTGAATGCAAAGCCATCTGAAGTCACTGCATCACTTTATTCCAATGCACTCTCTACCAGCACAGATAAACTCATATGGTTGGGCTTTGTTGTACCTGTAGAACACGTGGCACTATCTGCTGAGCACTACACAGGCATGCAAGAGGAGGTAATGGAGACAGTCACAGCTGCAGCCACTTACCCTCAGAGAAGTGAGGTGAAGCAAGGCAATGCTCAGCTTCATGCAGATGGTGAGCCTCAGTTGTCATCAGCAAAGTGGCAGATGCTTCAACAGCAGTGTAAAATGTGTTAACATCTGTTGGAGTTTTCAGAGGCAGTGCACTCCCATGCACGAATGATAGAGGACTCTGTCCATATCATGAGTGGCGTCATATCTCTGGCATGTGAATGCATAGTGCCCTCCGTTGTGAGCGTGATGATCTTCATGCAGAGACACATGGAGGATCAAGTGGATGCAGGGAGTACAAATAGGCCTCCATAGCATGACCTCGTCTACGAAGCGATAGGTGGGCAAGATGGGCCGGCCACACATCTCCCCATTGCCAGATTGAACCACTCCAGACCACCATGGGAATGCATGTGGACCTGAAATGTTTGAGGAGGAGCAGGCTAAAAGGAATGGGGATTCCTCTCAAGGCGCTTCAATGGCTGAAAGGAGATCCTCGGCCCCTTTGAAAGTGACACCCATTTTGCATGGTGGTCTGATGACTGAGTACCCCATAGATATGACAGTAAGCGAGCACATGGAGTTTCACTGGGTGATAATAATTTGAAATATGCAGAAGCTTTTGATGTTTAATGAGAGTTAAAGATATTGACCAGAACTTCCAATCGCCAGGGTGTCAAACCCTGAAGGTATCCCAGAAGAGGCTCTAGGGAACCCACCGAGAGTCTCCACGCAAGGACTGCATGGGAATTGCCCGGGAAGTTTGAACTTCAGGTGAGCAATTACCCTGCACTGGGAATCATCAGAAACTCCAATTTAAATTAGAGACTTTAGATGGTCCTGACTCTCTTAGCAGAATAGTTACCCAGGAAATGTTGGATGAATTAAAACCATTTCTAATTCCTGGTTAACTATGCTCCTGACCCCCGCCACTGGTTCCCCTGACTACCTCTCACCCCCTCCACCCCCTCCAACCCTTGACTCCCCACAGCCCAATCCCCCCCTGAACACCCTCCCGACCCGCCGACGACCCCCTGGCCGCTCCCCACCCCTCAGCCCCTATTACTCCTCTGACTAATCCCCACCACCCCCACCCTCTGACACCACCCCAACCGCCCGCCCCCCACCTCTCCAACTATCCCCAACTGCCCGATCCCCCAGCCAATTCCCCACCCACCCCCAGTACCTCCTACCCCCAACTAGCCTCCCAACACCCCCAAATACACCCCCAACTCCTGGCTGACCATTTGACCCCCTGACCCATCCCACCTCCCCGACCCATCCTACCCCCACCAATCCATCCTAACCCCCCGACCCATCTTACCCCACCCCTCCCCTCCATCCTACCCACTTACCATATGCACCTTAATCTACCCTGGCTTCTCAAAGTGCTTTTAAACACAGGGACCTTTAAACTTAACTGGTTTACAGCTGCTAGTGCTGTGAAAATGGGTGTGGCTTCACTTGTCCTGATGCTGCTGCCCTACACTGAAGGCCTTGGCAACTAGGTACGCTGCACATTTCTCACCAGGTGCAGGTCTGAAGAGCAGGCGAGAAATATGCAGCTCCTGACCTGGACAAGTAAAAGGGAGTGAAGTAGCAATCCAACTGTGATTGCCACTCCTCAGAAGTTCTGGCCCCTTGATATTCAATGTATAACAACTCATGTATTTATTTTTATGCAACAGTTGACAGTGACCAAATGTGGAATCAAATAAATGGATGGTATGTAAAAGTGAGGGCACAATATGCACCTGTCAGGGCCTTGGTAATAGTACTGACAGTTACAAAGAGACATTATGAGTCTCTTAAGACATGCCAGCAAGGGAGAGAACTTTTTGCTTTGGTGGCCCATTGCACTTTTCCTCACGTGAAGCATCTGCTGATTAGAGTTGCGAATCTCCCTGCCATGAATGACAGTGTCTTGTGAGTTGGTACCTACAGCGCCATCTTCATCAGTTAGCACTTGTCTCATGCTCATCCTCCTTCCTCTGGCTCTAGTGCTACTCCCCTCTCAAGTGCCAGGTTGTGCAATGCGTAGCAGATTGAGAATGACACCCTTAAGGATGCATAATGCAGGGCTCCCGAGATCTATTGAAGCATCTAAAACTCATCTTTAAAAGGCCAATGGCCTGCTCATTGGTGGCCCTTGTAGACACATAGCAGTTGTAAGTGTCCTGTGCCTATATGTTGGAGTTGCATACAGGGGTCAGAAGCCATGTCTTCAGTGGATACCCCTTGTTCCCCAGTATTCAACCATGAAGGCATTCAGGTGGCCTGGAAAACTGAGGCAATTGGGACTATCTAAAATTGTAGGAGTCACGGCAGATTCCTGGAAACCACACACACACACACACACACACTTGCATGATCTGCTTCTGGTGGTCACAGACAACCTGAACACAAAGGCATTGGAACTTCTTCCTGTTCACAAAGGCACCTGACTGCTCTGAGGGAACCTTGAGGGCCACATGAAGTACAGTCAATGATCCCCTGCACCAGGGGAAATCCAACCATGGCCTGAAGCCAACTGCCCGCTTGGCCTGACTGGCCTGATCGGTTGTACGCTTGATGTATTGGCCAGCCCGACAGTACATGGCGTTCATAACCTCCATTGTGCAATGATAGGCTACTGACTGAGAGATGCCACATAGATCTCCCGACAATCCCTGGAACAACCACAGGCAAAAAAGTTGAGTGCCAACGTCACCTTTAAGGCTAAGGTTTTCGCCACTTCCCATTGGCATCAACTCCAGCTCCAGCATACCACACAGCAATACCACCACCTTCCTAGAGAGATGCAGTCTTAGTACATATTGGCGCTCAGGCATCTCAATTAAGCTGAGCTTTTGACAGTATACACTTTGAGTTGGGTTCTGCCTTATGCAACTGTGTGGCTGCCCTCTTGCTCTTTTTGTCCACATCCAATGGCTTCCTCAATCCGCTGGAGCTTCCCTGGCCACTGCACAGAGGCTCCATGTAGCTGCATCCCTATGTCTGTGCCCCTCTCTGCTTTACTGGAGGAGTCAAAGTCTGAAAGCTGTTGAAGGGTGGGATCTCATTGTGACATTGGGAGATCTCACCTGCCAGCTGGAGAGCTGGAGAGATACCCGCAGTGCCTCTTTCCAAGAAAGCTCGCCAAACCACACAACAATCAGCAGTGGTGAGGCCACCAGCAGGCCTTCCCTTGGAATGAAGGCCCCAGGATGGAAGTCCCGCCTAATGAGAGCTGCCAGCCAATCAGAGCTGCTGGCCAATCAGAGAAGTCTAACATTGTCAACATTTGTGAGCCCACTGCTGCTCCCCTGGATGGTTGAATTTCTCATTTGACTACTTTCTTCCCAGGAGTTAACAATTTCTCCCCATACCCTTCATCTGCCACTTACACATGGGCAACCAAGCCAGGTGATCAAGAAAGTCAGAAAGGTACAGGTTGAGTTTGCTAATCAGAGCTGAACTGGCAAGGATAAAATTAGTGAGGGTTCACACCAGATTGTTATTGGTTTACTACTACTACTACATGAAAGTCTGCAAACATTGGGTGAGGACAGGGTCATGCTTCCCTCCTGGTTGAATAGCCCATTAATAATCATGGCATAATTTAAACCTTACACACGCTGCCCCCATCCCTCTAACTGGTGGGAATGGGATGGATTTGTGTTGGACAGATCAATAGTTGGGTGGGGTGTAAAACAGGTGTTTGATAAGAATCTGTCCCTTTACTGCTGGTGTGTTCAATTAAAATTGCCCCATCACTGTAGCTTGTCAAATAACTCATAGTCCCTCAAATGAAAAACCAAAGAATTGCTAGTGTTTGCTTAAGTGTATGAGTTGATGTGTGAATTTCAGAAAAGGAGAGGAACATACACACTAGCCTCAACTAGTAAAAATTGAGCAACGGCTTCATAAAGGCTGGCACAGTCCTCAAAAACTGACAACACATGTAAACTTTAAGAACATAAGAAATAGGAGCAGGAGTAGGCCATTCAGCCCCTCAAGCTTGACCCGCCATTCAATAAGAATATGGCTGATATAACTGCAACCCTTCTGTTGTGCCAGCTCCTCATAGTCCTCAACTCCCCGATATTTCAAAAATCTATCTACCTCCTCTTTAAATACTTTCAGTGATTTAGCCTCCACAACTCTCTGGGTAGAGAATTCCAGACATCCACTACCCTCTGAGAGAAGAAATTCCTTCGTATCTCAGTTTTAAATGAGTGTTCCCTTATTCTGTAACTATGTCCCTTAGTTCAAGATTCCCCCACTAGTGGAAACTTCTTATCAACATCTACCCTTGTCAAGATCCCTCAGAATCCTGTACGTTTCAATAAGATCACCCCTCACTCTTCTAAATTCTAATGAATAAAGGCCTAACCTGTTTAGTCATTCTTGATAAGTCAACCCCTTCATCCCAGGAATCAGCCTTGTGAATCTCTTTTGAACTGCCTCCAATCCCTGTATATCCTTTCTTAAATAAGGGGACCAAAACTGTACACAGTACTCCAGATGCGGCCTCACCAACACCCTGTACAGTTGTAACAAGACTTTCCTATTTTTAAACTACAACCCCCTAGCAATATAGGCCAAAATTCCATTTGCCTTCTTAATTACTTGCGGCACCTGCATGCCAGCTTTTTGTGTTTCATGCACAAGAACACCCAGGTCCCTCAGTGCTGCACGTTTTCGGAGTCTCTCTCCATTAAAATAATAGTGTGCCATTTGATTCTTCCTACCAAAGTGCATGACCTCACACTTTCCTACATTAAACTCCATCTGCCAAGTTTTTGTCCACTCACTCAACCTATCTATATCTCCTTACAGATTTCTTAGTCCTCACCACAACATGCCCTCCCACCTATTTTTGTATCGTCAGCAAATTTGGATACATTACACTCTGCCCCCTCCTCCAAGTCATTAATATAGATAATAAATAATTGAGACCCTAGGACTGATCCTTGTGGCACTCTACTAGTCATGTCTTTCCAACCTGAAAAAGACCCATTAATCCCGACTCTCCGTCTTCTGTGTGTTAACCAATCCTCAATCCATGCTAATACATTACCCCCAATACCGTGAGCTCCTATCTTGTGCAATAATCTTTTATGTGGCACCTTTTTGAATGCCTTCTGGAAATTCAAATACACTACATCTATCAGTTCCCCTTTATCAACTCTGCTTGTTATATATCCTCAAAGCACTCTAGCAAATTTGTCAAACATGATTTCCCTTTCACAAAACCATGTTGACTCTGATTGTGTTAAGCTTTTCTAAATGTCCTGCTATTTCTTTAATAATGAACTCTAGCATTTTCCCAACGACAGACGTTAGGCTGACTGGCCTATAGTTGCCTGCTTTTTGTCTCCCTCCCTTCTTGAACAGGGGCATCCAATCCACTGGGACCCTCCCAGAATCCAGTGAGCTCTGGAATATTTCGGCCAATGCCTCCACTATCTCTGCAGTCACTTCCTTTAAAACCCTTGGATGCAGGCCATCAGGTTCTGGTGACTTGTCTGCCTTTAGTCCCATTAGTTTGTCAAATGCTTTGTCCCCCATGATAGAGACTGTTGCAAGATGTTTCCTCCCATTAGCTCCTTGCATATCTGATATCTTTGGGATGTGTATCATGTCCTCCACCATGAAGACTGATACAAAATATTGGTTTAAATTATCTGCCATTTCCCTGTTCCCCATTATCAATTCTCCAGTTACATCCTCCAAGGTTCATAGACATAGATTACCCAAAAAGGGGGTCGATCTCATAAGTGATTTTAAAGTAGTTTATTAAAAAGCAACAGTTTAAAAATAATGCACAAGCCTCACAAAATTTAATAAGTATTTAGATGAGCACTTGAAACGCCATGGCATACAAGGCTACGGGCCAAGTGCTGGAAAATGGGATTAGGATAGGTGCTTGATGGCTGGCACGTACACGATGGGCCAAAGGGCCTGTTTCTGTGCTGTATAATTCTGTGACTCTATGACTCTAAATAGATAAGAAAAGCTTATGACCCATGACAGGTGAGAATAGTTTACTGGTCCCAGAGAATGAACTTGTAGCTTGTGGCGGCAGTCTTCTGCTCCCTACCTGAAGTGTTAGAAAGCTCTTCCCCCAGTCTTCCTAGTTTGATCCCAACATTCCTCCATCTAAAGAAAGCAGAGCCTGACAAAAGACTGCCCCCTTTCCCTCCGAGCACTTGTTAATATACTTTATGTCTAAGGGCAATTGTTTACCCTATGCCAATCACGTGTTCAAGTCCTTCTGGTCAACTACCAAAGGACAGGTGCCCAAACTGTCACCCTGTCCTTCACTTTGGCTCGAGGTCAGTTTATAGCTTATCTCATGCTGGATGCCATTTGTTAACTCCTACCTGACACTTGTCTCGATAAGAGGGTACAGGATGTCGTCCTATCGACTCAGGAATTTCAACATGGAAACCTGTACCAGGAGACCTTGACATGAGACTCCTGAGAGCACCAATGTCCTTGACTATTGTCTTTGTTTTACCTCAGCTTCTAGGGAATGACCCATTGTGCAACCCAATCTCTCATGGTCAAAAAAATAAAGTTTTACAGATGGGTAATTGGGAATTACATTACAGAGTTCACTGTAGCGTACTCCAGTGTTGCATTCCCTATTTTGGCTGTGTAACCGATGGAAATAGCAAATGGAAGCAACGAATTTCTCCGCAGAAAGAGATACAAAACATGAGAGAGAATTGCCTGCACCTCTTTGGAGCTTAATTCATAATAGTATGAGTAAAGGTTTGAAACCAAGTTGCCTACCCATCCTCTCAACTGGAACAGTGCATGGTATGAAAGACCTAAATGAGGGGAGGGGATAAAATACTTGGGGTAAAAAGGAATTTATTCCAAAAATGTGTTTTTTTGCATTCAAATTCACAGAGGCACCTAAAGGTTTTGTTATGTGGCTTTATACACATGGCTAGTGCATTGCTAAGTGCTATGTGATGGCATGATCCATATACCAGCAGTAAAGCACCAGTCTCAACAGGGTTCCTTCCATTATATTAAACTTACTGCAAAAAAAGTCCTTTTTTTAACAACAGAGCAATAATAATTGAAAAATTGCAACAGGTACACAAAACATCTTTTAGAACTCTTTATTCAGGCCATAAAGAGTACACACTGACAAATTACAACACCCGCAGAGGGAGAGAAAACACAAAGCACCAAATGCTGATTGATCCCATGACTCAGAGAGGTTTTACTCATAAAATAAAAGCAGGTTTGTTAGTGCAATAATAAAAATAAGTACCACCCTGCTGTGTGAGGTGTATGAATCACTGCTGTAGTATGCTGTTTTGCCATATTATGGTCAGTGTTCCGGTTAGGAGGGGAATACAGGGAGGTAAGAAGATGAGTCAAACTTAAATTGATGGCATACAATTAATTTTAAGTAACATTGCATCAATATCTTTTAGTTGTCATTGCTCTGACTTAGAATGAAGTCTGGTTCGAAAATCTCATTTTATTTCTATTAATCCTCATATCCTTGTGACCATAACTCAGTTAGATTTTGGATAGTTATGGAAAAGGATAAGATTGGGCTGGGAATAAATGTTCTAAACTGGGAAAAGGCTAATTTTGCTAAGATGAGATACGATTTGGTCCAAATGGGTTAGGAGCAGCTACTTGCAAATAAAACTGTGTCAGAGCAGTGGGAGGCATTCAAGGGGGAAACAGCGAGAGTGGAGGGCAAATTCCTGAAAAAAACAAAGGGAGGGAACCAAGTCCGGAGAACCCTGGATGTCAAGGGACACGAAGGTTAGGATTAAGAAAAAAAGAGAAGCTTATGACAGACACCGAGGGTGCAATACGGCAGAGTCCCTAGGGGCGTATAAAAAGTGCAGGGGGGAATTTAAAAAGGAAATTAGGAAAGCTAAGGGAGTGCATGAGAAAGTTTTGGTAGGTAAAGGAAAACCCAAAGGGTTTTTTTAAATATATAAAGGGCAAGAGAATAACTAGGGAAAGAGTAGGACCAGTTAGGGACCATAGAGGTAATCTGTGTTGGACCCGGAAGACATGGGTACAGTCCTCAATAAATACTTTGCGTTGGACTTCACAATGGAAAAGGACGACGCAGGTATAAACATCAGGGTGGAGGACTGTGAAATATTAGAGAAAATTAACATAGAGAGAGAGAGGTTTAGCGTCCTTTAAAGCGGATAAATCCGCAGGCCCGGATGAGATGTTTCCAGGCTGTTGAGGGAGGCAAGGGAAGAGATATCAGGGACCCTGGCAGTAATTTTCAAATCCTCTCTGGCCACAGGTGAGGTTTCAGAGGACTGGAGGACTGCTAACGTTGTCCCATTATTAAAAACGGGAGAAAGGGATAGACCAGGAAATTACAGGCCAATCAGTCTAACCTCAGTGGTGGGGAAGTTACTCAAAAGAATTCTGAGGAATGGAATATATCTGCACTTGGAGAGACATGGATTAATCAGGGATAGTCAGCATGGATTTGTTAAGGGAAGGTTGTGTTTGACAAATTTGATCGAATTTTTTGAGGAGGTAACCAGGAGTGCTGGTGAGGGTAATGCATTTGATGTGACTTACATGGACTTTAGAAAGGCTTTTGATAAGGTCCCTCATGGCAGACTGGTCAAGAAAGTAAGAGCCCATGGGATCCAAGGCAAAGTGGCACGTTAGATCCAAAATTGGCTGAGAGGCAGGAAGCAGAGAATGATGGTAAAGGGATGTTTCCGTGGCTGGAGGTCTGTTTCCAATGGGGTTCTGCAGGGCTAGGTGCTGGGACTGTTGCTGTTTGTGGTGTACATAAATAGTTTGGACTTTAGTGGGTAGGGGGTATGATCAAGAAGTTCGCAATGACACGAAAATTGGTAGGGTGGTAAATAGTGAGGAGGATAGCCGTAAACTGCAGGAGGATAGCAATGGATTGGTCAGGTGGGCAGAGCAGTGGCAAATGGAATTCAACCCAGAAAAGTCTGAGATAACACACCTAGGGAGGGCTAACAAGGCAAGGGATTACACTATGAATGGTAGGACCCTGGAAAGTACTGAAGATCAGAAGGGCCTTGCTGTGCATATCCACAGATCCCTGAATGTAGCAGGGCAGGTAGATAAGGCGGTTAAAAAGGCCTATGGGATACTTGAACAAAAACAAAAATACCTGGAAAAACTCAGCAGGTCTGACAGCAACTGCGGAGAGGGATACAGTTGACGTTTCAAGTCCGTATGACCCTTCATCAGAACTAAGAAATATAGAAATGAGGTGAAATATAAACTGGTAGAGGGGGGTGGGACAGGTAGAGCTTGATAGGGGGCCAGTGATAGGTGAAGGTCAAGAAGAGACTGCCAAAGATGTCAAAAGGACAAAGGGGTGTTGACGGTGGTGATATTATCTAAGGAGCATGCTAATGAGGACATTAAGGGTAGCAAGCAGGACAAGCTAGTGGCAGATGGCCCCAGTGGGGGTGGGGTGGGGGGAAGGGATCGAAATGGGCTAAAAGGTGGAGATGAAACAATAGATCAAAATAAATTTAAAAATAGGTGGGAAAAGAAAAAATATATTTGTAAAAAAAATTATAAATTATTGGAAAAAGGGGGATCGGAAAGGGGGTGAGGATGGCGGAGAGAGTTCATGATCTGAAATTGTTGAACTCAATATTAAGTCCAGAAGACTGTAAAGTGCCTAGTCGGAAGATGAGGTGCTGTTCCTCCAGTTTGCGTTGATACTTGCCTAGGCATAGAATACTAGAGCAGGGAGGTTATACTGGAACTGGATAAAACACTGGTTAGGCCACAACTGGAGTACTGTGTACAGTTCTGGTCACCACATTATAGGATGTGATTGCACTGGAGAGGGTACACTGGAGATTTACCAGGATGCTGCCTGGACTGGAGGGTCTGAGCTATGAGGAAAGATTGGATAGGCTGGGGTTGTTTTCCTTGGAGCAGCAAAGGTTGAGAGGGGACCTGATAGAGGTGTATAAGATTATGAGGGACATAGATAGGGTGGATAGGAAGGCTTTTTTTCCATTAGTAGAGGGGTCAATAACTAGGGGGTGTAGGTTTAAGGTAAGAGGTAGAAGGCTAAGAGGGGAGTTGAGGAGAAATGTTTTCACCCAGGGGGTGGTGGGAGTCTGGAACTCACTGCCTGAAAGGGTGGTTGAGTCAGAAACTCTTGTAACATTTAAGAAGTATTTAGATATTCACTTGCGTTGCCATAGCCTCCAGGGCTATGGGCCAAGCGCTGGAAAATGGAATTAGTGTAGTCAGATCTTTGTTGACTGGCGCAGACACAATGGGCCGAATGGTCTCTTCCTGTGCTGTAAACGTCTATGAGTCTATATTGCTGATGTAATCTTTAAGGACCCATCCTGGAGAGGGAAGCTGATTTGTCCTCATTAACAAACACCCAATTTAACGTTTTTAAAAATTTGTCCCGATGATGCCATTCATACTGGAGTACAGTTCTGGAGAGATGGGAAATTCTCGGTGTTGCACCCCACTGACCGTTCTGCGTGTGTGAGCCTGGACTATGAGTGTCAGAAGGCTATGGGATCGCATGGGGAATCGCCAATTGTCATGTGAGGGTTACACTATGGACGTTACCCCTCATTCAGTGCAAATGAGGTACATTCATGAGCAGCTGATTATGAATTTCAATGTTCAGCCAGGATTATGTCTCAGTATCTCTGCACAATCAAAATATAAAGTGAGTTATTGCTGTATTGGGGCACAGAACATTGCTCAGATCATGCAATACTACACTCCCTCCCCATTAAAAAATAATAACTTATAAATTAAAATCTGAAATGGTAAATGTACATAAGTTCCCAAAATATAATATGACTAAACCAACATCAACAATACCTGACAGTTTAACAGGCTGGGTTGCATGCTTGTTTTTACTGTAATCACAACCAAAACATACATGACTGATACTTCAGAGTGATTTGCATACAAATATTTTTTTCCCTTAACACCGGTTATGTGTTTAACAAAAATATCATAATTGACAAAAAATAATGAAAAGAACAAACTTTTTCTTCTTATTCCTACAGGCTTTCAACTAATCTATCTGGCTTCTTTCTCTTTCTTTCTGGGTATCTCTTCCCTTGTCCATTAGTTTGACTCTGCTCTCTCAATATCTCTGACTGTGTCAAATTGGAACTTTTGACTACCAACTCCAGTTAATGGTTGGGACTGTGACATTGATTGACTAGTATTAGCCAAAGACCCACACAATGACTCATTTTGCTCTACTGTAGATTCTGTGATACTAACAAACTTTAAGTTTCTTTGTGCCTTTCGCTTTCTTTGTGGCTTTCACTTGTGACTGTAGGAGGAATTTGGACTATAGGACGTTTCTCATGCTATTCCTTTGTCAGATTTCCTCTTTCAAGCATATGATCTATATGACACTGATGGAGTCTCTCTCCAATCTGCAAAAGATAAGTGAATGCACCTAGTCTATTTACAAGAACTCCAATCACACACTTCTCCTTATCATCTTGGTGATTTTTCACCATGACCTTCTGACCACATGGAACTCTTCAAATTTCATGCCTCGTGTATCATGTATCATCTTCACTTTGTTTTGCTTTTCTCTTACTTTGCTGTTGACGTCAGGCTTAAGCAAATTGAATCTTGTCTTAGGATTGTGTTTAAACACTAACGCATAATGTGAGCAACCTGTTATAGACAGTGGGGTTATTCTGTAAGAAAACAGAAAATTGTCTAGCCTGTATAGAAGAGAAACATGGAAATTACCATCTAGCTTGTCATCTAGCAAATACTTCTGCAAAGACCTCATCACAATATGTACACTTCTTTCTGCAGCACAATTCGATGCTGGGTGATATGGTGGTATTAGAGTATGTTTGACTCCATTTGTAATCAGAAATAGTTTAAACTCTTCTGATGTAAACTGTGGACTGTTTTCCAATACCAACACCTCTGACAACCGATAAATTGCAAACCAACCTCACAAAACCTCAATAGTTTTGGCACTTATGCAATTGGGCTTAGACTCAACATTTATCCCGTTGCTAAAGCTATTGACCAAAACAAAGTATTCCTTTCCTTCCACTTCAAAGAAATGAACATGTATCTGCTCCCATGGTTTTCTTGTGTTTGACTGCAGAATGAAAGGAACCTTGGATCATTTCTGATTCTGAGACACATCACAAATTTTTACCAACTTTTCAATATCTCTATCTAACCATTGGATACCAAAAATAGCTTCTTGCTACTGCTTTCAGACAAACTATCCCTGTGTACTCTTGTTGAAGTTCCTTTAACAATCTCCCTCTAAACCTTGGTGGAATAATGACTCATAAACCCCACAGGAGACAGCCTTGATCTACACTCAGTTCATTTCTATGTGTGAAATACTCCTGCAATTTCTCATCATCACACTCTTTAGGCCAGCCATTCATGACATAATTGAGCACTTTACTGAGCAGCACATCCTTGCGAGTTTCTTCACTTATTTCTCTGGCAGACACTGGCATATCATTTGTGCATGAAAAGTAATTCACAGGTAACTCAGTGGCTAGAAATGAATCAGTCTTTATGGAAAATCCCAAAAGAACGTCCGCATTTGCATGAGCTGCTGACATAAGATATTTAATTTTGTACTGATGGGCCATCAAAATCAATTCCCATATTTAAAGCCATGCTGCCACTAAGAATGACACTCCCTTCTTTGAACCAAATATGTTTGTCAGGACTTGGTGGTCAGCAGGGGTGTAGTGCCAAATTTTGAGGTACCAGAGCTTTTAGAAAATGTGTTGGCTATATCATTTCTAAGTCTACTATTATGTTGTTTTCGTACATATTAATCATTGGAGTCCCCAAAATCAGCAAAACTATGTTTTTTAAGTGAAAAATATTAGTGCCCCCACTGCCACCAACCTCTTTCCTACTTCTGCCTCCAACAACCTCCCCCACTCCCAACCCGCCACCCTCCCAAATCCTCCATCCACCCACCAGCCCCCACCCCGAACCTCTCCCTCCACCCCAACTGCCTCCACACTCCTCCCCACCCCTCTCAACCTCCCCAACATCCCCGTCCCTACCCCCCACACGGCTCCCCATCTCCTACCCCTCCCCATCTCCAACCCCCCACCCCCCCACACACCCCCCCCCACCAAACACCTCCCCTCCCCACTCCTCCAACCTCCCCAGCAGCTGGGCAGCCATGAGTGCAATTGACCTGACAGACCAGCTTCAAAAAGTCGGAACTCTTAGCCTAAAGGATTTGATTTTATTTTAAGCCTGTCTGCCAGGTCCTAAGTTCTAGTTGCTCAGCATGGATGACGAGAATTCTGTTTAAAACAGGCTTGCCCAACCTTTTCGCTTGAGGGCGCCACATTTCCATTTTTCTCCCTCAAGGGGCCAATGAGCAAATTTCAGAAAGATAAGGATTGGCACAACTTTAAACTGAATTTCAAAAAAAGAGTTGTGTTAAGAAAAGAAACAAGTGCTGAGCAAAAATAAAGTAATGTCATAGCAATAAGTTAAGTTAAAAAAAAGAGTAAATAATAAACATGACCGGAATGTGACGGTCAGAGTGTGTGTGCCAGGCTCACTCCCAGTCTCAGAGTGCTCACTCACTCATCCTCGCCAGCTGTGAATGGGTGTGTGTATGTGTTGGTGTGTGGTGGTGGAGGTGTGAGAAACCTGAGGCTGGGAGTAAGGCAGACACACAATCACTTTCTCACTCTCTCTACCACAAACACACACTCACTCACTCTCTCTCTCACAGACACACACACACACACACACACTCCCTCTCACTCACATACACACCTCTCTCACTCCCACACAGACTCACTCTGTCGCTTCAACACACATGGACTCACTCTCTCATGCCAACACACACACACTCTCACACACACACACATCTGCTCCCACACACTCACTCCTCCCTCCCACATACACACACTCATTCACTCTCATACACAGACACTGGGCTGGAGAGTTTTAGTTATGAGGAGAGATTGGATAGACTGGGGTTATTTTCCCTGAAGCAGAGGAGATTGAGGGGAGACATGATTGAGGTGTATAAAATTATGAGGGGCATAGATAGGGTAGACAGGAAGGAACTTTCCCCTTGGTGGAGGGATCAATAACCAGGGGGCATAGATTTAAGGTAAGGGGCAGGAGGTTTAGAGGGGATGTGAGAAAGAATTTTTTCACCCAGAGGGTGGTGGGAATCTGGAACTCACTGCCTGAAAGGGTGGTAGAGGCAGGAACCCTCATAACATTTAAGAAGTATTTGGATGTGCACTTGTGATGCCATGGCATACAAGGCTATGGGCCTAGTGCTGGAAAATGGGATTAGAATAGTTAGGTACTGGTTTGACCAGCGCAGACTCGATGGGCCAAAGGGCCTTTTTCTGTGATGTAGACATCTATGGCTCTATGACTCCATGACACACATGCTCACTGTCTCATTCATGCGTGCGCACACACACACACACACACACACACACTCTCTCATACACAGACACACACTCACTCTCTCATTTGTGCGCACACACGCACCCACACTCTCACTCGCACACATACACAAACGCACTCTCACTCCCACACACACACTCTCTCTCTCTCTCTCACCACAACCCCCACACACAGACACATACAAACACTCTCTCTCTCTCTCACTCGCACACATACACAAATGCACTCTCATTCCCACACACACATACACATGCACTCTCACAGACTCTTTCTCTCACTACAATCCCCACACACAGACACACATAAAACACACACTATCTCTCTCTCTCTCACTGCCAAACACACACTGACACTCTCACTCCCACACATACACACATTCACTCTTCTCACTCCCGCATGCACACGCATTCACTCTCACTCCCACACACACACATTCATTCTCTCACTCCCGCATGCACACACTTTCACTCTCTCACTCCCACACACACACTTTCACTCTCTCACTCCCATACACACACTTGCACTCTCTCACTCCCACACAGTCTCTCACTAACCACCCATACACACACACACACACACACACACACTCATTCACACTCCCCTGCCACACACACACTCCCACACACTGACTCTCTCTCTCTCACTCCCACATACATGCACAAACGCTCTCTCTCACTACACGCCCCCACACACAGACACATACAAACACTCTTTCTCACTCCCCCCCCCACACACACACACACACACACTTACTCTCTCACTCCCACACCCTCACTGGGCGGAATTTTCAGTGGCCACTGGCATCGGGCGTGAGCGGACAATATGTTGAGAAGGACAGAAATCAGTTTCACGACATTGTGAAACCAGTTTGCAATCATCCGCTCAGCCCGTAATGGTGGGCCACGTTTGCCGCCACTGGACATCGGGGACCTCATTGTGATACATCTGCATATCATTATAAGGCTAGCCTGACGGAATCACCCCCCTGCCACCCTGCTGGAACGTCCGCCCACCCACGCCAACGTGTTTCACAACAGCATATATAAGGTGTGCATATTGCGGATGCTGGAAATCTGAAACAAAAACAGAAAATGCTGGAAAAATGCAGCAAGTCTAACAGTATCTGTGGAGAGAGAAACAGAGTTAATGCTTCGAGTCCATATGACTATTCTTCAGAGCTAAAGAGAAGTAAATATGTGTTGAAATTTATACTGTTTAAGCGGTTAGAGCAGGTGAAGCTGGATAGAAGGCCAGTGATAGGTGGAGGAAAAGGAGAGATTGACAAAGGTGTCATGAACAAAAGGACAAAGTGGTGTTAATGGTAGTGGTACTGGCTAAAGGAGGTGCTGATGGTGGCATTAAGGCCAGAAAGCATAATGTGGTAATAACAGGACAAGGATAAGCACTCTGGAAAGAACAACATGAACAAGTGACAGATGGCCCTAGTGGAGGTGGGGTGGGGGGAGTGGGTGGTGCTGGTGCGGTTGACTGTACTCACATGGCGCTCAGATCTCTGTTGCAACACACAGTCCACTATGTCAACCGCAAGGGATTCCATTTGCTGAATGTGCAGCTGGTGTGCAACCACCATAAACGCATCTTGCAGGTCTTCGTATAGTTTCCAAGGAGTGTACACGACTCCTACATTCTCAGTCGGTCACAGATCCCTGACATCTTCCAGGGTCCACAGAGGCTGCAGCAATGGCTCCTGTGGGACTAGGGCTACCCACAGAGGATGTGGCTTGATGATACCTGAGCGACGGACTCAGACTACAACAGGGCGAAGGTATAATAAGGCTCATGTTGCAACTCGCAACTTGGTGGAGCAAACCACTGGGAAGTTAAAAATTAGGTCCCAGTGCCTGGACTAGTCTGGTGAGCCCTGCACTATAGTCCACAGAGGGTGTCACGCATCGTCATCATCTGTTGCACCGTTTACAACCTGTGTTGCAACAGGGAGAGAAGCTGGCTGAGGAGGAGTTAGAGGAGCTGGAGGTCTCCTCTGATGAGAAGGCCATCGACAGTGAGGAGACCCTTGAAGGCGACGATGATGGCAATGAGGCCCTCGCACTGGCCAGACGAGGCAGGCATGCTCAGGAGGCCCTCATAGCTGCTAGATTTGTGGAGGATGATGGCAACATGCAGTGAGGAGACACCATAGATCCTCACATTACATCTGTGAATGTTTGACTTCAGTCTGGCTTATGGCAGCGCACGTGCCTTCTGTCATGGAGACGCAATGGAGGCCCTAATAGTTGTTCAATTGCAGGTGGATGACAACGACACGCAGTGAGGACACTCCATAGAACTCCACATAGCCTCTGAGAATGTCTGACTCCTGTCTGGCTGAGAGCAGCTTGCTTGCACTCTGTGATCAGAGTCATGTCATGGAGACGCAGCCATGAAACTTTAAAAGTATCTAATCTTTTGTTTGCCTTCAGCACCTGAGCCCTTCAGGAGCACAGCGTCACTGGTCACAGATGCTGAAGAGATGGGGGCCAGTCCCACCTCAAAGGCGCTGAGAGCACACAGAGAGAATGACAGAACTCTGTGATGTCTGCCCACGACATTCTGGCAGCAATGACAAGCACCGTCAAGGTGCAGGCATCACTAATATATCCACGGAGTGTGAGGCCGGGCCATCACTTTAGTCTGAAGACTGCACAGAGCACAGGGAAGAGGCCCTGGACTGAGACACCTGCCTTTATCTGGTGCAGAAAGGTTTCACATCTGAGTGAAACAAACACTGCTCATCAGAACAAGGAGCCATAGGCAGGGAGACATTGTTGAGCGTTTATTCACAATAGTGAATATTATGCATAAGTGGTTAACATCCATGCCCAGGCTGTGCAACTACATCTTCTTAACTTTCCTAACACTGCAGCTAAGTCTTGGTGCTCCCCAACATCCACTGCAAAGGTGGAGGCAGCCAACCGGCTGCAACACCCTGTCTGTAATGACCTTGAAGGTGGTCCTTTGGAGGGCCGAGACCTGGAGGGCCCCGGCCTGCATTTGAGGGTCCTGCTGTGTGGCAGTGGCACCCTCTTCAAGCTGTGGAGCTGGAGCTGCTGGGGTCACAGGAAGAGGGGATTCAGATGGGCTGGACACTCCCAGTCACCTGGGTGGGTGGCCCCAGAGTGTGCACCTGCTGATCTTCCTCTCTTTGGGTGCCCAAGGGCCCCTGGCTGACTCCTTGAGGTAAAGGGGAAGCTAGATTGAGATTGAGCTGCCCCGCATCTCTCTTGCATACACACTGTTAGAGGCCAAATATGGTGTCAGCAATGGAGCTGAGCCCACGCAGCAGTGCAGGAGCGACATCCTGGACCAAGGTCTCTACAGCGACTGCCATCTAACCAGTGTTGACCTTGGTGCGTTGCAATGCCGGCTTCACTGGCTGGCACAGCATTTATTACCCATCCTCGTTGCCCTTGAGAAGGCAGTGGTGAGCTGCCTTTTTGAACCGCTGCAGTCCATGTGGTGTAGGTACACCCACAGTGCTGTTAGGGAGGGAATTCCAGGATTTTCACCCAGCAACAGTGAAGGAACGGCAATATATTTCCATGAGTGACTTGGAGGGGAACTTCCAGGTGGTGGTGTTCCCATCTATCTGCTGCCCTTGTCCTTCTAGATAGTTGTGGTCGTGGGTTTGAAAGGTGCTGTCTAAAGAGCCTTGGTGAATTCCTGCAGTGTATCTTGTAGATGGTACACGTGGTTGCTAGCGTGAGTCGGTGGCAGAGGGAGTGAATCTTTGTGGATGAGGTGCCAATCAAGTGGGTTGCTTTGTCCTGGACGGTGTCAAGCTTCTTGAGTGTTCTGGAAGCTGCACTCATCCAGGCAAGTGAGGAGTATTCCATCACACTCCTGACTTGTACCTTGTAGATGGTGGTCAAGCTTTGGGGAGTCAGGAGTTGAGTTACTTGTCGCAGGATTCCTAGCCTCTGACCTGCTCTAGTAGCCACAGTATTTATATGGCTAGTCCAGTTCAGGTTCTGGTCAATGGTAACCCCCCAGGATGTTGCTAGTGGGGGATTCAGTGATGGTAATGTCATTGGACGTCAAGGGGTGATGGTTAGGCTCTCTCTTGTTGGAGATGGTCACTGCCTGGCACTTGTGTGGCGTGAATGTTACTTGCCACTTGTCAGCCCAAGCCTGGATATTGTCCAGGTCTTGCTGCATTTGGACATGGACTGTTTCAGTGTCTGAGGAGTCGCGAATGGTGCTGAACATTGTGCAATCATCAGCGAACATCCCCACTTCTGACCCTATGAAGGATGGAAGGTCATTGATGAAGGAGCTGAAGATAGTTGGGTCAAGGACACTACCCTGAGGAACTCCTGCTGTGATGTCCTGGAGCTGAGATGACTAACCACCAACAACAACAACCATCTTCCTTTGTGCTGGGTTTGACTCCAACCAGTGGAGAGTTTTCCCCCTGATTCCCATTGACTCCAGTTTTGCTAGGGCTCCCTAATGCCACACTCTGTCAAATGCGGCCTTGATGTCAGGGACAGTCCCTCTCACCTCACCTTGGGAGCTCAGCCCTTTTGTCCATGTTTGAACCAAGGCTGTAATGAGGTCAGAAGCTGAGTGGCCCTGGTGGAACCCAAACTGGGCGTCAATGAGCAGGTTATTGCTAAGCAAGTGCCACTTGATAGCACTGTTGATGACCCTTTCCATTACTTTACTGATGATCAAGGCTAGACTGATGGGGCTGGGTTGGCTGGGTTGAATTTGTCCTGTTTTTTGAGTACAAAACATACCTGGGCAATTTTCCACATAGCCAGGCAGATGTAGCTGTACTGGAACAGCTTGGCTAGGGGCGCAGCAAGTTCCAGAGCACAAGTCTTCAGTACTATTGCCAGAATATTGTCAGGGCCCATAGTTTTTGGACTATCCAGTGCCTTTTGCTGTTTCTTGATATCACGTGGAGTGAATCAAATTGGCTGAAGACTGGTAGTGAGTGAGGTCCCAGTTGATGTGTGATGGGTTTGTGAGTGTGTGAGTTGAGAGTGATGAGAAGAGTGACTTACCCTGGCGAAACGGAGGAAGTCATTCATCCTCTTTCTGCACTGGATAGCTGTCCTCTTTTGCAGGGCATTGGCGCTGACCACTGCTGCCACCTCCTCCCAAGACAGATTGGCATTGCCATTGCCTCTCCTGCGGCCAGATCAGGGGTGGAGGACTTCACAGCGGCCCTCCGCGGCCCCTTGAGGGACGTGTTACTAAACCAGGGGGCTGCTGTCTTTTTGCCTTTTGGGGCCATCCTGTCTTCTGTGCAGCAGTCATGAGCTGGAAGCTCTGAGAGGTGTGCGCGTGGCTGCACTTTAAATATGGCGCCCAGCATGATGAAGCGGCAAGGCGATGGCGTGATGGCAAATGAGAGCCTGCCCGCCATCGAAAAGGCATGTCTCCCAGAAATGTATAATTAATGCAGCAGGTTTGGGATGGTACAGCGTGAGAAGCCGCTATTGCAGCCAGCAGGTAAAACATTGTTTTCCCCGCCCACTAACACAAATCTGGGACGATTCCGCCAATCTCTCATTCCCACACACACACACTGCCTCTCATTCTCACAGACACACACACACGCACTCTTACTCTCACGTACACACACACTCACTCTCTTACTCCAACATACACACACATTCATTCATTCTTTCACTCCCACACATACACACACACGCAGTCTCTCTCTCACACACACACACACACACACACACGCATACAGCAATCAGTCTCTTATGGAGTCCCCTATGGAGTGGGAGTGGTACTATCGCACAAGATGGACGACGGCTCAGAGAGGCCGATAGGCTATGTATCCAGGACACTTACAACAGCCGAAGAAAGGATATTCACAAATCGGGAAAGAAGGATTGTTATTTTTGGAGTTAAAAAATTCCATCAATACGTATATGGGCAACACTTCATGATATAATCAGGCCACAAACCACTCTTGGGTCTGTTTAGTGAAGAAAAGGCTATCCCTCCCATAGTTTCTGCACAGATTCAAAAATGGGCCCTAATTTTATCTGCATATGAATATGCTTTTGTGCATAGACCAGGGATGCATATAGCCAATGCCCTAAGTCGCCTTCCTTTGCAGTAGAACAATGAACATGTCCCAATTCCCCAGGAGATTGTATTAGCAATGAATTTGCTGGATTCCACACCATTCTGTGCCAGATAGATAAGGAACTGGACGAATCGTGACCCAGTCCTGTGTAGAGTGAAAGACCAAGTGTTAAATGGATGGCTCCAGGTACCAGTCCCTGATGAATTTAAGCCACTTTCCACTTGAAAAAATGAATTGAGCAGTTGAGATGGTATCCTGTTATGGGGTGTGGGAGAGGTAGTTCATTCACCAGGAAGGGAACTGCTCTTAGTAAAGTGCCCATCCTGGAATCTCAGGAATAAAGATGATCGCGTGAAGTTATACTTGATGGCTGGGAATGGATGGTGATATTGAGAAGGTGGTTAAGCACTGTACACAATGCCAACAACTACAGAAGTTGCCGGTGGCAGCCCCATCACACCCATGGAAGTGGCCTGGTAGGCCCTAGGTGAGATTGCACATAGATTACATAGGTCCTTTTCTTGGAACTATGTTTCTACTGATTATAGATGCTTATTCCAAGTGGTTAGACATTTATGAGGTTAAATCATCAATGTCAGGCACTACTATAGAGGAGTTACTCCAAAGCTTTTCTATCAATGGATTGCCAGAAGTAATCATCTCAGATAATGGTACTGCATCTACTAGCACTGAATTTCAAAAATTTGTCAGCCTAAATGGGATCAAACACTTGAAGACTGCACCACACCATCCGTCATCTAATGGATTGGCTGAAAAAGCAGTACAGGCTTTTAAGGCTGGAATGAAAAAAATTAACAGGTGAATTGTTGGAAACTAAACTTGCTCATTTCCTATTTCACTATAGAACAACTCTTCACATTACTACAGGTGCAACACCTGCAGGGTTACTGATGAGACGTTGTCTTTGGACAAGACTAAGCCTGATACTTCCCAATTTGGAGGGGAAGGTGGAGTACCAAAAAGCGACTCGTGATTTGCATCGTTGTGAGCGAGGATTTACTGTTGGTGAAGCAGTATATGTAAGAAATTTCTGTGGAGGACCGAAGTGGTTACCTGGTAAAGTAAGCTCTATGACCAGATCCTTGTTGTACCACATTGAAGCGGATCACCCACAAGCTTGTGGATCATTTAAGAAGAAGGGAGATACCCCAACAAAAAAATGTTCCACCTGTAACCATTGTTGAACTTGTGATTCCTGTTGAAGTTATTCAACAAAGGATAGGCATGTCAGTGTCTCTGTCAGAGTGGATGACACTGAACTGCCTCTGCTGAATGAGGTACCTGATGTTAATGCGGTTCTAGAGACTGTGGTTCCTGCAAAAGTTTTGGAAGTCGTGGAGCTATGACGTTCCACATGGATCAGGAAACCACCTGAAAGTCTGAAGTTATTATTTCATGACCTATGTGAATATTGTAATGTCATGAGATAAATATCCTTGTAAATACAAAATGTACAGAAAAGTTAAAGGGGGAGGAATGTAGTAATTATAGTTTTGATAAACGTAGGACTGTAGCTTTAAGAATAATTCTGTGCTGTAAGATCTGCTCTATAAATAAAGTTCAATGTTTTCACCAAGAAAGGTTGCCTGGAAATTCAATTCTATAACACCTATCATAATCAGGAAAACATTTACTTTACCTCGATCTATTCTTTTTGCTTTCAGCCAAATGTGTAACCTTTGTTCGTAATTACACAAGTCCTCTTTGATAGGGTTGAAATCCCCCATTGTCCCCGAATGTGCCTTCAGTGCCATTTTTTTAATTATGTACCGTGCTGACTCAGTGTAGCTGAATACGATGTGCACAAGAAGCAATCTTTCAAATTCCTCAAACTTCCTCAAAATCAACGTTAGGAGTTACAAAAGTGTGCCACGATGTTCTTCAGACCTTAATTTCGCAAAAGAAACGTAGCAGAAAATTCCATCCCAACCTCGTTGTTATCTTTTTGTTCTGTATTGCACTGAGTAAAACTAACAAATGGACTAATAGTAGGCAGTCATTATTGAACAACTTTACTTACACCTCCCCAGCAGAGAGGGCAGTATAACAAAATGCTATCTTGCAATATACAACACCAACTGGAGCTAGATTGGCAGACATGTTGCTGACACAGAAAAAGTGTTCAATAGTCACTGGCTTAAGAAGGTATGTGTTGTAATGCTGTGTTTTTAGGAAGATTCAGTTTTGGTCTACGGAAATAAGTTTCTACTGGAGTTATCTCTGTCACAGGATGAACTATGCTATGTGTTTTTTTCTTTTAATTCCCATCAACTGTTGACCCATTCTACACCTTTTCTCTTTACAAACCTGATAGAGTGTCATCTAAAATAATTTAACAGGGAAGAAAACTCCTTAAACTAGTTTAGTTCTATATGAACAGCTTCAGAAAATGTTATTCTTTACTTACTAAGGCTTTGTCAGTTAATGACACATTTGAATTCCTGTAAAAACTCCTGATAATGAGGTTATCATTATTATACTTAAGGATTAAAGTTTAACTTCATATGGTTATAAAGTAGCTGCAGAATTTCTGGACCGCAGAAATTTTCTTATTAAATGTCCGCTAATTATTTCACTTTTGTTAATCCTGCCAAGTGCACCTTGTCACGCGTGGATGTTAGCATTAATAAGCACTGCTGCTATACAGACTCAAATAAAACCTCCGTATAAAATCAAAATAGTAAGATTGCTTTTCCTGGGGTCCATAGTAACAAGCTCGCCATGTCAGTAACACACTGGAAAGTGTTGCACCTTATATCACTTCTCTGTGCCCCAATTCTCCAGGGGCTACTTTGAAAACTGTGAGTGTAATTGGGCAGGAGCTAAGGCTTTTCTATGGTGCAGTCATGAAGGCACAAGAACCTAAAATGTTTTCAGGACTGTCACTCCTCTGGAGATCTTCCCTCCACAGCTTCCAACCTCAATCTCCCAACCACAGACAGCCTGCTTCTACCTCCTTCCCAAAATCCACAAACAGGATTGTCTGTTAGACCCATTGTGTAGGCCTATTCCTGCCCCACGGAACACATTTTTTCCCATCTTGACTCCATTCTCTTTCCCCTTGTCCAGTCTCTTCCCAACTACATTCTCATTTCCTCTGATGCCCTAAGTCATATCAACAACTTCCAGTTTTCTGGCCCTAACTGCCTCCGCTTCGCTATGGACATCCAGTCCTTCTACATCTCCATCCCCCACCAAGACCGTCTGAGGGCTGTCTGCTTCTTCCTTGGACAGAGGCTCAAACATTCCCATCCACCACCACTTTCCTCCGCCTGGCAGAACTTGTTCTCTCACTGAACAGTTTCTCCTTTAACTTGTCTTACTTCCTCCATATCAAAGGTGTGGCCATGAGTACCCACATGGGCCCCAGTTATGCCTGTCTTTTTGTGGTGTACATGGAACATTCCTTGTTCCAGTTCTACTCAGGCCCTCTCCCACAACTCTTTTATTGGTACATCAATGACAGTATCAGTGCCGCTTCATGTTCTCGTCTGGATCTGGATGCAACCCATCAGGTCCGGGGACTTATCGGCCTTTAGCCTTATTAGTTTCCCTAATGCTTTTTCTCTAGTGATAGTTATTGTATTTATTTCCTCCCCCCACCACCCCCTCTGCCTTTTTGCCCCTTGATTATTTAGTATTTTTAGATAGATAAAGGGGAACCAGTAGATGTAATACATTTGGATTTCCAAAAGGCCTTCAATAAGGTACTGCACATAAGGTTACTTTATAAGGTAAGAGCCCATGGTGTTGGGGGTAGTATATCAGCATGGATAGAGGATTGGCTAACTAATAGAAGACAGAGTTGGGATAAGGGGGGCATTTTCAGGATGGCAACCTGTAACTAATGGAGCGCCACAGGGATCAGTGCTGGGGCCACAAATATTTACAATACATATTAATGACTTAGATGAGGGAAGTGAATGTATTATCGCCGAGTTTGCGGATGACGCAAAAATAGGTGGGAAGGCAAGTGGTGAGGATGACACAAAGAGTCTACAGAGGGATATAGACAGGATAAGTGAGTGGGCAAAAACTTGGTAGATGAATATAATGTGGGAAAATGTGAGGTTATGCATTTTGGCAGGAAGATTAGAGGACTGAATATTATTTACATGGAGAAAGACTGCAGAAAACCACAGCATAGAGGGATTTGGGGGTCCTCATGCATGAATCCCAAAAAGCTAACATACAAGTACAGCAGGTAAAAGGGAAGGCAAATGGAATGTTGGCCTTTATTTCAAAGAGAATGGAGTATAAAAATAGGGAAGGCTTGCTAAAACTATACAAGGCACTAGTTAGATCACACGTAGAATACTGTGAACAGTTTTGGTCCCCTTATCTAAAGGAAGATATACTGGCATTAGAGGCAGTGCAGAGAAGGTTCACTAGGTTGATTCCAGGTATGGAGGGATTTTCTTATGAGGAGAGCTTAAGTAGGTTGGGCCCATACCTCATTGGAGTTTAGAAGAATGACAGGCGACCTTATTGAAACATATAAGAGTCTTAGGGGGCTTGACAGGGTAGATGCTGAGAGGTTGTTTTCCCCTTGTGGGAGAATCTAGGACCAGAGGGCATAATCTTAGAGTAAGGGGTCACCCATTTAAGACAGAGCTGAGGAGGAATTTCTTCTCTCAGAGGGTGGTCAATCTGTGGAATTCTTTACCACAGAGGGCTGTAGAGGCTGGGCCGTTAAGTATATTCAAGGCAATGATAGACAGATTTTTAATCAGTAAGGGAATCAAAGGTTATTGGGTAAAGGCAGGAAAGTGGGGTTGAGGATTCTCAGATCAGCTATGCTCTCATTGAATGGTGGAGCAGACCCGATGGGCCAAATGGCCTACTTCTGCTATGTCTTATGGAAAAATTTATCAATTATACTTCCAATTTCCACCCCTGACTCACCTTCACATGGTCCATCTCTAACACTTCCCTGCCCTTCCTTGATCTCTCTGTCTCCATTCCTGGTGATGGACTGTCTACCAATATTCATTATAAGCCCACCAATTCCCACAGCTACCTCGAGTACAGCTCCTCACACCCTGCTTCCTGTAAGAACTCCATCGCATTCTCCAAGTTCCTCCACTACTGTCGCATTTGTTCAGATGATGCCACCTTTCAAAACGGCGCTTCTGACATGTCTTCCTTTTTCCTTAACCGAGGGTTCGCCCCCCAACTGTGGCTGACAGGGCCCTCAGCCGTGTCCAACCCATCTCACGGACCTCTGCCCTCACCCCTTCCCCTCCCTCTCAGAACCATGATAGGTTCCCCCTTGTCCTCATTTTTCACCCCACCAGCCTCCGCATTTAAAGGATCATCCTCTGCCATTAACGCCAACTCCAGCATGATCCCACCACCAAGCACACCTTTCCCTCAACCACCCACCAGCATTCCATAGGGACTGTTCCCTTCCTGACACCCTGGAACACTCCTCTGTCACCCCAACTCCTCTCTGCCTTCCATTGGCACCTTCTGATGCAATCGCAGAAGGTGCAACAGCTGCCCCTTTACCTCATTCCTCCCCACTGTCCAAGGCCCCAAACGCTCCTTTCAGGTGAAGCAGCGCTTCACTTGCACCTCCTTCAATTTGGTCTACTGTATTCACTGCTCCCAATGCCGCCTCCTCTATGGAGACTAAATGCAAACTGGGTGACCGCTTTGCGGAACACCTTCCCTCAATCCGCAAGCATGACCCAGACCTCCCTGTCGCTTGCTATTTCAACACACCATCTTGCTGTCATGCCCACATGTCTGTCTTTGGCCTGCTGTAATGTTCCACTAAAGCCCAACGCAAACTGGAAGAACAGCACCTCATCTTCCACTTTACAACCTTCTGGACTTAACATTGAGTTCAACAACTTTAGACCATGAACTCTCTCCTCCATCTTTACCCCCTTTTTAATCCATTTTTTTATTTCTATTTTTTTTAATTTATCCATTTTTTAAAAATTAAAAAAACTATTTTTAACATTCTTTTTATCCTTTTTCCCCAATCACCACCCGCCCCCACCCCCCCCCACCCCCACTCCTCACAAGGCCGTAGGTCCATCTGTCACTTGTTTCTGTGTTGTGCTTTCACAAAGTGCTGACCCTTGTTCTGCTATTAATACATTCTGCTATCTTACCTTTATGCCACTATCAGCACCTTCTTTGTTTTTTAACACTAACATTAATACTCCATTTGTCATGTGTCCATGACATCTTTGTCAATCTCTCCTTAGCTCCTACCTATCACTGACCTTCTATTTTGCTCCACCTACTCCACCCTTTCTTAAACAGTATAATATCCATCAAATTTCTAATTCTCTTTAGCTCTGAAGAAGAATCATATGGACTCGAAATGTTAACTCTGTTTCTCTCTCCACAGATGCTGCCAGACCTGCTAAGTTTTTTCAGCATTTTCTGATTTCAGGTTTCCAGCATCCGCAGTATTTTGCTGTTATCTTAGAGGTGTTACAGTTGGCCTTAGTACTCCTAATTTAGGGAGAAAAAAATCAGGCAGGGATCTTGTTCTTGATGACTGAGAGATGAGTTCTGCTTGAAAATGCATGCATAGATACCCAGTGAGCACTGAATCATGCTGGCTCAGTTGAATCGATTGCTGGCGTTTTAATCATCTAAGCTCTCATATGAAGAATGGCCACGAAGACATGGTACTAAAGGGCTGCCAGCATCTGTGAAATCATATCTTAGCATAAGCTACCACATTCAAGAGAGGATGGGAAAAGGGAGGGAATCTGCAAAAAAGAAGACGAATATATTGAATCGTAGAATTGTTACTGAACCATCATAGAATTGTTACTGAGCCTGTCATGTCCGTGCCAATTCTCTGCAAGGGGAAAGCAGCTGGTTCCACTCCCCCTGCTTTTCCCTGTAGCTTTGCAAATCTTTTCTCTTCAGCTGCTCATCAGATTCCCTCTTGAAAGACACAATTGAATTTTCTTCCACCACATTGTTAGTTAGTGCATTCCAGATCCTAACCGCGTGCTGTATAAAAAATGTTTTCCTCATGTCGCCTTTGGTACATTCACCTTAATTCTGTGTTCTCTGGTTCTCGACCCTTCCAACAATGGGAACAGTTTCTTCCTATCTACTTTGTCCAGACCCCTCATGATTTTGAACCCTTCTGTCTTATCGCCTCTCAAACGTCTCTCAGGTGATCAGTCTGAGTTTCTCCAATCTACCCACATAATAAAGTGCCTCATCCTTGGAACCATTCTCATAAATCTCTTCTACACCCTCTCTAATGCCTTCACATCCTCCCTAAGAAGGGAGGATATTGATATAATGGTTATGTCACCAGACTAGTAATCTAGAGGTGTGGACTAATGAACTGGTGATTTGAGTTCGAATCCCACCATAGCAGCTGGAGGATTTAAAATCAATTCATTAAAAAAACTGGAGCAATAAGATAGTATCAGTGGAGAGGAATACAGTTAACATTTCGAGTCCGAATGACTCTTCATCAGAACTAAGGAAAAATAGAAAAGAGGTGAAATATAAGCTTGTTTAAGTGGGGGTGGGACAGGTAGAGCTGGATAGAGGGCCAGTGATAAGTGGAGATTGCCATAAGATGTCATAGACAAAAGGTCAAAGAGGTGTTGACGGTGGTGATATTAGCTAAGAAATGTGCTAATGGGGACATTAAGGGTAGAAAGCAGGACGAGCAAGGTACAGATAGCCCGGGTGAGGTGGGGTGGGATCGAAATAGGCTAAAAGGTAGAGATAAAACAATGGATGGAAATACATTTAAAAATAATGGAAATAGGTGGGAAAAGAAAAATATATATAAATTATTGGAAAAAGGGGGATCGGAAAGGGGGTGGGGATGAAGGAGAGAGTTCATGATCTAAAGTTGTTGAACTCAATATTCATTCCAGAAGGCTGTGTTTTTGTTTTTGTTCTAGATTTCCAGCATCTGCAGTAATTTGCTGTTAAGATAGTATCAGTATTAGTCACCATGGACTGGAGTTTTCTGGCAAGCTCAAGTGGACATCAGAAGCCTGTGCTGTGTGGGAAATAGTAATTTATGGCAAATTTCCCTATTAATGGACAGGGGTGGGCTTGCTGTCCAAATAAGGCCAATCAGAGGCCTTCAAGCTTGAAAGCAGCAGCAGGATGCCATGGCCGGGCACTACAACATTTTCAAAAATTAAATAAAAAATGGCCTTTGCAGCCAAGCTACAATCTGGGTGGGAAACCCCTCTACTGGGCAACCTGCGGCTGCTACTGCACCCAGACAGGGCAGGAGCACTTCTAAACCTGCTGGAGTGCTGGCCTGCTACTGAGAGGCCACATCCCAGAAGCAAAACTGGTCCTGCCACTTCCAGGAGCCTGGAGACTGACTGGAAAATCCCAGTTGATCTTCAATTAACATAAAGTGACTGTTAACCAGCTTAATCAGCTACCTGCCATGTAAGGGCGGGTAGCCTTGCCACTGTCTCCATCCAGCCTCTGGGAAAGTGGCCTGGGAGTTGGTTGGAGCCGGGCAACTGGCATGCAGCCAACAGCACTATTTTTAGCTCTCTATTTCCAGCCCTAGCAGGGGCTCAAAATCCAGCCCTATGCAACTACTGCATTATAAAAATCCATGTGGTTCACCAATACCCTTTAGGGAAGGAAATCTGTCATACTAACCTGGTCTGGCCTATATGTGACTCCAGACCTACAGCAATGTGGTTGATTCTTAACTGCCCTCTGAAAAGGGCTAGCAAGCCACTCAGTTGTATTGGAAAAGATGGCTCACCACCACCTTCTCAAGGGTAATTAGAGATGGGCTATAAATCCTGGCCTTGCCAGCGATCTCCATATCCCATGACTGAATAAAAATAAGCTTACAAATTAGTGCTGATAATTACCAGTAATGATTTTCCAGTATCAGTTGTGCTGTCAAGGGATAAAGCACTGAGAAAAGAGTGGGAAGTTTCCTACATGGAGGAAGAGAAAAAGCAGAGGTGAATCCCACAAAACCATTATCGTATATCTCCTGCTGGGTTGTTATAGAGTAGTTTCGGCAGACATGTTAGAGCAGATTGCCTTTCCACCATCTCCCTCTAACTTATTGTCAGTGGTAAATGAAGTATGAAAATGTAGAAGATATGGACAATAACTGCCTGTATTAATGTGCAGTTAAAATTCAGACATCGTTATCTGTCACAAGTAAGATGATACAACCATTAGAATTTATATTCATGAAAAGCAATCTTTAAGTCAATTGTGTGTCATGAATGATCCCAAAGAGAGCGTGCAGAGACTGCACAATAATGGTGACAACTTGGAACAAGCACATTATTGCCTTACTGCAAATCAAATAGGAAAAATAGATGGCAAGATAAAAATGCCAGTCTGCTCTAATCTTTACAACTAAATATTGTTATTGTAAACACTGTAGAGGAATTTGCATATTTTTTGTCACACTTAAAGTTGTCGTTTGCTTTCAAATCAGATATTCAATCACAGAATCACCGAAATGTTACAGCGCAGAAGGAGGTCATTTGGCCCATCGTATCTGCACCAGCTCTCGGATTGACCAATCACTTAATGCCATTCTCCTGCTTTCTCTCTGTAAAGCTCCACATTCTTCCTTTTTAGTTAACTATCTAATTCCCTTTTGAATTCTTCAGTTGAACCTGCCTTTGAATCTGATATCTGAAAATACTAATGATGTGATTCAAATCTGTTTCTGAAAATTTTCTCTTATGCGTAAATGGAGATGGTTCACAACTTGTTTTTGTTAGACATTCAATAAAACAGTAAGACTATAAAATACTTGAGCCAAGGGTACCAAGATCTAGTAAATACCCTCCTTCCAAACACTGTTATCCCAGAAAAATTTTAGCTCAAACCTAAATGTAGTGAAGTGAAACGTAGTTCTGGAAACTTTGCAGTTGATCCAGTTAATGTATCTGTAGCTATAGTTACTTCAAGCACAAATTTCATGAAGATTTATGGGAAAAGACAACACAAAATCATTATATTAACTGCATTTTATTTTGAAATAACAACAACCTTGTTTAACCTGTAAGAATTTGTAAAATGAAGATTACAGCTCCCTTGTGGTCTCCTGTTGGAATTACTGCAAATTGGTTGATAAACAAGTAGTTAATCAAAAGGTTGGTGCCTTATTGGATCATGACTGTTCCTGACACTGCATAATTAATACGTAAATCTCTTTGTGCGTCATGCTTTATGGCATGATATAGACTAGAGAGAACAGTCTAAATGGACCTTTTTGGGGCAAATAGTAAACCATTTGCCTCAAAAGTGATTGTAGAAATTGGTGGTTTGATTGTTCAACAGAGCAGCAAAGAACATTACTTTATATGCAGTCCATTAATCTAGGAAATACAAACAAAATACAGTTATGCGTTAGTTTGAAATTGGATGTTGCTAGTGTGCGAATTCCAGAAATTGACACACCACCCCCAAACCCATCCCAGATATAAGTACCAGTTTAGTCAAACATGAAGCAAATTGAGTAACCAAACACAGTTCGCTTGTTCTACAATGTTGTCTTTCCAAATAGAATGTCTTTGGGCTTGCATTCTACCATTGGTTTAAACAGTTAGGAGACATACTGCTTTCTTCAGATCAGCCAGTATTTTGTGGGCAAATGCGCTGTTCCATAAAATACTTCTCTATTGGCATCACACTTTAGGAATAATGTCAAAGTGTTAGAGAGGGTGTAAAGGAAATTTAGCAGAGATACCAAAGGTGAATGAAATCAGTTATGTGGAGCATAGAGAAGCTGGGATTGTTCCTCTTAGAGAACAGAATGTTGAAGGGAGATTTAGTAGAGATGTTCAAAATTCTGTGATTCTATAAAACAATGACCCTCAATCCAAGAATAAACAAATAAATGTTTATTGTTAAAAATGGTAGTGCAGGAAACTTGGGACACGCTTTGACAATGACTATGATTGTTTTAGGCATTTAATAAGCTTCTAGGTAAGAGATTACCATATGACAAATTGAAATACGGGCAACCCCATTTAGTGTTCTGACTGATCTGCCGGGTACTGCTGCTGGCAATCCAAGAGAAAAGTAAGCTGCATGTACTTCTGCCACCTCCATCAGTGTTATACAAGGAAGTGATCATTCTTTCATGCTTTTAAAGTAAAAGTATGTTTGTTGAATCAACTGTAGGTAATTTACAATACGTAACTGATACAGTTTGGGACTGATGATGTTGTATAGACTACATGAACCCTATACCATAGAAACAATCTGCTTGAAAAGCAATGCTTACCTGAAGAGAAAGGGAAAGGATGGGACCAGAGTAATGTTTAAATATTTACCTGCATTATTACAACAGTGACTACACTTACAACCCAGGGATCAGTATTGCATCCAGTTTTGTCCTAGTTACGTACTGTATTGGGTTCAGGAATAGGGAGCATAGTCTTGAAATTTGCTGCTGACACAAAGGGTGGGAGGTTTGGCAAACAACTAGGAGGACAATAAAGGACATCAAGAAGACAAGCAGATGAATGGAATGGGCAGACAGATGGGAGATGCAATGTAATGGAAAAGTGTGAAGCAATACATCCCAGACAGAAAATAAGGAATTGGCTTATACAACGCAAAGATGTTGAAAGGTGTGGTTGAAATACATATTTCCCTGACAGTCCGAGTGCAGATAGATCTGTTAATAGAGGGTAATAGGTTTTGGATTTATAATTAGTGGCATAGGATGAACGTATTCAAAAGTAATAATGGACAGAATTTCGCCCTTGGCTTGCGGGCTCGATGCAGGCGGTTGGGAAGCCTACTGCTGCCTATGATCGTGCCCGGAAGGCAGTTCACGCTGGTGGGCCAATTAAGGTCTGCCCAGTGTGAAACGCGAGCAGCAGCACTGAGCGCTGTGCGGGCGGGGGGAGGAGTGCAAGCCAGGCGAGCGCAACCTTCGCACATGCGTGTGAGTGTGCGCTACATAATCTCCCTGAGGTAGGGAGCTGCCTCAGTAAGATGAACTGATTTGAAAAAAAAATTAAAGATTTGATAAATGTTTTGAAACATGTCTCCTCATGTGACTCTGTCACATGAGCGGGGACATGTTATTTATGAAAAATTAAATTATTTAATTTTTATTTGCTTTTGGAAACCTCATCCCGCCCGTGGATGAGGTTTCCAAAAAAGTGCAACGGCCTCTTGGCCTTTTCGCCTGGCCACCAACTGTAAGGTTGGACAGGCAGAGAAAAATTTACTTCATTTACCTTTTTAAACGGCCTTAATAGGCCTTTTAATTGTCGGCGAGCACGCTGCCGTCTCCGGTGCATGCCCGCCAACCAAAATATCGCAAGAGTGCGTGTTGACATCTGGACGCACGCCCGTTGTCATCACGCTTCATTTTACGCTCGGTCAGGTCGGGCACCCATCAGCCAAGCTAAAAATCTTGCCCAATAAATTAACACAAGCATAAAGAAGTAATAATAATAAGCAGAGACAAGTAAATAGCTGCTGCGCTTTATCAAGCATAGCGTGTGAAAGTGAGATTTCGGTGAAAAGGAATAAGAGTGCAAGATAGCCATAAACATTATTGGAAGCCTCCTCCAGCCACACCACATGCCTTGCCCCTGATGTATGCCACCCCCACAATCTGCATGAAGTCTTCCTCATGAGGAAATGAGCTGAATGGACATTCTCCCTCCACCTGTCCTTGCCTCCGCTCTACTATTGTATGCAAGCTTGGTCTGCAGCAGGAAAGAAGGGCGAGAATTAGTGGCAGCCCAGTGGAATGGTCTGAAGATGCGCATTCAATTTAGATAGCAGAGAACCATATGTCTCGGCACACACAGATTTTCAAAAAAGAAGCCATTAATAAAGCTCCTCACCCAAGGCTGCTACTGAAACTCAGCAATGAGATTTCAAAGTGAAACCTACATGTAAATAAAAAATTGACTTGGGAAAGGAAGCAAGTCAATTTCTTATTTGCATGCAGGTTTTACTTTGAAGTCTTATTGCTGAGTTTCAGTGGCAGCCTTGTGTGGGGAACTTTATTAAAGGCTGTTTTTTGGAAGTCTGTGTGCCAAGACATATGGCTTTCTGCTATCTAATTTGAATGCCAATATTATATACCAAATCACTATGGATGTAGCAATAATGAAAGCAAGTGAAATGCAGAATGATGTTGCTGAATTAGGTGAGTATAAGTAGAAAGATAGAAAAAATTGCATTAATTTAGCACCTTTCATAATGTCAGGATGTCCCAAAGCACTTTACAGCCAAATAAATCCTTTTGAAATGTAGTCACTGTTGCAATGTAGGAAACACGGCAGCCAATTTGTACACAGCAAGTTCCTGCAAGCATCAATTTGATAAAAGATCAGATAATCTGTTTTTGTGATGTTGATTGAGGGATAAATATTGGCCAGGATACCATGGAGAACTTCCCTGCCCTTCTTCAAAATATTGCCATGGGATCTTTTGCATCCACCTTAGAGAGCAGACAGTGTCACAGTTTAAAGTCTTATCTTTCCAACAAAGAAGCACTCCTTCAGTACTGTACTGGAGTGTCAGTCTAGATTTTTTGTGCTTAAGACTCTAGAGTGGGACTTGAACCCAAAACCTTCTGACTCAGAGGTAAGAGCATATCAACCTAGCCATGGCTGACATTTTTCCACAACCAACCCATGACTGACACTTCACCACAGTTTTCTATACACAGAGGGAAAGGGCAACATCACCTGTGGGCTAGCATGCAGCATCATGACAATCAGTGGCTACAAACGGCTTGGCAACAGACCCAACACCGAAAACAACATCTGACAATGATACCTGATAATCATTTCACAAGCAATACTTGTGGCAGATTTCTCTCTTCAACCATCAGCAAAAGTGCACCATATGAAGCTAACTCAACCCTAATGGATTTGATTTGCTGCACATGCATCATCTTATGTAGATGGAAAGATGTCGACAACTATTCTGATCAAATCATATGAAAGCTGTGTTCTGTTTTGGTCACCAGGAAATACTTAAGTCATGGTGGTGCTGTAGAGAAGAGTTACAAGGCTGGTCTCTAAAATCAAATTAATGATTTACAAGAAAAGAATGATCATGCTTTGAAGGCCTGAAACTGAGATGGAGCCTTATACAGTACAAAAGAGCTAGAAGTAAAAGGAAAATGTTGGCTGATTTTAAGGTCAGCCAACATACCAGAACAGGGGACAATAGGCTAGAATTAGTGAAAGAACAATTTAATATAAATATCATGGAGGATCTCTTGAACTGGTCTTCCAAGTGAACTATCTGTGATTGGCAGAACCTTAGAGTCCTCCTAGATACTGTTATGGCCAGGTGAGGAGGAGTGACCTCTATTTAACCTCCTTGGCTGGTCACAACAAAGGTTTAAGTTTCTTTTTCACAAGGATGTGCCATTTCCAAATCAAAATGTATTTAACTACTATGCAGTGAGCAATAAGGAGCCAATCAAACAAAATTTTCTTGAGTTAAAGGGGAAATTCATTAATCATTGAACATAAGAGAAAAAAAAATTAAAACCGCGACATCAGACAAACACAGGTAACAGAAATGAGGGAAGTCAGTGTCCAACAAAAAAAGTATATGGTTAGGTGTCCTTTGAATGTCCCTGTGGCATAGAGTTTTTAAACATTGGGGCAAATTTGGATTAACTGGTTTCATGGATGCAGTCAGATGTAGAAAATGTTACAATCATTACGAGATCTCAGTTCGCTGGTGGGTTTCTGATAGTTGACTTCATGAACCAGATGGTACACTTTCTCCAAAAGAGAGAGAGGAAGAAAGCACAGCTTTTCAGCCTGTTTCCTCTGCTGAAAACTTTCTTGACACGTGTCACTTGCAATCTCTTCTCAGTGACTACAACCTGGCCTGTTATACTTCACCCACTGTGAATTTCCAAGGGGTTTTGGGTGGGTCTGTCTGTGGCAGCCATTGTTTCAATATCCAGCACTTTGCGTTTTAATGTCTCGTCCTTAGACTGTGACGAGTTTCCATGGATCTTTGAATTATAGGAAATGTCCCTCTTTTCATACACCTTTGAGAGAGCCTTGCTTGCTTTTTCACTTTCACCTTAGAAGGTAGCCTTGCATTTTAAGTTGTTTGTTCTGTTTCATTTCAAAATTTTCAGTCAGTTGAAAATTGAAAAGTCATATTTTGAAAAATAAAGGGGCACAGTCTCATGACAATACAGATACTTGGCAAAATTGGGGTAGGGTCTTTTATTTTGAATAGGTGAAATCTGTATTTATCTTGATTTTGCGATAACATTTTAAAACAGGACGACAAGGGTAAAAGGGATTCCAGGGAAAGCTTTTTCACTCAAAGCATTTTGAGAATGTGTTAAAGAAGGACACAAATGCAGAAACAATTAAAAGCAACACAGATATTTACTCGGGAAGTAAAGGTATTTAGGAATACGGAAAAACAGCAGGAAATTCGGATTAAAAAATAAAGAGCTGCCATAGTTAAAATGACAGGACAGACTTGCTGGGCCAAATGTCCTACTTGAACTTTATGTTGCTGCATTCAAACCCTATAAGCTATATAACTCCTATGATGATACAGAATTTTGTAAGTCATTCTATCCATCTAAGTCATTGTGCATGGTTGATTGACATAGGAATTGTAGTTTATGCTTCTTAAGTGGGATAAAGAGCTCAAGAGTGTAGGAGGTGTTAGTGTGTGTGTGTGTGGGTAAAAGTGGGAGTATTGGCATAAATGGATTGCTAGCATCAGCCACACTTTCATGAGACACAGTTTCATTAGCATGAGTCAAGGATCTACTATCCAAACCAAGGTAGTGGTTAAGCACGCCAACATTATAGGCAAAAATTATTGTGAAACTGACATTGAAAGTTAATCTAAGATATTATTGTTAATTTTACTATTCTCTAAAACATATTACTTAGACTGCAGGAAACTCATGTTTTCATGAACATCTTTGATAATGTGAAAGTATGCAGACCAGAAATTTTTGATGATATGAAGTCTATTCTAGACTCTAAAGGTGATAAGGAGTATGGAGAGAGTGCGGGAGTATGGCGTTGAGATAGAGGATCAGCCATGATCATATTGAATGGCGGAGCAGGCTCGAAGGGCTGAATTATCTACTCCTGCTCCAATTTTCTATGTTTCTAACAATGGGCAGAATCTTCCAGTAGTGGCAAGGTTGTCTGTGGTGTCACTGGAAAGGCTGAATTGCTGGCCATGATGCATAAATGCAAGAATTTTACATGAAGTTTGAAAGTGACGTAGTTCAATAAGAAACTAGGGTCTTTAATCTAAACAAAGGAAACCACAAAGGTATGAGGGACAAGTTGGCTGAGGTAAATTGGGGAACTACATTAAAAGGTATGACAGTGATCAGGAAATAGCTAGCATTTAAAGAATTAATGCATGGTTTGCAATAAATTTACATTCCTTCAAGGTACAAAAAGCCAGCAAGAAAACAGAAGTTAAAGATTCTTTAGGTCAAAGGAAGAGGCATATAAAGTTGCCAAAAAGTAATAAGCCTGAGGATTGAGAACATTTTAAAATTCAGCAAAGGAGGACCAAGAAATTGATAAAGAGAAGATAAAATATGGAAATAAACAAGCAAGGAACATAAAAAAGGACTGCAAAAGCTTCTATAGGTATGTAAAAAGGAAAAGGCTAGTAAAGACAAATGCCCATTACAGGCAGAGAATGGAGAATTATAATTAGTAATAAGGAAATGGCAGATAAACTAAACAAATACTTTGTGTCTGTCTTCACAAGGCAGACACAAAAAACCTTGCTGAAATACCGGGGAGCCAAGGTACTTGAGAGATTGAGGACCTTAGAGAAATTAGCATTAGTAAAAAGGTTGCTGGAAGAATTAATGGAACTGAAAGTTGATAAATCCCCTGGGTCTGATGATTCATATCCCAGAGTGTTGCAAGAGGTGGCTGTAGAGATTGTGGATGCATTGGTGATCATCATTCAAAATTCTATAGATTCTGGAATGGTGTCCGTGGATTGGAAGGTAGCAAATGTAACCTGGACTATTTAAGAAAGGAGGAAGAGAGAAGACAGGGAACTACAGACCTGTTAACCTGACATCAGTAGCAGGGAAAATGCTGGAATCTATCATAAAGGACACGATAACTGGGCATTTAGAAAATAATGGTAGAATTGGGCAGAGTCAACATGGATTTATGAATGGGAAATCATTTTTGACAAACCTATTAGAGTATTTTGAGGATGTTACTTGCAGGAAAGATAAGGGAGAACCAGTGGATGTGGTGTATTTGGGTTTTCAGAAGGCTTTCGATAAGGTCCTACACAACAGGTTAGTAAGCAAAATTAGAGCACATGGGATTGGGGTAATATACTGGTATGGATTGAGAATCGGTTAATGGACAGAAAACAGAGAGTAGGAATAAATGGATCATCCTCAGGTTGGCTGGCTGTGACTAGTGGGGTACCGCAAGGATCAGTGCTTGTGCCCCAGGTATTCACAATCCATATCAATGATTTGGATGTGGGGACCAAATGTAGTATTTCCAAGTTTGCTGACGACACAAAACTTGGTGGAGATGAGAGGACACAAAAGTAATTATTTAACTTCTCTACCATTTCCCTATTCTGCATTATAAATTTTCCTGCTTCTGCCTGTTATGGACCCACATTTATCATTGCTAATCTTTTCCTTTTTATTTATCAATAGATATAGAAGCTTTTACAGTCCGTTTTATGTTTCTTGCTAGTTTGCATTCATACTCTATTCTCCCTTCTTTTATCAATTTCTTCATTCTCCTTTGCTGAATTTTAAAATGTTCCCGATCCTCAGGCTTACTACTTTTTTTGGCAACTTTATAAGCTTCTTCCTTTGATCTAATATAGTCTTTCAAGTTAAAGATTGTATTAGATCAAAGGAAGAGGCTTATAAAGTTGTTAGCCACGGTTGACTAATTTTTCCTTTCTCATTGAACCTTAAAGAAATGTATATTTGTGGTAAACTATGTCATAATTCTTTAAATACTAGCCATTGCCTGTTTACCATCATACCTTTTAATGTATTTTTCCAATCCACCACGGCCAACTTGCTCCTCATGCCTTTAGAATTCCTTTGTTTAGATTTAAGAACCTAGTTTTGGATTTAACTACATCACTTCCAAACTAAATGGAAAATTCTATCATATTATGGTCACTCTTCCCTAAAGGTTCTTTTACAACAAGATTATTAATTAGTCCTTTCTCGTTGCATAATACTAGATCTAAAATAACCTTTCCCTAGTTGGTTCCTCAAAATACTGCTCTAGAAAACCATCTCGTACACATTGCAGGGATTTATCCTCCACAGCATGAGTACTCATTAGATTTACCCAGTGTATATGTAGAGTGAAGTCACTCATGATTACTGTATAACTTTGTTTTATTCACCTCTAATTTCCTGATTTATACTGTGCCCTACATCACCACTACTGTTGGTGGCCTATAAACAACTCCTACCAATGTTTGCTACCCCTTGCTGTTTCTTAGGTCCACCTATACAGATTCTAGATGTTGTTTTTCTGATCTAAGATCCTGTCCCATTAATGTATTGATCTCAACCCTTATTATCAGCGCTACCCCAACAACTTCTTTCCTTTTTTGCCTGTCCTTCTAAATGTTGAATATACTTAAATATTCAGTTCTCAGCATTGGTCACCCTGCAGCCACGTCTCAATAAGAGCAATTAAATTATACCCTTTTACTTCTATTTGTGCCATTAATTTATCTACTTTGTTGTGAATGTTATGTGCATTCAGGTAGAGCGTATTTCATTCTGCCTTTTTAACATTATTCTGTATTTTAACTCTATTTGGTGCTGGTATTTGTTCTTGCTGCCTTCCACTTTTGTTTACTACTTTTCTACTTTCCATTACCAGCTTTATTTTTCTCAATTCTGAATTCCCTCTCAGGTTCCCATCTCCCTGACAAGCTAGTTTAAACCTGCCCAAACAACACTAGCAAATCTCCCCATGAGGATATTAGTTACAGTCATATTAAGGTATAACCCGTCCTCCTTGTACAGGTTCCGCCTGTGCCAGAATTGTTCCCAATTCCCCAGAAATCTAAAGCCCTCCTTCCTACACCATTTACACAGCCACATGTTAATTTGTTCAATCTTCCTATTTCTAAACCCACTAGGACATGGTACTAGGAGTAATCCTGAGGTTACTTCCTTAGAGTCCTGCTTTCCACTCGCTGTCCTAGCTCCCTAAAATCTGATTTTAGGACCTCATCCCTCTTTCTACCTATGTCACTGGTATCAATGCAGACCACAGCCTTGGCTGTTCACCCTCCCACAAAGGAATGTCCTGCAGCCACTCAGTGACGTCCTTGACCCTGGCACCAGAGAGGCAACATACCATGCTAGAATCTGACCATGGCCAAAACACTTACCTGTTCACCTAACCATCGAATCTCCTACCACTATTGCTCTTCCACTCATTTTCCTCCCGACTTGTGCAGCTGACCCACTCATGATGCTACAAACTTGGCTCTTGCTACACTCCCCTGAGGAATCATCATCCTCACCAGTATCTAAAATGGAAAACTGGTTAGTGAAGGAGATAGGCTCAAAGTATATTCCTGCACCACCTGACTGGTAATCCTAGACAGTCTGGCAGTCACCCATTCCCTCTCTGCCTGCACGCTTCTAACCTGCGGTGTGACCATCTCCTTAAATGTGCTATCCACGTAGTTCTCAGCTTCGCAGATGCATCACAGTGATTCCAGCTATCGCTCGAGTTCTGAAACCCAGAGCTCAAGCTTCTGAAGTTGGTGACACTTCTTGCACACGTGTTCATCTTGGCCACATGAAGCATCCGCAACTCCCCACATGCCACAGGATGCACATTCCAGGCGGCCAAGCTTCCCTGCCACACCTTAAGCTTACTTTCAGACTATTTACCATAAACTGAAGACTAGAAAGTAGAACTACTCACCAATTGGCTCCTTCTCCTGTGCCAGTAAGGTAGGTACCTAAGGTTTATGTAAAACGTTTACGTTTTTTGATAATCCAACCAGTTAAACACCTTTCCTGAAAGTAGTGAATTAATCTAGCTACTTGAAAACAGATATTCACAGTAGTGACTCACTGGCCAAGCAACTTGCAACTTCTCTGTGACGTCACTGTTTGTTTTTTCATTCTTCCTTCAAACTCACTGATGCCAATCCAAGCAGCTGACTAGTGTGCATCTCCAACTCTCAGGTAAGTACAGGCCTCAAGCCTCAGCCCCGATTTAACTCCACCTGCTCTGGACTGATTCTATCCAGGTCTGTCACCTCTCCGACTCCCAGGTAAATTCCTGCTTTTGTCCATATAGGTTGCAAGAACCTCAAACCAATAACTACCTGTTTTCCTGTGATGTCATGTTAGATTTTTCTCAGAATGTGGTTGGTTCACTCTGGAGCCACAGACTGGACTGGACTGACTGTCTCCGGGTCCACCTCTAGATTCTGCTGACTGCTTGTCTCAGGGTCTTCCTCTCGCCCACTGCTCTAGGTGCTGCTGACTGCCTGTTTTAGGTCTTCCTCTCGCCCGGTCCTCTCCAGTCCAGCTTCCTCCCTATGTCCCCGAGACTTCTTAGGGCTGCCACCTCTCTCCCTCCTTTGACTGTCACCATCCGATATCAATTCTCAATGCCACCTCTCCAGTAGTTGAACAAAGCTCCCCACAGAAGAACAAGCAGCTCCTATTAACTCCACCAGGAAGACTAACTCACCTGCAGCACACCACATTTAAGTAGTTATGAATCTGAAGGCACATGTTTCTTGTTCACTGATTACTTATTTGGAAAGGTGCACTTAATTCTGGCAAGGTTGCCTTTTAATGAACATGCATGATGTGTGAATGTATTAAAAAAAGGTTCCCAACGCTTGCCGTCAGGAAGGTTGAATTGCCGTCAGTCCGTCGCCAGCTTAATACCATAGTTTCATCCCACTGACTACTGGCCTCATGCACAATTAAGTGTCCCTGCCCACCTTGTTTCCTACTCCTGGGAACTGAGTAAGATTCCACTCAATAAATCCTGACAGTAGAGCTTAAATTTTCTTATCAGCTTTATTGAGTTAACCATTCATTTTAACTAGGTGAACCTTGGCATTAATATTTTGGGGAACATTGTGTTATTCTGTAAAGAAGGATGTGTGTGAGTGTGTGTGTGTATCTGTGCCTGTATATATATATATATATAAAGGTTAAAGGTGTTAAGTTGGAGGTACAATAGGTTAGATCTAACAGTTGCATTTTTAGATAAATTGGGAGGTTATTTGAATTTCAAAGGGGCATCAGAGGTACAAAGGAAAATGTTTGCATCTTGCTGGAGTCCATATGTATATAGTAGCGGGGATATTACATTTTTATTGACTAAAAGCAAAATACAAGATGGAAACATGAAAGATCTCTTATTTGAAATCGTTTGAGTTTCAAAGGGGTGCGAGAACAATGGGACTGAGACGAAAGGGGAAAAAAGGTAGATTAAAGTTACTGTGGATAGCTGGTTTTTTAGCTATTGAGTTGAATAGCTGTCAAGCCGTTAAGCTGGAGATGGCTGGAGGTAGCTGGAGCTGTTTGAGCTGTTGAGAAATCTTGGGCTGCAGCAAACAGTTTCATTCTGGAGTGAATTCCATAGAAAAGTGGAAGAGGGTACAGGTCATGTGATACACCTTTATTGAAACTACTGCCTTGTGTGATATTACTGGATTCCATATTTAAACATCTATTAGGGAGTGTTGCCTGGAAAGTGTCTACTTGTGGGTTTGACCAAGTAGACAGTTTTTGTGGGAATGTTTTGTAAGGCTAACCTTAATTGTGTAACTGTAATCTTGTGTGCTTAAATTTTCTTCTTTTTTTGTTGAGAATAAAACTTTTACTTTTAATTTTTAAAAACTCAAAAGTGTTACTGGACCTCTTACTGCTGAGATCGGTATGTTTTCTTCTTGTTATTAGAATACAAAACAAAGGTTGTGGCCCGTAAGCCAAGTTTCCCTCTGAGATTTGGTGTGCGCAGCAATTAACACGGCTGTGGTCATAACAGCACTGAATTTTATCTGGAGGTGATGGCCCCGACCACTGCCTGGAAATTCAGAGGCAAGTCCACCTCCACAAGAACTTGAAGGCATGGCTGAGTTTTACAGTCATCAGGCAATTAGTTGCCTGAGTTTTGGCTTCCACCCCCATGATGCCTATCAGAGGGCCAGCAAATCTCCAGCAATGCCACCAGGAGTGGTAGCCACTGCTGAGATTGCAGTCAGTTTATGAACGGGAGCAGTGATGAAGGCTAAAGTTTGAGGTAAGTGGGGCAGTCTCGCTGGGGCCAGTCAGGTGGGCACCAGCAAGGGGCGGCAGTGGCAATTGGGAGGCCAAGAGGTTTAAGCAGAGTTGACACTTTTGCTGGGGGGGTGGTCCCTCAGTGAGGCACAGGGTGCCTGAACAGGAGGGATCCTCCTCCCCACCCTCGAGCCTGCAGCCAGGGCTCTAGGGTTTACCTACCAGCCTCACCATGTGGCGTGTGAGCATTCCCCACTGCTGGCAAAATATCAGCAGTAATGGGAGGAGGCCCTTAAGTGGCTAGTGGTCACTTAAGGCCTCAGTTGGCCTAAGGCGGTGGTGGGTGAGGTGGAGGAGCATTGGTCACCCAATACCTACCCCACTGCTAATAAAATGGTAGCGTAGGTGGCTAGGCAACAGGTACCACATCCCTGCCATCCATCCCAAATTTAACCCCCCACCCCTCCAATCCCCACAATGTGCTGCCTACTGCCTGGTCCTGGTGGTGGTGGGGTGATGGTGGGTGTAAACTTCTAGCCTAGATATTGGTGTATGAAAGACTAACCATGTAATTTAACAATTCTGAATATGTAATCAAATATAGGGGCTCATTATCAACCCCTCCAACGAAGTGGGAATGGTCACTGCTGACTCTTGGGCTACCTCCACTTTGGTTGAGGCATTGCAGTGGGTGGCTTAAGCAGCCATGAGAACCAAGTGTTAGCCTCATTAGTTGATCAATCAAACTGGGATCCGATGACACTAATAGAAACCCAATACAATTCTGAAGTACCTGTAGGTGAATTGTGTACTCAGCATACTCTACCCTTTGTTTACTTGGCCTTACCTTTGGTTCTCACTGTAGGCTGTTCGAAAAAAAAAAAAATGTTTTGTAGATCAGTTTTTGTGGGAAGAGGCCCCACAAAAATCAGCCACTCACTGCCTTCCCATCCTTTTAATTTACCTACGCCAGCTGGACTCTGCAGTGGAGCTGCTGGTTTCCCCTGCCCCTTTTAATCTGTGAGCTGTTTCAAATCCAAGAGTTTGTCATAATTTGGTATCATCAGTAACTTCAATATTATTCCTCTTGAACCCATGTCCAATCATTTATATAAATTGTTATGGTGCACAATTATGACAGTTATGAGCTAGTTTTACGTACTATTAGCCTCTCATGAACTTCAGCCCTCTGCTGAGGCATGTAGCCACCCAGCAGCACTTTCAGTGCTGGAATGTGCACCACCATCATTATAATTCGTGAGCAGCGTGCAAACATTACTGTTAGCAATTTTGGGGGCTATCCAGTTTAACCCCCTTCCATATATTTATCCAAAATACCTGTTTTTCAAACAAAAATAAAGTGCTGCAGTTACTGGAAATCTGAAATAAAAACAGAAAACGCTGGAAACAGTTAGCTCGTCTGGCAGCTCTTTTGGAAAAAGAAGCAAAAGAGTTAACATAAGAACATAAGAAATAGGAGCAGCAGTAGGCCATTCAGCCCCTCAAGCCTGCCCCACCATTCAATCAGATCATGGCTGATCTGCCCCAGGCCTCAACTCCTCTTTCGTGCCAGCTCCTCATAGCCCTCAACTCTCTGATATTTCAAAAATCTACCTGTCTCCTCTTTAAATACTTTCACTGATCTAGCCTCCCCACAACTCCCTGGGGGAAGATAATTCCAGACGTTCACTACCCTCAGAGAGGTAATTCCTCCGCATCTCAGTTTTAATTGAGTGCCTATTTTTCTGTAACTATGTCTCCTAGTTCAAGATTCCCCAACTAGTGGAAACTTCTTCTCAGCATCTACCCTTGTCAAGCCCCCTCAGAATCTTGTATGTTTCAATAAGATCACCCCTCATTTTTCTAAACTCTAATGAATAAAGGCCTCACCTGTTTAGCCGTTCTTGATAAGATCCCAGGAATCAGCCAAATCTCTTTTGAATTGCCTCCAATCCCAGTATATCCTTTCTTAAATACAGGGACCAAAACTGTACACAGTACTCCAGGTGCGGCCTCACCAACACCCTGTACAGTTGTAACATGACTTCCCTATTTTTAAACTCCAACCCCCTAGCAATACAGGCCAAAATTCCATTTGCCTTCTTAATTACTTGCTGCACCTGCATGGTAACTTTTAGTGCTTCATGCACAAGAACACCCAGATCCCTCTGTCCTGCACTTTTTTGGAATCTCTTTCCATTTAAATAATAGTGTGCCTTTTGATTCTTCCTACCAAAGTGCATGACCTGACACTTTCCTACATTAAACTCCATCTGCCAATTTTTCCCCACTCACTCAACCTATCTATATCCCCTTACAGATTTCTCATGTCCTTATCACAACATGCCCTCTCACCTATCTTTGTGTCCTCAGCAAATTTGGATACTTTACCCCTCTCCTCCAAGTCATTAATATAGATAGTAAATAATTGAAGCCCTAGGACTGATCTTTGTGGCACTCCACTAGTTACGTCTTTCCAACCTGAAAAGACCCATTAATCCCAACTCCCTGCCTTCTGTGCATTAACCAATCCCCGATCCATGCTAATACATTACCCCAATACTGTGAGCTTCTATCTTGTGCAATAACCTTTTATGTTACACCTTATCGAATGCCTTCTGGAAATCCAAATACACTACATCTACTGGTTTCCCTTTATCAACTCTGCTTGTTATATCCTCAAAGAACTCTAGCAAATTTGTCAAACATGATTTCCTTTTCACAAAGCCATGTTGACTCTGTTTGATTGCGTTAAGCTTTTCTAAATGTCCTGCTATTTCTCCATTAATAATAGATTCTAGCATTTTCCCAACGACAGATGTTAGGCTGACTGGCCTATGGTTCCCTGCTTTTTGTCTCCCTCCCTTCTTGAACAGGGGCGTCACATTAACAGTTTTCCAATCCGCTGGGACCCTCCCAGAATCCAGTGTGTTCTGGAATATTTCGACCAATGCCTCCACTATCTCTGCAGCCACTTCCTTTAAAACCCTTGGATGCAGGCCATCAGGTCCTGGTGACTTGTCTGCCTTTCATCCCATTAGTTTGTCAAATATTTTGTCCCTCGTGATAGAGACTGTTACAAGATCTTTTCTCCCATTAGCCCCTTGCTTATCTGATATATTGTTGATATAAACAAGATTTGATGCAAAGTTTGTGAAAAATGTTTTAGCATAGGCTTTACTGTGTTATTGTATCAAATTGAATGCACCCCTATCAAATTCATAGAATCACAGACCTGAAATATTAACTCTGTTCCTTGTTTTCTGTCCCCAGCTATCTATCCATGATCTTTATTTTTAAAAGGTCCTTTTTTCCCCGATCTTCTACTTCTTTTATGTATTTATAAAAGTATTATCCACCGCTGGCCTATTATTTGATGTGAAGGGCTCGAAGAGTGGACCAAAAAGGTTAACACTTCTGTTAAATTCATGGCGATGAATTCTATGATTGTAGGATTTTTACAAACTTTGCATCAAATGTTGTTTGTATCAACAATATATTTGAAGCAATAGAATGAATCAAATCAAATTACTGTGGGATAACATGAAGGTAATAGAGTTCAACACAACATAAATGAAGACTGAGGGATTTTGATAGCAATTTCTGGAAATGTACAACGGATTCCATTATAGGTTTGCCTGTACTACAGCAGAAAATGTCAAAACAATTGATATTATGGTATGACACTTTTACACAACATTCGAAGTGTGTGTTGCTTTGTGTAACAAAGCGAAAAAAAATTCACAACTTATACAGAATCCTTAAAGAGAACAAACACTATCAAATATCTTGGTACATTCAATTCCTGTTGCATTATGGCATGACATTGGAGGATCATTCATATAGAAGTGTGCATGTCACCATCAGTAGCAATGTTAAAATTGGTTAAAAAAATCTTTTATTTATCGATTGCCGTGTTTTTTTTAATTCAAATTTTGTTTACACAATAACTACTAATGACATCATCAGAAAAGCTGTTTGGATCGAGTTTTTGAGCTCAACAGTGCAAGAGAAGGCTGAAGCATTTGCAACTATCTTCAGTCAGATGTGCCGAATGGATGATCCATCTCGGCCGCCTCCTGAGATCACCAACATCATAGATGCCAGTCTTCAGCCAATTCAATTTACTCCACATGATATGAACAAACAGCTGAAGGCACTGCTGCAAAAGTATGGCCCTGGCAACATCCCAGCAACAGTACTGAAGACTTGTGCTCCAGAACTAGCTGCACCCCTAGACAAGCTATTCCAGTACAGCTACAAAGCTGGCACCTACTCAACGATGTTGAAAATTACCCAGGTATGTCCAAGTCCAGAAAAAGCAGGACAAATCCAATCCGCCAATTATTGTCCTATCAGCCTCCTTCGATCATCAACAAAGTGAAGGAAGATGTTGTTGACAGTACTATCAAGCAGCATTTACACAGCAATAATCTGCTCACCGATGCTCAGTTTGGGCTCTGTCAGGGTCACTTGACTCCTGACCCCGTTACAGCCTTGGTCCAAATATGGATAAAAGAGCTGAACTCAAGAGAGGAGGTGAGAGTGACCAACCTGACATCAAGGGTCAATTTTATGGGGGAACAGATTATCCACCCCCGGTCGAAAAGTCCATTGGCTCCACACCGATGAGAAATCTGGCTGTCCTGCAGCCATAATTTGTTGGAAGTGGCCTTAGTTAGTTAAGAGTGGGACTTCTGTCCCTCAGGGAAGGAAGTCCTGCCCTAGAGAACTGCCAGCAAATCTGGTTGGCAGCTCTGTCATCCCACGAGCGCCAGGATCGAATAGTGGCTACTGCTTGGACAAGAAGTCCCTGAAGACGAAGTGTCATGGATCCTGGAGCTCCAGTAAGTCCAGAGATTTTGGATGGACCTGCCTGGCAGACCCCAGAGAGAGGGTGAGGGGTCAGGTTCTAGAGGAACTGGGGAGGGATAAAGGGGGGGTACAATCTTGAGGATAATGGGGGGGTACAATCTTGAGGGGGTTGCCCTTGATCGTCACAGGATGCCCCAAAAGGAAGTGCCCCCCTTCCTGCCCACCAGCAGCCCATGCAGTGAAAGCTGCCAGGCTGCTCAACATTTCCCTGCTGGACAAAAACTGGTAGTTAATTGTCCACTTAAGGGTCCTCAATAGACCTAAGAGTGGGTGAGTTGTCAGGCACCTTATCCACCCCTCGTATTCTCCACTTGCCTGGACAAGTGTAGCTCCAACAAAAGTCGAGAGGCTCAAAACTGTCCAGGTCAATGCAGCCCACTTGATCAGCACCCCTTCAAACAACTTAAACATTCACTCCCTCCACCACAGGCACACAACGGCAGCAGAATATATCACATACAACATGCACAGCAGCAAATCACCAAGGCTTCTTCGACAGCACCTTCCAAACACGCGACCTCTACTAACTAGAAGGACAAGGGCAATAGATGCATGGGAACACTATCACCTGCAAGTTCCCCTCCAAGGCACACACAGCCTTCATTTGGAATGGTATTGCTGTTCCTTCACTGCCACTGGATCAAAATCCTGGGACTTCTTAACAGCACTGTGGGTATACCTGCACAGATGGACTGCAGCGGTTCAAGAAGGCAACTCAACACCACCTTCTCAAGGGCAATTAGGGATAGGCAACAAATGCTGGCCCAGCCAACAATACCCACATTCCAAGAAAAAATAATAAAAAGAGCAAAATTGGCTTGAACACTTGAAATGTTACGATTATTTAAGCACGTATGGTTAATGACTCCTCTATGAAGCTAATCTGTTCTGTATTTTACCAAAATGTGTTTTTTGGCACATTATGGGCTGGATTTAGTCAGGAGAGTGCTGGCTTCAATGATGGGCTAGAAAGTCAGGGCAACCTCACCCAGGCTGTTTGCGGGAGCCCCATCCTTATCTTAGGCCCATCTGGCAACTTATTAGCTGCCGTCGGGTCTCCCATCTCTCAGGAGCCTGCCCACAACAGTTGTTAGCCAATCAGTGGGCCGGTTCTTCAGTTTCAGCGGCATAACCAGGAACAGTGGCCTCCTCTGGGACTGCACCCAGCCAAGAGGATGCAGCGATGGAAGCTGCCGATAGAACAAGGTGAGTTGGATCGGAAGTTGCTGTGGCCAATCAGGTGGGCCCTGTTGAGGTTGGGGCAGGTGGTTGGTGAGGGCAAGGGGGTTGGGTTCTCACTGGAGCGGCTATTACAACAGGGATCTCTTCATGAGCCAAGATGCCCATAGGAGAACGTGCAAGGTTCATCAAGGGGTCTCTCCATGTGGCGGAGGGCCCAACCACTGCTGGTAAACAGGAAGAGGCTCTTAATTGGCCATATAAATGGCCCAATTGGCCTCTGGGCATGAGGTCCATCCTCCACCTTCTCGTCCGCTGGTAGAATGCCATGGTGGAGAGAAGCCAATGGCACTTCACTAGAGAGCTGGTAAACTTCAGCCCTATCTGCATAAATGGCACAGGAATTACTTTTCTGGTAGGAAAATGAGTTAGAAGCCATTTCTGCCCATTAACATGCTTCCCCTAATTTTCCTTGTATTTTTTGTTCCTTTCCATGATCTGCCTACTGAATTATGACTGGCCGCCTTAGCATTATTATAATGAGGCCTAGTGACAGTGCAGCCCTGAGTTTATTTGTATTTGTACTCCTAATGCATTTGTAGTAACTTAGATTCATAAAGCACAGTTGCCACCAGGATCAGCTGTTACGTGCAGCAGTGAAAAGTTGTGACAGTAGAGTCTGGAGAATTTCATTGTCAATTTCTGAAGCTGGGAAATGTTTTTTGTTGAGAATTTTGTTTTGCCATTCTGCCTACACACACATTTCAACTTGCTTCTCACAGGTTAAGACTAACACTAGCTTTGAGTACCCACCCACCTCAACTCCCCACCACTGCCCACATCCTCTCTGTAGTGTAGGCTTCTCAGGAGCAGGTATGGCATTCTTTATGGACATAGCCTTACATGCCATTATTATGGAGGATGAGGAGCAGCAGCACAGAACTAAGGTAGCTTCTGTGGCATTTAAGGAGGATGCAGCCCACCAGATATTATACAGACATAGTTTATTAGGGCCTTATGGAGGTAATGCATAAAAGACCGTGCTTCACCAAAATACCAATAGGGCAGCTCCGTCACTTACTGCATGATGACCTGCAACTGCAGTTATGTGCCCACACTGCCCTCTCTATGCCTATGAAGATGACCACCGCATTCAACCTTTATAGCACTGGCTCATTTTAAGCAGCCATGACTGATCTCTATAGTTTCAACCTGACTGAGTACAAGTATGCATTTTTAAAATCACAGGTGGTCTTTCCAGGAGAGCTAGTGAATTCATCATCTTTGCCATCATAGCAAGGCAGCAGCGAGATAGGTTCACTTACCTTCATGAGGTCACTGACTTCCTGGGGTCCAAGATACAATTGCTAGCACCAATGTTGCTTCTGGATACCCACAAAAACTCCCTCAACTACCACAACAGAAAGCGCTTCCACTTCCTCAATATACATATTCGGTTTCACAACATGCAGAGGATCTGTTATGTCAATTAATACACCAGGGAGGATCACATGGAGTTAGGGGTAATATATTAGCTTGGATAGAGGATTGGCTAACCAACAGAAAGCAGAGAGTCAGGATAAATGGGTCTTTCTCTGCATGGCAAGCTGTAACTAGTGGGGTGCCACAGGGTTCAGTCCTTGGGCCCCAACTATTTACAATCTATATTAATGACTTGGATTCAAATCACCAAGGCTTCTTCGACAGCACCTTCCAAACACGCGACCTCTACTAACCAGAAGGACAAGGGCAATAGATGCATGGGAACACTATCACCTGCAAGTTCCCCTCCAAGGCACACACAGCCTTCATTTGGAATGGTATTGCTGTTCCTTCACTGCCACTGGATCAAAATCCTGGGACTTCTTAACAGCACTGTGGGTATACCTGCACAGATGGACTGCAGCGGTTCAAGAAGTTACTATAGCTAAATTTGCAGATGACACCAAAATAGGTGGGAAAGTAAGTTGCAATGAAGAAATAAGAAATTTACAAATGGATATGGTCAGGTTAGGTGAATGGGCCAAAATTTGGCAGATGGAGTTTAACGTGAATAAGTGTGAGGTTATCCATTTTGGTTGGAAGAATAAAAAGACAACTTATTATTTAAATGGAGAGAAACTTCAGAATGCTTCAGTGCAGAGGGATCTGGGTGTCCTTGTGCATGAATCGCTGAAAACTAGTATGCAGGTATAGCAGGTAATAAGGAAGGCAAATGGAATTTTGGCATTTATTGCTAAAGGAATAGAGTATAAAAATAGGGAAGTGTTGTTGCAACTGTACAAGGCATTGGTGAGACCGCACCTGGAGTACTGTGCACAGTTTTGGTCCCATTACTTGAGGAAGGATGTAGTTGCATTGGAGGCGGTTCATAGGAGGTTCACGAAATTGATTCCAGAGATGCAGGGCTCGTCTTATGAGGAGAGATTGAATGGTTTAGGCCTATACTCGCTAGAGTTTAAAAGGATGAGAGGAGATACAATTGAGGTATACAAGATGCTAAAGGGGATAGACAAAGTAGACATGGAGCGAATGTTTCCTCTTGTGGGGCATTCTAGAACAAGAGGCCATAGTTTTAGGCTAAGGGGTGGTAGATTTAAATCAGAGATGAGGAGGAATTACTTTTCTTAAATGAATCTGTGGAATTCACTACCTCAGAGTGCAGTGGATGCCGGGACGCTGAATACATTTAAGGAGGAGATAGACAGATTTTTAATTAGTAATGGGTTGAAAGGCTATGGGGAGAGGGCGGGAAATTGGAGTTGAGGCCAAAATGAGATCAGCCATGATCGTATTGAATGGCGGGGCAGGGTCGAGGGGCTGAATTGCCTACTCCTGCTCTTAGTTCTTATGTTCAATAGCTATATAGTAGCACAAATTCATACGATGCATTTGGGGTCAGGTTTATTGGTAAAATTATTTTGAAGTACGTACAACTCATTTTATTTGCATATTTTAAATTATTTTTGGTTTGAATACACAGACTCCAAAGTGTCACAAATACAAATTTTCTGGGAATGTTCTCTAGTTGCCCTAAGATAAATCTCATGCCTTCAGTGCTCAAATCTCCCTTCAATATGTTCTAAATACAGCACTGCTAGAAACTGTACTCTAGATTTGCCCTCTGCAACAAAAGTAATGGAATATTGTGTATACCTGAAGCTTAAGTTATGATGATTCCGTGTCTCACCGCACTTTCAGTATAATTTGTAATCTTCACTTGTCATCAGGCCGAAGTTTTGGAGCCACACCTTTTTTGAAACTGTCAGACAGCTTTTGTCATTTTTCTTGATTGGCATATACATGAACGACTGAATGTAGAGTACACACAACTAATGTTTACTGACGATGGAAGTGTGGAACTCTTGCTGACAAAAAAGCAGTAGGTGCTAGTTAAATTAGCAATTTTACATCTGATATTGACAATTTTTTGATAGACAAAGGTATAAAGGATTAGCCATGAACTAATTAAATGGCAGAACAGGCTTGAGGACCTGAATGGCATACTCCTGTTTCTTCCTAAATTTGGTTCATTTTGTTATTAGGTTTCTCATGTTTGTATGAACTGGATTCCAGTTGGTAGCCCACTATACAACTGGGGAAAGCCAAGTCAACCATCGTTAATGATGTTCAATATACTTTTATAAATCCCAATGCTTCCTTAAGTGGAAGGAGTTGTATGAAAAGAAAATAAGTTTAAGTACTACATGAGGGAGGCATGGTGTTAAATCTGTTCCTTAAAGGAACTCAAGGCTCTTTAAACAGCACGTTCCAAACCCACTACCGCTACCATCTAGAAGGATAAGGGCAGCAGATACATGGGAACGCCACCATCTGGAAGTTCCCCTCCAAGCCACTCACCATCCTGACTTTGAAATATATCACCATTCCTTCACTGTCACTGGGTCAAAATCCAGGAACTCTCTCCCTAACAGTACTGTGGGTGTGCCTACACCATATGGACTGCAGAGGTTCAAGAGGCAGCTCATCACCACCTTCTCAAGGGAAATTAAGGATAGGTAATAAATGCTGGTCTAACCAGCGATGCCCACATCCTATGAATGAATGATAGAAAAAAGCACTTGAATTTGGCATTCGAGAAAAGGATGGGAAACAGTGATTGGGTTTTTGATCCATTCCCACCCCTTAATTATTGTTTTTGTCCCTTTATTATTTACTTGGGTGGTGATCCTGAGTCATATTGTTAAATGTGAACTGGCAGTAGCAACAACCAAACCATTTGATTACAACTGGGCACCAAATACACAAACTGCCTACAATGTTTTATCTGGTTAACATTTGTGCTCCTATAGTAAAATATTAAAAACGAAATGTCTGAATGTAATTCTTTGAAATTAAGTAAAATTCATCATAATTTCAATCCCATTCCCTATTTTATTTCCAAACTGGCAATTGTGTGTGTTGTGTGAGGAATACTCAAATAATGCCAGTTAAAAGATTCACAGCACAAACAATCTCTCTCTCTCAAAAAAAGTGTCTGCAACTTGATGCAAAGAAGTGATGCATTCTCATAAGACAACTTTGGAGTAAGTTCCAGGAGATTCTAATGAGCTTGATGGCCCATGTGCTTCTTGGGGGCAAAAAACTATATTTTATGTTGGGGTGATGGACCCTTTAAGAACTAAGTTTCCCTGGACGATGATTTATTGTAAAAGCAAATTGTTTCCAATAACTGATCATGTGACAAAGCTGCCAAAGTGGGCAAACAAGAAGTTAATTACAGGGGGAAGTAAATTCTTTTGTGTGATTCTGTTTTCAAGCGGTTTAGTTTAGAACAAGCTGGCTGCAGGGAACATCTCTTTCAAGCAGAATTCAGTTAAAATTCTGTGTGCTGGCTAAAACAGTTTAAAACTCTTGATAACTGAAGGGTTCTACTGACAGTGTGTCAGAATTCCAGGATAGCCAAGCTGAGAAGAGAGAGTTCCTACATGCAAGAGCCCAGAGTTAAAGAACATTGGAACCAGGAGAGTTCTGGCCTGAGATGGCTATGCTTAAGATGATACTGACACTTGTGTTGAACTGGGAGTCTACAACTGCGGGGCGGTTTGAGAAGATTTGAAGAGACAACTTTACCTGAAGTTTACCAGAACACCCAAGAAATCTCAGCCCTTGTAACAATCTTTGAAATGGTACTCAGACCAAGAGGTTCATCTTCCAATTTCTAAGTATCTGACATGAGTTTTTTGGGTGTGTAAAAGGACATTTGAGTTTGATTCATTGAATTTTTAATATCTTTAATATAACTGACCATTTAAGATGGTGCCTGGTTATTAGTATTCATGGTTCTTTGATTTTTGTGTAGTAAAATTTTTGTTTTAAACTGTGAACCTTGTGGCTTCATTCTTTTAGTAAATACTTGGGTTTTCAGATTTCCAAAAAAAAACTTTTATAAAAAGAAAAACATAACATCAGAAAAATGAAATATTATTGAAAAGAGCAATTTAGCAACTCCTTATTTTAATTAACTTCTTTAAGGTTAAACACTAAATAAACACACCTACAATTGCAACTCTCAAACCATCAACTCACATGAAAACATTTCTGCCTTAACTTCATGTCCAACTAATAGTGAAATATAATAACATCTGATTGTGATTGCATAAGTACGCCTGCTATCCAATCAATTTGATTTACTGATATCGACAACCTTCAATTTCAGTGAAAGAGTTCAGTTTTCTTACAAAATGCTGACAATCGACACATGGGTTAAAAAGGATTGTCAGCTTAAAACATTCAGCAGGAGTCGGGGAAGGAGTGGAAGTTTCTTGTGACATATTAGTGACCTGGCCAATAAAAACTAAAGGGAAAATCCATCCAGGTGCTGTAGCCCTCAAAGCAGTGACCTGCTGATTGACTATAAAACATGTCCCAACACCTGTTAGACTCATTTTTAATTAAATAAAAAAAGAACCCATCAAGCCCTCCAAGGACAAAATTGGACTTGGTAGCATGGTTTTTTTGGGCTTAAAGTTCTGAATGGGCTTCTGTGGCATGCATACTTGTTTCTGATGTGAATTGGTATTGGTAAAGTGGTTAGTGTGCACATGCTTAACATCCATGAACAACATCCAGAGCAGGCAGATCATGACGTCAACTAATTTGATGCCATGCTGCCATTTTGGAGCTCCACACTCCAGCTTACACCCTACCTTCTCTTAACTTCCCACAGCTGAATTGAGCAGTGGCTGAGGTTAGTGGTGTGGTTGGTGAGGAATGGTATTTGAAAATGCATTCACTGACACTTGCGAATTAATTCAACTTCTTTCAGCACTGCATCTAGATCCTTGGGGCTATACGTCTGGCTTTGACTTCCTCAGCTATCTGTTCCCTCTGCCTTTCCATCATTGTTGTAAAGTTGTTTGGTGTATCACTAAGAGGTCTGGAAGCTTGTATGGTTGAATATAAACTGTTTATTGATAACCCATAACTAAATACATATCCAAGGTACTGCCGTGCATGGATGCTTCTCCATGCTGGTTCCTTCCAGACTCTACAACATACAGTCTACTATCATGCGAATCTCTACATCATACCATGGGTAGTACTGTTTCCCCAGTCCCACATTTACCCATGGTCTGCCCTTTACTACAATCATGTGCCTGGACGGCCTCCTGTGCCCCCCACCTTCAATGATACAGGACAGCTCTCCTCCTTTCACCTCCTCTATCAAGACCTCTAGTCCATTCTCTGAATACGTGGGTGTCTGTGCCATCCCATGGTCAGCCATTCTTCAGCTAGGGCTGAAAATGCCCACCAAACACAAACAAGGCCCCTTTTCCCCAGTAACGTTTCCCTGTGAAATGGGCACACACAGGGCTTTTGGCAGAGGAAAATTAGCTCTTATATTGAAGCAAAAAATGTTTCATGACATCAATACTGTACAATAACCAAATTCATACAATGAACAAATCTATTGAAAATTCAAAAGATATCCTAATTGCTTCTCAGCAGGCTCTTGTCAACATCAGGCTGACAATGTAATGTTCTGCCCGCATGGGGTACTAAAGCTTGTTCGGCACTGTTGCACATGGCACATGTAATAATGTAGCCTAGAAGTCTCTGCGGCTCTGACAGCTTACATACATGTACTATACTCAACTCATTATGGCCTTGAAAAATATGCAAATTATGGCTGGGTCCCATAAATCTGTTTCAACTTCAGACCCACATTGCCTATATAAAGCAGAGTCTACAAGGCATATCCTTCCAATTATGCTTTTTTCTTTGCTGTAATTTAACCTTATCTTTTGGACTTCATGCTAGTATGCTGCTAGATTTCTTTGCACCTGTTTAACTATTCCACTATTACTTTGTTAATTAGTTCTTTTGTTGGAATCAAACTTATTGATAGCTTCTCAAGGTTGTACATTATCTGTTATCGGTGCCTATTTCTTAAAGGAACTGGAATAGTATGCTTCAACCTAACAGGAAAGCTGAGGTGGCTTCCCCACTCAGGCCCCAGTTAGAATGTAATCAGCTTCTGTTTAGGTAATAAGACCCTAATTTTCATAAATTTATGACTAAGCAGGGTTGTTCCTATCTGACTATCTCTCTCTATTTGAATATTCTGGAAGAGGTGGACCAGAATGCAAGACAGGGATGGTTACATCTGAGATGATTAAGCGGTATTTGTCCATACATATTTACAGGGCCAAATAATTATGCCTTAAGATGTTTAAAAATACACCTGGGGCTGAAACTGGTCTATGTCAGCAGCATGAAGCAGGATCGTAATGAATTGGAAGCTTGTTCTACACTGCACCAATTTTTATTTTCCATTGATTTGGAAAGTATTGCCAAAACTTTTAATTTCAAATCCACTAAAAACCACAGTAAGACTAGGAAACAAATCTACAAAAACAGTTTGAACTATTGTTCTATGAACTTCAGTGGAAAAAAGATTGGGCACACTGAAAAAATCATATGCCAATTCACTACGGTTTCACACTGCTGGTGTAGACCAATTTCACCCCCATTAATTCAGAAAATTGATTCCAAAGAAGGCCATGACAGAACTATGGAGAATCTTGTAGCCAGATCTGGAAACCAAACCAAGGGCACATCAGCTATTAAAATAACTTCTGCCTTGAATTTCTATGCTACTGAGCCCTTCCAAGTAACAGCAGTTGATATATCCATTTTATATATATATATATATATATAACCATCACACAACTTATAGCGCAAAGTTGCATTACGGAAGTGACAGAAATATTTCCCACGGCAACACAAAATAGTCCTGCACCATTTGACCAGATTCCTCAAAGTGCAAGAAATTATTGGTGGCATACATTTTTATTTTTTCATTCACAGGATGCGTGCGTCGCTGGCTAGACCAGCATTTACTGCCCACCCCTAATGCCCTTGAGAAGGTGGGTGGTGAGCTACCTTTTTGAATCACTGCAACTCATGTGGTGCAGGTACATCCACAGTGCTGTTAGGAAAGGAACAAAAAATGAATAATACTTGAAATAAAAGTGGGAACTTTACTCACATGTGGCTTCCTTCAGGCTCAGGTGATGCCAAGTGTCTGTGTCTGTCCAGGAGGCTGGGCTGGTTTGAGCTGACAGTGCAACATGACGATAAAAATTCCTGTCCTCAATGCCAGTGAGTTTGAGAAGCTTTTAAAGGTGAAGAGGCAGATATTAGAGGCAGAATGGCAGGGAATTTTAAAAGGATTAAAGAAGAAAAAAATCAATCATTGTGTGCTTTTTTAACATTTCTAATTGACCTCTAGATCTGTTGAAGCAATTACCCTCTAACTGACCACAGAAAGGCACAACAACTAGACCCCGTAGTCTTAAAGGGCATACAACTCCACCGGGGCAGCAGATTACATTATGTATTACATGTTATATGTTATGAAACCAAGTATCTTCCAAAGGATCTTCCATAAGCAAGGCCATAGAAGAATCCTACTATTATTAAGAACTTGAAAATTGTAGATACACTTATGTACAGAATCATATGACAGCTTGATTAAATTGCAACTCTACGATCACCCCTGGATATCCATTAATCTATATTTACTGTAGATTGTGATGTATAAGGCCTGTGTATAAGACAACCTCATTTTTTAAGTGCCAAGATACATGTTTAGGCCAACATTCAGCCTAAAAGTCAACCCCTCCTCCCTCCATCATTTTTCAGCTAATAAATGCACATTTAGAGTTATACTTGCATAAAGAGTCGGCCTCAATTATTTAGCTAAAAAGCACATGCCTTATAAGTCAGCACATGGAATGAAGCAGGTGAGATAGGCCATGTCGCTAAGAAGAGCAGACTACACATGGTGGCCAACGAACAGAAATGGGTCCTCCTGCAAAATAAAGTATGAAATATGAAGTTGGTGTCAAGCTAAAAGTCATAACATTTGCTAACTCATCAAATAACTGTGCTGCAGTGAGGGAATTGAGTGTTAGTGAAAAACTGGTGCAAGAATGGAAGAAAAAGAAGAAGAAATCCACTCTGAAGAAGATGCCCAAGACCAAATGTGTCATGAGAACAGGGACCAGCCACTAGCCTGAACATGTGAAGCGTGGATCGGAATGGGTCCTCAAAATTCATCAGAATGATTTCATCGTCACCAGAAATGCAATTAGTATATACCCACTTAAGCAGGTCAAATCACACCCTCAGAGCAACATCTAGCTGTGTAGCCATTCTATGGATTGAAAATATCTAATGTTACTCAGAGACTACTGTTATACTTGGCCAGACCCCAAGTTGTTGTTGAGATCCGGCTAGGGACCAATAATGTTTTGTTTAAAGTAGACAAAGTTTCAGATTCAAGATGTTTACTAAGTGAATAAAGCCACAAGATTCCACGGGTTTTGAACAAACAAAAAATAAACTTTACTATACAATGTCAGAAAGATAAAACAATTTACCATACCTATCTTGTACTCTAGCATTCAGGGTAAGTATGAGGTACATATGGATTGACAGGCAAACTGTGGTTGAACACACCACACTACAGAAAAAATGACAGATGTGACCAAAATGGATTACATGAATTTCTCAACAACCCATCCAGACATTAGTCACGTTGTGAGTCAACCAATCTCACTAAAATTTCATCTTTCTCATGAGTGTTTCCAATCTCCACATTCAAAGATTTTGCCTTGGAATTCTCTCCAAAAGTCACTCCCACTCGGACCACTTCAACAATGGCCCACTTCACAGGGTTTTAATCTTGCCATCTGAGATTTTGTTTCCCTGTATTCAAGCATCAACTTACAAGCAATGTCAGATCTTGGGCTATGCCAAGCAAAACACCACTGCTCCATAGGGGTAAATTTGCCCCAATGGTCCACAGCACAGAGTAACCAACCCACGGCTACCTTCTTGAATCTTCAGGGCTTCTCCTATGCCCTCTTCAACTATCAGGGCTTCTCCTAGGCCCATTTCACTTAAAGTCTGCTCCCCACAGCCCTTTCTTTAATTGGAAACTGTTTCTCCTTTACTTAAGTCAACTGGAACCTGTCCCGTCTCTTGTCCCTGCCTCTGGGACATTTATTTGGTCCGTTCCCTCCCTTGCTTGGGACCTTCCCCCTTTTCCACTCCTTTGTCCATCTCCCTGAGATACTTACTTGACTATGGTGCTCTGCAACCAGTCATTTGACCTGGGTTTTCACGCCGTTCTTCTTTTTCTCCTACGCGCAGGCACCCAGGCCAGTCCTGGGCCTGAAGAACATGAAATATCGAACCGTTCATGTGCAGCCAGTTCCTGGCCGCATATGTGCAGGAGACCTGAGATTCATCGGGACTTGGAGTTCCCGACCTCACAGGTAAGTTTGAGTTTTTAACATTTCCAAAAGATCTCAATGCCAAAATTTCCAGTGATTCATCATCAGTCAGCTGCAAAAACATATGCTGTCACATCAGCAGCATGGATGAAAGCCCATGTATTTCGATATAACCAGCAACCAAACTATGGAGTGTAAAAGTTTGAAATAGTTCTAGTGAAAACCATAGAACATGAGAAGACAGAATTCGTGGTGGTGCTAGCCTGCATAGCTGACAGAACAAAATTAAAGCCTTTGGCTTCAAACACAAAACCATGCTGAAACTCAAGTTCCATGCAGCAGATTTTGCACATGTCTATGACCATGGTTGGATGGATAAGGATGGAGTAAAGTTGTGGATCGATAATAGTTGTGAATCGATTGTCACTGGACCAGTATTCCAGACACCCAGGGTAACACTCTGGGGAATCTCACCACGGCAAATAGTGGAATTTGAATTCAATAAAATCTGGAATTAAAAGTCTGATAGTGACCATGAAACCATTGCCGATTATTGTAAAACCAGAAGAACCATCTGGTTCACCAATGTCCTTTAAGGAAGGAAATCTGCCGTCCTTACCTGGTCTGGCCTACATGTGATTCCACAGCAATGTGGTTGACTCTTAAAATGCCCTCTGAACAAGGGCAATTAGGGATGAGCAATAAATGCTGGCCTAGCCAGCGATCCCCATATCCCATGAACGAATAAAAAAAAAACGTGGAATAGGTGTCCGCAAAGAAAGCAGCTAATTAGTGTGGGACATGTTCGCATTGCATATAACCGATCAGATCAAGAGGCACCCATGAAGAAATAACACTCAAATTGCAGTTATACCAGGATATCTCATTTCTGTAGTCAACCTTTGGATGTGTGTCTCAACAAGCCATTCAAAAGTCATATTTGCACCAAATGGAATAGGCAGATGGTTTATTGAGGAAAAACCTTCACAAAGACTGGAAATATGTGTACTGCCCTGCTTGATGTTTTGTGTGGTTTTGTCATCAAATTGTGGGATACTATTAATGCACAAACTGTCATCAGATTATTCAAAAAATCCCAATTCAATGGATGGAGAGGAAGATAATTTGTTATAAAGGAATGGCTATGAAACCAAAGCACCAAATCAGATTAGGAGTGGGATCCTCACAATGATGCCATCGCCAAAGTGACTCAGGAAGAATTCGATGAACACTTTGCATCAAATGCCAAAGACAATGAACCTGCAAGTTTTTAAAACATTATGATTGTGGTACAAACAATCCTTGTAGAATTATTTCATTAAATAAAATGTGAAACATTGGCCCAGATCATCTGGTCTCCAGATAGTTATCCTGTAAGATGCATAATGTAACCCCTTGGAAGCCCCAACTCACTGACTCCATGGGAATTGTCCAGGAAGTTTTAACATCCAATGGACAATTCTCCTGCTCCCCGAGACCCTCCGAAAAAATCTCCAAGTCTGAGTTAGAGTCAGAGGCTTCTGACAGTTCCAGCTTACTAGCATGAAAAGTCACCCAGGAAACTTTAGACAGAAAAATCCTAGTCTAGCTCCTTGGTAACTATAGAACTGAACCCCCACTCATTTACAATGAACCCCCAATAACCTCCTCGACACAACCTGACTAGCCCCCATGAACCAACTACCCCCCCATGACCCTCCGACACCCTCATGAAACCCAACCACCTACCAATCCGACCTGACTAGCCCCTGACCCAACCTGACTAGCCTCCACCACCGACTATCCTTTGACTTCCCAACTTCCCACCTGAACCCCCGACTACCCCAACCCAACCTGACTAGCCCCCAATCCAACCTGACCAGCCCCCACCACCTGACTACTCCCTGAGAACCAATGACCCCCCCTAGACCTGAGCTGACTAGCCCCCAACCCGACTAGCCCCCACCATGCGGCGACCCCTCAGCTCCCTGAATCCCCTCCTGACCCGACTACCCCCTGACCCTCAAATTCCTCTGACCTGACCTTGATAGCCCCTTGACTGCCCAACTCCCTTCCCCTCCCCTGACCCCGATGTAGGCCTGAGGCCTGCAGCCACTAATCTTTGCAATTTTGTATTTTGCATTACTTTGCTCTTGGTTTTAAGCCTGAATTGAATATTTAAAGTTAGTTTTAAATCAAGATCTACAAAGTATGTGTGATTGTGCTTTAAGTCAAACAATTAATCAACAATAGTGATATTATTAAATGTATACATGCTTTCCCAAGACCTTGCTTTTCATACTCACTATTCACATCTGGTATTTGGTCTACATCTTCGTTCTCCCTTTTCAAGTTGTCTTTTGTTTATCGGAAGTGCTTTTCCTTACTGCATTCGATGACCCTTGAACTATAAGCCAGGGCAATGGATAGCCTTACACATGGGGTGGTCAACTATGGTGTGGAATCCGGAGATGGAGTTTGATTGGCGGACATACAACCTGATTGATGGCAGATGGGAGACACCTTCAAAAGATGTGTAAGCAACTTGAAGATGGCAAAGACTATGAAGCCTTACCGTGCCTGTAAGGAAAATTGATAATAACTTAAGTTTTCCAGACTCTTGATTTGAGAACATCTGAGTAAAGCCTCAAAAGGCTGGAATGGAGTCAGAAATTTGACTTAAAGGGACGTTGTTCCCAGAATTTGCTGCTGCAGCCAGAGTGGAATAGTCAACCACTTGAGACTATGGGAGGAAGGGCTGTGAACGGAATGACTGACCAAAGAGCCCATTCATGTAAGGTTATTTGGACCACCCGACCCGACCTGACTAGCCCCGACCCTGGACTCTGCCAGTGACCCCTTGACTCACCCTAACCCAATCTGATTAGCCCCCGACCTGACCTGACCAGCCTCTGACCTGACAAGCCCTCCAGACTCAACTATCCCCGACCCACCTACGTACCTGCCACCCTACCCACCTCATGCATCTGCCACCCTACCCCATCAGCCACCCGACCCACCAATCACCCTATGTACCTGCCATCTCACCCATCTGCCATTCTGCCATTCTACCTATCCACCACCCCATCCAGCTGCCACTGTGCCACCCTACTCTTCCTTTACCCTACCCCCTTACTTCATCCATCCTACCTCCTTACCCACCCTGCTCACTCACTTACGTTACCCACCCTGCCCCCTTACACACTTACCTTCTCTCCGAGGCTTTTCAAGGAAGCTTTGGAACATTTAAACTTACTTGCCAGAATACGGCAGCTAGTGCCGTAAAAAGAGGGTATGGCTTGCCTTCCCCCAACACTCCAGCGCTATGATGAAGCTCTTTGTGGGACTGCACACTCTCAGATTTTGGGGAAGCCAGGATCAGAAGTCCCGGCCAGAAATACAGAGCTCCGGTGTGGCGGAGTAAAGTAGGAGTGGAGTGGCAATCCAATGGTGATTGACACTCCTCAGAAGATTCAAGTCATTGATTTAATTTGAATGACCAGTGTTATGTTTTTTTCACATTTCAAAATGGCAACCACCTACACCAACACCGGTGGTTCACATTTTATAGTTGGCATATATGTCAACCCCCAAAATGGAAAGGATTTTTCAAAGCTTACAAGATTAAATTATATACATGAATATGAGTGTTCAGATTTTTCAGTACATACCAGTACATGCAACTCCCTGTCTAATTACTGTGAGACGAAAAGCTGCATTACTCAACAGAAAGTAGCTAATCTACCTACAAAGTAATTAGAGTGAATAACCAATACCTATAGCATTATTGGTGCTATTTCAGATGTCAAACTGTGACATAATCATTTGTATCACAGAAGAATCTCAGAATCATGCAGCAGAAAAGGAGACCATTCTGCCATTGTGTCCATTGGCTCTTTGAAAGAGGTACTCAATCAGTCCCACTCCCCTGCTCTTTCCCCATACTCCCGTAAATACTTCCTCTTCAGGTATATATCCAATTCCCTTTTGGAAGTTGCTTTAGAATCTGCTTTCACCAGCTTTTCAGCCAGTGCATTCCAGAACAGTAAAATAAAATAATAGTAAAATAGACTGAATTCAGAAAACTGTTTGCATTGTAGTTTACTTATTCTGGTCATTGCTCTATTCAGCTTCTTGTAAACAAAATAAAATCAACAAATATTTATATAAAAAAGAAACGTTGATCTAATTTATCATTCACTGTTTATTCAAAACTAAAATAAACCCACCTCGATCAAGCAAGGAATGCAAGTTTAAATTGTTATGAACGATGTATTTTTTAAGTTGAGTTTTAAGTTTGGGTTAAGAAAGGTAAAATGGTTTCAGTTTCATTTAGGTTGTCCTTGAGCCTTGATGCCTGGGAGTCTGGATAGACTCCTGACTAAGGGTCAGGCCTTTTGGGTTTGTTTACATAAATACATTTTTAATGAGGCTTTACAATCCCTGAAGTTAAAGAGATGGATTAAAAGGGGTTAAAAGTTTAGTGATTGTGGGGGGGGGAAAATACAAAATATTTCTGTTGCCTAGTGACAGTGATTAAGTGACACAGACACAGAGAAAAGACAGGGGAGAGAGTTCAGTGTGTGTCAGAGAGAATGGACAGGAATTTTAAGCTCTCTGATAGGAAAGAGTACAGGGCTATTGGCGACAGTATTTGACTGAATAGTCAGTTATAGAACTGAGCAAAGTGATCAGTTTAGCAGAAGTGCTACTGGAAGACTGAGTTTAGGGAACTTATTGGTTTGCTCTGCAGTTGAAGAAACAGTGAATTTAGAGCGTGGTTTTTGGGTGTCTCGGGGAGAGATACAAGTTGGGTGAAAATTATTGAGTGGATTCTCAGGAATTGACCAGAAGAAAATGGTTTGCAACTGTGCCAGTCCCAAGCAACAAGCCTTTGCGTCAAGCTAGTAGTGACTCTTCACTGGTTTATATGCCTATAAAGATATTGCTGGGGTAAAGAAATAATGTGAATTTGAATCATCTTCTTGTGTTTGTAGCAAGATATTTCCAACCACTTTGTGTGAAATAGTTCAATTTTCCTGTTTAATAAATGTTTTGTTCTTTGCGTTAAAAGTTCATCAGCAGACTCTTGTGAATTTGTTCAGTAACTTTCCTCCATGATTTCTTTAAAAAAATCTATCAAGCCAGGTTTCACTCTGGGATCTGACATGTCCAGTATTAACATCTGCTGGGATCATAACAAAATGAAAATGAAAAGCCTGTGTTGGTCATCTCCCTGCTACAGTTTTATGATTTAATGGTACAGTCACAAGTAAAATGACAGGCAAAGGGCTTACAGTTAGCTACTGATTCACAAATTGGTGAACAGCCGGACAGTTATCTGCTTTACTCAGCACATTAAACAAATTGTTTACAAACAATTGGAGTTCATCTGTAAATCTTGGTATCCCCGCTATGGCTAGGCTGGCATATCAGCTGTTGAGGTTGGTATATGAAACAGATCAAAAAGGACACAAAATCTTGATATTCTGTGCCCCAAAATCGGGCAATTTCAGCAGAACTACATGTGGCAATGGTCCCATTTGTTGTAACATGCATGGTAGACATTCATATAAGCTAAGCAGGTTTGTTTTAATTACAAGGTTAGGGGTACCAGCACATTGAGTCCCCATATAGCATAGCACATAATATGCAACCTTGTTTGCATAATGGAAAGACCTATGCATGTAATTTAGTATTTTATTCGCTTTAGCTATATTTCATGGTATTGGTTGTGAATCTTTAAAATATGATAAACATTTTCCTTTCACCTAAAGTTTTAGCTATTTTCTTTGAAGAGTGTAAGTGTGCTTAGTATTGATTCTGCCCACATGGATAACAATGCATTTCTCTACGTTAAATGTCATTTGCAAAAGGCAGATCTATTCCCCCAGCACATCAATATCTGAGCATGCTTGCAATAGCCTCCTCCACAGGCCAAACACCTGCATAAATCATATCATCTTCAAATTTTTGGAAGCCTGGGCAGGGGAGGGCTAATATTTCCTTGTGGTGTCGGTGAAAAAGCAGGGTTTTTCCCAGCCAAGGGAAATAGGAAATACATCACTTTGCTAATTTTTCTGAGCCTCTTCTGGCTCCACTCCTGTCTGCTGCCAGCTTCTACTGGAGGTTCTGGCACTCGGTCCAACCCCTGCAATCCCAAATTAAAACGTCAAGGTTCTAACTTTGTCATAGGGCTCAGACTTTTGTGTATTTGTGAGGCTTTGCCGGCTTCACCCAAAACCTAAGAGTTAATGGCAGTAGTGAGGAGCACATTACAAACAGAGGTAAGGCAATATATCTGCCCTTGATACTAGTCTTATCAGTATATTCCAAGATCAAGCATGGACACTTTTCCTTCTACAACGTCTGGCACATTTACGTTTTTTGCAAACATACAGAAACTTACCCCCAAAGTTTCCTTCATCTTCAAAGTATCATCTAGTTCCACCTACACCTAAATTCAATTCTTCTATTTGGAACAGACAAGCAAGGATTTCTAGTTACAAGAATATAATAATGCAATAAACTAATTTATAATTTCTAGAGTAATCTTGCATAATAAAAAGATTACCATGTCTTTGAGGAAAATAATGCAAGATTTATTTTTATTTGTCTGTTACATATTAGAGACACTTGCAAAGAAAGACACCAAGATAGCGAGTTCACATATTTAATGACGTCTTTGCACACTGTGCATACTCATAACAAATGAATACATTACACTATTTCACTCTTTTTTCAGAAAATGAACTACTTTTTGTTGCACTAACTATACAATTTTCAAATAAAGCAAATAAACAAATTCTTTTGAATACGCTCCACATATATACACTGGTCAAAATATGTCCAGCCATTATGTTCATAGACTCTTTACAACATTGAGTCTTTCTGAGTTACAGTTGTTATGGCTGCAAGGTCATCATCCACTACCCCTATTGTGAAGATTTCACTTTCATGCCCAATGTCTGAGTCCTCTTGTGGCAAATGCATAATAGCATTCTCTTTCAAATTGTGATATTCAATGTTGTAGTCATACTATCAGAGAAGTACAGCCCACCGCTGCATCCTTGATGCTGCCATCATTGGTATTGCAGATTTTGGTCCCAGAATAGCTGCTGGAGGCTTATGATCTGTTACTAGTGCAAAGTTTCTATTCAACAAAAACTAGTGAAACTTTTTGATTCCAAAAATAATTCCAAGTACCTCCTTTTTTATTTGCACATAATTGCGTTCACTTGTGGTAAGAGTACATGACGCTAATGCTAGTGTCTCTAATATGTAATTGCAGTAGTGCCCAAGTCAAACAAAACTGAGACAATGCGGGATTTACAAAGTCACAATCAAGCAGACAGCGGATGATGAGCAGTATACATTACCGACACCTCTCCAAGATTTGTATGCAGAATTAGCAAGATCCAAGATAATAGCTATTCACTACAATTGAAGTTGCCCAATCACTTTGGTCAGTTTTCACTAGCACACCATTTCTCCCTAGCTTCTTTAGTTCTTCCTCAATATGGGTTTTGAGAGCATAAGGAGCTGGCCTAGCCTTGCAATTTACTAGCCTTTCATCATGCCTGATTCGGATGTGCACTTCCACACTTGTTATGTCTTCATAACTGTCCTGGAAAACGTTGCTTTAGTTATTCAATAGCTGATCAAGCTTCTTGGTCATCTCAACTTGAAAATGTGCTTCCAATCTAAATTCAGCTTGCAAAGACAACTCTTTCCCATTAACATTAGTTTGTTGACATCTCGCTACAATAATAGGCAATTTGAGAGACTTGCCCTCGAATCGAACATTGCACTCCATTTGTCCACAGATTTCTAACACCTCACCAGAGTAGGTTTTCAATTGAGCTGCACTCTCAGTTTGAAATACATCACTGCATTTGTTCTCATGTGTGTCTCTATTCACAATGGAACAATCTGCAGTATGTTGATGTACTGTTGATTTACACCTTTGTATAAAGGTTTCTGCCATTTGAGTGATTACAAGTGGCATAAATATCAGACAGCCCATTTTCACCCAAGCACTCAGATTCACTTCAAGATTGTGAACTCCACCCTTGTGATGTCACTGTTTTCTATTACCACTGGAGTGAGTTCTCATTCCTCCTTTGGCCTTCGCTTGGCACACAGTTGCAATATTGTCTATCTTATGGCAATTATAGCATTTGGCATTTCTGTACTGACATGTCTATGCTGTATGGTTGATATTATAAAGATAACAAGTCACTAACCTGCAATGTTTTGAGCAGGACTCCCCAGCTTAGGCTTAGCAGAAGCCTTCTGACTGTGGCCAAAAGCTGTACTAGTTAATTGCAGATGACAAAATTCTTGAGTATTCTTTGATGTCATGTCCATAGAAAGAGCAATCTTACAAGCTAGCTCAAATGTAAGATTTTGTATGTTTAGTAACTATGATTGAATTCTTTAATCCACCAATCAATATAAAAATCTGTGAGGTAATGCATGGCCTAAGAAGTTGCCAAAGTTGCAATGTAACGATAAATTCTTCAGTGCCACAACGTACTCACCAACTGTTTTGCTACCTTCCTGGTTTCTGGTTCCAAATTTGTAGCTTTCCACTATCTCTAGCAGTTTAGGGTTGAAATGTTCCTCCAGCTTTGTGATGATTGTTTTGAATGGCACACCTTTTGCCTGTTGTGAGCAAGAAAGTTGTTCACATGCCATATTATCCTGGCTGGTCTCCATTTGCAAAATTGCAATTTGTGCTCAAGAATTGACTTATTCTGAGTCTAGACCTCTTTGCTTTTAACTTTGAGTTCTAAAATATTATTAACTCTGAAAAACATATTCATTTTTCAAAATAAGCACTGAAAGATTCCCTTCTCTTATGTGTTTCCACCTTCTGATGTATCCCGTGGGCACAGCCATATTGTCCCGCTTCAAATGTGACCGTGACACGGCACCCTCACTGTGACTGTCTGTAACAGTGTTAGAAATCTAAGTGCTAGATTTTACGCTCTCGTGCTGGTGGGTTTGAGGGCAGGGGACATGTAAAATCCAGCAGGTGGCCTTCCCGCCACCTACCCAATTCCCCCATCCTGTCTGAAATTTTACAGGGGTGGGACCTTAGGTGGGCAATTAATGGCTTCAGGGCAGGCGGGTAGACAGCAGGAAGGCACCCGCTGGATTTTATGTGCCCCACCTTCAAACCCACAGGCGTGACAGGGAGAGGCCCATGACCTTCAAACCCTCCCTCAAGGTCATTCCCCCCACCTAACCCTCCCCCATGATCCCCTCACTGAGACCCAAGAACCCGGACTTACCTGGGTTCTTTGGTGTGGTGGGACTGCCTGTAGGCCCAACAGTGGCCCCCACTCTCAGCTGGCGCAGCTGCAACTACAGAGCTGTCAGCCATCCAATTAGCCAGCAGTTCTTTAAGGCGGTACTTCCTCCCAAGTTTGGGACAGACACATTACCTTAAAGCAATTAAAGCTCCGAATGTTAAACTGATGTGGGAGGCAGTCGGGATCGTTGGTGGGCTCTGCCCCGAGGTTTTAGCTGGAGCGCAGGAACTGCTGCGTCCCATAAAATCCAGTTCCCTAAGTCAGTCTTGGTAAAACAAACTTACCCTAAGTCAGTCTAACTATTTCGAGACTAGGACAATGCAATAGTCCATTTGACTCAGTGTAGCCAAGTGATGTAGGAACAGTGAGGTTCAGCACAATCCAGTTGAAATCTCTACCATCCGAACAGGTAGATCACCAGGAGCCAGCTGATCTTGTTCATCATAGTCCTGTTCACTGCCTGTATTTTTGTACTTTGATGCCATTCTTGTCACCAGGCACTTGCAAAGAAAGATAGACACCAAGATGGGCAGTTCACGTGTTTAATGACATCATTGTGCACTGTGCATGCTTGTACCGTATGAATACATTACAATGTCCAAAGTTAAAATACAGTCATAGGGTCATAGAGGTCTACAGCACAGAAAAAGGCCCTTCGGCCCATCGAGTCTGCGCCGGTCAAACAAGTACCTAACTATTCTAATCCCAGTTTCCAGCACTAGGCCCATAGCGTTGTATGCCATGGCATCGTAAGTGCACATCCAAATATTTCTTAATTGTTATGAGGGTTTCTGCTTCTACCACCCTTTCAGGCAGTGAGTTCCAGATTCCCACCACCCTTTGGGTGAAAAAATTCTTCCTCACATCCCCTCTAAACCTCCTGCCCTTTACCTTAAATCTATGTCCCCTGGTTATTGATCCCTCCACCAAGGGGAAAAGTTCCTTCCTGTCTACCTTATCTATGCCCCTCATAATTTTATGCACCTCAATCTTGTCCCCCCTCAATCTCCTCTGCTCCAGGGAAAATAGCCCCTGTCTATCCAATCTCTCCTCATAACTAAATCTCTCCATCCCAGGCAACTCTCTCTCGTGCAATCACATCCTTCCTATAAAGCAGATTCCAGAACTGCATGCAATTCTCTAACTGTGGCCTAACCAGTGTTTTATACAGTTCCAGCATAACCTCCCTGCTCTTATATTCAATGCCTCGGCTAATAAAGGCAAGTATCCCATACACCTTCTTAACCACCTTATCTACCTGTCCTGCTACCTTAAGGGACTAGTGGACATGCACACCAAGGTCCCTCTTATTCTCGGTACTTCCCAGGGTCCTACCATTCATCGTGTATTCCCGTGCCTTGTTTGTCCTGCCCAAGTGCATCACCTCACACTTATCCGGATTAAATTCCATTTGCCACCGATCAGCCCATCTGACCAGCCCGTCTATATCCTCCTGTAATCTAAGGCTATCCTCCTCACTATTTACCACCCCACCAATTTTCGTGTCACCCGAAAACTTACTGATCAACCCCCCTACATTTAAATCTAAATCATTTATACATACCACAAACAGCAAGGGACCCAGCACCGATCCCTGTGGAACCCCAATGGGCACAGGCATCCAGTCACAAAAACACCCCTCGACCACCATCCTCTGCTTCCTGCCACTCAGCCAATTCTGGATCCAATTTGCTAAATTGCCTTGGATCCCATGGGCTCTTACCTTCATTATCAGTCTCTCATGCGGGACCTTATCAAAAGCTTAGCTGAAGTCCAAGTAGACTATGTCAAATGCTCCCGCTGTAAACTCTTGCTGTTCACGACCTCTTTCACGAGTTCATTTACCACACAAAAGTGTTTTGTACACCCAATCCATTGCAGCCCCAAATCTTTGCCCATTCGTGGTATAGGTCCAGAAATAGCTTCAGAAATTGGAAAAATTTCTATTAAGGTTCATTTAAAAAAAGCACAGACAATACTGGAAAAACTCAGCAGGTCTGCCAGCATCTGTGGGGAGAGAAACAATACCTAGCTCTGAAAAAGGGTCATACCGGACTCAAAACGTCCACTCTGTTTCTCTCTCCACAGATGCTGGCAGACCCATTGTGTTTTTCCAGCATTTTCTGTGTTTGTTTCAGATTTACATCATCTGCAGTATTTTGCTTTTTAAAAAATTTTTAAATACCCGTTTATCATCTTCAAGGGGTTACAAATGAGGGAAGTGTCTAAAAGTAAGGGTTTGACTTCCTAGATAGTCAGTGTTCAAATTTGAATACACAATGCAGAATTGGGGTGGAGTGGTGGGGAGGCTGGTGAGTTACTTCATAGATTAATGCTTTGCAGGTTTTAATTTGTTCAAACTGAAATATAGATTTGCTTGGGTGAAAGGGTTAAAAGTGCATCGAGCTTCTGTATGAAGTGTGCATAAGCTCAAAGCCAAGCTGCTAAATAACATGCTGGCACTGAAGAACAATTATATGCTGGATAAAGTTAAGGCTGTAATTGTATGTTGTGCTAATGGAGTTTTTGTTTATGATGATTGCATTCAAGGACATGTTTTTTTTTAACGTTTGGGGTGTGAATTTGAAGGATGTCACTGCTCAGGAAAGATAGGTAAAGAGTTGGAGAGGTTTTCACATCTGGATGAGCAAAGCTCAGATGTACAGCAGGCAAGTAATTTTACGATGGCTGGAACCTATTTAATTCACTCCCATTATAAAGTATGTTTGCCATTTGTGATTTTGCCCTTTTTCGAGAATTCACGGGAACGTAACTCCCACGAGTGGCAGGACTTTACTGTAGACTTTCCAAGATTATATCCTTAATTTAAAATGTCTTAACAGCCTGATGGTAGATTTTTTTTTTGCGGCCTCCAAACAACCCAGGAAATAAAATGACACATGCTAATGTGCACCTGCTTAATCGAACATTGAATTCTAGCTCATAAAACTATTGGAACTCTTTGTTAAATGATAGCATGCCTAGAACAACTAGGGCACTCAGTAGAGCGCATACCTTCACCATACTGTGTTAACTCAACATTATTACAATTATGCAGCTCTTCCGTGAGGCTTTTGCACCCGTCCTATTTTACGTGCCCACCACCACCCTCACTGCCAAAAACACACCTGAACGTTGGTGGGTGGGGTGGTAGAATCCAGCCAATATTGTTTACAGACTAAGAGACCAACACAGCGAAAACATTACCCCCATCTACCTTCAGTGGAAGAGATAAAAATATGAATTATCTGCCAAAGCTGGTTTTACATGTATACTACATTGTTTTATGTACACGTTAAAGTTCTGTCTCACGATTGTAATACAGAGTAAGGAGAGAACAAAAAAAGAAAGACGTGCATTTATTTAGCCACTTTCACAACCTCAGGACTTCCCAAGCTCTTTACAGTCAATGAAGTACTTTTGAAGTGTAGTTACAGTTGCAATATAGGAAGCATCGTAATTTTCTCTCCTTTCCTGCGGGAAAATATCCTGAGCCCTCCCCACTGGCGATTTGGTTGAAATTAGTGGTTTCATTCATCAAATAATCTCAAATTACATATTTCATCAATAACACTATATCCAACAAATAAATGCTATGGGGTGCAATGGTTTAAGAAGAGGGCCTACCATTACCTTCTTAGGGCAACTAGGAATGGACAATAATGCAGTCTTGCCTGAATCTCTTACATACCAAGAATGCATTTAAAAAAAACACAGCCTGATCAGTCATCCTTTTGCAGTTAAAAAAGGCAGCTCCAGATGTAACTATATTAATGTAACCAAAAAGTAACCAGCTTAGCTCATAGTAATCTGCTCTGCACATGACATCATACTGTAACCAGCATCCACCACTAGAAGGCAACTTAATTTTACACTATTCGTGAAACCTGGAGTACATACCTGTATAAATGAGGTGTTCCATAGCTAGTTATTGATTACAAACTTTATTTCATTCTGAAAACAGCTTTCTCGTGTTGACTTTCTCTCATGATTTAAATGGCCTCTTTCAATCATGCAATAAACACAATTGCAACAATTGCATATATAGCATAATATCTCATGAGCAAGACAAATTATTTGGTATGCAGTAAAATTCCACAATAAAGTAAGCACATTTCCACACTTACTGCATGTGGTGGACTTTACTGGCCAAGTACTGCTATTTGAAAAGAAGGCCCCAAAGACCATGAAAAAACTATTTTTGAATCGATTCCGCAAATCGCTATGTATTATTTGATATTGTTTAAAAGTGGAACACGATACCTCAACCGTGTCAATTCAATTTCACACCCTTCCACTCTCAGACCACCCCTCCCTCCCAGAAACACAACAGAGTCCCCTTGTCCTCAACTCCACCCCATTATCCTCCACATTCAACAAATCATCCTCCGACATTACTGCCAGCACAATGCCACCAGTAAACACTTCTCTTCCCTTTCTACATTTCGAAGGGACTGTTCCCTCCACAACAGCCTGGTCCACTCCTTGGTCACCCCAATCACCCATTCCCTTTCCTACACACCTTTCCATGCAAGCGCAGGAGATATAATACCTACGCTTTTACCTCTTCCCACCTCGCCATCCAAGGCCCTAAACAGTCCTTCTAGGTGAAACAGTGGTTTGGCTCTACTTCTTTCTAAGTTAGCATACTGTATTTGCTGCTTACGATATGGTCTGCCCTACTGTGGGGAGTTCAAATGTAGACTGGGTGATCACTTTATGGAACACATCTATTCAGCGTGCAAGCGTAACTCTAAACTTCTAGTTGCCTATCATTTTAATTCTCAACCTGCTCCCACTCTAGCTGTTCTGTCCTTGGCCTGTTACAGTGTTCCAAAGAAGTTCAACACAAGTTCAAGGAAAAAGTACCTCATCTATCGACTGGGCACTTAACAATCTTCCTGACTCAACACTGAGTTCAACAGTTTTAGATTATAATCTCTGCGCCCATTTTGTATTGGGTTTCTTTGCTAGAGTGTTTTTTTTCTGTTTCTCTCTTATATCCTACACTTTGCCATTGAATGCTGCTATCCTGCTATTTACATTCTAGACATAGTTGTATTTGTCCCATTACCACTCCTTTTGGCCCTGCACCATAAAATATTTGGTTATTTCATCTCTCCTGCCCTCCATCCTATTACAGACCTTCCCCTTTGTTCTTCTTTCCACCCTTCTTTCTTTCACTTGTTCAAAACTTATTACATTTCTAGCTTTTTGGCCAGTTCTATTGAAAGGTCACAGACCTGAAACATTAACTCTGTTTCTCTCTTCACAGATGGGGAATTTTCTGATTTTATTTCCGATTTCCACTTTTGTACCTCTGAAAGTTTGGTTACTGAGATGACCAGCAGAGTACACTTCCTGGACAAGATGACAGGGGCTCTGTAGTATGCTCCAGATCATATGTTACAAATAGCCTGTCATGCCCTTCATAATGTTAACTCTGAAAAAGGGTTGAACCTTGACAATGCTGGCAGGCAGCCCTGGCCATATTGGAGCTATTCTACATGAAGGAGTGCATTATGATGACCTGCAATCAGAGTATTCCTCAGTGCCTGCTGCAAATGGCACCATAACCAATCTCATCACTAAAGCCTTCTCTTCTGTATAACAGCTTACTTTTGACACCAGAGCTACACATTCAACAACATCTGCCCCCTTTATTCCTATATGAGCATTCTAATAAACATCACCTGAGTGATCATGTCAGCACCAAATAAGTACACCCATTCCTGTGTGATTTTAATCTCCATAAGTAACAAAACATAACGTCAGTTAATATTTTATTTTACTACAGTGAAGTCCAAAGTACATAGAAGACAACTTACTATCTTCTAACACAATGCTTCCCCTGGATAGCTACATATAACTTTGAGTCATCTATTCCAGTGCTTCTCCTGTGCTAAACCCGAGAGTCAGCAATGGAAGAGGTAGATGGCTACTTGTGATCAATAGAACTAAGACAGTTCTCTTCACCTGTTAGCTTATTCCTGGCAGGGAGTCACTCCTTGACTACATCTCTGGAGCTTGTTCCTGGACAGCCTATGTTGTTTCCGTTGTTCCACTGGTACGATGCTCTGAGGGGTAAGGCTGGAGGCCTTACATATGCTGCTGCACTGACAGATGGCAATATCAGGCAGGAGTACCAGCCTCTGTGTAATGCCCAGTGCTATGTACTCATTAGCATTATCTAATTGCCCCCAGGTGAAAGTATCTGAACTGGTGCGTGGTAAGTGAAGAACTATAAAAGGTGCAGGGATGAGCTATAGGGGTTTGGGCAGAGGATCAGAAAGCAGGGGGTCTGTGCAGAAACTGATGGTTTGGCTTCAGTCAACCTTTACCTCCCTTCTTCATCATCATCATCATGATAGCCAAAAAGGGGATAGTTGTGTCTGTGCCGTTTTTCCTCATCATTATCGTCCTCCCCCTGCAAATCCAGTGCTGTGTTTCTACTGCGTAGGAGGGTAGAAGCTACAATTGGTTAGCATTACATCCTAGGGGTTAAGAAAGCCGAGATGTTGGTGTAAACTTGTGTCTGCGTGGACTTCACAGGGATGCCAGGTTGGCAGTGTAGGTGTTGAATCACTAACCTGACACCAATAATATATCACGGCCAGAGCTGAATGCCTCCTAATGAGCTCCACGGGCTTCTCCATATAGAGTGTGAGTTGTTTTAAGCTGGTGTTGATCCCTTCAGTGGAGATTGCCTTGCATAGGCATTGTGTGCCAAGTTCTCCTGCAGGAAAATAAGTAAATGATTTGGAAGGCTACTAGCTGAGCAATCTGTGGCAAGTAGCATGGCATAGCTGAAGTAAGATGTGGGAACATCAGCCTGTTAAAGTGTAGTAAGTGACGCATGTAAGTAAAAGAGAAAAAAAGGATGACATTTATATAAACCTTTCACGACTTCTACTTCCCAAAGTGCTTAACACTTTGAAGTACTTTTGAAGTGTAGTCATTAGGAAACGTAGCAGTCAATATTGCACAGCAAACTCCACAAACAGCAATGTGATAATGTCAAGATAGTCTACTATAGTGATGTTGATTGAGGGATAAATATTAGTCAGAACTCCCCTTCTCTTCTTCAAAATAGTGCAATGGGATCTTTTACAACCACCCAAAGAGAGCAGAAAGGAGCTCAGCTTAAAGTCTCAACTGAAAGATTGGAATCTCCAACAGTGCAGCACTCCCTAGTATCAGTCTAGAATTTGCACTCAAATTTCCAGAAAGGGATTTGAACCCACAAACTTCTGACTCTAAGGCAAGAATGCTACCAAGCCACAGCTGACACTCAGCCAGAGTACTGTGTTAAGATGATATATGTGCTAGTACCCAAGGCAGACAAGGAAGAAAGAGAAGTGTGTCTGGTGTGTTATCTTGCTTACCTTGGTAACAGTCCTAGTGTAAGAGACTTTGCATTCAGTGTCAATACTACCTTTTAAGCAACATTCCTGGCAGATTTGCTGCCATGGACATCCAGCAGTCAGTGGCTCCTTGGCTCTGTTCACTCCAGGAGAGAGTGAAGGGCCAAGCAATGTTCCCTCTAATTTTTTCTCATGTACACGTCTTGTTTATTGCATTACTTAGCACATTCAAGATTGCTGTGCACCCATGCAGCTTAAAAGGAACATTAGGTCCAAGTCTGTAAAACTCTAGGTTCATCTTCAACTACTTTCTTAAATAGTGAAGTGACATGTACAATTTTCTAATCTTAAGGGACGGCTTGAGAGAACTTTGAAAGATTATAGTGAAGCTATCTGTAGTGTTCTTAACAACTTCCATAAAACCCTGAGACAAAACCATCTGGTCCTGTGGCTTTGTCACTCTTTAGTGCCATTATTTTTTCATTACTGTTGTTTTGCTTACATTAATTTTGGTGAATCCCTGTCCCTGATTCAATATTTGTTTCCTTGGGATGTTCAGCATGCTGACTTATTTCTCAATTGTAAATATGGATGCAAAGTAATTATTCATAATGTCTGCCATTTCTTTATTTTCATTCACAATATCACTTGTTATATCAGTTCAATGGGCCTACATTGGTCCTAGCCATTCTATTTTTCTTAATATAACTGTAAACATTTTTCATGTTGAATTTAATATCACTTGCATGTTTATTTTCATACTCCTTATAGTTTTTCTTACTGTTTTGCCACGCTTTGCTAGTCTATCTTTCCCTTTGCCAGGGTCTGTGCTATTTTTTGCATTTGGTATGCTTTTTTCTTCTAGTTTTATGTTGTCTCTTTTCTCTTTAATTAACCATGACTGTTTTTACTGGCAAATACAGCTTTTACCCCTTAGGGGTTTAAACTGGTTCTGTATGATGTAAAATTATTTTTTTAAACACTTCCCTATGGTTTTACCCATTAATGGATTTGTCCAGTTCACTGTGGACAGTCTTTGTCTCTTCACTTCAAAGTCAGTCTTACCTAAACGTAGAACCTTAAAAGCTGTTTTGTCATTCTTCCTTTCAAACATTAGTTGAACTCAATCATATTATTATCACCATTAGGTAAATTAGGTTGTTGACTAAATCTGGCTCATTACTAATCTAATATGGCATGTCTCCTTCACAGAGTTAGGGCAAATTAGGGTGATTTTTATGGGGGTGGTGGTGGTGGTGCGTATTCCTCACACCCCCAACCAAGGTGGTCTTGAGCCCGCTGACTTTAGAACAGGTTCCCCCACAGCAATAATACATTTGGGTCAGCCTTTACAAGTTAAGTGTGGGACTTTTGCCCCTCAGGGACAGGAAGTCCCACCCTAGAGAGCTGCCAGCCAATTTGATTGGCTGGCAGCTGAGAAGTCCCAGCAGCACCAGAACACTGTAGTGGTTGCTGTTGGAGCTATAAGGTAGTCCCCAAATAAGATCCATGGATGATGGACTAAAAGTCTGGGGTTTCTGGTTGGGAATGAGTCAAGTTTCGGAAGCTGGTTTGTGTGTGGGGGGCGGGGGCAGGGGTGGGGGTGGGGGGGGGGGGGGGCGGGGTGCACGCGCAAAGAGAGGGTAGGATCTTTAGGGGAATACCAATGTTGGACACAAGCAACCATAAAGAGGTATCCTGCCTTCCTTCCCGCCTTTTAGCTCAAGTTGCAGGCTGGCCTCCTTCATTCCGTCTTCCCCATCCAGAAGTATTATTGTGAAGGAGGTAGAATGAAACATTTAACTGGCCATTATTTGGGGCCTCAATAGACCTAAGTGCGAACGGGCTGACTGATGACTTACCTGCCCAACGTAATATGCAGGACAGCTCATGGGTGGGCGGAAAGGCAGTGGGATAGCCATCTGCTTTATTTACGTGTCTCCCCTCTGCTGTCACCTCCCCCTGATTTTTTTAGAAAGAGTATGTATGAAAAAGTAAGGGATAACATCTGAAGCACTAATCTACAGTGACTAAGTAAAATTCCAGTTTTATTTAAATAGATTCTTTGAGCCTGTGCAGATTGAAGTGTTTGCAGTCTGTCCTGAACTGAATGAGTGCTCCTTTCAAAATCTTTGCATGCAAGAGCTTGGCTGAAAAGTAAATAGCAAGCAGGGCTAGAGCCATTACGTAGCCTTGCTTTGTGCCACTGGTGACAGGAAAGGTATCTGATGAGGCACCATTCCGCATCACACTGGCCATCACGAGTAGATGGCCTTGATCAATTTTTCAGGGCAGCCAAATTTGTACAGCACTGATTTATTTTGTCAAAGGCTTGGCAAAGTCACCAAACACCATGCAGAGGTGCTTGTACTGGTCATGCAACTTTGCTTGAATTTGACATACTACGAAGATCATGTTGACCGTTCCTCGTCCGGCACGATAGCCACACTGTGATTCTGAGTCTGTAAGATGAGTGTCAATCATGTTGAGAATAACCCTTGCAAAAATTTTTCCCACTGCAGAAAGAAGTGAAATATCACAATGATTGTCAGAGATGGACTTGCTTCCCTTCAATTAGTACAGGTGAGTTATGGAAGCATCTTTGTAATCTTGGAGCACAATTCCCCAGTTCCAGAATAAGCAAAAGAAGCTTGTGAGTCTCCTATGTGAGCTCTTCCTTGAATACTTCAAGTGAAATGTCATCAGCTCCCAAAGACTTACCCGCACACAGTTGCTTTATGGCCTTGGTGAATTTGGCTTGAGATGGTGATGCTGTGAAGTGATTCAATGGCATTTGGGGAGGCGATGGCTTAGTGGTATTGTCGCTGGGCTAATAAAAGTCTGGAATTAAAAGTCTAAGATGACCATGGACATTGTCACTTGTTGTAAAACCCCATCTGGTTCATAATGTCCTTTAGGGAAGGAAATCTGTCATCCTTACCTGGTCGGGCCTGCATGTGACTCCAGACCCACAGCAATGTGGTTGACTCTTTAATGCCCTCTGAAATGGCCTAGCAAGCCACTCAGTTGTAACAAACCACTACAAAGTCTCAAAAAAAAGGACTGAAACCCGGCATCGACCTAGGCACTGGAAACGACAACGGCAATCACAGCCCTGTCAACCCAGCAAAGTCCTCCTTACTAACATCTGGGGCTAGTGCCAAAATTGAGAGAGCTGTCTCACAGGCTAGTCAAGCAACAGCCTGACATAGTCATCCTCACAGAATCATACCTTACAGATAATGTCGCAGACACCACCATCACCATCCCTGGGTATGTCCTGTCCCACCGGCAGGACTGACCCAGCAGGGGTGGCGGCACAGTGGTATACAGTCAGAAGGGAGTTGCCCTGGGAGTCCTCAACATCGACTCCGGACCCCATGAAGTCTCATTGCATTGGGTCAAACATGGGCAAGGAAATCTCTTGCTGATTACCAATGTACCGCCCTCCCTCAGCTAATGAATCAGTGCTCCTCCATGTTGAACATCACTTGGAGGAAGCACTGAGGGTGGCAAGGGCACAGAATGTACTCTGGGTGGAGGACTTCAATGTCCATCACCAAGAGTGGCTCAGTAGCACAACTACTGTTCGAGCTGGCCGAGTCCTAAAGGACATAGCTGCCAGACTGGTGGTGAGGGAACCAACAAGAGGGGAAAACATACTTGACCTTATCCTTACCAACCTGCCTACCGTAGATGCATCTATCATGACAGTATCGGTATGAGTGACTACTGCACAGTTGTTGTGGAGTGGAAATCACGCCTTCACATTAAGGATACCCTCCATCGTGTTGTGTGGCACTATCACCATGCTAAATGGGATAGATTTCGAACAGATCTAGCAACTCAAGACTGGGCATCCATGAGGCATTGTGGACCATCAGCAGCAGCAAAATTGTACTCGAACACAATCTGTAACCTCATGGCCCAGCATATCCCCCACTCTACCATTACCATCAAGCCAGGGGATCAACCCTGGTTTAATGAAGAGTGCAGGAGGGCATGCCAGGAGCAGTACCAGGCATACCTAAAAATTAGGTGTCAACCCGGTGAAGCTATAACACAGGACTAGTTGCATGCCAAACAGCATAAGCAGCAATTGATAGACAGAGCTAAGCAACCAACCAGTCCCACAATCAATGGGTCAGATCTAAACTCTGCAGTCCTGCCACATCCAGTCGTGAATGGTGGTAGACAATTAAACAATTGATTGGAGGAGGAGGCTCCACAAATATCCCCATCCTTAATGATGGAGGAGCCCAGCACATCAGTGCAACAGGTAAGGCTGAAGCATTTGCAACAATCTTCAGCCAGAAGTGCTGAGTGGATGATCCTTCTCGGCCTCCTCCGGAGGTCCCCAGCATCACAGATGCCAGTCTTCAGCCAATTCAATTCACTCCATGTGATATCAAGAAGGCACTGGATTCTGCAAAGGCTATGGGCCCTGACAATATTCCGGCAATAGTACTGAAGACTTCTGCTCCAGAACTTGCCACGCCCCGAGCAAAGCTGTTCCAGTACAGCTACAACACTGGCATCTACCCGGCTATGTGGAAAATTGCCAGGTACGTCCTGTACACAAAAAACAGGACAAATTCAACCCAGCCAATTACCGCCCCATCAGTCTACTCTTGATCATCAGTAATGGAAGGGGTCATCAACAGTGGTATCAAGCGGCATTTGCTTAACAATAACTTGCTCACTGACGCTCAGTTTGGGTTCTGCCAGGGCCACTCAGCTCCTGACCTCATTACAGCCTTGGTTCAAACATGGACAAAAAAGCTGAACTCACGAGTTGAGGTGAGAGTGACTGCCCTTGACATCAAGGCAGCATTTAACACAGTGTGGCATCAAGGAGCCCGAGCAAAACTGGAGACAATGGGAATCAGGGGGAAAACTCTTTACTGGTTGGAGTCATACCTAGCACAAAGGAAGATGGTTGTGGTTGTTGGAGGTCAGTCATCTCAGCTCCAGAACACCACTGCAGGAGTTCCTCTGGGTAGTGTCCTCGGCCCAACCATCTTCAGCTGCTTCACCAATGTCCTTCCTTCCATCATAAGGTCAGAAGTGGGGATGTTTGCTGATGATCGCACAATGTTCAGCACCATTCGCGACTCCTCAGATACTGAAGCAGTCCATGTCCAAATGCAGCAAGACCTGGACAATATCCAGGCTTGGGCTGACAAGTGGTAAGTAACATTCGTGCTATACAAGTGTCAGGCAATAACCATTTCCAACAAGAGAGAATCTAACCATCGCCCCTTGATGTTCAATGGCATTTCCATCACTGAATCTCCCACTATCAGCATCCTGGGGGTTGCCATTGACCAGAAACTGAACTGGACTAGTCAAATAAATACTGTGGCTACAAGACTAGGTCAGAGGCTAGGAATCATGTGACGAGTAACTCACCTCCTGACTCCCCAAAGCCTGTCCACCATCTACAAGGCACAAGTCAGGAGTGTGATGGAATACTCCCCACTTGCCTGGATGAGTGCAGCTCCCACAACACTCAAGAAGCTTGACACCATTCAGGACAAAGCAGCCCACTTGATTGGCACTACATCAACAAACATTCACTCCCTCGCCCACTGACGCACAGTAGCAGCAGTGTGTGTCATCTACAAGATGCACTGCAAGAATTCACCAAGGTTCCTTCAACAGCACCTTCCAAATGCATGACCACTACCATGTAAAAGGACAAGGGCAGCAGATAGATGGGAACACCACCACCTGGAAGTTCCCCTCCAAGTCACTCACCATCCTGACTTGGAAATACATCACCGTTCAAAATCCTGGAACTCCCTTCCTAACAGCACTGTGGGTGTAACCACACCACATGGACTGCAGCTGTTCATGAAGGCAGCTCACCACCACCTTCCCAAGGGCAAGTAGGGATGAGCAACAAATGCTGGTCCAGCCAGCGAAGCCCACATCCCATGAATGAATAAAAATAAAATTGTTGCACACTGTGGATTCTTAGTTCAGGAAATTGTTAAAGTGCTCTGCCCAATAAGAAAGAATCTCATGCCTATTCATTAGGAGCTGATTTCTGTCTGCTGACAGGCTTCCCACCACAAGGAGGCTAGAAACAAACCTAAATATTCAAATGCCCTACTAAAGGCCATTTTAGCAAGCTGCCGGTATTTTGCCACCGGCCGATTGACCTTTAACAAGATGGGGGCACAGCCAGCTAAACGCAGGTGGCCTCACATCAGCAGCCCTGGGGATGGGGGAAAGCATTTTTTTTTCCATTGAAAGAAGGGGCCACGGGCAGGCAGGGCACTCTGCACTGCCCCAGTGATCTGGCAAGAGGGGTTTCTCCTCCATCAATTTAATGTTTATTTTTAAATAAATTTCTCAGCCCTAACTGGAGATTGCTGGAGGGCCCTGCATACTGTAGCAAGGCCTCTGCTCCTATTGGCACTGTCAAGGCTGCTGAACTGCCGGCCCTCTGATTGGGCTGGCAGCTCTAGGTCTGTGGGCAGCAGTCCTGAAAGGGACAGCAAACCCGGCGGCAACTTATTCATAAGCTGCCACCGGTAAATCAAGGAGGGAATCTCGTCGGTGGGCCATGCATGTTGCTGACATGCATTTCCGGCCACTGTGAATTTTTATAAAAATTCTGCCCGCAATCTTTCAATAAATTTATAACATGCTGTCACAAATAGGGACTAAACTCGCCACAAAAAATTAGGGCTTGTACATTCTAGCATAGGTACTCCATGTTACAATTTCAGTAGAGACCAATAACTTCTAAAGAAGAGATATGAATTTTCCAGAGACCAATGGAAAGAATCACACAAAAAAATTTCACATTTTAAGACTTTTATTGTCACAAACTAAAATCATTGTCAACTAAATATTATTTAGTAGGCAGCTAATATATTAAACTATAGAAAAGGTACTTTCCCAATTAATTGAAAACTCTACACCACATATGTTACACCACACTCTTGGCAGAAACTCACCTGACTTTTCCAGTAGGCTCCCTTCTCCCTTCTATGTCAGGACAAGGCTTCTAGTATCCTTTTGAAAGCTGCTTCATTCAGTCATCCAGCACTTCCAGCAGCAATTCCTTGGTTTTTAAATCTCCACAAGTTCCATTTCTTTGAACAGACAGCCATCTTCTGCCAGCATTCTGCTTGGGGCTAACAAAACAAGTATTTTTCCCTCTGCTTCTCACATCATCTCTCTCTCTCTCTCACACACACTCTTTCCAAGGTCTCTGAGTTTGAGAGTCTGTGTCCACAGAGACCACTTGCCCCTTTTTAGTGTCAAGGTGTGAAAACTGGCACTCGAGTTTCTCTGCATTCTGACCTGGTCCTCATTCCGACAGCTTTTAATTATCATTGGGGATTTAAAAAAAATAAACTTTTTCTGCCAGTGGCACTACATGAGTGGAGATGTAATTGCAGTCTGACAAGTTTGCATAGGGAGTTTCCATTATAAGTTTGAACCTAATAGTTTATAGTAGAAATCTAAAAATTAGAAGAATGCAAGACTTTAAACTGAGTTTGAATTAAACCTGTGCACTCTGGTCCAATTATATCCTGCCAATTAACTGTACTTCTCTTGAAGACTACAACTTGGTTTTCACCCCCTCATTGCAATGTTACTGATCAATTCCAAATTCATAAATAATCACAGATTTTCTCAGAATGGCTATTTAAATTGATCCTACATTTGTTTAATATACTTCTAGTTTTAAAAGGAGAGATAGTAGATAATTTTAAAGGAAAAAAGTAATACCATAAATGTTGAAATAAAAACAGCATAAGCTAGAAAATGCACCAGTCCACTCAAGCTTCCAATGAAACAGCTTACATTTACGGTTAAACCGTCAGTAGAAGTGGGCTGAAGGATTCTACTCAAAACATTAAAATTTCTTTTCCCTTTTCAAATCCTGACAGACATGCTTTGCATTCAGGCACTTTTTTTTATGATATACATTTTAATTGTCTGAATTACAGGTCCTAAGCAAAAATGGTTCTGTCTTTTTTAAAAAGTTTATTTAGTATGAACATATTATTCGAATACCCTGTCGTTGGTTTATGAAATGTTATGAAGAGAACTGGTAGAGCTCCTATGGTCCTGGGCTTCTATGACTAGGGTAGTGATGGTTATTATGAACAGCCTAGAGGAACAGCCTGTCATTAAGTTCATAGCTACCACATAAAAAGGAAAATAGAGAGAAGTCTAGTTATGAGGTTGCATTTCTATATTTCAAACTGTCTCTAATGTAAATTGTTTCTCAGTTTAACTACTCAGCAATTTTGCCAGAATGGTTCCCAGCCTGCTTGCTTGCCCACCCTCCTGACCCAAGCACTTCCCAGCACACCTGTTTGTTATCCATTTCATTTGAGTCCCTCCCTGAGTGCAACCTGATCTGTCTTCTTGGATGTCTTTCCATCTAGCTCACATACTTGACCAAGATATGAAGCAGAGGTAGAAATTGGATCAAAAGAAGGCAGAGCTTATGGAGGGGAATGAAAGACCAATGAAATGTGAAGCTAGAAGGCAAAAGAAAATTGGAGGCAAACAGAAGTAGAGGAGGAGAGATGCAGATATGAAAGAGATAAAATAAATAAGTGAGAAGCAAGAGATAATTCTTTGCAGACTTACCAATACACTATCCTTAGCAAGAGGGACATAACCGTTCAGTGAAGCTCCCATTGAACTATTGAATAGCTTTTAAGAGATGTTTATTAGCAAAGATAGACATATAAAAATCAAAATATCTTCTTGCAATGAAATTGGACATACTTCCCTAATGAGGTGCAATAGCTATATTTTAATCAAGACTTGAGCACTATAAACCTATTCTCTATCTAAAAACTATTCATCATCTCTTCACCTATACATTTGTTGATGCACTTGTTCACCGCCCAAAGCTCAGTTTCCTGCCACCAATTAGCACAGTCTGGTATAGCACCTCTATTGTAAATGCAGTTAGCACTAAACTCTGTTCCTTGCTTTAGTCACTTCAAGACATAAGCTTGGAAGCTGGTTCTGTGCCCTGAACTGTTTGTCCGTTCTTATTGCTTTTGGCTTCAATTTACTTCCTCAGTGTTCTATGTGTATGTACTCAATACTTGCACAACCCATTTATTTCACCAACCAGCTATCCCCGTTCATCCCACTCTCCAACTTAACACTCCTCCATGACCCTACATCCTAACTGACCACAAACCTGCTGAGTGCAGCCAGTCTCCTGGGCTCGCACAGTCTTCAAATGTCTCCTTAAGTGCTGAAAGTACAGCCATCCACCCAGTGTTCCCAACCTTCACATCCCATGTACTCCCATGGTCAAGAGAGCAATCACATCAACTGTTCCAGATCCAAACACTCCCACTTCACTATGATTAATCTGAGCTCCAGCCTTCACCATTGTCTTTCAGGTGGCAACCCATTTCATTGCACATTTGAATTACAAGCTTCACTTCCTCCAATACTCACTTCCTCACTTGATTGTCAATTGCACCTCTCTCAACCACCTATTTTGTTGCACCGCTCTGACAGCATCTTCTTACCCCCACTTTCAACGTCAACTGCCCTATCTCCAACCTCTCTTTCCTCTTCATGTCCAACCAAGGTGGAAAACAAAGACAGAGGATGTGGTGCTTAAAAATATAAATAATATCAAAAAAGTTTTGTTTTAAGGCTTTTTTTTATTCCCAAGAGCAAAACCACAGAACATCAGCTTTAAAACAATCACATCAAAATCGCTAAAATAAAAGCAAATCCAGTTCCAAAGAAGAGTCATACTGGACTTGAAACATTAACTCTGTTTCTCTCCATAGATACTACCAGACCTGCTGAGTTTGTTCAGCACTTTGTTTTCATTTTACATTAAAATCACATTCCCTCCATTTCACTGAACACTTGAGTGGGTGAAACACTAATATACATATTTATCTATCAGTTTATTAAAAATCTTATATCTGCAAGCACTTCTACAAAAACACTTATCTGTTGCACTTTTGTCTCAGTTTATAAATTCCTATATCCACAATTACAATGGAAACCGTGTATCTGGCACTCAGTAATTGCATAATCTGATCACTGGGTGGCACTGTATTATTTCCCTCTTCTCCATCACTCAAAATTTCTGAATGTTTGCCATTCTCATTTTTCCTTAGTAACTGAAATTTCTAAAGTCCAAAATGAGAGTTTAAACAAAGTTTAAAACTTACATGGTCCACAATAACATGATCACATCTGCCCATTAAATTTTCTTATATGCCTTTGATAAATATTTTCCTTGAGAAGGCTCACCTTCTCCTAAAGCCTGAGCTTGGCCTTGATATTTTTGCTAGGAGCTTTGACACTATTAGCTGAATGTTAATTGTGCAGTCTGAGCCTGTGGTGATTCTAGAATGGTTCCAGCAGATTGGAAGTTAGCAAATGTAACATCTCTATTCGAGAAAGGAAGCAAGAAAAAACAGGGAAATACAGGCCAGTTAGCCTGACATCAGTCCTCGTGAAAATGCTGGAATCTATAATTAAGGAAGTATTATGTAATGTTATTTTGGTATTTTATTGAAGAAACACGTTGGCAGCTCGAAGGCTAAATTGCAGTGTAGCTTATATCTAAAAATTCATATATGGGCTAAGTAATCAGGTTAAAATCATGCAAGGATGTAACAATGATATTGTAACAAATGCAGACGAACAAATTCAGTAGGTAACAGGGAAACGGTAGACAGGATATTAAAAGAAAGGTAACGTTGAATTGAAATTATATTAAAATTACAAATCAATACACCATACCTACATTACTGGCACTGAAGTACATATGAATTTCATCATTTAAGCACTTCATTGAGGACTCGAACCATGCAAGGAATAGGGCTGCATAGGTACCTTTCTAACCTGCATCTTACGGGGTTGAATTTAGTTGAAGTACCGAGTTGTTGTGATTGCTCAGGGCATGGTGGTGGTAAGTGTTCTGAAACTGGGTAGATTTCATAAGGGATTTCCAAACTTTGTACAAATTTTAACTCTTCCTGTTTATGCAGTTTCAAGCTTTGTGACACGAAGGACATCAATACAACTGGTATTGAGGGCCTAAGATCAATCTCAGCATATGCTTCTGTAATCTATCAATCTGGGCGGTTTGCATGAGGCCAGGGTGCCAAACAGGCTTGGAGTATTCACCCAGGGGATAGGTATAGGTAGTGTAGTTCAACAACAGGTCATTAACAATGCTCTTAGAAAATCATAATATGATCAAAGTCAACATAGCTTTACAAAAGGGAAAGAGGGTTTAACAAATTTGTTACCATTTTTTGAGGATTAACTAGTTGAGTAGATAAAGAGGAACCAGTAGATGTGATAGACGGTGGTTGGATTTCCAAAAGACCACAGTACCACACAAAAAGTAAATATGGAAGAGAAGCTCTCATGGAGTTGGGGTAATATATTAGCATAGATGGAGGATTTGTTAACAGATATGAAACAAAGAATTGGGTTAAACAGGGCATTTTCAAGTTGGCAGGCTGAAGTGGAGTGAAGTTGTAGTGGAGTGCCGAAAGGATCAGTGCTGGGGCCTCAGCTATTTACAATCTATAATAACGACAAAGGCAAAGAGACCGAGAGTAATCTACCTATGTTTGCTGACGATACAAAACTAGGGCAGAATGTAAACTGTGAGGAGAACATAGAGAGGCTACAAAGAGATATAGACAGGCTAAGTGAATGGACAACAAGATGGCAGATGGAGTATAATGTGCAGAAGTGTGAGGTTATTCACTTTGGTAGTAAGAATAGAAAAACAGATTTTTTTTTTTACACGCGTGAAACTTGTAAATGTCGATATTCAGAGGGACTGTGTGCACTTGTTCAAGGAACACAGAAAGCTTGCATGCAGGTACAGCAAGCAATTAGGAAGGCAAATGGCATGTTGACCTTTATTGAAAGGAGACTGGAGCACAAGATTAAGGAAGTCTTGCTACAATTGTACAGAGCTTTAGTAAGACCACACCTGGAGCACAGTATGCAATTTTGGTTTCCATGTTTAATGAAGGATATACTTGCACTGGAGGTGGTACAGCAGAGGTTCAATAGGTTGATTCCTGGTTAAGTAAACTGGGTCTATAGGCTCTGGAGTTTAGAAGAATGATAGGTAATTTTGTTGAAAGATACAAGATTCTGAAGGTTCTTGATGCTGAGAAGTTGTTTCCCCTGACTGGGGAATCTAGAAAAAGTCAGTACAGTCTCAAGACAAGGGGCCAATCATTTAGGACTGAAATGAGAAATGACTTCACTCAAAGGGTTGTGATTCTTTGGAATTCCCTTCTCCAGAGTGTTGCAGGTGCTCCATTGTTGAATATATTTAAGGGCAAGATAGACAGACTTTTGGTCCTTCCAAGAATCAAGGGATATAGGGAGTGGACAGGAAAGTGAAGTTGAGGCTTGACGATCAGCTGTGATCGTATTGAATGATAGAGCAGGCTCGAAGTGCCATGCAACTTTCTACTCCTATTTGTTAGGTTTAAAAGTGAAATGTTGATGGACCCTTCCCATATTACTCTTCTTGTTAACTGCCTGGTTGTCCACCATAATTTTTGGATATGAAAGAGCATTTGAATTTTGCTTTGATCTATTAATTTATGACCTGATGCTATTGGTGATTCACATGCAGGTATAGCATACAATGTACCTTCACTAAGTTGGTACCTCATTCTAGCAGATACCTGGTGTTGCTGGGGACACTCCCTTTTAGACTTCCCATTGAAACCGAAATAATTTTCTAGTTTGTTGGTATTTCAAAGGTGAAAGCCAAGCCAAGAAATTACAGATTGTGATAGTATTCTACTGTTACTGATGGTTCATAACACCTTACAGATGCTCAGATTTGGGGTTCTAGATCTGTTCTTAGCCTGCCCCACACTATACAATTAAGATGGTGTTCAATTTGACGAAAAAATGTTGTCTTTACAATGACTGTGTGGTGCTCACTCTCACCACTGCTAGTGGACAGATATGTCTGCAACAGGTAGGTTAATGAGAAAGTAGTTTACTCCTTTACCACTTCACGCAGGCTCAGTTTTACACCTATGTCTTTCAGGACTCAGCCCTTAGTGGTAGACATCGAAGTGTGCCATTTAGAATACATCCTGTGCTATTGTTTTCCTAAAAGCTTCCTCCAGATCATATTCAACATGTAAGAGCATTGCTTCATAGGTTAGCAGTGTCACGGACAGAGTTTGTGTTTATGTTTGTAAATGATAAAAGTGTTTAACGTGTGAGGTTAGTGTGCTTCCTTACCTTCAGTGATTTGTCCCGATTTAAATGAGTCCAGCAGCAAGCTTTTTGTGAATTTAAAAATAAAGATTGTTTATTGGTGCACACTTACCCCAGAGGTTTAAACACAATGTCTTACATGCAATCACACACACACACAAGGAGTAGATACAGATGACAAAAAAAAACAATGATTACAATCTGAAATTATTTCAGTCTCTTTCGTAGCATGCCTGTTTTTTCTAGGATGAATTGATGGTTTAGCTGGAGTAGAGTTACTGGAGAAACAGAGGATTCTCAGTAAGCTTCTTGCAGTTGAATTGCCAGGAGGGTAGCTCTCAGGTGCACTTGAAGTTGGAACAGGCTTTTTTGGGGGGTGGGGGAAAAGAGTCCTTCTCCTACTTTCAAGGCATAGCTGGAGATGACCTTGGCTGCATAGTTGCAGCTGGTTCAATGGCTTAAATGGTGTTTCTGATGGTACCCAAATCAGAACAGCTTCTGCTGTTATATTTTAAAAAGCAGGTAGCAATGCTGGTTGCCTTACCTAGTTACCTGTGACAAGTCCGAAGTCCTTTCCAAATAAGGTGGTGTGTTTGATCAGTTAACATCCTCTGTTGTGGCTTTTCATACCCTGAGTATTTCAGACAGCCAAGGTCTTTGTATTTGGGATGAGGAGCCATCACACACATTGAAAGGTCAATGAAATCCATTTCATATTCATCTAACACCCATTGAGTTTCAATGTCTTTATTGTCCATGGTCCTTTCTGTTGACGGTGCATCCTTAAAGAGATGTGTGAATTTCACAAGTAGCTGTGATTGTCTATATGTAATTAGGTATCTATTCGAGTTTCAGGTCTGTCTGGAGCTAACACTGCCAAAGTTGCATGATATGCTACAGCCATCTTAAACAGCTTTTGGTGTCCATTTTTAAAAATATAGCTTTAAAGCTTGTAATATCTCCATTGGATATGATGGGGTGGGGGTGATACAGAAGATGGTGATCAACGGGAGCTTTTGCTGACCTTGGTTAAGCTGAAAGTGTGAAACTTCATGGAGTCTGCAGTCAAACTTTAGGATTCCCAGGCCACTCTTACTTAACTGTTTACCATTTACCTACCAGAGCTCTCAGATCCACCTTGCTGGTTATGTGGCAACCATTTACTTCTTCTGCCTACATTGTAACTATTCATGGGTATAGATTGTTTTTCATTGTTACTGTACACGTTTTTGTCACTGAATAGTAAACAAATAATATCAAGAAATACAATAAGCTGATATAAAGGAATGCTTGCAATACTATCTGAACTCAAATATTGTTGCTACCTTATAATTCCCATTTTTGTGCAATGGCTAACTTATATTTTTTTATTTGTTTACTGATTCACTTCTTATTTTGAAGGAGGGTTGCTGTTGCTGACAGCTGTCCTTGATGCAAACGAGCGAAGCAGCCTGTTCTATAGTGTAGCATATGTGCATGCATTTTGGGACTTAGAAATACAGGCCTCATTCAGTAAGATAACTATTTTTGCGAGTCACAGGTCTGAAAAAACATTTCAGGAGGTTTACTGTATTTTATCAACCTGGCGTTTTTTAAGCAGCTTACTTGGGAGTAACAGTTTATAAACCAGTGCTGTGCAAGACATATTTAAAGTTATCAATGTTTGAATAGCCCTTGTGAAGCTAGTAATTCCATCCGCCTTTTTCCCCGCCCCATTAGTAGCTTTAACGCTAATCATTAAAAAAAAATCAGAATAAGAATATACAGTAAACTGTGGATAACAATGTAGAGATGATTCATCGCCCTTATTTCTAATAGATTGAAATACGCAGGGTGGTAACAACATCCCTTTTCATTACATGAAGACACCAAATGCTTATTCATCTCGAATTTTTGGTGTAAACAACACATGCATGCGGAGAGGGGGGTGGGGGCAATCAGCAGCACGCCCGCGTTTGCACGGCTTTCTGGCAAATGCAGTTTTCTCCAAGGATTCCCTTCCGCGGAGGGGGAGAAAAAAAAACGTGTTTGTCAACTACAACTCCCATGGGAGCTTAACATAGTGCGTCGTCCTATTTATTCAAGCTATGTACCGAACAACATTAAACCAATATACATTATGTGTGCATATATAGAGCAACTTAAGTAAAGCTACATCGCGACCCTGAGACAGATTTTCTTAATGGGTTTCCCTTTCAAACCCATATATCGTGTGCTCAATTGACAGTTGGCTCTGCACCATTAACTATATTATTCACCTTCTTTCCCCCCCATTAAGCAATTCAGTCTTCTTGATGATGGTAAGAGAGATCGGTTGCGTGCTGGATGAATATTAATTAGGGAAGGGTTTTTTTTTTAATACACATAATCAATTCAAGCTTTAGCACCGACCACTTGCCTAATAGCCAACAAGGAGTGAAATTGCACAATCAGAAAACTGGTTTACACAATACCTCGCCTCATCAGCAAAGCTTTGCGGGTCCGACAAACTTAGCACAGGGAGAGTGAAAAACACACACACACACCAGCAAATCCCTCCCTTCTATCAGGCCATTGGCGCAGTCGCACGATAAACGAAAATATCCCGCCTCCTCTCACGTTGGATTGGTCGGGGGGGATACGATTGGCAGCTCACCTGGATATTTGCCCACTTCCAGCTGGCTGATCCTCCTGTCCGTCAATGGCAGGCTCCGCCCACCCACGTTAGGCTAAGCGAGTACGGTTCACTCCATTAAGGGTACGTCACAGGTTGTTTTTTTTTTACCGTGATTGAGAAAGGGGGGGGGGGGGAGGGGAAGAAATCGGTCCATTCGGATGTTTATTTTTATGAGAAGTCACAGAGATGTATACGGAGCCAAAACCTTGAGGGGAAAAAAGAGCGACAGCCGCGCAATTCAGAGGTGGTGGGCTTCTCTTCCATCAGCAACAGCAGCAGGAGGAGGAGTGGTGGTGGTAGTAGTGGTAGTAGTGGTGGTGGTGGGGGGGAAGCACCCGGTACAATGGCGAGCTCGCCCAATTATTACCACCAGGACCAGTTACTACTACACCGGCACTACACCAACAGAGGGGACAATGAAAACAACAGACGCGCCGGGGATACGGCAACGAGGAGGAGGACGGCGGCGACAGTGACAACAACAACAACGCCGCCGCCAATATTACCACCACCAGCAGCAGCAGTAGTAACGTCAACGGTTAGAAGCGGACACGCGACGACGGAGCTGACACAGCGCGAGGACCTGGTCAACCCCGCGCCAACGGCTCGGCTCGAGCGGGGGATTTATGCCGCACAGCGCGAGACGGTGCCTTGCAATGTGCGCGAGGCGCCGGCCGCCGTCAGCAGCGACAACAACAACAGCAGCGGCGGCGGCGCGCGCGAGCCGGCTGCTTGTTCCACGCAGCGCGAGACGGTTGCCCCCGCGGGGCGCGAGGTCTCGGCGGCGCGAGCGGCGGCGGCGACCACCGCCACCGCCACCACCTCCACCTCGACGACTATGGACGGTTACGAGGACGTGAAGAAATACGGCTACTTGAGGAAGCAAAAGCACGGCCACAAGCGTTTCTTCGTCCTGAAGGGGCAGAGCCACCTGGGTCCGGCCAGGCTCGAGTACTACGACAGCGAGAAAAAATGGAGAAACCGATCGACCGCCCCCAAGAGGGTCATTCTACTCTGTCAGTGCTTTACGGTCAGCAGGAGAGCAGATGCCAAAAGTAAATACCTCGTAGCCCTGTACACAAAAGATGAGTACTTCGCCATGGTGGCAGAGAACGACCAGGAACAAGAGAGCTGGTACTTGGCCATAAGTGAACTAATGAATGAAGGGAAGAAGATACCGCTGGAGCCCGACGAAGTCGAAAACTATGGTAATTTTACCCCTGGCACCGTTTTCAAAGAAGTGTGGCAGATTAATGTGAAGCCCAAAGGATTGGGGCAAACCAAGAACCTGACGGGGGTGTACAGATTGTGTCTTTCCAGCAAGATGATCCATTTTGTTAAAATCAATTCTGACGTGCCTTCTGTGCATTTGCAGCTGATGAACATCAGGAGGTGTGGTCATTCTGAGAACTTTTTCTTTATTGAGGTTGGTCGTTCTGCCTCTATTGGCCCTGGTGAGCTGTGGATGCAGGTAGATGATTCGGTGGTGGCTCAAAACATGCATGAGACGATTTTAGAGACAATGAGAGCTTTAAAAGCTTTTACTGAGTTTCGCCCCAGAAGTAAAAGCCAGTCCTCTGGGACAAACCCCATATCATTTTTGACTCGAAGGCACCTTGGTAATTTGCCACCTAGTCAGACTGGATTGCAAAGGCGTTCCAGGACTGAGAGCATGACTGGTACCTCTGCATCCAGGAGTGAGGCATATCGTTTTCGAACATCCAGTGAAGGTGAAGGTACAATGTCGAGACCCTTTGGATCTGTTACTGGGAGTTTAATCCACTTAAATTCTGCAAGGATGGGCTTAAGCAGGGGTGAAGGGGGTGGGAGATATGTAAAGCCACCCTTTGGCCCCTCGAATCATAGTAGGTCAGTGTCTCTGCCTGTGACTTACTTACCATCTACTACAAGCCCTGTAAGCGTTTCTTCCAGCAGTGGACATGGTTCTGCATCGGATCCTCTTACACGTCCATCTAGTTCATCCATTTGCGGTTCTCCAAGTGATGGTGGGTTTATTTCCTCTGATGAATATGGGTCTAGTCCCGGGGACTTTAGGTACTTCCGTGTTCGGAGTAATACACCAGATTCACTTGGGAACACCCCACCAATTCAAGAAGAAAATTGCTTGTGTGATTATATTTCAATGGACAAACATATAAATGCTGCAAATCATGAAAGCAGAACAAGAGATGACTATATGGTTGCTGAGAAAGGATACAGAAAAAGGACCCACTCTCTAACCAGCTCCGGTGCTGTAATAACACATCAAAAAACCACTCAGACAACTTCATCTTTGGATGAGTCTAATGTCGATTCAAACTGTGTGACTATTAATAGCCAGTTATCATGTTCTGCATCACCAAAGTTTACCTGTAATCCTTACCATGAAGATTATAGTCATATTGAGATTGGGTCCTCGGTTAACCAAAGCCAAAGCAGAACAAGAGATGATGGTTATATGCCAATGATGCCTGGTGTTGCATCTGCTAGCCATAATAGAAACCATGATTATATGCCAATGAATCTTAAAAGCATTTCTGCCCCAAAACAAATTGGGCCTTTGCCATTAAATCAAATGGACTCTAGGGGATACATGGTGATGTCCCCCAATGATAGCAGTTCGCCGGTGCGAAGCATGTTTACAGAGTACAGTTCTAAACTACTGGGCAGCAACAATGAAAAATTCACTAATAATGAATATATGGACATGTCCCAGAGAAACCTGAACAGACGGAAATTATCCAATGATTGCTTCTATAATCTCACTAGTCCTGATGCTCCTAAATCCTACAGCTCATATTATTCACTGCCTCGATCATTCAAAACTCTTTCACAGGAAAATGGTGAGCATGATGAATATGTTCCTATGTGTTCACCGGGAAAGCTGATGTATGGAGAGACATCAATGTTTACTGGTAGTATTAGTAACAGTGGTTTAGTTCCTGAACCTTCTCATTCTCCAAGGACACAAAACCAAGATGAGCGTGCTATACAAAAAGGAAGAGTTGAGAGACCCACAAGATTATCCCTAGGTACGCCAGAAGTAAACACTTTACCAAGACTGTTTGAGCACAGTTTGCCGCCAGAGCCAAAAAGTCCAGGAGAATACATTAATATTGCTTTTAGTGAGAAAACTAGTAATACACCATATTCCCTATCAGCAGAAGGATCCCCATCTTCACTTGGCTCCAGCAGTGAACACAGAAGGTCTCCACTGTCAGACTATATGAGTGTAGATTTAGATGTACAATCACCGAAGCCCGCTATTCATTCTTCAAATTCTTTGACTACTATGACCATTGCTTCAAGTTCTAGCATAACTAGAAGCCAGCCAAAGGATGCTTACATCAGTGTTCCTCTTGGTGCCACTTGTGTCAGTAAACCTGCTGAGGTGGATGATTACACCGAAATGTCATTTAACTTGACAGTAACAGCCACTCGTCCTGCTTCGCCAAAGCCTGACAATGTAGAGGTGACCAGTCCTACAGCTATTGTGAAGAGATTGTGTATTATTGATCAGTATCCTAGTATAAATACCTTTCCTGCCTCAAAACCTCCCTCTGATGCCAATCATGGCCCAAAGGTGATCCGTGCTGATCCACAAGGAAGAAGGCGACACAGCTCAGAGACATTCTCCTCTACACCTACAGTGGCACCCTCTTCTCCATTTTTTGCTGATGGTGGTAAAAGACATAGCTCTGCTTCATTTGATAATGTTTGGCTTAAGCCAAATGACTGCCTTAGTGACGAACATAGGAGTACCATGTGCAGAAATACATCTGCTGGGTTTCAGAATGGATTGAACTATATTGCTTTGGACTTAAGGGAAGATCACGGATGTTGTGAATCAAATGGAAGTGTGCAGACTCCAAATCACCTCCAAATTGCAAGCAGTACAGACTCTAGAGGCTATGCCAGCATAGACTTTACCAAATCAGATGGGCTGAAATATACCTCAACATCTGAAGGTTTGTTCTGTTTTTGTTTTCCTTATTTCAGGCGATCAAAGTACAAAGTTGTGTGAGGCTAAGAAATATTAACTGGACGAAATAGAAGTGACTCGACGGGTTGTAGGAAGTGATATATATATATATATATAGATAGAGAGGAAAAAACTAAATTCTGACTTTCTCCTTTTATGACACTCTCTCTCTTTTCTCTTCACCACCCACACCCCTGCCCCCAACCTCCCACCTCTGACCACCTTGCTCTTGAATTATTTTTCTGGAAGTGATGTATTAAACTGTTACTGCAATTTGCTGTAAGAGTATGTATTAGTGAATGTGTTATTGCAGGTACTGGCTCTGATTTTACTACAGGTTTACATGACTAGTCCATTTTTTATACTGTGCATAATTGGGACACTGGGCAGCTTTTTTTGGAATTTGCAAGTGTAAGTTTTTGTGATCTAGTGTTTACAGACAGAGAATTCCTTGGAAGCAGGTAGAGTGCATAGTTACTGTTAATTGTTAGCCCTATGCTGTTTTTCAGTTGTGAAGCATGGTTCAAACTTACTTGGAGATTTATTGTTTACTGTTTTCTAATCCTATTAGAACCACTGTTTGTAGTGAGGTTCTTTTAGACTATTGCGAAGTCTGGTAAATGTAGCAGTTGCGTGCATATAGTTACAATGGATTATTTTTGTTGTCTAAATTTACTGACACTAATTTCAAACAAATGTTGGTGGTCTACAGGCCAGTTATTTTTGAATGAAGGGAGATGAACACAAACATTTGACTTTATATACTTATTCTGAATTAATTGGTCATTTTCTTGCAGGGTGCAGTCACTAGATTAGACTATAATTTTCTCCTGAATAGACAAGAAGACATTTAATTCAGAATGGGAAGAAATAGTGTGTGATTGTAGAGATTTGTGTTTCACTTAAGATGATGAGCACTATTCTTGAAAATGTGGATGGGCAAATATTGTACCAAACTGTTTTATATTGCTGTACTTAATATCTGTTAAAATTAATTGCTGTATTAATTTTTTTGTCAAATAACAATATCCTATTGCAGATTTAAGAGTAAAGTTATAATTAACGTAAAAAATAATCGAGGGGTGGGGTAATGACTATTCTCATGGTGGGATTTTTGGATAACTGCAGACTACTGCTTATGACACCATTGCTGTTAACTTTTTAAAAAAAAATTCAATGTCTGCTGAATTAATTGTTGTCTAGATCATGCTGGAAAAGCTGACTTGACGATCTGTTTGCTTATTGGTCCATGAGCTTGAGAACTGCATGAAGAGGTCATAAACTGTGGATTTAGTGATAAATAAAACGAGAGCAAATGTTGCACAACAATTTCTCAACTTACTGAAACAACATTGTACATAATGAGTGAAAGAGGAGGGTCATGGTGTGTGATGTTTGTCTGGAGGAGCTTAAGCTAAAGTCTTCAGTTTACTGGTTAAGCACTTTAAAGTATCCTTTCAATCTATTTTTGGACATTAGTAATAAAAAAAAGGTTGTACTTCAGTTTTGATTGTACCTTTTATCGGGAACTGTTGGGGAGTACTTGACGCTTCAGTCATGTATCTATAGAAGGGAGGCAAACCAGTCAAGCCAATTTCAAAGGCTGTGATATTGCTTTTTGCCAGTGAATGTTACTACGTTTTATATGTCATTTGTTTAGAGGACAATTTTTTAAAATTATTCGCTCATGGGATGTGGGTGTCGCTGGTTAGGCCAGCATTTATTGCCCATCCCTAATTGCCCTTGTGGTGGTGAGCTGTTTTCTTGAACTGCTGAAGTCCATGTGGTGTAGGTATACCCACAGTGCTGTTAGGGAGGGAGTTCCAGGATTTTGACCCAGCAACAGTGAAGGACTGGTGATATATTTCCAAGTCAGGATGGTGTGTGGCTTTGAGGGGAACTTCCAGGTGGTGGTGTTCCCAAGCACCTGCTGCCTTTGTCCTTCTAGATGGTAGCGGTCGTGGGTTTGGAAGGCTTTACTGTTGTATCAACCTGATCTCCACTACTTCAAATCCAGCTCCCCAAATTTGAATGTGTGAATAACTTCCTAATTTTAGAACCTTAGTTCTTGTAGTATTTGTACAATAGATGCACTTGAGTGAGTCAAACTTGTGTACTGGTTGAAGAATATAGTAAGCGTTTTTTTTTAAATGAAGAATGCTATCTACTATGCTTGCTTGCTTAGAAATGATTACTTGGAGGGCAATAAATCTTCACTCTTTCTAATAGATCATGATAAATTAAACCTTTTTTGTTTTACTGGTCAACTGCATACCATGAAGTAGAATGCTTACAAACAATAACAATACAAAATAGTGTGGATTTATACAGTGCCCTTAAAATAGAAAAATAATTCCAAGTGCCTTCAAAGTCATAATCAGACTAAGATGGGTGCTTAGCCAAAGAATGAGATATTAGGAAGGATAACCTAGAGCTAACTGTCAAAGAGGTGGGTTGTAAGGAAGGCCTTAGGAGAGGGAGATGCAGAGCTGCATGCAGGGAATTTCCGAGTAGGGCCCAGAAGGCTGAAGGTATGCCCATTGGTGGTGGTGAAGGTAGGAATGGGGCAAAGGAGGCAACAGATGCACAGGAAGAACAGTGTGTGCTGGGAGGCTTTTGGGGCAGGAGGCGTTGAAGAGAACGGGAAGAGTACGGTCATGAAGAGATTTAGACATAAGGATAAAAACTTTACATTGGAGGTGTTGGTTCTGGTGTCCCAATGTAGGTCAGCCAGAACCAATTATGGTGAAGCAGGACTTGGTGCGGAATAGAATACAGGAAGCAGAATTTTTGATGAACTGAAGTTCACTGAGTGTGGAGGATGGGAGGTTGAAATTCATTACATACTCCAATTTAGGACATTAATTTTCAATTGCTGGACCACTTTGCCCTACATTAACATATTACTGAATGTGTTTTGTAGCTCTTCACTATAAGAATTTCCCAGCAATCTAACTAAAATTTACCCATGACTTTTGATGTGCAGGTTTATAATTAATAATGTTATTTATCAATAGATTTTTTTAACCAGCTGTTTTTTTTTCCTTGGACAAATGTATATCCCATATTGACATCACAGATGTGCACATAATCTGTTTTTTGGAAATGAAAGGAAGGCTATGCAAATTGGATTCTTGGGGGATTCTGTGGTTTTGTGATTATCTTTTATACTCATCTGTCTTCCATTTCTAGTTGGGTATGAAGCAAGGACAACAGCATACTAACAACCTACCACATTGATGGTCCTCTGAACACTGTGGTCATCAATCAAAGGCTCACTAAGTCTCAGATCAAGGCATGTTCTTAGTATAAACAAGATTGCAATTGTTCCTCCTTATATAATTACCAACAATTTTTCCTCCCACCATCATAGCCTACATGGCTAAAGCCACAACAATAAAGCTAGCTTTTTCAATTTTACTATGTCTATGCACTTGTTGTGCATTGTTTTTTAGCTTGACTTTTTTTAAAAAAATCTATTGCTTGTTTTGAGAGTTTTATGAATGCTCAAAATTTTAAATGTTACCATCTACTCCACAAAATTGACTCTTTTTGGCTGGGGTTCTATTTTGTTTTGCACTGATGTTTCCACTGTTTATATCCTAAAAAGCAAACACAGCATGTTTTTAAATTAACAATAAAAAGTGCCTGTAATGATTCTTACCTGAAATTAAGATGGTGTTCACTTCCCAATGTGCTCTTCCTTGTCAGTGCATTCACCATGTTGTTCTTTCACACAAATCGACTCATCTTCCCAATGTGCACACTCCCTTGGTTGGCTACTTTTTAAGTGTGTTGCTCGTTTTTCTTTAACTCTCTTGAAGTCTGGTGATGCAAAATGTTTTTTTTCCACTCTGGTTTGTTGGTGAATATAAGAATGATCCATCAATAGGAGAGCACTGCTTAGAAGACCTTTCCAAACCTCCAGATCCACAAAGTTGAAATAGGGAATAAAAAGTGATGCATTAACCATAGGCGCAAATGACAAATGAGTCACTGGGGCTTTGCTGACAGGATAGCTAGGACTTGCAGGCTTAAGACTGGACATCTCAAATGAATAAAACTGCCAGATCGCCGTTGGCATTGCTTGCAAATACTCTGGGTTTTATGTTTGGGTTGTGATTGTTTTAAGGCCTGATCAAGTTGTCCATGAGAAAGTGGTTTCAATAGCCAATTTACGGCTAACTGTAGGTGATTGTAAGCCAAGGCTATTTACATTTTAGATTCCAGATAAATGACTTAATATCTCTTTTGCCTTGCATTAGTAATGAAGTATCCATTTAGAATGTGCTCATGATGAATTTGACTTGCATGCATTTTTGTGTAGGCGAGTTACTATTTGAAGAAGAAGCTACAACGTACCATCAGTTATTGGATTCAAAATTAAAAATAAATTTGAGCCTCGAAGAATAAACCCATGGTATGATTAAGTTAACATATGGCTCTTTGCTGTTTTTCACCTGCAGTTGCTTCACTGTTTTCTTCCTCCCAACCACCATCACAACCAACCTCTGTTCTACCCACTCCAATCGAAAGTAGAATATCCTAACCTTCACGTGGTAACCAATAGTCATATGGTGATATGATGGGGGACTAGTTTAATTGTATTTTTGAAATTAGATAACCACTTCCCTTATGGCTAAATATGAGTAATTTGTTGCCCACATAGTTTACAATGTTTATAGCTTCTGAATTGTGGTATTTAAAGCTCTCTGCTTTGAACTGACCTAAAAACTGTGTATAGTATTATCACTTGCTCACATCAAACTTGCTATGCTGCAATCCTCAACCCACTGAATTACCTTAAATTATCAGTTTGCAATAAAAAAAATTGATTACTTGGGTTTCCTTAAGTAAAGTCGATTTTAATTTAGTGGGAACCATTAATCTGCAAGTACTAGAAAACAGCACCAGATAATCTTCAGAAAAATACATTAAAAGATTTGTGCCTCAGCATAGTGGTCATTGTGTAGTCTCGGAGGTAAAACTGTGACTAACAGTCTTGCCTAATTGCCTAATTCAAAGTTGATAGTCCAATTGGACACTACAGAAAGGATTCTGACTATGCCAAAGCATGCTGCAAAAATAATGGGATGCAGGTATGTTGCAGTGTTGATGATCTGGCGCTATGTACCATTTGAATTGATGGCATTCTTTAGTTCCTGAAAATTAAATATTGAATTGGTTTTCGTACATCTATTTTGCATTTTGAGAGCTTTTTCTCCTCATATCTCCGTTGTTTTTAATACAGTCCGACGAGCATCAGCCATTATTTTGCTCAAATGTCTTGAGTTTGCTGTGTAAGCCCAGGTAGTGAGTGCCAGCAGGCTATTTGGCCATGAGTAGCATCACAGTCAAGCCCAATATTAGTGCACAAATGGGCCACCAGCTGAAACTGGGTAGCTAATCAGCCTAGCTGGCTGACTTTTTTTTGGCTGGCTTCCTGCTCCTAACAATGCTGACATAAGCACCCCTCAAGTTAAATCACCTGCTTCATTATGGATTGGAGATCTAATTTTATGATTATAGTACCAAAGGCAGCACCCATGGCTCCTCTTTCCTCAAGTAATCACTCTTTTTGTTTGTATCAGACAGTGTGTCAATAAACAATGAGACACTTCTGTAGCAAGGCTTGGTTATGCCCTCTCAGCATCTCTAGGTATGTTCATTCAGTAGAGTTCACTTTTAGCAGTCAAAAGCGGGTACCCTGCTCTGCTTCCCATGCCTCCTCTCCTCTCCCTGACATCCCATTCTGCTTTTAAAGGGGCACTGATCTAAATTAAGACTGGCCAGCTAAGCACAAGACAAATTGAGCCTGTTATCTTCCAAATCTGCAACATCTGTGGATTAATGCAGTAGAGATGCCTTTTTGGAAGCTTACTCCATAATTGATGGATGAAAATTTCAGCACTCACTAATATCACTCTTTTTAAATAATAGAGAAAAGTTTCTAACGTATGACTGGATGCTTGTGTACAGCATGCACTGAGAGGGAATGACGTGGGGAAAGTGGAGTTGAGGTAAAAGGCCAGCCTTATTGAATGGCAGAGCAGGCTTAAAGGGCTGAATGGCCTACACCTATTTCTTATTTTTTGCTCTTAGATTAAAAGCCCAAACTGTAAGGTCTTAAACCTTAATGTTTCTGTGATCCATCACTGTAGTTTTCCATTGGAACCACATTTGGCTTTTTGAATTTTAAAAAAAAAATCACTAAACTACACATTGAATATAATTAGTAAATATTGGAAAACAAATGTGTTAATAGCATGATACTGTTATATCACTTTAAATTGTTTTTCTGGTCTAAGCATCATTCACATAATACGTTTGTAAATGGAGCCAATACGTTTCAAACCTAGCACTGCATCTTCAAACTGCTCTTACCATATTATTTGGAGGAATTTGGATTTTTGTATGCAAACATACCTTTTAAAGCTAGCACATTGATCAGAAATAAAGAATCCTACCATGTCAGTTTTCCTTTTTATAATGTCTTTCCTCCTTTCAAACTTAGCAGTCTTAACACTTCCTTATGTGGCTTGGTGTTAAGTTTTGTTTGTTACTCTCCTGAGAAGTGCCTTGGGACGTTTTACTATGTTAAAGGCACTATACAAATATAGGTTGTCATTGTTATCACTTGTGAACACTGAGCAGATTCATATTTAAGTGAAGTTGCGGGAGACCAGCACTCAGAGGGACACCGATGACTTCTGTGCTGATGTCCCCAAATTAGTTCTTGCCCGTCACTTTAATTTTGGATCTGTTGTAGAATGCTTTCGTAATGTAGGCCCATGCTTTGTGTGGCTATACCTAGTGATTTTTTTTTGTATGAGAGCTTAGATCCAGATACCTCCTTTACTCTGAATACACAGTGACTGTCCTAGTGTGCAGAATTTTTGTTACGCGCTTCGTGATTAAAATATATCTGCATGCAAATGCTGGCAAGAAATTCCAACTCGTTGCATTCACCGGCAGGTGGGGCCTCGATATAGTGATGTGGGATTGATGAAAATGTGGCTCTGAGATGGTGATTTTTTTTGTAGCGGTGTTGGTTTCATGTATGAGCTTTCATGCAGCCTGTCACTGGCTTGCACTGTTCAAAGTTGGGTTCCTTGTAATCACCAAGCATAGCAGTAGAACAGAAATTTATGAGCTGATAGTTTCAATGTTCAGTATTAAGTATTTTTTAAAAATGGAGTATGAGAATTCCAAATATTAGAATTATTGGGGCATTTCGCTAGTTCTATTAATTCTGATGGTGAGATAACTCTGCCAGCTTAGTCACATTTTCTTATTTTGTGTCACTGGACTGCCGAGGAGAAGGATGAATAGCATTCCACCTGTGGAACGTCTCATGATCAAGCAGCCATAAATGTATGTCAAGAACTACACAATAATAGATCTGCTGAGAGAGTAGGGAAAGTAGATCTCAATTACATAGAAATTACAATGTGAAACATGCTGTATAGCCCAACCAGTCGTGTTGGTATTCATCCTCCACTTAAGCAGTGTTCTTACTAATCCCATGTGGCTGCACTGTTTTTATATTCCTTTCCTTCAACCACCTTTCTAACATATTTATCACGCTGACCTTTTTTTTCCAAATATCGACTCCAGTAGTGCATTCCACAGCTCCTCAAATCTGATACTTTTTTGTCTGGTCTAATTTTTTTTTTTTCATTTAATTTTTCAGTTGAACCTGGTCTGTTGCTATCTACCCTATCCCACCCCTTCATAATTTTAAACACCCTGTCAAGGGCCAGGAGGCAGGTCCCAAGTCTACTTCAGCTGGAATGGGAATTGAACCCATGCTGTTGGCATCATTCTGAACCACATGCTACCCATCTAGCCAACTAAGCTAACTGACCTCCATGCCAAAATGTACCTACTGCCATTGAATTTCATTTGCCTTTTGTTTTTGCCCATCACATTATCTTATCAGTATCTCTGTGGAACTTTTAATTCACAATTTATTACTTTCTACTATTTCAGTATCATCTGCAAATTTGATGAACTCCCTTCAGCCCTGTATTTAAATCATTAATGGGTATGGTAAATGGAAACTCATGGAACATTGCTACCCATTTCCAATCAATCTTGAAACTCTCTTTAACCCACCCTCTATTTCCTTCCTGCAATCCCATTTTTAATCCAATTTGCTACTTACCTCCACAATTTCACAACTCTTACATTCTCTATTAGTTGCTACTTTAAAAGCTTTTCTGAAAGTCCAAGTGTATGACATCCACTACATTTCTCCTCCATCCATCATATTTGTCACCTTCCTTAAAGAACTCGTATCAGGCTGGCCAAGCAAAATTTTTCAATTTGCAACCTGCGTTGGTTACTTCTAATTGTTTTCCGCTCATCCAAGTATTTAGTAACTTTATATTTAATTAAATATTTCATCATTTTCCCTACCACAATTGTTAAACTAACCTCTAGTTATTCAGGTTAACTTTATCTCTCAACCTATATTAAGAGTACAATTGGACTGAACCATTGTTTCAAATACAAATGCAATTTTTTTTCTTTCCTCTTTTAGTGAATGTTAAATGTTAGAAATTGAAATATGGATTTTGTGTGTTGAAGGTCTAGAGAAATTGTGCTGATGTGCAACTGGGTAAGTTGTAGACATTCCATAACCAAGTGCATGTCCTGGAAGCTGTAGTTCAGTAACCGTGTCCCTTCTATAGTAAAAGACAGATTTGCATTTATATAGCATGTTTTATTACCACAAGATATCCCAAAGCACTTTGCAGCCAATTAAATACTTTTGAAATGTCACTATTGTACCCTGTAATGTAGGAAACTCAGCCAGTTTGCACAGTGCAAACTCCCCCAAACAGCAATATGATGATGACCAGAAAATCTGTTTTGGTGATGTTCATTGAAGGATAAATATTGGCCACAAAACCAGGGATTGCTCCCCTGCTCTTCTATGAAATAACACCATGGGATCTTTTACTTATGCCTGAGAGAGCAGGAGGGACCTCAGTTTAACATTTCATTTGAAAGATGACAACTCTGACAGTGCAGCACTCCCTCAGTACTGCACTACATTTCATCTTTGGTTTTTGTGCTCAAGCCTTTGGAGTGGGAATTGAACTGTTCAATATATTGCCTGGAAGAACTTGCCACTTGCAGGAGAGCATTTTATGAAATTGAATAGTTTATGTTCTATGCAGACTCTTCGGATTGATTCAAATTATTAGGCTGCAGCAGCAACCACTTCTATTCTTTTTCTGTGAGCATGGAGCTCTTGCTTTAGCACTAGCTGTTTTAGTGATTTTATGCAGCATCTTTATAAGGCCACTTGTCTATGGGGGTAAAAAAATTAAACGGCACATGGCTAAAATGTTTGAATCTGAAGTAGAATGTCTAAATTGGTTGAGGACTAATTTCAATTGGATCAGAAGGATTCTAGTTAGGATAAAATGGAACCAAAGATGGATGCAAAAAACTGGAATGGAACAATGGGTGATCTTTAAAGATGCTTCAAGTACAGGCTGGTGAAAAGTAGGGGAATCAAAGCCAGGGCTCTTTGGGTGACTAGGGAGAAAGAGAATATAATGCATTATACATTTTTTTTTGTACTTCATGTCAGGTGAATTCTTGTAACGAAAACCAGGTCAATTACAATAGATTGAGAGGGCAAGTGAAGAGGAAAATAAGATTGGTAAAGAGAGAATAGGATGCCAGTCAAGATAAAAGGGAACTCAAAAAAAAAAAAATCTTCTGGCATTTAAATAGTAAGTGTGTAGTAAGGGGTGGAGTGTGTCCTATTAGGAACGAAGAGGGTGGTATACACAAGGTAAGGTTTGAATTACTTTGTTGAGGAATAAATTGGATGCTGACAATATGTCAGTAGATGCAGAGATGGTAGAGGTAATGGATGAGGTGAAGATTGATGGGTAGAATGTAGTGGAAAGGCTAGCTATGCTTAGGGTGGATAAGTCGCCTGGTCTGGATGGCTTGCATCCCAGGTTGCTAAAGGAAGTGAGGCTGGTGATAGTGGAAAGGCTTGCCATAACCTTCCCATCTACCCTAGCTGTGGGGGAGGAGCCAGAGAATTGGAAAATGGCAAACGTGAAACCCTTATTCAAGAAAGGGAATGAGGGCAGTCCTAGTAACTATAGGCCTGTTTAACTCAAGTGATGGGTAAGATTTTAGAAAGAATAATCCAGGGGGGAAAATCAACAGGCACTTGGAGACGTTTGATTTAGTTAAGGATTGCCAGCACAGATTCAATCTAATTGAATTTTTTGATGAAGTAACGGAGAAGGCTGATGAAATGAATGCAGTGGATGTTGTCCGTATGAATTTTAAGGAAGTGTTTGACAAAGGCCGGTTAAAAAAATTATGGCTCAGTGAATAGGAGGATCCGTGTCAGTTTGGATCAAAAATTGGCTTAAGGACAGAAAACAGCGAGTCGTGGTAAATGCTTATTTCTCAGACTGAAACATGGTATAGACAGTGGTGTTCCCCAAGGGTCAGTGCATAATATTTTTATTTATTTATTACTGTGTGTATGTTTTTTTATTGGAATACAGAGTAAAATGCCAAAATTTGCCAATGATGCCAAACAGTGAGGATGATCTAAATTGAGTGCAGCGGAGTGGTAGATGGAATTTAATTCAAAAAAATGTGGTGTGGTGCATTTTGGCAGAAGGGATAGGGAGAGGTAACATAAACTTAATGCCACAATTCTAAAGAGGGCGTAGGGACAGGGGAACCTGGAGTGCATGTGCATAGATCTTTGAAAAGGTGGCAGGACACATTCAGAGAATGGCTAGCAAAGCATTTGGGATCTTAGACTTCATAAATAGAGGCACTGAGTATATAAGAACATAAGAAATAAGAACAGAATTAGGCCATTTGGCCTCTTGAGCTTGCTCCACCACTCAATATGATCGTGGCTGATCTGATTGTGGCTTTAACTCCACTTTCTTGCCTGCTTCCTTGACTTCCTTGTCAATCTCTTGAATATATTCAACGACCCAACCTCCACATCTCCGTGGGAAGAGAATACCAAGCACGAATGACCCTCTGAGAGAAGAAATTCTTCCTCCTCCTCCGTCTTAATTGGGAGGTGCCCTATTTTCAAATTGTGCCACCTATTTCTGGATTCCCCCACAAGGAGAAAGATCCCCTCCGCATCTACCTGTCAAGTTCTCTCAGCCGTTTTATATTTCACAACACGAGATATGGGAGCTGGAGTAGACCATATGGCTCTTCAAGCCGTATGGCCCAACAAGAAATGAGGCACTGCTAGACCTGGTTCTTGGGAATGAGGTGGGCCAAGTAGATCAAGTGACAGTGGGGGAACACTTAGGGTACAGTGATCATTGTATCATAAGGTTTAGGATGATGGTAGAAAATGACATTGGCCAATCCAGAGTAAGAATAATCACCTGGCAGAGAGCGGACTTCAATGGGGCACGAAGGGAGCTGGGCCGGATAGACTAGAACCAAAGGTTGGCAGAAAAAACAGTAGCTGAACAATGGACTCATTGTTCAAAGAGGAGTTGGTTTGGGCACAGTCAGAGTATGTTCCCTCAAAAGGGAAGGATAGGACAAACAAACCCAGAGCTCCCTGGATGACAAAGGAGATGGAAATTAAGTTAAAGAAGAAAGTGTGCTTACGACAGCTGTCGGGTAGCAAATACAATTGAGAACCAAACTGAATTCAGAAGGGATGTGAAAAAGCAAAAATGGGAAACGGAGGGATTAAGAAAAAAGACTGACAGCTAACATGAAAGGAAATCCCAAAGTATTCTATATGCACATCAATAGTAAAAGGAGGAGTAAGGCCAATTAAGGACCAAAAAGGGGATTTACACATGGAGGCAAGAGGCGTGGCTGAGGTGCATCAGTCTTTACCTACGAGGCACATGCTTCCCAGGCCATGGTGACAGAGGAGGAAACTCAGTCACTGAAAGGGCTTAAAATTGAAAAGGTTGTGGTATTGGATAAGCTGTCGGTACTTAAAGTTGACAAGGCACCGGGACTGGGTGAGAAGCATTCAAGAATATTGAAGGAAGTGAGAGTGTAAATTGCAGAGGCACTGGCAATAATCTTTCAATGCTCCCTAGATTTGGGGGAGGTGCCAGAGCACTGGAGAGTTGCAAATATTACACCCTTGTTCAAAAAAGGTTGTAAAGATCCGCCCTGCAATTACAGACCAGTCAGTTTAACTTTGGTGGTGGGGAAACTTCTAGAAGCAATCGTTCAGGATAGAATTAATAGTCACATGGAAAAATGTGTATTGATTCAGAAGAGTCAGCATGGATGTGTTAAAGGAAAATTGTGTCTAGCTAACTTGTTGGAGTTTTTTCAAGAGATAACAGAGATGGTTGATGAGGTCAAGGCCGTTAATGTGGCATATATAGACTTCCAAAAGGCGTTCAATACAGTGCCACACAACAGACTTGTCAGGAAAGTTACAGGCCATAGAATAAAAGGGGCAGTAGCAATGTGGATACAAAAGGCTGAGGGATAGGAAACAGAGTAATGGTTAAGGCTATTTTCCAGGCTGGAAGAAGGTTTGTAGTGAACTTCCCCATGGGTTCAAAAGGACATTGACACATTGGTGGAGTGGGCACATGGGTAGCAGATGAAGTTCAATGTGGAAAAGTGTGAGGTGATGCACTTTGGTACAAAGAACATGGAGAGACAGTATAAAATAAAGGGTACTATTCTAAAGGGTGTGCAAGAGCAGAGAGACCTGGGTATATATGCACGTAGGTCATTAAAGGTGGCAGTACAGGTAGAGAGAACTGTTTCTAAAGCATACCGTATTCTAAGCTTCATTAATAGGGGCATAGAGTACAAGAGCAGGGAGGTTAAGATGAACTTAAGGCACTGGTTAGACCTCAGCTGGAGTATTGTGTACAGTTCTGGGTGCCACACTATAGGAAGGATGTGAATGCATTGGAGAGAGCGCAGAGGTTTATGAGAATGGTACCATGGATGAGACACTTCAGTTATGAGGAAAGATTGGAGAAGTTGGGACTGTTTTCCTTGGAGAGGAAAAGGCTGAGAGGAGACTTGATAGAAGTTTTCAAAATAATGAGGGGTCTGGACAGAGTAGATAGGGAGAAACTGTTCCTGCTTGTAAACTGATTGAGAACCAGAGGGCACAGTTTGAAAGTGTTTTGCAAAAGAAGCAAGTGCAAGGTGAGAAAATCTTTTCACACAGCGAGTCATTAGAGTTTGGAATGCACTGCCTGGAAGTGTGGTGGAGGCAGGTTCAATTGAGGCATTCAAGAGAGCATTAGATGATTATCTAAATAGAAACAATGTGCAGGGTTACTGGGAAAAGGCAGGATATTGGCACTGTTAAAATGCTCAGCCAGTGAGGATACAATAGGCCGAATGGCCTCCTACACCATAACAATTCTGTGATTCTGCCATTCAGTGCAATCATGGCTGACCTTGGGCTTTAACTCCACTTCCCTGCCTGTCCCCCATATCCCTTGATTCCCTGAGAGACCAAAAATCTTATCTATCCCAGCCTTAAATGTATTCATTGATGGAGAACCAACAGCCTTCTGGGGCAGAGAATCCCAAATATTCTAAAGTTAAGTAATTTCCCCTCATCTCAGTCCTAAATGATGACTCATTTTCTGAGACTGTGCCCCTGCCTATTTGTTTCCACTGGTCGGTGAATCTATCTCTTAGTGCCTACCCTATCAAGCCCCTTCAGAACCTTGTACATTTCAAAAGACCACCTCTTGTTGTTCAAAACTTCACTTAGTATAAGCCCAACCTTCTCGATCATTCCTCAGAAGAGAAACCCCTTATCCCAGGAATCAACCAAGTGAACCTTCTCTGAACAGCTTCCAATGAGAGTATCTCCTTCCTTGAGTAAGGTGACCAAGCACTCACGGTGCAAAAGCAGGGAAGTTATGCTATCCATCATAAAGCTCTGGTTGGGTCACAACTGCAGTTTTGCCTCCAGTTCTAGCCTCTACACTTTAGGAAAAATGTGAGGGTCCTTCAGAGAGTGCAGAGGAGATTTACCAGAATTATTCAAGCGATAAGGACTTTTAACTCCAGAAGCTGGGCTTGTTCTCCTGGGAACAAAGATTGAGAAGAGATTTGATTCAAGTATACAAGATTGACGGGTTTGGATAAGATAGACAAAGAAAACGCTGGGGACACATTTAAGGTTTTCGGCAGAGGTGCAGGGGAGAGAACTTTTTTACACTGCAAGTTTCAGGTCATTGCCACTTGCTGGAGTGAGTGTGGAATGTAGCGATAATCAATGATTTGAAAAGGAAACTGGATGCACATTTAATGGTAACAGGGATAGAGTGGGGAATGACAATGACAGGATTATCTATAGAGAGCCAGCATAGACTTGATACGCTGAATGATCTTATTCTGTGCTGTACATAGCTTTATGTAGGATTCTCTGTTAGAAACTGTTGTTAAAATTAGTGCATGAATTCTTTTAATAGGGAATCCTATTGCTGCTTGATTTAAAAAGGACCATTGAAGGGTATAAGGTAGGTCAGGTGAGTGGAATTAGCCTCTGACAAATACACTACCCATTGGAGGAAATGAACTTTTCCTTTACTGATACTGTGCTGAGTTGGGGACGGAGAACAGTGGAGGCTATCCTGCTTATGATCATTCATTTTTGCTTTCTACTTGCCTGTCCCATCATCCGCCCTTCACCCTCATCCTCTCGCCTCTTGACCACTACCCTCAACGGAAGCCTGCTGCTACTCCTGCCTTATTGGACCTTCTGCCAGTTTCCCAGCATTGCTCTGGGAGCTTGGTCTCTTTTTGTCCAGTGTTGAGAAATAATGAAGAAGCCAGAGAGTTTGGAAAATACGGTATATGAGCACCCCATTGGAGGACAGAGTGATGGCTAAAAGCTGAGGGCTTTTTTGGGAGGGGGAAACAATGATATTGTGATGTAATTTTTAGAAAGATTTCAATTTTTAAATTAACACTTCTATCAGCTTTCAGTTATATCCGACTAGTTAATCTCCCTTGTCATTGCCGATGGGAAGTCGGAGCCAAGTATAGTCTGCAGGTGAAACGGGGTTAGAACGGAAGGCTGTATTGGATCAGAACATGATGGCGTCGAGCTTGAGTGTTGTTGGAGTTGCACTCATCCAAACAAGTGGAGAGTATTCTATCACGCTCCTGACTTGTGCCTTCTAGATTGTTTACAGGCTTTGGGGAGTCAGGAGCTGAGTTACCCACCACAGGATTCCTAGCCTCTGACCTGCTTTTGTAGCCACAGTATTTATATGTCTAATCCAGTTTACCTTTTGGCAATGGCAACCCCCAAAGGATGTTGCTAGTGGTGGAGTCAGCGATGGTAATGCCATTAAATGTCAAAGGGTGATGGTTAGATTCTCTTGTTGGAGATGGTCATTGCCCGGCACTTGTGTGGCGAGATTATTACTAGCCACTTGTAAGCCCAAGCCTGGATATTGTCCAGGCCTTGTTGTATTTGAACATGGACTGCTTCAGTATCTGAGGAGTCGTGAATGGAGCTGTACGTTGTGCAAACACCAGCGAACATCCCCACTTCTGACCTAATGATGGAAGGAAGGTCACCGATGAAGCAACTGAATATGGTTGGGCCTAGGACACTACCCTGCAGAACTCCTGCAGTGATGTGCTGGAATTGAGATGGTCGACCTCCAACACCCAACTACCTTCCTTTGCTGGCTGGAGTCATACTTAGCACAGAGTTTTCTCCCTGATTCCCATTGACTCCAGTTTTGCTAGGGCTCCTTGATGCCACACTCAGTCAAATGCTGCCTTGATGTCAAGGGCAGTCACTCTCACCTCGCCTAGACAATTCCCTTTATAAATGTGAATATTAGAAATTGCTAATAAAAAGAGTTAACACACAAGTGTGATAAAAATGTAACAGGAAGTAAGATGTAGATGTAAATTGCGTGTGGATTTTTTATATCTATTGTAAAACCTTAAGCAAATCGCATATAGCATTATTGGTGCAAATGTTCCATAACACCCATCCTCAATAGTTTTACCAGATTTAATAATCGTCAAATTTTATTGACATAATGCTACAAACTGGACCATGATTGCAAATTGTCTAGCTAACTGGGTGACATGTAAATTTATCATTGGTGCTTAGTCCTATATTAACCTGTTGAGTAAAAGGTTAACCAAGTGAACCAGTAAAAAAGCTGCTTAAGTGTGCGTCCACAACTCATTGAGGAATGTCACTGAAGATCTGATAAAATCATCTTAAAATAGTGTGGCTACAAGAAAAAGAGATATTTCCATATATTATTTATATGAATAAATAAGCAGATCACATTAGGACACTGCTTAATAAATTCTGTGAAAATGTTTAATTGCCAATATTCAGTATTGTACGTGCTTGTGCAGATGAAAGTGCAGTATTTCTCAACAGTTAGTACTGTAACTGAATGTGGTTTAATAACCTGAAGCAGTTATCAACTGTTTCCTTCTACCTCCCACACTAACCACCAACAGATCTGAAGAACATTTTCTTCAGTTACTTAAAATTTGCTTATGCACCTCAGTAATTGACAACTGCTTTTAATAAGTATATCAAAATTATGTAAATCTCAAGTCATTCAGAATAATTTTTCTTGTTTCATTAATAGGTCCAAGAGTCTAGTCTCAAGGTTTATTACTTTATTAAGAAATAACCTCTAGGTACGTAGGAACGGGAAAGGGCCATTCAACTCTTAGCCTGTTCTACCATTCATTTAAATGTTGGCCCGATCTGTACTTCAACTCCATTTACCTGTCTTGGTCCCACATGCTTTAATATCCCTTATTCCTTAATATACCAGCTATATCCACCCCTTTTGAAATTTTCAATTAACTTAACCTCAGCAGCTCTTGGGGCAGAATTCCAAATTTACGATATCCTTTGTGTGAAGTGCTTCCTGAATGGCTCAACTGCAATGTTAAGGTTAAGCCCCCTTGCTCTGGATTCTGCCACTAGAGGAAATAGTTTCTTTTCATCTACCCAATCACATCCTTTAATAACCTTATTCCTCAATTAGATTATCCCTTAATATTTTACCCTCAGGGGCTTACAAGCCTACCACTTTGCAACTTCATGTCTTACTTGAACCTATTCACCCTGGTATCATTCTGGTGAATCTGTGCTGCACTTCCTCCAGGGCAAATGTATATCCTTCCTGAGATTTGTGCCCAGAACTGAATGCAGACCTTTATATCACTGTAGCAAATATTTTACCCCTTTGTATTCCAACCCAGTTGAGATGAAGGCATTCCATATCCTTTTAAAATGATTTTTTGCTTTGTGGTTCCTATACATGAGCCCCTTAGACCCTCTGATCATCTACAGTTCCTAGCTTCTCAACATTCAGAAAATACTCGCATCTATATTTCATGGGTCTAAAATAGATGACCTAAAACTTCCCTACACTGAACTCCATCTGCCACAGCTTTGCCGATTCAATTTAACAGTGTCCTTTTGCAACTTTCTGCTCCCATCTAAAGCACTACTTAGTGTCGTTAACAAACTTGGAAATACAGCTCTCTATTCCTTCGTCTAAAAAAGCTGCAACCCTAGAACGGATTCCTGGGAATACCAAGATAAAAGCAAACTACTGCAGATGCTGGAAATCTGAAACAAAACAAAAATAGGTCTGACAGCATCTGCGGAGAGGAATACAGTTAATGTTTTGAGTCCGTATGTCCTGCTTTCTACCCTTAATGTCACCATTAGCACATTCCTTAGCTAATATCGTCACCGTCAACACCCCTTTGTCCTTTTGTCTATGACATCTTTGGCAATCTCTTCTTTGCCTCCACCTATCACTGGCCCTCTATCCAGTTGTACCTGTCCCACCCCCCTCAACCAGCTTATATTTCACCTCATTTCTATATTTCCTTAGTTCTGATGAAGAGTCATACGGACTCAAAACGTTAACTGTATTCCTCTCCGCAGATGCTGTCAGACCTGCTGAGTTTTTCCAGCTATTTTTGTTTTTGTCCCTGGGAACACCACTAGTCACGTTTTGTCAATTTGACTGCCTCCTAACCCGTTTCCTATCCGTGGGAATAAGTTATCTTTTTTTTTTAATTCTTTCATGGGATGTGGACATCACAGGCAAGGCCATCATTTGTTGCCAATCCCTAATTGCCCTTGCACTGGGTAGTTTGCCGTTTCAAAGTGCAGTTAAGAGTCAACCACATTGCTGTGGGTCTGATGTCACATGTAGGGCAGACCAGGTAAGGATTTCCTCCCCTGAAGGACATTAATAAACCAGCTGAATTTTTATGACAAATGATAGTTTCATGGTTACTGAGACTAGCTTTCCAATTCCACATTTATTAATTGAATTCAACCAGCTGCTGTGGTGGGATTTGAACCCGTGTCCCCAGATAATTAGCCTGGGCCTCTGGATTACTAGTCTATTGACACTAACACTACACCACTGTCTTCCCCTACTGTGAGTGCACTCCTTTTTGCTAACCTTATCAAATGCCTTCTCGACATCCATATTAATAACAACCAAAGGAATTCCCTTATGTGCCAGTTTGGTTACTACCTCAAAAGATTCAACTAGATTCATTCCACATGATTTGCTTTCATAGAAAATCTCCTTGTTTTACAGCAGCGATGGAGGCCATTTGACCCATTGTATCTGCACTGCCTCTCTGGGCAGCTGACCTGGTGCCATGCCCATGCCCTCGCCCCATAACTCTGCACATTCTCCCTTTTCAAATAACCGTCTAATTGACTTTTGAATACCTTGATTGATCCTACCTCTACCACGCTCTGTCAGGCAGTACTTCCCAAGCCTTAACCACTTGCTATGTGAAGAAGTTTTTCCTCATATCAATTTTCCTTCGATAGATTGGAGAAGTTGGGACTGTTGTGCCCTCACACTCTCGATCTTTTCACGTGTGTGAACAGTTTCTCCCTATCTGGTCTATACATACCCCTCATGATTTTGAATACCTCTATCAAATCTCCTCTCAACCTCCTTTTCTCCCAGTCCCAACTTCTCCAGTCTGTCTACGTTATTGAAGTTCCTCATTCCTGGAACCATTCTTGGGGAATCTTTTCCACATACTCTCCAGTGCCTTCATATATTTCCTAAGGTGCAGCGCCAGAACTGGATGCAATACTCCAGCTGAGACCAAACTAGTGACTTATACAAGTTCAGCATAACCTCTTTGCTCTTGTACTTGATGCCCCTATTAATAAAGCCTAGGATATTGTATATTTTAACTGCTCTGTCTTGCCACCTTCAATGAGTTATGCACATATACACCCAAGTCCCTTTGCTCCTGCACCCCATTTAGAGTTGTACTCTTTATTTTATTTGGAATCCAAGAAATAGAGCTGCATGTGCGAACTAACGTGGGGGGAAAAAAAAACACTGCCCCATTTTTAATATCTTGCTAGAGTGCAAATGCCACATTTTGCAGAACACTAACAAATTACAACTGGACATGCTTTTTAAAAAGTGTATCAGTTTCCTGCTCTGTTTTCTGACCTAAAGGGAGTTGGTAATGCATTGAAGATAACCAACTGTCAATCTGGAGCTTCCAACAGAAATGGGGCTGTTTGGGTGGGGGGGTGCCAGGTGATGACCCTGCCACCTACCCTCTAAGTTCTGGGCAGGAATGCTTGCAGGTGGCCTTGCCACCTAGATACCAATTGAGGCCCTTAAGTAGGCAATTAATGCCCACTGAAGGGCCTCATCCTGCCGCTGATTGCATTAAAACAGGATGCAGACCATCTGGTCCTGGGGATTTGTCAGACTTTAGGTCTAATAGTTTTCCCTGCACCTTTTCCCTAATAATGGGGATTGTTTTAATTTCCTCCCTCCTATTCACCTTTTGATTTTCAAGTATCTTTGGGAAGTTTTCTAAGTCTTCTACAGTGAAGACAGAAACAAATACCTGTTCAATGTCTCTGCCATTTCCTTGTTTTCCATTATCAATTCCCCAGACTCTCCCTCATTAGAGGACCAACACTAGTTTTAGTTACTCTTTACCTATTTAAATGCTTGTAGAAACTCTATCTTTTTTTATATTGCTAGTTTTCTCTACACTCAAGCTTTCTTCCTCTCTTTCTTTCTTTTTGTCATTCTTTGGTCGGGTTTTAAGAACCAGCAATCTTCTGATCTAACACTAATCTTTGGATTAAGGATTGTACAGTGTTTCTTTCAATTTGATCGCATCCTTAACTTCCTTATTTAGCCACGGGTGATGCAAACTTCTCGGTGTCTGTCTTCTCACTAGGACAGATTTTTGCTGAGAGTTAGTCTGCCACTACATCTCTACTGTCCTACCTTTTAACCTAGTTTGCCAGTTCACTTTAGCCAGCTCTACTTTCATACCCTTTAAACCTTTATTCAGGTTTAAAACACTAGTCTTAGACCCACACTTCTCCCCTTCAAGCTGAACATGAAATTCTATCATGTTAGGATCACTGTCACCCAAAGTCTCATTTACCGTGAGGTTATTGATTAATCCTGTCTCATTGCTCATTACCAGGTCTGCACCCTGGTTGGCTTTAGAATGTACTGCTCTAGGAAATTGCCCCACGTAGACCCTCTGAACTAATTTTTCAGGCTGCCTTTGCCAATCTGATTTGTGTAATCTACATGTAAATTTAAGCCATCCATGATTATTGCAGTACCTTTCTTACAAGCTCCATTTATTTCTTCCTGTATACTCTGTCCAACTGTGTAACTACTGTTAGGGGGCCTATAAACTACCCCCACAAATGACCTCTTACCTTTCCTATTTATCTCTGCCCAAACTGAGCAAAGATCATCTCTCAGTACTGTACTAATGACTTAATTAACAGAGCTACCCCACCACCTTTCCCTAGCTTCCTATCATTTGAAAATGTCAAATACCCTTCAATATTCAAGTCCCAGCCCTGTTCACCCTGCAACCATGTCCCTGTGATGGCTCTCTGGTCGTACACATTTATTTCTATCTGCGCTAGCGATTCATCATTTTGTTACGAATGCTGCACATATTCAGGTACAGAGTGTTTCACCTGTCTTTCTACCATTTTTGCAATCTCTGGCCTTATCTGTTGGTGCACTCTTAAGTTTGTGTACTCTACCCCATCCTACCACTCTTTGATTACCTTTACCCAAATCGTTACCCAGTTCTATACCTAGTTGTTACCCTTTGATTTACTACATTCCCTCTCATGTGATCCCTTTCCCCATGACTTAGTTTAAAGCCCTCTCTTGTGCCCTAGTTATATGACTCACCAGAACACTGGTCCCAGCACGGTTCAGGTGAAGCCTGTCCAACGGTATGGCTTCCACTTTTTCTCCAGTACTGGTGCCGCTGCCCATGACTCAACCCATTTCCCCCACACCAGACTTTGAGCATTGTAATTAAGTCTCTAATCTTATTTACCCTACGCCAATTTGCACGTGGCTCAGGTAGTAATCCAGAAATTATTACCCTTGAGGTTCTGCTTTTTAATTTAGCCCCTAGCTGCTCAAAACCCCTAAGCAGAATCCCTTTCCTAGTCCTATCTGTTGTTGGTACCAACATGGACCACGACAACTGGTCCTTCCCCTCCAAATGTAGGTTCCTCTCCAGCCTGAGCAGATGTCCCAAACCCTGGCACCAGCCAGGGAACGTAGCTGTCTGTGCTCTCGCTCTTGGCTGCAGAGAACTGTGTTAACCCCCCTGATTATACTGTTCCCTGCTATGATTACATTCCTATTGCCCACATGAATGGCTCCCTGTACCATGGTGCCACGTTCAGTTCACCCATCAGCCCCTGTTTTTATCCCCACAAGCTGCAAGAACCTCAAACCCATTGGACAGTTGCAAGGGCTAAGGCTCCCCCATTTCTACCTTCTCAATCCCCTTACCTGCCTCACTCGAAGTCACACCCTCCTGTCCCTGACCAAATCAGAAGACCCTAACCTAAGGGGTGTGACCACCTCCTGGAACAAAGTTTCCAGGTAACTTCCCCCTCCCCGGTGAAAAATCAGTGTCTGCAGCTTGGCCTCCAGCTCAATGACTGAGCTGAATTCCTCAAGCCGCTATCACTTACTATAGACATGTTTGCCCTGGATCACACTGGTGTCCAGGCACTTCCACATTTTGCATTCTCAACATATCACCTGCCCTGCCATTTTTTTTTGTATTAACTTATTATTTTCTTAATTTATAATTAATAAACTCTGCTACTCCCAATGACCTTTGCTTCTGCTAGTAAACACCACTACTAATGAAAACTCACAATTACTAATAAATTGCATGAGTTTTGAAAGTTAACAAGCAAAATACCCACCAATCAATCACTTACCTTTTCCCTCCTCCCTCTCTGCACCAAATTCTTTCACACTCAATTCCTAGGTTCACACTCTGACTAGATACACTTGGTGATGAGCTGCTGCCTTCATGCGTGCTTAGTGAATACAAAAGCTGCATGTGTGCATTTGCTATCTTACAATTGAAGAAAATGATTTACCTGTACCCTTACTGACTTTGCAAAGCTACTTATGTAATTCTTTTGCTTGAATTTGTTCTGATGCGTCATGTCCTTCTGAAATTAGATTTTCTTCATTTATCCCCACTCCTAACATTTTATTGTATGACTAAATTGTTTTGGCACAGATAAATAATCTTCCTAAAAATTCTGGCCATGTAATCTTCCACAGCTCCCATTTGTTCTGCCATTGATCCAGAGTGTATCTCAGTTATTATATGACCAAATTATTGGGGGGACATTCCTGTAGCTAGCTTAGTGGCACTTCAGAATTCACTATTATTCTTTCTCAAAATGAAAATGGGTAGTTCTATGGTTAACCTAAAGTCAGTTTATTAGCCAGCAATTGCTAGATCATTCAGATAAAGCCTTTGTTCAGGATATCAAGAGCCTAAACCCTAAACCCTAAAAAAGAGCCATGCACACCATTAGATCTTAATGTAGATTGCAGTGCAACTTCAGCCTTTTCAAAGAATCATTTATGCTCTTGATTTGCAAGACAGTGAGAAGTTACCAGATTACCAGCCATTGTACAGTGAATATTGGGGCTTGAATCCTAGGGCATGATAACAGTGATTACCTTGTTGTTTGATATGTAAACCATGCTGAAATAAAAAGTAAAAATGTTGGAAATGCACTACAGGGACTTTTTCATTCAGATGCTGATGGAATACTGTTTCACATGACCTTTTCATCAAGATTGTAGGCCATGCTGCTTGATCTTATTCTAGAAAAAAGGAATTGCTTCTTGGTCCCAAAGTAGATGATATATGTCTTTGAATGGAGTTTCTACCTTCCCGTCAGATTAGATTTTAGGGATTTCAGCAAGGCGATAACTGCTGCCTTCAATTTCTGTGTTGCCTGTATCATTGTTCTGTAATTGCTATAGGGTACAGTTGTGTTATGGGTCATTTAAAACATTCGTCTCAAGGCCTAGATGATCATCCAGAAAATGTAAATTGAAGTTTGACTAATGCAGTTTGAGAATTTGAATTTAGGTTTTCAAAAAGGGCTTGGAAATAAAAAGCTGTTATCAGTAAAAGTGACTATAAAACCGTACAGTTGCTGCAAAAACACAATTCGTTTCTTGACATACTTTAAGAAATAAAGTCTGGTCTATGTGACTCTAACTTCACACCAATTTTTAAAAATTCATTCACAGGATGTGGGTGTCGCTGGCTAGGCCAGCATTTATTGCCCATCCCTAATTGCCCTTGAGGTGGTGATGAGCTACCTCCTTGAACCACTGCAGTCCATGGTGTAGGTACACCGGGTGCTGTTAGGGAGGGAGTTCCAGGATTTTGACCCAGTGACAGTGAAGGAATGGTGATATATTTCCAAATCAGGATTGGCTTGGAGGGGACCTTCCAGGTAGTGGTGTTCCCATGTGTCTGCTACCCTTGCCCTTCTAGATGGTAGTGGTCGTGGGTTTGGAAGGTGCTGCCTAAGGAACTTTGGTGAGTTCCTAAAGTGCGTTTTGTAGATGGTATACACTGCTGCCACCGTGCATCAGTGGTGGAAGGAGGGAATGTTTGTGGATGGGGTGCCAATCCAGCTGGCTGCTTTGTTATGGATGGTGTCGAGCTTCTTGAGTGTTGTTGGAGCTGCACTCATCCAGGCAAGTGGACAGTATTCCATCACACTCCTGACTTCTGCCTTGTAGATGGTGGACAGGCTTTGAGGAGTTAGGAGTTGTTATTTGCTGCAGGATTCCTAACCTCTGACCTCTTGTAGCCACAGTATTTATATGGCTAACCCAGTTCAGTTACTGGTCAATGGAAACCCCTAGGATGGCTGATAGTGGGGGGGTTCAGTGATGGTAATTCCATCAAATGTCATGGGGCAATGGTTAGATTCTGTCTTGTTGGAGATGGTCATCGCCTGGCAGTGGTGCAAATAGACATTGAAGAGCATCTTTGTATTTCTTAATCTTTGCTGATTGCATTCCTTAAAGTCATGTGCATGTACACTTTTTAACACAATCTGAACAGTAACCTGTGGTTCCAAGTGTGTGTGTGTGCTCACATTCCATATAAAAATGGATACTTGTGCTATAATTTGAGATACCGAGCCCTCAAGTATGTTGCCTAAGTGACAAGTCTATTGGATTGGGATCAGTGAGCAGGGCAGTAGGGAGAATATCCCCAACACTGTAGCTGTTTTGTTTCTTAATGTCATGTGGTATATTACATTGGTAGTTTTGCATTGATGGCATTAACAGTGAAAGACCAACTCTTACAAAATCATGCTATTCATTTTTCACCAACATAAAATTTAGTGCAATTAAGACATTGAATTTCAATCAACCAGCGATGCAGTTGAGCTTGTTATTTAAGAGTTTTTACCTCCCCAATGCTTCTCTCTTGCCAATCAAATGTCCAAGTAGAAATCAGTTTTCTCGTGCTGCAGAAAGTGAGGTGCAGTTGAACAAATGGTTTAAGTTTATAGTTGTGCTGTTCCATCATAGAGGTTTGATCTGTCACTTCATTCTGCAATTGAAACATTTGTCCGCTATGGTTTCCAGGTTTTTTAGTTTGTGTAATGACAAAAACTGAGCGCTGAGAAATTTGAAATAACACAAAATTCCAGAAATTCAGAGCAGATTAGTCAGTAAAGAATAAAGTATCTTTTACTGTTACATTTAGAAACCTTGAGTTCCATTTCTGATCTAAGTTTTATGTTGAGATCTTTCTCTGACAGAGATAATATAACTAGCATCCATCTTAAATTTGTGAAAGGATAAATGCCTGTCTTCAGTTCAAGGAGATAACACCAGAACATTAACTGTTGCAGGTTCTGTCCTATCTGTTGAGTGCCTTCATTTTCTACTCTTTCAGTGTCTTGAATGTTTAAAACCAATTTCTGATGTTTTTAATTGCTTGAAATCTAACTTTAAATAGAAGCAATGTAAGTTCTCACATTCACTTTAAATTGGCTAAAAAACCTTTGCAATGGGGCATGGTGGGAGGGTCAGTAGTTTCGTTGCCCAGGAGTTGGAATTGGTTTTAATCCTTCTAACTTTTCCTGGGTAACCATTCTGCTAAGTAAGTCAGAACCATCCAAAGTCTATGTTTTGGAGGGTTTCAGACGTATGTTATTGCCCAATGGGCATTAAAACTTCCCATGCAAACCCTGTGTGGGGACTACCGAGGAGTCCCCCAGCACATTTTCCGAAGCATCTTGAGTGCGACCCTCTGGGGACCGGAAGGTCTGGGCCAGTAGTCCTTCACTTAAGTGGTAAATTTACAGAGAGGTGTAACATGCTTCCTCGGTAGCAAGACAACGAACTGTGTAGTAGTACTTTAGTTAGTGAAATGGGGTTATTGGGAAATCCTCACATTTTGCAAAGTGCAGCTACAGCCAATATATTTTCCTTGAGGTTGTTTATTGATGCATGGTATGAAATTGGTTTATTTCAGGGTAGCTAAACAAAAGAAATGGATTGCCAGAGTTGGTGACAGATTGCAGACAATGGTTTACTGTTGGTTTTTCTGCTCTGTTTATAGTTTTAAACAGTTTGGTAACCAAGGGTAGACATTTGAGTAGAGTTCTAAACAACCTAATTCCAAAAACTTTGGACATACAGAGCTAAAATATTTAGCAAATGTGATTCAATTTGGCAGTGCTGAAACTGGAATTTCTTGGGTCAGTATTTAAATTAACAGAAAAATGTAACTTATCAAATACCTGACATTTATACTGTCATGTAAAGTTACTCTGCAAAGTAAGAACTTTTTCTCATTTCTCAGCTGTCTTAAAATTCATTCATTTTAGGGCTAAATTTGAGAAGCTGGTGCTGTTTTCTTAAGAGAAGACCGGAGAGGAGATTTGATACAGATGCTCAAAATCATGGGTCTAGATCAGTGTTATCCAGTGCATTCTCCACATATGGCAAATGGCCACATATGTGGCAAATTGTTCAGTTTTAGAACCAAACAATACTGAGTTGTTAAAGTTGCCGAAGTGGGAGTTAGTATGGGTGTCATTTGTCCTCTCTTCCTAAGTGAGTAATGAAGAATTAGGGGGAGGTGATGGCGTAGTGGTATTGTTGCTGGACTAGTAATCCAGAGACCCAGGGTAATGCTCTGGGGACACAAAACAAAAACAGAATTACCTGGAAAAACTCAGCAGGTCTGGCAGCATCGGCAGAGAAGAAAAAGAGTTGACGTTTCGAGTCCCCATGACCCTTCAACATCTCCGACGATGCTGCCAGACCTGCTGAGTTTTTCCAGGTAATTCTGTTTTTGTTTTGGATTTCCAGCATCCGCAGTTTTTTGTTATTTAATGCTCTGGGGACCTGGGTTTGAATCCCACCATGGCAGATGGTGGAATTTGAGTTCAATAAAGATCTGGAATTAAAAGTCTGATGACCATAAAACCATTGTCGGTTGTTATAAAAACCCATCAGGTTCACAAATGTCCTCTAGGGAAGGAAATCTGTCATCCTTACCTGGTCAGGCCTACATGTGACTCCAATGTGATTGACTCTTGAATGCCCTCTGTAGTTGTAGCAACCCATTCAGTTGTTACAGTCATAAAAAGGAATGAAACTGGATGGACCACCTGACATTGACCTAGGTGCAGGAAACGACAATGGCAATCTCAGCCCTGTCGACCCTGCAAAGTCGTCCTTACACCTGGGGACTAGTGAGAGCTGTCTCTCAGAATAGTCGAGCAACAGCCTGACATAGTCATCCTCACAGAATCATACAGATAATGTCTCAGACATCACCATCACCACCCCTGGTTATGTCCTGTCCCACCGGCAGGACAGACCCAGCAGAGGTGGCGGCATGGTGGAATGCAGTTGGGAGGGAGTTGCCCTGGGAGTCCTCAATGCTGACTCTGGACCCCATGAAGTCTCATGGCATCAGGTCAAACGTGGGCAAGGAAACTTCCTGCTGATTACCAAGTACTGCCCTCCCTCAGCTGATGAATCAATGCTCCTCCATGTTGAACAGCACTTGGAGGAAGTACTCTGGGTGGGGGACTTCAATGTCCGTCACCATGAGTGGTTCGGTGGCACCACTACTGACCGAGCTGGCCGAGTTCTAAATGACATAGCTGCTAGACTGGGTCTGCGGCAGGTGGTGAGAGAACCAACGAGAGGGAAAAGCATACTTGGCCTCATCCTCACCAACCTGCCTGCCACAGATGCATCTGTCCATGACAGTATTGGTAAGAGTGACCACCACACAGTCATTGTCCCACCTTCACATTGTGAATACCCTCCATCGTGTCGTGTGGCTCTACCACTGTGCTAAATGGGATAGATTTCGAACAGATCTAGCAACTCGACTGGGCATCCATGAGGCGCTGTGTGCCATCAGCAGCAGAATTGTATACAGACACAATGTGTAACCTCATGACCCAGCATATTGCCCACTTTACCATTACCATCAAGCCAGGGGATTAACCCTGGTTCAATGAAGAGTGCAGGAGGGCATGCCAGGAGCAGCTCCAGGCATACCTAAAAATGAGGTGTCAAACTGGTGAAGCTATAACACAGGACTACTTGCATGCCAAACAGCATAAGCAGCAAGTGATAGACAGAGCCAAGCAATCCCACAACCAACGGATCAGATCTAAGCTCCGCAGTCCTCCCACATCCATTCGTGAATGTTGGTGGACAATTGAACAACTCACTGGAGGAGGAGGCTGCACAAATATCCCCACCCTCAATGATGGAGGAGCCCAGCACATCAGTGCAAAATATGAGGCATTCGCAACAGTCTTCAGCCAGAAGTGCTGAGTGGATGATCCTTCTCGGCCTCCACCTGATGTCCCCAGCATCACAGATGCCAGTCTTCAGCCAATTCAATTCACTCCACGTGACACCAAGAAACAGCTGAAGGCACTGGATACTGCAGTGGGTCCTGACAATATCCCCACAATAGTACTGAAGATTTGTGTTCCAGAACTTGCCACACCCCTAGCCAAGCTGTTCCAGTCCAGCTGCAATGCTGGCATCTACCAGGCTGGAAAATTGCCCAGGTATATCTTGTACATAAAAAAAGCAGGAGAAATCCAACCCGGCCAATTACCGCCCCATCAGTCTACTCTCGATCATCAGTACAGTACTGGAAGGGGTCATCAACAGTGCTATCAAGTGGCACTTGGTTAGCAATAACCTGTTCACTGACGCCCAGTTTGGGTTCCGCCAGGGCCACTCAGCTCCTGACCTCATTACAGCCTTGGTTCAAACATGGACAAAAGAGCTGAACTCCCACGGTGAGGTGAGAGCGACTGCCCTTGACATCAAGGCCACATTAGTCAGTGTGGCGTCAAGGAGCCCGAGCAAAACTGGAGTCAACGGGAATCAGGGAAAACTCTCGGTTGGTTGGAATCATACCTAGCACAAAGGAAGATTGTTGTTGTTGGAGGTCAGTCATCTCGGCTCCAGGACATCACTGTCTTGGACAATATCCAGGCTTGGGCTGACAAATGGCAAGTAACATTCGCACCACAAGTGCCAGGCAATGACCACCTCCAACAAGAGAGAATCTAACCATCGTCCCATGATGTTCAATGGTATTACCATCACGGAATGCCCCACTACCAACATCCTGGGGGTTACCTCAAACTGAACTGGACTAGCCATATAAATACTGGCTACAAGAGCTGGTCAGAGGCTAGGAATCATGTGACGAGTAACCCACCACCTGACTCTCCAAGGCCCATCCACCATCTACAAGGCACAAGTCAGGAGCATGATGGAATACTCTCCACTTGCCTGGATGAGTGCAGCTCCCTCAACACTCGAAGCTTGACACCATCCAAGACATTCACACCCTCCACCACAGCACAGTAGTAGCAGTGTGTACCATCTACAAGATGCATTGCAGGAATTCATCAAGACTCCTTTGACAGCACTTTCCAAGCCCACAACCACTAGAAGAACAAGGGCAACAGACACATGGGAACACCACCACCTGGAAGTTTCCCTGCATGTCACTCACCATCCTAACTGGAAATATATCGCCGTTCTTTCACTGTTGCTGGGTACCTGCACCACATGGGCTGCAGCAGTTCAAGAAGGCAGCTCACCATCACCCTTCTTGAGGGCATTTAGGGATGGGCAATAAACGCTGGCCCAGCCAGCGAAGCCCACATCCTATGAATGAATTAAAAGAAAATGATCAACCACTTTGCTGTTAGACAGGAGTAATGTATCAGTTGAACTACGACTATGTTTATCAAAATATCGTTCAACTTCTAATGGCCTGGAAGCTGAAGGCTTGCTCAGTGAAACAAGAGAGATCCTCTGCCATTTATTACCTACCATGTTCTCTCTGGATGCCTCTAAATGACAATACGTTAAGATTACTTATTACTTGGAAGCGCAAGTCTAGGTGAGTTGGAGGAACAAAGGTATCTTAGTTTTAAGAAATATTGAACTTGCCTTGTTCCGGGTGGAGGCTGAGGGCTCCGTTCCCTGGCAGGTCGAAGAGTTCTGGCGCGCACTTACACCACGGCAGGGCAACAGGCCAAGCATGCTTGGTTTGTGGCATTCTTTTGACCGCTGCAGGAATTGAGCAATGCACCTCTGTGGCATGGAAAAAAGCAGTAATCATGAGAGCCAAGGTGGTGCCATAAAAAAGAGGATATGGGGAGGAAGGACCCAGAGGGAGAAAACACTGGGAGAGGGGCAAAAGAAGAGGCTTCAGGCAGCAAAAGTGCTGCTGTTGGTAGACCCCACGAAGTGAGGGTTTGGGAGAAGTCCTGGGGAGCCAAGAAGTTGGCTGGGTGTTGGATAAAGTTACAGCTCAGAAGAAGCCTTGCGAACCATTTATAGCTCAATGCAGCCGGGAGATTGGAGTTCAGAGCAATACAAGGGCAGCACCTACAGTGAAGCTAGCAGTCTGTAAAAAAGCTGAAATTATGCCAGCAATTAGATGCTGGAATGCAGCTTTGTGAATCCAGGAGAAGCGATCATACCATTCGGAGGTGTGCAATCATCGAGGCAGCCCAAGTTGGACCAGCGTTTGAGGAGTCTAGGAGTCTAAATCTTTGAAAGTAGAAACTTGCAACCCCTCATGAGGGAGAAGAGTTTTAATGAGATTGTGTAACTCAGTGATACTGATGTCTGGGTGGTTTGCTGAAGAATCTGTGGGATCTGTTTTTGTAGCATCTGCCATTTAATGTGCAGCATGGTGTGTTTGACCACAGTTTGCCTGTTAATTCATATTACTTGATAATTTTGCACATTAGTGTAAAAGCTATTTGTGTTGTTTTTTGTTTTACCTTCCTGACTTCGTATAGTAAAGTTTATTTTGTTGTTTAAAACTGTGGAATCTCATGGCTTTATTCCCTTAGTAAGTACCTGGCATTTCAAACTTTGCCTACTTTAAACAAAAATGTTACAGGGCCCTAACCAGATCGTAACATGAGTACAAATGCATCAATCGCTAAAAGTTTTGTCACTGGTTTGCAAGGCTTTTTTTTTTTGAAAAAAGCAAACCAAACATAGCTTTATTTCTGGAAGGATAGAGTTGAAAAGTAGGGAAGTTACGCCAAACCTGTATGAAACCGCTGTTAGACTGCACTTAATGTACTGCGTGCAGTTCTGGTTGACATATTATAAAAAGGATGCAGAGGCACTGGAGAGGATGCAGAGAAGATTAACAAGAATAATAAGAACAGAGAACAAAGAAAAGTACAGCACAGGAACAGGCCCTTCGGCCCTCCAAGCCTGCGCCGATCATATTGCCCGTCAACTAAAACATTTTGCATTTCCGGGGTCCATATCCCTCTATTCCCATCCTATTCATGTATTTGTCAAGCTGCCTCTTAAACACCACTATCGTACCTGCTTCCACCACCTCCTCTGGCAGCGAATTGCAGACACTCACTACCCTCTGCGTAAAAAACTTGCCTCGCACATCTTATAGTTTTCTCCTCTCACCTTAAATCTATGTCCCCTGGTAATTGACTCTTCCACCCTGGGGAAAAAGCTTCTGACTACTCTGTCCATGCCACTCATAATTTTGTAAACTTCTATCAAGTCGCCCCTCAATCTCCGTCGATCTAGTGAGAACAATCCGAGTTTCTCCAACCTCTCCTCATAGCTAATAACCTCCAGACCAGGCAGCATCCTGGTAAACCTCCTCTGCACCCTCTCCAATGCCTGCATATCCTTCTGGTAATGTGGCGATCAGAATTTCACACAATATTCCAAGTGTGGCCTAACCAAGGTTCTATACAGCTGCAGCATGTTTTCCCAGCTTTTATACTCAATACCCCTGCCGATGAAGGCAGGCATGCCATATGCCTTCTTGACTACCTTATCCACCTGCGTTGCCAATTTCAGTGACCTGTGGACCTGTACACCCAGATCCCTCTGCCCGTCAATGCACTTAAGGGTTCTGCCATTTACTGTATAATTCCTGTCTGTATTAGACCTTCCAAAAATACCAGAAATGCGTGAGCATACATATCAGGAAAACATTGACAGGCTGGTGTTCTCCTCTCCTGGCAAAAGAAGGCTCGGGTGACCTAATAGAGGCCTTAAAGAAATGATTTTGATAGTGGATACAGATAAAATATTACTTTTTTGGGGGGAAAAGCCTAATTAGATACCATCAATATAGAGTAGCCATCAAGAAATCAAATAGGGAATTCAGAAGAATCTTCACCCGAAGAGTGGTGAATTTGGAGCCCGCTACCACAGGAAGTGTTTGAACCGAATAGTGTTGATGCATTTAAGTGGAAACTAGACAAACATGTGAGGGAGAAGAGAATAGATGGTTACAATGGGAAGAAGCTTGAGTGGAGCATGTACACTTGCATAGACTGGGCAGAATATCCTGTTTATGTGCCATATATCTTATGTAATTCCATGTAGATTTGTGGGACTGCTCTGTGAAGTGTTGTGAAAGGAGGGCTGGCATTCAGAAGGATAGCAGTCTGATGATCCTCGAAGTTTTCTTGGGGGATCTAGTGACGCGGAATGTCAAGTGAAGAACTTGGTTTTGTTTACCTCTTAGTTGGTTATCACAAAACAGTTGTGATACACGAGTCGTGGACAATCCATGGCTGCCACTGAGGGTTGAAATGTGCAATCTGATAAGCGGTCGTTGACCTGAAACATTAACTGCTTTTCAATCCTCACAGACTGCCAGACCACTGAGTATTTCTAGTATTTTCTGTTTTTATTTTGGATCCCTAGCATCTGCAGTTTTCTGCTTTTTGAAATGTGCAATTTTGACACAGCTGGAGCAGTGTAGCAACATCCAAATGTGTTCAGCCTTCATCTTAGTAGACCTGTTGAAACTAGAAGTTGAAAGGAATAGAATGTTATTGGTATAAAAGGAGGTATTACAAAGAGGTTGGCCATCAGCCAAAAGTGGCATAGTGGTATTGTCACTATAGTGATATTGTCACTGGACGGCATTCCAGAGACCCAGGGTAATGCTCTGGGAACCCGGGTTCAAATCCCAACATCGTGAAACTTGAATTCAGTAAAAATCTGGAATTAAACGCCTGGCGATGACTAGTGTTTTTTTTTTTAAAAAATCCTGGTTCACTAATGTCCTTTAGGGAAGGAAATCTGCTGTCCTCACCTGGTCTGGCCTACATGTGAATCCAAACCCACAGCAATGTGGTTGACTCTGAAATGCCCTCTGAACAAGGGTAATTGGGGATGGGCAATAAATGCTGACCTATCCAGTGACTCCCACATTCCATGAATGAATACATATAAATATAAAAATGTCTGGGCGCTGTGTTTGGAAATGGCAGGGGACAGAGCAGAAGCAGGGCAAAAATCAGTGCGGAAGCCAATATGTAAAGGTTTGCCAATTTTATTTTCTGTCCACAAGTCTCCTAATTTATCAACAAAAAACTACTGCGGATGTTGGAAATCCAAAACAAAAACAGAATTACCTGGAAAAACTCAGCAGGTCTGGCAGCATCGGTGGAGAAGAGTTGACGTTTCGAGTCCTCATGACCCTTCAGCAGAACTGAGTAAAGTTAGGAGAGGGGTGAAATATAAGCTGGTTTAAGGTTTGTGGGGGGGGGGAGGGGGGGGTGTGGTTGTAGGGACAAGCAAGCAGTGATAGGAGCAGATAATCAAAAGATGTCACAGACAAAAGGAACAAAGAGGTGTTAAAGGTGGTGATATTAAGATAATATCACCACCTTTAACACCTCTTTGTTCCTTTTGTCTGTGACATCTTTTGATTATCTGCTCCTATCACTGCTTGCTTGTCCCTACAACCACCGCCCTTTCTCCCCCACCCCCAATCTTAAACCAGCTTATATTTCACCCCTCTCCTAACTTTACTCAGTTCTGCTGAAGGGTCATGAGGACTCGAAACATCAACTCTTCTCCGCCGATGCTGCCAGACCTGCTGAGTTTTTCCAGGTAATTCTGTTTTTGTCCTAATTTATCAATTCTGATAAAATAGAAATAGCTTACGCTTGAAGAAATCTGTTTTTTTTTAATAAACTGGAGCACACTGTTAGAAACACAACACAGTATGCATTAATTTTATTAATATTGCAATATTTTGTATCATATGGTGACTGTCACAAGTTTGGCAAACATAGAAATCCTAGTGGGCGACACTGGTCTAGGCAGAGTGGATAGAGAGAAACTGTTTCATTGACAGAATGGTTGAGAATCAGAGGACACGGATTTAAGGTGATTGGTTCTTTTACCATAGGCAAAGTGAGGAAAATTTCTTTCACACGATCTGAATGCATTACCTGAGAATCTGGTGGAGACGATATAAGCAGGGCTTTAAAAAGGGAGTTGGGTAAGCACCTGAAGAGAGTTTTGCAGGGCCAAAGGGAAAAGGTGGGAGAAATGGTACTAGCTGAGTTGCTCTTGCAGTGAACTGGTATGGACCTGAATGGCCTCCTGTGCTGTAACCAATCTATGATTCTAACTGCTGCTCCTCGTGGCATCAGATGATGAGTTATTACCAAGTTAAGTGGGGCAAGTACATGCCTTATGAGCATCTGATGCTGAACTAGTTGCTATGAATCACATCAAAGGAGAACAACTGATTTTCTCCATTTTTATTTTTATCTTTCATTTGGTTACTGTTGAGATAGAGTACTTGCATGTGAAGAATTTTCTGAGAAAATATAGTATACAACAAAACTACTCACTCTGCTTATAGAAACATCTGTATATAATATCTCAAGAATGGTAACCCATAATCTACTTTGGCACATTCACCATCTATTAAATCTTGTTATTGGGTGACTTAAACAAAATGGAAAAACACACATTTTATTTATATTGGTATTCGTCTTGTTCTGCCAATTCGTATATAGCCAGCTAAAAACAACCACTAAGTTAAGGTCGGGATCTAATAACCAATGAAGCACTAAACGACTTGACTTCAGAATCTAGCTACACGTACTTTTTGGTAAATGACATACAGGGTTTCAGCTTAGGACAAATTTGAATGGAATTGTTAATGCACTCAGGGAAAAATCTCATTAGTGGATCAAACCTGAAATTCATGGTTTCTGAATGCAACAGTGAAAACACAGATGGACTAAGTCCTCTTTAGAATCATTCATTGGTGTGTGAAAAGTATAATCATTTCAAATATTCACCTTGTGCTGTGTGATGTGGAAAATTGATTCAGAAGAGAAAGACTTGTTGTAGAGAAATTATTGCTAGTTTTGTCAACTGATTTGTTTTATATGTGTATATAAAAAGAAATACCCTGCACTATGAATATTAGCAGCTATGGGAAAGGACAAAAAGTGAAAGAAAAAACTTAGGGTGGGATTTTCTAGCCCTGCCCACTACTGAGATCAACCAGTCCCACCAAAAGTCAATATACTTTTGGCTGGCTCACCGTGGGTCCTGCCATGGCAGAGCTGGAAAATTCCAGCCATAGATTTTGAAAAGGCCCTTTTCACAACTTGGTGTCCAAAAGCACTTTACAGTCAATGAAGTACTTCTGAAGTGTTGTAATGAAGGAAACAAGCAGCCAATTTATGCACATCAAGGCCTCGAACAGTATGTGATAATGATCAAATAATCTTTTATTTTTCTTCAGTGATATAGGTTGGGGTGTACATATTGGCCAGGGCAACGCATATGCGTTTCTTCAAATAGCACCATAGAATCTTTTATGCCCACCTGAGAGGGAAGACTTCAACATCTCTAAAAGTTGGCACCTTTAGTACAGTGCACTCTCAGCCTAGATTGTGTGCACAAATCTCTGGGACTTGAGCCCACAACCTCTGAATCAGAGATGAGAGTGCCACCATTACACCAAGGCTGGTGCCTTACAAAATGATTCTATCTAATTTACTGTAGCAAATATGAGTGAGATGAAGACATGATTTGTTTTTTCCCCATTATAAAATATCCCCTGTTATAACTTGGCCAGGGTAGTCTCAGTGTGACATAGATGAAAGTAGGACTGGAAAGATTTGAACGGAGTTTCTGGGGAGATGAGCATAGATTTGGAAAGCAATAACCTTGTAGGATTTCAGTGGTGAAGGAGATCAATGAGTGAACAGTAGAGAAGACTGAAGGACCGAGAGTTAAAGTTTTGACTAAGGGCCCGAAGACGAGTTTGGAAAGAAACAGGAACGGTGCCTATAGAAAATACAGTTTACAGTTTGAGCTATCATGAATTGTCGGCCAGCATGGGGTCCAGGAATGATATTTGTGTAAATATGAATTGGGTCGGGAAAGGATCTAGGGAGCAGATAGATATGCTAATAGGGTGGAAATGGGGATGAAAGTAGGAGCTGCTGAGGGGTTGGAATTGAAATGGTGGAAGTCCAGATCGAGAGGAGGGAAGGGAAGGAAGCAGCAGAAATATTTGCATGAATAGCCTTGATCTTGGAGACCAAAAAAATTAAGTTCCTTCTACTTGATATTGGTGGTGGGACTGAAGGGCAAAAGAGATGGTTTATTATGGAGAAGGGTGACTTAGTGTTCATGCCCTCCAGAATGCTTCTTGAATAGCAGGTAATTTTGGCACAGATTGAGGCACGGTAAAATGTTTAAATGGTAGAATTAGATCTGGTAATCAATTGTGGGTGAACCAAGCACAGTTCTGTTTCTGCCTCCACATTTAAAAGGTGAAGGTGTGGGATGTGCTGGTCAACAGATGAGGATTATTTTGCTGGGGGCAAAGATGCCAAAGGTGGAAATGAGGGAATGGCTTTGCAGGTTGATGACAACAGAAATCTCCTAGCTAATTGTGGGATAAATAAATAGTAAAGTAGAGGGGGGAGAAAAACATGTAGCTCATGAAAAGCTTTTGTTTCTACAGGTGAACGTTGAAGGTAGTGGCTTTGAAAGGAGGTGGGAAAGGGAATATGGCTAGCTACGGAAATGGTTTGCGATAATCTCGAAGACTTAATTTTTGGGTTGGTTACTGTTCCTTATTTACATCAATGATTATGATTCAGAAACTCTCTGAAAATTGGTGAAATTATAGACTATATCAAATTAGGAACAGCCATGCAATTGCAGAAGACAACTTTGAAATCACAGAATGCGTTGAATAAAATAAGTAGCCAAACAGTGGCAGATGAAATTTAATGCAAACCAATGCAAAGTAGTGCATATAGAAAGGAAAATTTGGTGGCACATATACTCTACGAATGGTGCAGAAGTAACTGAGGATGAAGTTAAAGAAATCCAAGAGCTTTGGCAGATTTGGCACCCAACAGGTCTAACCAGTGAAGAACAACAATCAAATAATCAAATGGAATATTGAGCTATATAGTCGAAAGTGTAGAATAAAAATTGGAGGAAGTACTAATTAAATGGTGCAATGTTCTAGTCAGTGAACATTTTGAGCACTCTTTCCAGACCTGGTCACTGAGAAACCAATGTGGCAGTCAAGCTTGGGAAAAGTGGGCTTCTCGCCATGGAAATAAGGCCTCTAAGAAGTGGATCAGACATCAAGATAACTATATCAGAACTGATGTAAGGATATTCTGCATGTAATGGTCGACACTTGGAATGAAATTCCATATAGAACCATGAAGCCCAAATCCTCTGAATACTTGAGTAATCAACAGCGAGGGTTCTCAACCATTTCTGGATGGATCAATTAAGATTTGGCAAATGGTTTTCCTCATAAATAACCATCTTATCGATAATCAGATACTAAACAAATAAGGCAAATAGTATAATCACGTAATTTAGTTTTAGATTGATTTTTACATTAGCTGTTTGGTGCGAATGGGCTGTGTAGTAAGGTAACATTTTTTTATTTTTTTGTATTTGTTTTGTATTTGCCTTGTATCTGAATGAGCATAGCATTCGGGATAAAACTAATGAGTTAACAGTGCAAATAGAGATAAATAGGTATGATTTGGTGGCGATTTACTGAGACGTAGTTACAGGAAGAACTGGGAGTTGAATATCCACGGGTACTCAGTGTTTCAGAAGGATAGGCAGGAAGGAAAAGGAGTTAGTATAGCTTTGTTAGTAAAGAAAGAGATCAGTGCTATAATGAGGAATGATATAGGTACTGGAGAGCAAGATGTAGAGTCAGACTGGGTAGAAATAAGAAATAGCAAGCGAAAGAAGCCCCTGGCGGGAGTAATCTGTAGGTCCCCAAACAGCAGTTCAGCAGTAGGGCTCAGTGTAAACCAGGAAATACTGGGAGCATGTAAGAAAGGCACGGCAATAATCATGGGTGATTTTCATATGCATATAGACTGGACTAATCAAATTGGCAAGGGTAGCCTCAAGGGAGAGTTCACAGAGTGCATTAGGGATTGTTTCTTGGAGCAGTACGTTGTGGAACCAACCAGGGAGCAGGCTATTCTGGATTTGGTTTTGTGTAATGCGATGGGATTAATTAATGATCTCATAGTAAAGGATCCTCTAGGGAAGAGTGATCATAGCATGCTAGAATTTCAAATTCAGTTCGAGAGTGAGAAACTTGAGTCCCACACTAGTGTTTTGGATTTAAACAAAGGTAACTACATAGGCATGAGGGCAGATTTGGCCCTAGTGGACTGGGCAGGAAGACTACAAGGTAGGACAGTTGATGAGGGCAGATATTTAAGGAGATATTCAATTCCTCCCAAGTAAAATATATTCCAAAGAGGAAGAAAGATGGTAAGAGGGGTAAAAAGCATCCATGGCTAAGCAAGGAAGTTAAAAATAACATAAAGGCAAAAACTAAGGCATACCAAATTGCATAGGTCAGATGCAGGCTGGAAGATTGGGAAACTTTTAAAGATCAACAAAGGGTTACTAAAATAATAAAAGGAACAAAGGTAAATGATGAAAGAAAATGCGCAAAATGTAAAAACTGATAGCAAAAGCTTCTACAAATATATAAAAGGGAAGAGTAGCTAAAGTGAATGTTGGCCCTTTGGAGGATGAGACTGGGGAGTTAATAGTGGGGAATGCAGAAATGGCAGACACTTAATCAATATTTTGCCTCAGTTTTCACAGTGGAGGACACTGGTACCACCCCAATAGTAACAGGTAGTGCAGAGGGTATAGAGAAGGAGGAACTTAGAACAATCACCATCACTAGAGAAAAAGTATTGAGCAAACTATTGGGATTATAGGGTGACGAATCCCCAGGACCTGATGGTCTACATACCAAGGTCTTAAAGGAGGTGACAGCGGAGAGAGTGGATGCATTGGCTATAATATTCCAAAATTCCCTGGATTCTGGAAAGGTTCCAGTGGATTGGAAAAATGCTAATATAATGCCCTTATTCACAAAGGGGGGGAGGCAGAAAGTAGGAAACTATAGACCAGTTAGTTTAACATCTGTTGTTGGGAAATTGTTGGAATCCATTATTAAGGAAGTAGTAATGGAGCATTTGGAAAGTCAAAATGCAATCCATCAGAGTCAGCATGGTTTTATGAAGAGTAAATCATGTTTGACTAATTTGTTCGAGTTCTTTGAAGATGTGACAAGCAAAGTGGACAATGAGGATCCTGCAGATGTAGTATATCTGGACTTCCAGAAGGCCTTTGATAAGGTGCCGCACAAAAGATTAATACACAAGATAAGATCACACAGAGTTAGGGGTAGTATGTTAGCTTGGATAGAGAATTGGCTAACCAACAGAAAGCAGACAGTCGGGATAAATGGGTCTTTTTCTGCATGGCAAGCTGTAACTAGTGGGGTGCCACAGGGTTCGGTCCTTGGGCCCCAACTATTTACAATCTTATTAATGACTTGGATTCAGGGATAGAAGGTACTTTAGCTAAATTTGCAGATGACACCAAAATAGGTGGGAAAGTAAGTTGCAATGAAGAAATAAGAAATTTACAAATGGATATGGACAAGTTAGGTGAATGGGCCAAAATTTGGCAAATGGAGTTTAACGTGGATAAGTGAGAGGTTATCCATTTTGGTTGGAAGAATAAAAAGCCGACTTATTATTTAAATGGAGAGAAACCTCAGAATGCTTCAGGGCAGAGGAATCTGGTTGTCCTCGTGCATGAATTGCTGAAAACTAGTATGCAGGTACAGCAGGTAATAAGGAAGGCAAATAGAATTTTGGCATTTATTGCTAAAGGAATAGAGTATAAAAATAGGGAAGTGCTGTTGCAACTGTACAAGGCATTGGTGAGACCGCACCTGGAGCACTGTGCACAGTTTTGGTCCCCTTACTTGAGGAAGGATGTAGTTGCAGTGGAGGCGGTTCAGAGGAGATTCACTAGATTGATTCCTGAGATGCGGGGCTTGTCTTATGAGGAGAGATTGAGTGGTTTAGGCCTATACTCGCTAGAGTTTAGAAGAATGAGAGGAGATCTAATTGAGGTATACAAGATGCTAAAGGGGATAGACAAAGCAGATGTGGAGCAGATGTTTCCCTTTGTGGGGCATTCTAGAACGAGAGGCCATAGTTTTAGGCTAAGGGGTGGTAGATTTAAATCCAAGATGAGGAGGAATTACTTTTCTCAAAGGGTCATGAATCTGTGGAATTCACTACCTCAGAATGCAGTGGATGCCGGGGCGCTGAATAAATTTGAGAAGGAGATAGACAGATTTTTAATCAGTAGCGGGTTGAAAGGTTATGGGGAGAGGGCAGGAAATTGGAGTTGAGGCCAAAATGAGATCAGCCATTTAAGTTAGATTATTTGAATAAAAACAGAATGTAATTCACTTGCATGCTTTTAACTGCTACAAATGATGTGACTTCCTCATAAGCTATAAATTACAAATGTTTAATTTCAATATCTTGTAGCCTAGCACAAAATGCCAGAATTTAGTGAGGCTATAGGACAGTGACCAAACATAGCCCAAATCCCTTCTTTTCACACACTTCTTCTCTTGGCACAAAGAATGTCAAGTCTCTTGATGGCTAAATGATTATTTGCAGCTTTATTTGAGGTTTTGCCTTTTGTCTGCACATTACAATTCAATACATGAAACAAACAAAAATTAATCGATCTCTAAACTAGTGCACAATTTGGGGAACTTTATGGGACAAAAGCACATCAGCCAAATGATGGGGTGTCTATGATGAGTAAAGTCCTTTCGTACTTTATATAAATATCACAAAAGGTGCTGGCAACAATCATCAGTAATAGAAGTGAACTAACTGGAATAAAATAAATCGGTGAAGTGTAACAGGTTTCTCGTACCACCAGTCTTGGGTCAAATTTGAAGACCAGATTGTAAAGAATAGCAAAACTCAGATTATAACAGATTGTACCATAAAGCCATGCGATTGTGATGAGCAGCAAATGCCATCTATTTGGTGGTTTTAACTTGCCAGATTTAGCATGAAATAAACACAAAGTTAGTTTGATTAGTTATAAATGCAGGCCTTGTTCTAAAGTCAAAAGGAGCAATTACAGTTCACCACTCATGCCATCTCTTTTTTCCCGTATTCCCCAAGATGTCTGCAAAGTTTAGGTAGTAGTTTAGCTGTATAAAAGAGCAAGGTATAGGGTTTGACCTTGGTGTGTACTTGGATTTCCACTGGGGCTTTTCTGGGATACTACAAGTGTTCAAAGTATTCCTATGTTAAGAGGGGAGAATCTGCCACTTATTACATCAACTTTGATTTATATAGTGCCTTTAATGGAGTAAAATGTCACAAGGTGCTAGACAGGAGCATAATCAGACAAAAATGGCATTGTGTGAAAGAGATATTAGATGGATAAAAACTGGATCAGCAAGCACAGAGGTGATGGAGGATAAGTTGGTTCTGCAAGAAAAGGGTCCACAAATCCTGTACTTCCAAATGAATTTTGTGCATTGCTTGACTTGATTGGCAGTTCTCCCACAGGTTCTTTATCCCCATTTTGTCATCGGAAGTGGGGCTCTTCGGTTATGCAAACCTGAAGATGTATAGAAACAAGTTTGAATATAGTACCTTCTGTCCACAAACCATTTCTACAAGTCACAATTTTTCAATAATTTTATAACAGAATATTGTACATTGTAAAATATTAATTGGACATTAATAATGAGGATGCCTCTGATTGTCATGTCTTCTCTGAAGTCATTGGGTGCTACTTAAAGAATCCTGCTCTTGCACTTCAAAAGTCAACTTCTGCTTAAAGTGAGTAGTGGGCTTTTAAATTACAAGGAGGATTCCTGTTAAAGGGTTTGGGAACTTCTGGTGGCTGAACAGCTATAACTTTAAATTACAGGACCTTTTTCAGAGATAGGAGCTTCTCATCGCATGTTCTTGCATCCTTTCCAATTTCCCTGTTTGTCTCACTCCTGCAAGCACATGCTACTCCATTTATTTGCCTGCCCCACCCCCCCCCCCAAACTGCATCAAACATCTCTGCCTACCTTTTACTGTGTCCTGTCCTAGTCCGATTCACCTGTTTTCTGCATTCAACACCTGAAAATGTATCCTGAAGCCTGGATCCTTGCTGCTACCCAAAACTGCCACCTATGACCCAAAAGGTATTATCAACCTGCCTGTAGCACTGTCTGCTTCCTTTTTCTAACCCAGCTGCCAGGCCTGTTTACACTAGAACACACCAAATGCCTGCCCTCCCTGATTTGCCCTTGCCAGGGCTTTAGACCACAGTCAGAAATCAAACAAGTGTCTTTCAGCATCCAATTATGTTATGAAGTGATGCAGCCAAAATGTGGTCGCAGTTAGTCAGTGAAATTGCTCAGAGGCATTGGCCATATTTGTTGAATCTGTGGGTTACGCTGAGATAAGATAATAGCCTCTCAATAGCAAGTCACAAGCCTGTCAAGCATCATCATCACATTGTTGATCATGATTTGGTCCCTATGTATAGTATGTACATTCAAACAAGAAAAATCATTGGATTGTGGCTTTGAGGGCAACTAATGCAAGGAATTTACATAATCCCATCACTACACAAATTGCATTTCAGCCTCCTACTTGTGAATCAAAACTGTCAAAAGTTTTTGTAGAGAAGATTTTTAAGTGAAATTAATATTAAGGTTTTACAGTTCCAGAAGTAGTATTCTGATCTTGTTTTTTTTTATCTTGCCTGACTCCTGCCAAGCTTTCTAGTACGGTTGATTTTTTTTCAATATTCCTCTTTACTGCCCCATTTAAAATGTTAAACTGCTCCTAGAGACATATTTTCCTGAACCTTATTGGAGGACAGATAAGACTGAATCAAACAATGTAACAGGAAAGCTTCAGCAAATATCTCCTGAAGAATTTGGCAGAGGAAGTTTAAGTGTGGTGGTTTGTGTTTGTTTTATTCTGGATCAGGTTTGTGGAGTAGAGGGTAAAATACATTGCATAGTTTATATTAAAATAACTACATAGGCTTAAAGGGTGGCCACATAATCTTAAATGTTGCAAACTAAAACCTGTAGACTTGTTTTTCTTCCAATTCTCATGTTCTAAAGCTGTTTGGCAATTGCTGTAATTTTAACCTCAATATTAACCTGGGGCACCTTTGGGGCAGATAAAGAAATCCCCTTTGGTCATCGAGTCACTTTGGCCTTTGCATGCAAAGTAGGCCCCCACCTTCCTGACATGGGCTATTCTCCCTGACAAGTTTCTCAGGAGCTAAAGTGGCATGGGTGGTGTGAATTCTCCACCCCAACCACTTTAACTATCCATTTATGCTGGTCAGGCAGGGTTAATGTCAGGACTTAATTTATGAAAAGATCCCTTCCAGTGACATCACAAACTGGAAAGGGGTACTGACAGCATTCACTTTCTGCCAGCATTCAATTTCTGCCAGTTGAATGGCCCTAGAGGAAGTTTTTACTCAATTTCTATCTGCTATTTAGTACTGCCTCAATATCTTTTGAGACAGTAGAAGCTTTGATTTATCGTTTTTATTACCTTGGTTTGCATTTTTGTTATTATAATTCACCTGACTTTTAGGGAAATTTCTGAAAGACTTTTTACAAGATCTTATAAATATCCATCTGAAGACTACTCATGGCATAAAAGGAAGTTGATGATTTTTCAAAGTCATAAATCATATCTCAGCGCATCTGTTGGTGTTATCTGAAGGTGACTAAGGAGTCATATTGTGGCTATAATATTTTGATTTCTGGAAATGTTTGATCTGCGTTTTATTATAGTTAAATTGGAACTGCATGGTATTACTAGTAAAATGATTAGATGGCTAGCAAATTTGCTAAGTACTAGAGAGCTGGAGGTGATAATTCTGCCTGCTAGTAGCTAGAAGAGCTCTATCCAAGGATTCTGGACCACTTTTCTATGTCTTAGATTTGCTGAATGGACATTGTTAATAATTATGCAAAATTTGCAAATGACACTAAGATGCATAGAATCATACAGCACACGAGACCACTTGGCCCATTTGAATTTGTGGTAAATCTTTGAAAGAGCTACCCAATTAGCCCTACTCCCCTGCAGTTTCCCCATAGCCCTGTTATTTTTTGCCTTTCAAATATTTAAAATTCCCTTTTGAAAGTTATTGTTTCATCACCCTTTTCAGGCAATCTATTCCAGATCATCTGGAATTATGTGGGTTTTTTTCCTCCTCTTGTCTCTGCTTGTTTTATCAATTACCTTAAAAATTGGTGTCCTCTGGTTACTGCACCTTCTGCGACTGAATTCTTTGAGAGTTTGAACATCTATCAAACCTCTTAACTACCCATGTTCTAATGAGAATACCTCCAGCTTTTCTCTAAATCTTTCTGTAACTGAATTCCTTCATCCTTTGTACCATTCTAGTGAATCTCCACTGCACCCTTGACATTCTTACTAAGTGAGGTGCCCAGAATTGATCACAATGCTCCAACTGAGGCCTAACCGGTGTTTGGTTTTAACATTTCTTCCTTACTTTTGTACTCTGCCTCTATTTATAAAGCCAAGGATCTCATGTCTTTTAACAGCCTTTTCAACTTATCCTGCTATTTCAAAGACTCATGTACATACATCCCCAGGCCTCTGTTCCTTCACGCTTTTAAAATTGTATCATTTAGTTTATATTGCCTCTCCTCACTTGCTACCAAAGTGAATTGCTTCACACTTCTGTATTATATTTTAATATAATACAGACTGGTGAAATGGGCAGATATATATCTTCCTGAAGTCTTTTAACCATTCTCTCGATATTTGCTGTATTTCTCAATTGAATAGCATCTGCAGATTTTGAAATTATTTCCTATATACCCAAGTCCACGTCAATTAAGAGCAGAGGTACCAATACCAACTTCTGGGGAGGCACAATTGCCTCCAGTCCGAAGAATAGCTGTTCACCACTTCTATATTTCCTGTCCCTTCACCAATTTCTTATTCACGCACTTACTGCCCTTTAGTCGCATGGACCAATTTTGCTAGCAGGTCTGTTACGCTGGATTTATCAAATGTCTTTTGAAAGTCCATCTACACAACACCAACTCATCTGTTACTTCATCAAAGAATTAATGACACATGATTTAGATATCCAGTGTTGAGGAACGTGGAGTTTAATGTGAATGCATGTAAGATAGTGTATATTGGTACAAGGAAGGATGACTAAAATGTGCACAATGGGTGGAATTCTACTGACAAATCTAAAAGGAAAAAGGTCTGAGTGTGATTGTTTAATATTTGGAAAATGTCCAGTCATTGCAAGGTTATTTGAGGTGAATTCAGGTGCTTCTCAATATAAGTTTTTATTTAAACTGTATCTTAGTAAAGAGATATCACTGGGAGCATGGCGCCCAGTTTTGATCAACCTTGCCTTTAAGGATTATGGTTTCGTTGGCCCAAAACATTAAAAATAAGAATGATGATAGGATTTAAAACTATAAATTTAAGTTATAACAACAGACTGAAAAACTGAATTTGTTTTCACTGGATTAAGCAAGAGAGGCAATACAATTCATATCTTTAAAGTGATGCTAAAACATGGATATTACAATTTTGCCATCAGTTGTCGCAAGATTATAGGACATAATTAAACCTGAAACAGTGCTGGAAAATTGTAGGAATTGTTTTCCACCTGTGATTATATAAAGTGGACTCTCATCAGAGTTGATGTGGTCAACTTCTGCTCTTTTTGCCTGGTGTCAAAGAGGCAGTAATGGCCTGAAAATGGGGTTCATAGCCTTACCTCCCTGATAACACCAGCAATGCAGAGACACCATTTTAAAGAGGGCCTACCTCTGGGTGCCCAAAGCGCCCATCTAATTTGGGCGATAAACTTGTTTTAATATTGAAATTGAGGTCCTGTGATGTGAGTAGGGCCCAGATTATTATTTTAGGAAGGAACTGGTCAGAGCCTGTGCAATATATCAGATGAATGTTAAAAAGGCCAGAACCTCAATCATGTGGCCACTTCGGTGGTCAGCCCACTCAGGCAAAATAGCCTCTTATCAATTCTCAATCACTCTTTCTTTCACTAATAAATTGATTATCTGACAGGAAGTGGGACTAAGATTACAATAAAGATTGATTGAGTTATCATGAAATCCTGTGGTATGTTCAATACATGATTAAGAATGGGTTGCAGAAACTTGTTTTGGCTTTTTTGAAGTTCTGCCTGGTATGGGCGACATTACTTAAGAATTTTGGATTGGTTGAGCTATAGGCCATCGCTATGTGGCTTTGTGGGCTAAATGGCCTTTGTTTCATGGTTTCCTTTCATTTTTCTTTAAAGACTTTCTCTGGTTCTCCCTCTTGAATTTTTCTTTCACAAGACTTCTTGCCTCTCTTCAATTTCGTGATTAAACAGCCTCTATTTCTATCCTTCCTTCCTCTTCTTCTTTCTTCTTTCCACCCATGCTTCCCACTGCGCTGCCCCCACCTCTCCCCAAAACCCAGTACAGACAGACTTTTTGTATCGAAGAACATTCACTATTGCAGAAATGTTTTCCAGGCTTCTGCTAGCAGCAAGGGTGTATTCTGAGATTGTACATCCCTATGATCTTTGTGCTTGGATGAAGTCAAATTGCAAGTTAGGCCTGCACAATTGTATACTGTGTGGCTGCCATGCAACAGGTACACAGAAGTGGAAAATTTACACTTTATTTTTAAAAAGGAATGTGTAATTTAGAAATTGTTTTTACGTAATTTAAGTAAGCGCATTAGGGAAGAATGCAATATGTATTTTGTCTTAAAATTTGGGCCAAGATTTTAATTATTACTAAAATATATAACGCCTGAAGTGATTATTAACTGGAGGAAACCGAAGCTTGAATAAAAATGAAGTGAATTAAGTTTTTGTGAATGCAGATATTTGGATTACTCAAGTTCTCAAGGGCAATTAACGCCCACCTCCTGTGAAAGAATAAAAAAGGTGGTTCTCATGCAAGTATAGTCTAAAGTTTGGCATGTGCTCTTGGAGGTGCCTGATGCCCATTTGAGCAGTAATGTCATTACAATAATCCTTAATGTCTCTAAACTACACAGAAGGAAATAATTCCAATCCGAGATTCTCCTTACTCCTATGCTGTGACTCCTGTCCAAATTTGCAGATTTGTAGCTGTTGAATGATTACCATATTCAGTTGGCTGGATGCTTCTCCTGTCAAGTAGTGTCCATCTAAATTCACAAACATGAATGATTTGGTGTACATTTTTATAACAAATCACATTTAACTGAAATAAAGATCATTGTGAATACACATACAAGTGCCTTTAGTAGACTAAAAAAATGACTTTAATCTACCATTGCATATGTATTAGCAAAGATCTTCATTTTCAATTCCATATAAACTTAACCTTCAACTTTAAATTTATCCTTCAGCATTATACACTCGGGAATTCCAAACCTGGAGCCCCTTTGTAAAGCTGTTGAGGTATGTAACTTCAGAACTAGCTGCAATGACCTAGCCTTATAATACTTGAGATGACTTCACAGAATCATGGTGCAGAAGAGGCCCTTCGGCCCATCGAGTCTGCACCGACACGTGAGAAACACCTGACCTACCTACCTAATCCCATTTACCAGCACTTGGTCCATAGCCTTGAATGTTATGATGTGCCAAGTGCTCATCCAGGTACTTTTTAAAGGATGTGAAGCAACCCGCCTCCTCCACCCTCCCAGGCAGTGCATTCCAGACTGTCACCACCCTCTGGGTAAAAACGTTTTTCCCCTCATTTCCCCCCCCCCAAACCTCCTGCCCCTCACCTTGAACTTATGCCCCTTTGTGACTGACCCTTCAACTAAGGGGAACAGCTGCTCCCTATCCACCCTGTCCATGCCCCTCATAATCGTGTACACTTCGAGCAGGTCGCCCCTCAGTCTTCTCTGCTCCAACAAAAACAACCCAAGTCTATCCAACCTCTCTTCATAACTTAAATGTTTCATCCCAGGCAACATCCTGATGAATCTCCTCTGCACTCCCTCCAGTGCAATCACATCCTTACTATAATGTGGCGACCAGAACTGCGCACACTACTCCAGCTGTGGCCTCACTAAGGTTCTATACAACTCCAACATGACCTCCCTACTTTTGTAATCTATTCCTCGATTGATAAAGGCAAGTGTCCCATATGCCTTTTTCACCACCCCACTAACATGCCCCTCTGCCTTCAGAGGTCTATGGACACACACGCCAAGGTCCCTTTGTTCCTCAGAACTTCCTAGTGTCATGCCGTTCATTGAATACTCCCTTGTCAAATTGCTCCTTCCAAAGTGAATCACCACACACTTTTCAGGGTTAAATTCCATCTGCCACTTATCTGCCCATTTGACCGTCTTGTCTATATCTTCCTGTAGCCCGAGACACTCAGCCTCACTGTTAACCACCCGGTCAATCTTTGTGTCATCCGCAAACTTACTAATCCTACCCCCCACATAGTCATCTATGTTTATATAAATGACAAATAATAGGGGACCGAGCACGGATCCCTGTGGTATGCCACTGGACACTGGCTTCCAGTCATGAAAGCATCCTTCTGTCATCACCCTCTGCCTCCTACAACTAAGCCAATTTTGAATCCACCTTATCAAATTACCCTGTATCCCATGCGCATTTGCCTTCTTTACAAGTCTCCCATGTGGGACCTTGTCAAAGGCTTTGCTGAAATCCATATAAACTACATCAACTGCACTACCCTCATCTACACACATGATCACCTCCTCAAAAAATTCAATCAAATTTGTTAGGCATGACCTCCCTCTGACAAAGCCATGCTGACTATCCTTGATCAAACCTTGCCTCTCCAAGTGGAGATAGATTCTCTCCTTCAGAATTTTCTCCAGTAGTTTCCCTACCACTGATGTGAGACTCACTGGCCTGTAGTTCCCTGGCTTATCTCTACAACCCTTCTTAAATAGTGGAACCACATTAGCTGTTCTCCAGTCCTCTGGCACCTCCCCCGTGGCCAGAGAGGAATTAAAAATTTGGGTCAGAACCCCTGCGATCGCCTCCCTCAGCAGTCTGGGACAGAAATCATCTGGCCCTGGAGATTTGTCCACTTTTAAGCCTGCCAACACCTCCAATACCTTGTCACTCCCTATATCAATTTGCTTAAGAACCTCGCAGTCTGTCTCCCCAAGTTCGATACCTTCATCCTCATTCTCTTGGGTGAAGACGGATGTGAAGTATTCATTCAACACTATAGCGATGTCCTCTGGCTCCACCCATGGATTGCCCCCTCGGTCCCTTATGGACCCTACTCTTTCCCTGGTTATCCTCTTCCCATTGATATACTTATAGAGTATCTTGGGATTTTCCCTACTTTTACCAGCGAGAGCTTTCTCATATCCCCTCTTTGCTCTCCTAATTGCTTTCTCAAGCTCCACCCTGCACTGTCTGTACTCCACTAACGCCTCTGCTGATTTACTTGCCTGTAAATTTGTGTTTCTCTTTTGGATTTGTCAGAACATGGGTTTTTTCTATTACCAGATAGTCTTAGTTGGCTCTGACACCGTCAAAGATCATTTGTGAAATTGCAGCTAGAAAGACCAACTAACTTGCTCAATAACCAAAGCTGGAAATACTCAATAGTCAGGCAGCATCTGTGGAGAAATGGAACTCAGTTAGTTGATTTTTTACAGCTAAGACCGTACCTTAGGACTTTTGGTTTGGAATCCCAGGTTGATGAAGCTGAAGTTTATCTGGCTCAATCTTTTCACCTCCTAAAATCAGTCTACAATTGTGTGTATTTGTGAATGCCTTCAGTTCAGTTCAAGGTGATGGGAGTACGCCGAAACTATTATGCTAAATTATTTTTGTGACAAAGCCAGATTTTTCCCCTTCCACCAAGTACCAGTCATATTTTCTTCTTTACTCTGTTCTCTCCCATTTCTTAGGGCAGTGACCAACATTGGGTGGTTTCATTGGTTATTGATGCACTCTGGTATCTTAAATGATGGTCTTAGACCTGAAATGTCAACAGTGATTGGCTTCTGTTTCTCCACAAATAAAGCCTGGCCTGCTGAGTAATTTCTTGTCTTTTCTGTTTTTATGTTTACAGATTTCTATCATCTGCAGTATTTTCTTTTCATTTACGCGATGTCTAATTATTTTGTATTGGCTATGCTTTTAACATCTGCTTTGTAACAAATATTGAGTAGCTAGTGAGTGTTTATTCATTTAGACCATAAGACATAGGAGCAGAAATTAGGTCATTCGCCCCATCGAGTCTGCTCCACCATTCAATCATGGCTGATGAGTTTCTCAACCCCATTCTCCCGCCTTCTCCCCGTAACCTTTGATCGCCTTACCAATCAAGAACCTATTGTCTTAAATACCCTCAATGACCTGGCCTCCACAGCCTTCTGTGGCAATGAATTCCATAGATTCACCACTCTCTGGCTAAAGAAGTTTCTCCTCATCTCTGTTTTATAAGGTCTTCCCTTTACTCTGAGGCTGTGCCCTTGGGCCCTAGTCTCTCCTACTAATGGAAACATCTTCTCCACGTCCACTCTATCCAGGTCTTTCAGCATTCTGTAAGTTTCAATCAGATCCCCCCCTCATCCTTCTAAACTCCATAGAGTATAGACCCAGAATCCTCAAACGTTCCTCATATGTTAAGCCTTTCATTCCTGGGATTGTTCTCGTGAACAAATCTTTGTTTATTTCTGTTAAATCAGTTAATTTTCTAAATAAAGGCATGGCAGGGTGCTTCAGAGTCTTGGAGTGCACTTGCAAGTCCATGTGGGAACTTCAGGATGCTTCTCATGTCCTGGGCAACTAGGTGGATGGGAACTGTTGTCAGCTCGAGCGTCCGCAAGACTGAATTTTGTGTGGATAGCCCATATCTGGATTAGGTCACCCCACAACTTGAGTGTGCAGACAGAGGGAATGAGTGACCGCCAGACAGTCAAGGAAGACCAGACAGATAGTGCAGGAGCCCCATGAGTGAATCTTGCTCTCCAACCAGCAATCTGTTTTGAATACTGGTGAGAGTGATGCTTCCTCTGGGGAGTGCAACCAGAACCAAGTTCATGGCATCATGGCTGGCCTAGCTGAATGTGTGATTGGAGAGATGCTGAAGGAGGGAGTGCTTTAGATTCCAATCCTGGGATATTGAGATCAGATCTGGGTAGATGGGACCTGCACAGGCTTGACAGGTTGCACCTGAACAGAGCTGGGACAATGTCCTTTTGGGGTGGTTTGCTGGTGCTATTGGGTGGGTTTAAACTTGGTAGGGTGTTGTGAACCAGGATGTAACATTAGAGAGGCAAAACACAATTGGAGAAAGATAGCACCAGAGCAAGAACAGTGAGTGAAGTATTAGATGGGGGTCAGAGTAAGAATAAAAGCAATAAGCCCTAAATTAAATTTACTATGCATATATGTGAATGCATGGAGTGTGGCAAATAAAGTTGTTGAGCTGCAGACACAGGTAGCCACTTGGGAATATGGGCCTGTAACTTTTGCGCTCCCCAGCATTGGATTTGTGGGGGGTACCCCAAAGATGTGCTGGGGAATCCACCTGGGAAATTCCCAGGTAAGCGTTTGCATGGCAATTGCCCAGAAATGTACACTTCCTCTGGACAATTGCACTGCACTGGGAACCATCCAAAGATGCAGTTTGAATCGCAAACTTCAGATGGTTCTGCCAGGGTTCTACCAATAGTTACCGAGAAAAGATAAGAATTAAAACCTCTTCCAACTTCTGAGTAATTATTGTAAAGACCCAGACCGACCCCACGGTACACACCACCCCCCCCCCCCCCCCACCACCCCAAGCAAGTGCTGTAAAAAGGGGGCATGGCCTCCTTGAATACGCTGGAGCTAGTCTTCGCTGGTGCCTGCAAGGAGTCTTTCGATGCAGAACCTAAGCAACTCTGGTGAACAGAAGTGGCAATGTAATTTTCAAGACCAGGTAAGTAGGTATTGATTTCTTCTCATTTCTGCGGGCCAGCACTTTCAAACACTAGCCGAAGGTTACAGCCCATGATGTGATGATGGAGACCTAGCTCAAAAAAACACAGGACTGGGTATGAAATATTCCTGAATGCAAGATGTTCAGGGAAGAAAAGAAAGGAGGAGAGATGGCAGTAGTAATTAAGGATAGGTAGGGAGAATGTCCTAGGGAGTGAAGGGCGGAATCTATTTGTTTAGGGCTTAAAAAATAGAAACTGGCTAAAGAGGAATGGGGAAATAAGTTAAAGGGTAAGACAAGAGGCAGTGGCAGACATTTAAGATGATATTTCACAATTTCCAACAGGGATATATTCCGTTGAGAAAGAAAGATGCTGTGAGAAAGATGCACCATCCGTGGTTAATGAAGGAAGTTATGGATGGTATCAGATTGAAAGAAAAGGGGTACATTACTGCAAAGATTAGTGGTAGCCCAGAAGATTGGGGACATTTTAAAAACCAGCAAAGGATGATTTAAGGAAAAAAAAGGGGGAAATTAAAGTATGTGAGAAAGTGGCATGAAATATAGAAACACAGACGGTAAAAGCTTCTGCATGTATATAAAAAGGAAGAGTAGCTAAAGTAAGCATTGGTCCCTTAGAGGGTGAAACTGGGGATTTTTTTTTTATTCACACAGGATGTGGACATCACTGGTTAGGTCAGCATTTATTGCCTATCCCTAATTGCCTTTTGAGAAAGTGGTGGTGTACTGCCTTCTTGAACCGCTGCAACCCTAGTGGTGTAAGTACACTCAGTGCTGTTGGGAGGGAGTTTCTAGATTTTGACCCTGCGACAGTGAAGGAAAGGTGATATATTTCCAAGTCAGGATGGTGAGTGGCTTGGAGGGAAATTTCCAGATGATGTTCCCATGTATCTGCTGCCCTTGTCCTTCTGGGTTGTAGCAGTAGTGGGTTTGGAAGGTGCTGTCTAAGGAACCTTGGTGAGTTCCTGCAGTACATCTTGTAGATTGGACACACTGCCGCCACTGTGCGTTGGTGGTGGAGGGAGTGAATGTTTGTGGATGGGGTGCAATCCAGCTGGTTGCTTTGTCCTGGATGGTATTGAGCTTCGAATGTTGTTGGAGCTGCACTCAAGGTAAGTGGAGAAGTATTCCATCATGCTCCTGACTTGTGCCTTGTAGATGGTGGGCAGGCTTTGTGAAGTCAGGAGGTGAATTGCTTTCCGCAGGATTCCTAGCCTCTGACCTCCTGTAGCCACAGTATTTGTATGGCTAGTCCAGTTCTGATCAATGGGAACCCCCAGGATGTTGTTAGTGGGGGATTCAGCGATGGTAATGCCATTGAATGTCAAGGGACGATGGTTAGATTCCGTCTTGTTGGAGATGTCATTGCCCAACACTTGTGTGGCGTGAATGTTACTTGCCACTTGTCAGCCCAAACCTGGATATTATCCAGGTTTTGCTGCATTTGGACATGGACTGCTTCAGTATCTAAGGAGTTGCAAATGGTGCTGAACATTGTGCAATCATCAGTGAACATACCACTTCTGACCTTGTGGTAAAAGGAAGGTTATTGATGAAGCAGCTGAAGATGAGTGGGCATCGGACACTACCCTGAGGAACTCCTGCAAGTGCTGTCCTGGAACTGAGATAACTGATCTCCAACCACCGCAGCCATCTTCCTTTGTGATAGGTATGATTCCAACCAGCGGAGAGATTTCCCCCAATTTCCATTGACTCCCATTTTGCTAGGGTGCTTTTATGCCAAACTTGTTCAAATGCTGCCTGGATGTCGAGGGCAGTCACTCGCCTCACCTCTGGAGTTCAACTCTTTTTTGTCCATATTTGAGCCAAGGTTGTAATGAGGTCAGGAGCTGAGTGACCCTGCCAGAAACCAAACTGAGCATCAGTGAGCAGGTTATTGCTAAGCAAGTGCTGCTTGATAACACTGTAGATGACCCCTTTCATCATTTTACTGATGATCGAGTGTAGACTGATGGGGCGGTAATTGGCCAGGTTGGATTTGTCCTACTTTTTGTGTATGGGATGCACCTGTGCAATTTTCCACATTGCTGGCTGGATGCCAATGTTGTAGCTGTGCTGGAAAAGCAACATTAAGAATGGGATATGAGAAATGGCAGAGACTTTGAACAAATATTTTGTATCTGTCTTCACAGTAGAAGACACAAAAAGCATCCCAAGAATAGTGGAAAATCAAGAGGCAAAAGGGAGAGGATCAATCATCTTCATTAGAGAAGAAGCACTAGGATATTTAATGGGATTAAAGGCTGTTTGCTGAACCTGATGGCCTGCATCCTAGGGTCTTAAAGGAAGTATTTGCAGAGATGATGGGTGCATTGGTTGTAATCTTCCAAAATTCCCTAGATTCTCAAAAGGTCTCCATGGATTGAAAACCACAAATGTAACACTATTCAAGAAAGGAAGGAGACAGGAAGCAAGAAACTATAGGCCAGATAGTCCAACATCTGGCATTAGGAAAATGCTAGAATCCATTATTAAGGTGCTAGTAGCAGGTTATTTAGAAAATCATAATGCAATCAGACAAATTTGTGAAAGGGAAAAATAAGTGTTAGACAAGTCTATTAGAATTCTTTGAGGGTGTAACAAGCAGGGTGGATAAAGGGGAACCAGTAGATGTAGTGTATTTGGATTTCCAAAATGCCACATAAAAGGTTATTACACACAATAAAAGCTCAGGGTATTAGGGGTGATATATTAGCGTGGATGGAGGATTGGCTAACTAACAGGAAACAGTTGGGATAAATGACACGTTTTCAGATTGACAAATTGTAACTAGTGGAGTGCCACAGGGATCAGTGCTGGAGCCTACTTAAGATCTGTAACTAGTATAACTATTTAAGATCTATATTAATGACTTGAGTGAAAGGGCAGGCTGTATTGTAGCTAGATCTGCTGATGCTGCAATGATGGATTGGAAAGCAAATTGTGAGGAGGATGCAGAGTCTGCAAAGGGATATAGATAGGTTAAGTGAGTGGACAAAAATTTGATGGAGTATGGATAGAGTATATGTGGGGAAAATTGAGATTGTCTGCTTTGGCAGGAAGAATAAAGAAGCAGAATATTATTCAAATTGAGACACGCTGCAGTACGGAGGGACCTGGGTGCCCTTGTACACGAATCACAAAACCTTAACCTGCGGGTACAGCGAGTAATTAGGAAGGCAAATGGAATGTTGGCCTCTATTGCAATGGGTTGGAATATAAACGTAGGGAAGTCTTGCTATAGCTGCACAGGGCAATAGTGATATGGCACTTGAAGTACTGTACACTTTTGGCCTCCTTCCTTAAGGAGGAATACACTTACATTGGAAGCAGTTCAGAGAAGGTTCACTAGGCTGACCAAGGATTATGGGGTTGTCTTCTGAGGAAAGGTTGAGCAGGTTGGACCTATGCTCATTGAAGTCTAGAAGAATGACAGTGATCTTATTGAAACAAGTAAGATTCTGAGGGGATTTGACAGGGTGGATGCTAGGAGGATATTTCCTCTTGTGGGGGGAATCTAGAACTAGGTAGCACAGTTTAAAAATGAGATCCCATTTAAAACTGAGATGAGGAGGAATTTCATCTCTGAAGGCCATTAGTCTTTGGAACTTTCTTTCACAGGGCAGTGGAGGCTGGGCCATTGAATATATTCAAGGTTGAGTTGATCGGATTTTTGATTGATCAAGGGAGCCGAGTGTTATAGGCTGGAAAGTGGAGTTAAGGAATCAAATCGGCCATGATATCAATTGGTGGAGCAGGCTCAAATGGGCCAAATGGCCAACACTCCTATTTCTTATCTTAATATTCTCATCTCAGAGTTTAAATCCCTCCATAGTTTGGCAACCCTTCCCCACCACCCATCTCTATAACCTCCTTCAGTATTACAACCCTTGGATTTCTTGCATCACTTCAATTTTTTTTGAGAGTCCTTACTTTCCATTGCCCCATCATTAGGGCTGGAAATTACAACTGCTAAATTTTTGAATTTCCTTCCTTGAAACTCTCGCCTCCTTTTAGGCGCACATTAAAACCTACCCCTTGGCTCCCAAATTAATATGTCTGTGTTTTTCCAGCAATTTTTGTTTTTGTTTCAGATTTCTAGCATCCGCAGTATTTTGCTTTTGTCTCTTGTTCAAATTTTGTACAATAATGCTCCAGTGAAGTGCCTTGATGTTTTACTATGTTAAACAAAGTTATATAAATGAGAGTTGTTTTTGTAAAGGTTTCCATTGCATTATTTTATATAGAACAGAGGAGTTCTCCCCTATGTTTTGGCCAATGTTTATTCCCCAACTAACATGACTTTTTAAAAAAGAAATGATCGTTTATCTTGTTGCTGTTTGTGGTGGTATCATGTGTGCAAATTGGCTGCCATGTTTCCTGCATCTCAACAGTTACTCCACTTCAAAGGTTGGCTATAAAGTACTTTGGGACACCATGAAAGGTACCACATTAATACAAGTTCTTTCCTCCTTGTCCCCCTTTCCTCTTAATCTCAAATCTACAGCTGTGAGATTGTATGGTGAGTGTTTAACTACTGATGGTCGATGTGGCTGTGGATTTTGAAGAATAGCTTCTGTTCAGTAAACAAAAGGAATGCTGTTTCTTTATCCCCAATCTGGGCACAATTTCAGCCACCGCTCATCAGTATCTATTAATAAATACTGCTTGTGGTTTTATAATAACACTTGTAAATTTGGTGACGGGATTAAAAGTTTTGGCTGTAATACAGAACATTAATAGAAAATAAGTGTATATTGTAAAACCTGCTTTTTTGAGGCAATAAACAAACATTTTTCAGATCTAGGTTGCTGCAGTAACACAAACTAGTTCAGTAAAAATTAATCTCTGCATGGTGAACTGTCAAATTTGCAGAGCCCTAATTTTTCAAAGTGACATTTATTATCTGGGTTTTCTGAGTAGGACAGTTCCTGCTTAAGAACAGTATCATGTGCTATTTAGTCAATCTTTTGTACCTTACAGTAAATTGCTCCATAAAAACATCCTGTTTTACTGTACATAATGTGTGGATTAGCCAGTTCAGCATCAACATGCCAGAATGTGAATTTACTATATTATAAGACACTTTGTTAGCTCAACATAAAATGTTGAGGTCGTGAACTTAATTCTGTTTTGTATTATATTTGTTGTGAAACATGGTTACTGTCATTACCATTTATATAAACATGGAAGTCTGGAACTAAGAGAAGCATATTACAACAATAAAGGCAGTTGGGACACACAGCCCAATCCAAAAAACATCAAAAATTGAACCATCAAAGAGATGGCTGGTGTAGGAAATTAACATGTATTGATGCAGTAGAAAGTGGGATTTGAGTTGTGTTTGAAAAATATTTGATTCTGAATCTAGGTATATCAGCTGGGAAACGTGTATTCCACATACTGATGCCCTTGTCTTAATGGAGTACTAACAACCATCAAAAAGGAACCAGAGAAAGCAAATTACAGCATTTTGCTTCTATCTAAAGAAATGGATGCATCAATTAAAATGTCCTTTGCATTTGATAATACCAGACAGGAGCATGAGAAATATTTAAGAAATGACCCCCTACAAAATTCTAGTCTTCTATATTCGGTACAAAAATACAACTTTAGCATGTTTAAATGTGAATAATTCTGGTATAAATGTAGAACATTTTATACTTGATCAGTTTTAATACTTTGCTGAAAAATTAATTTCAACAAGTGCAGGATTTTACACTAAATATGGGGTGGTGAGGGAGTTCACATTACGCAAGTACAGGTCCTGAGACTTTGTTGCTGTGCTGTACATTGGCATATTTAGAAATAGAGCAATTCTACCATGTCATGGAAATAAAAATTTTAACATGATTAAAGTTATATTCAGAGGTCTGAAAGTAACAGGTTGTTTCCTTCTCAGGTGGGGAATGTTGTTAGAATATATGTAATTTTAAGATTCTCAAGAATATTTTGCAACTCTTTAAATTCTAACATTCTAAAAAATTTATGCAGTTTCAAGGTTTGATTGGGAGTTATATAACTGCAAGGTTTACTCTTGCTGAAAATAAGCCATTAAATCTGGTAGTTTTAGACCAATTATAGCCAAACCATTAGTAATGGACAAAAATGCTGATGCGTATTAAACAGTGCTGCAATTTGTCTTATGAATGATGACCGACAGTTTGGTCAAAAATGGAGTAAAGCTGGATCTTGCAGGGAGAGGGGGAGCTGAAGAGGCTTAGAAAGGTAATTCAAGAGCCGAGATGGCTGATGGCATGGCAGCCAGTGGTGTGGCAAAATAGAGGTTGCGCAAGAGGTCTGAGTCTGATAAAAGCAAAAAACTGCGGATGCTGGAAATCCAAAACAAAAATAAAAATACCTGGAAAAACTCAGCAGGTCTGATAGCATCTGCGGAGAGGAATACAGTTAAAGTTTCGAGTCTGTATGACTCTTCAACAGATGCTTTGTTAGATATGTAAGATTAATGTTTTGAGTAAACAGTTCATAACTCAGTGCATATTAATTGTGAGAGAGATGGTATATTGTATTTTCAAAGCAAAAGAAAAAAGTACTTGCAGCCCAGCCCAAGTGACACTGAACCAAACAGACCTATAAAGGTCTGGGGTACAATTCTGGGCTTATGCGCTATTCATGCTGCATGCAGCACTGTAATTAGTTTTAATGTCCTGGTAATATATAGGTGGAAAATCAAATGTCTTTTCCACTCTTGGTCAGTATGTATCTAGTGATCCCTGCCACATGTATTCGTTTGGCTGTTGAAATGAGGGAAAATCACACTTGGTTTTGATGCCCTCCAGATACAAGTCTGCTAATATTATCAAAGTTTCTGCATGAATGCTCTGATAAGATAGAAAAATGTTGCAGATGCCCATAAAATCAAAACACTAGGCAATAAAAAAGAAATAAGGATGTGGGTATGGAGAGGAACACCATGGACAAAGAAGTAGACAAAGGATAGAAGTACAAATATGCTGTGCCAGGAAATAAGTTGGTGGTTCTGCAAAACAGTCATGTAGTTGTAGAGACATAGAGAGAGTCATGAAAGATCAGTATTATGCACCACCTGCAAGCTAGTTTAATAGCATGGGAAAATAGTTGAAGATTTTGTTCTGTATACTTTAATGTGAAAGTGATGTTTTGCAAAAGTACGAAATAATCAGACTGCCCTGTTTATCCTTCGCTTATAGTGGAGCACTTCGCAACCAGTCACTTGGCTAGTTTTGCGTTGCAACAGTATTAGTCTGATGACTAGATTTTCATGTAATCGACCAGTGTCATACCTGGAATGTGTTTGATACTCGAAACTAGACTTGATTATTGAACTGGACAAGGTAGGGTTTTGCTGCTCTTTTTTTAGTATTCCATTTTTAACCATTTTTAATTTTCTGTTTTCTGCAGACTAAGTACATCGACGTGATTTAAATCCGTGTCCACAGAGAAAAGGGTTGAATGCACCTTTTCCCATGGTACCTACCTTACAGTTGTACAACTCACTAGATGGAACTGGTACTGTCTGAAGCAGTCACCTTATTGCAAGAATATACACAGACCTATTTCCCATGCGGATGAGTGGGAAAAGCCAACACATGAATCTCAACAGGAACATAAATTGCTGCCTTTTTGGTACTTCCTTCAACAAAAAGACACACTCTTCCTGCAAGTTTCAGCTGAGCAAAAAAGAAAAAAAAGAGCCATAGCTAATGTGAACCTATTTACTGAAGTGTTTTGAATCCATTTGAATGTTAAGTAACAGTTAAATGTTCATTTTTTTTAATACAGCTGTTCACAAAGAAATACCTGCTAAAAATCATCTTTAAAATGTTCCCCTGTTCAAACACTAATAGGCTTTTGTTTGACTAGTGCTATAAGGTAATCATTTCGGTGTGACTGCTACCCATCTATGATGGAGCATGAAAAACATTTCACAAATGGTTTGTAAACAACATTGTATTCAACCATGGAACACCAATGTTCCATGGTATCCATAAGTATATTCTGTTTCGCTATGCATCCAGATTTAAGTATTTTGGAGGGGTAGCACATTTGGAAGCTAGTCCTTACAAAGGACCGGTGAGTTTATAGACCTTCTTTAAGTTCTTGCATTACACCTTTGGAAAACCAAGATGGGATAATTGAGCAGATCCCCAAGGTAGGCCAGCTGTACATAGTTCATTGCTTTCTTTCCGTGCTTTAACTTGTGCTAGGTTTCAAAGCAGTCATGTTGCAACTCTTGTGTGGCCACCAGCCAAGTAGGCCAAATTGTTAAACCTAGTCTGAATACAGCATAGGCTGACCCAAAGTTTAAACTGTTATCGGCAAGCTATAACTTCTCCATGTTACAAACTATGAAAATATTTGTAAACCCATTTAAGTTTCCTTTATCAGATGTTTGACATGTTCACTGCCAGTTATACCTCAGTGAATTTAATTTTACCAGGATACATTTTCTGTTCTTTAAAAGCTGCTTAATTTCATGTTAAAGCTATGGTGTTGTTGACACTTGACCTACATAGGCATTATGTGAATGCAAATGAAAATCCACTTTCAGTATCCTTTTCCACCCCCCTCCCCCCAACTGACTAGAATTTACTCTTTCATGAATATGCAAATTTTATTCTCCCAGAAGTTATCATGGTGCATGACTTTAAAAAGTAATCATTAACAGTTATAGTATTCCTTGTGTTGCCCTCTGTAGGGTTAATTAACTTTTGTGACACACTGCCTTTGTAATATCATTGATATATCTCCACATCCTCCTCTGCACAGCTGCAGAGTGAATGATGCCAAATATCCATCAACAGTGATTTTCTTTTCCATGTTCCTCCAAGTTTGTTCACAGTACACTTTTCTCATATACTCAGTTTGACCAGTGTGTGATTTCATTCTTTTATTTTTGCTTTCCTTTTTATTTGTCAGAACAGTAGCTAGTCATTTTAAAGGTGTATTTATTTTTACATTGGGTGCAGTCTTGGACAGCTTAGGCTGAAGAAATGCTTCTAAATGTATAAAACTAGGAACTGTGAGAAAGCTTAAGCAATTAATTGTATGTATTTTGTGTAAAGGAATAATGCAGCTTTAATTACTGGAGTACAATGAACTATATTTATTCTAGGTTAGAAAAATAAATTTTGGTTCCAAATAAAATTGCACCCAAACTTTATTGCAGCTTTCAAATACTGCTTAAGAAAACACATTAGCAGTGCCTGTAATAAAGGGTATAATTGAAACAGAAGTTCAATAGACTGCTCTGAAGTAGCAGCTACAAAAGATATGCTCTGCCCAATGCAGAAAATGCCACTTTTTAAATACATCAGTTATTCAAAAGATACTGGATGTCACTTAGATAGTCATAACAATCAAAATGTTTTAAATCGTGTTTAGTAGATCTAGTTATTTTCCTATCCAGCCATTGAGACATGGTGTTTATTTTTATGATATTGAGAGATTGTGGACCATGATCGCAACCCTTCAATAGTGTGTTGAGCTATAGGAAAATATGGAATCCCCTGGCTGCTTTTAAAAGGTGCATTAACACTCGTGTCTAAACAACCAATGATTTCCCCGCCAAGCTCAAATTAATCCAAGCTGTTGGGTGTAATATTCATTTCACACTTGTTATTTCTAAATTCATAGTTCGTATGTACACATAATTATCCAGCATTTTAATTATGGTTTCTGTAAAATTGTATGTGTGTTTTATTAAATCCAATTAATCCAGGTCAGCAAAAGATACAGGGACAGATTTTCATGGAGTCGGGCTGACTTCAGAGGCCTTTAAAAATGGCGGGTGGGACCTGATTCTAAGATTCCTGCCCCCATTCCCAGTGTCGGCAGTTTTCACTGGTGCGGGTAAGGGCACAAGTAACAAGCCAGCACCCTGCGTTCCTAACCTGGCCGACTCCATTGCAGGAGTAAGCACATCACACTGGCCCCTGTAACTTTTGTGGAGTTGGACCATTTTCCCAAGGACAAGGACTTCACAGTCCTTCAGAGAAGTGAATAGTGAACCATAGTCTGGATTCTCTCACCTTTCCAGAGGTGTACATAAAGGGTCTTACCAATGCCCACTCCGTGTACCTCCCCACCCTCCATGCTCACTCACTATGCACTATAGAGCTAATGAGCCATATAATAATGGCGAGTCTTGAAATGCATTTAAAAAGCACCCATTCGGAAATCTGTTCATTTAGTTCTATGCTACATACTGGGTGAGTGAGCATGAAGATACAGGGGGTCATGGAAGGGGCATGGTGGGGGCTGTGAGGAATGAGGGCCAGCAGGCTTAATAGCCTTTAATACAACTGGGACTAAGCCCCAGAGAACCAAGGTGAGCCTTCTAACCAGCCCTTCTTGGCACTTGCCTGCCTCCAAAGGGGGAGGGTGTGACTCCAACCTGCCCCACCTTGGCACAAAAATATCCCTTTTAAAGGAGATACGTCTGCTGAGTCAGGAAATTTCCTGACTCAAGCTTCCTGCCTTGGCGAAAATCTGGCCCACAGTTTCAGTTGGGAATATTCTGATACACAGCAAAACAATATGTTTCCAAAGACACAATACTGCAGGTGCTGAAAATCTGAAATAAAACAGAAGACTGGGAATAATCAGCAGCTCTGGCAGCATCTGTGGAGAAAAATACAAAGTTAATATTTCAGTTCGTAACCTTTCATCAGAAATGGGAAATGTTAGAAATATAATAATATTTAAGTAAGTAAAGTGGGGGACACGTGGAAAGAGTCAAAAGGGAAGGCCTGTGATGGGGTGAAAGGTGGGAGACATTAAATGGCATAGGAGTTGATGTGGCCAAAGCCAAAGGGCATGGTAATGGGGCAAGAGAGACACATACAAAGAAAAGGAAACAAAATGGGGCAGAGATTATGGTCTGAATTGTAGACCATAATCTCTGCTTCCCATTTTGTTTCCTTTCTTTGTATGTGTCTGTCTTAATCTTGTTTTTCCATTTTTGCTTTTGAACAGCAGCTGTTCATTATTCTGCTGTTCGCACCCCCTCAGGATCCATCATTCACTTTTTTATGTGTTCCATTACCATTCCATTTCACTCTTCCCCACCAACTCTTGTTTAACGTCCCCTGTGTTTCATCCTATCACACACCTTCCCTTTTGTTTTTTTCCCACCTCCCCCATTTCACTTATAGATCTAACATTTCCCAGTTCAGATGAATGGTCACGACCTGAAATATTAACTGCTTCTCTCTCCGCAGATCTGCTGGGTATTTACAGCATTTTTTTTTTGTTTCAAAGCAATGTATTTATCCAGTTGAAGGTGTTTACATCAAAATCCTTGCTGAAAGTAGACTATTTTCATTTTAATTTACTGTTTAGTTATAAAGAAAGCTAGTCTTATTTGGAAGGGAAGGGCATATAGAGAAGGGGAGGAGAGTTTGGCTGTTTCATGGTATAAGATAAGTCGGTTTATCATGTCATAAAGCTATAGGAGCCTAGTTTTCTCATTTTTTTAATACTCTTTGATTCCCCTACTTCCCCACACAGCTGCACTGGAGGTTTATGGTCCTGCCATTGGATGCCTGGAAAACTGAAGCCCTTCCTCTAGAGGGAGGGAAAGGGAATTTTGGAATTGTGGACCCTTTTTTGCACATTTGTAGTACATACCTTGTGCACATACCCTATTTGTTTGCCCCCTTGATTTGCAAATAGTATATAGGTTGGGAGGCAATATTTATTTAAATTATATGGAGAACAATTTGGATGATTAGCAAAGGATTAAGTAACTTGTCTCTGTTATATCCACAAATGGGAAATTGGCCACCTTTAATTTATTTACCCTTTACTGTACCTATTTACAGTATCATGCTGACTGTATTGATAACCTATTATCTACTGACACAATTGACCAATTTGGGCGTTACTGTGTTGAGCTACGTTTCAGAATACTGCAAACAGATCTGAATAAAATTAACTTTATTGTAAGTAATACTCCTTAGTAACTGTTAAGGTGAAATATGGTTTGTTCAGCCAGTCAAATCTGACATGACCAATTTCTATTAATATTTTGTCTTGTTCAGAGTGTGTAGCCATTCTGCAACATATTCATTGCCCCATGTTCCAATACTTGCTTTTTGTATTTAATATTTTCATATTGGAACAAATGGTCCAAAAATATTTACCTATTATCGTCACCTTTTGCAATGATTATTATAACTTCCAATTAGAAGTAGCTGTACCAAGCTTTTCAATTTAGAGGAATGTAGCTCCAGGAATGGATACTCCAGTTTGCATGCTCCAGTTTGGGTCTTTATTATGTCTAGTTGTTTTAAAAATTTCTTTTTTAGGATTCCCTTCTGATATCTTGTATCTCCATTCATTTCATCAAAATTGGCACACCAAAGTTATTTAAGCTAATGCTTTTTAAGCATCTGTTTTACTGATGTTGTTGATTTTGATCTGGCAGTTTCCAGACTGATCACTACCACTCGCACTTTTTACAATCAGGGGTGATGGAGTGGCCTGAAAGTAGATTGATTGCAATGACTTCTCCATTAGGAAATTTAGATATTTCATATATTTCCATCTCCATGGCTTGTGTCAGCCAACCTGTCCACGCTATTGTTTTAAGTCCACAACAGGAAATGAAAAGAAAAATTGCATGCTGAAAATCTCAGATGGAAACAACACAGCTATTGAAGAAACAAAAGTATTCTACATCACAGCCACAACTAGAAATTAAAAATGTGATCATTGAACACTTGCCTTCCCATTCAAGCCTCAACTAACCACCAAGAATGTTGTTGTAAGTGCTATGCATTAATAAGGATTTTATATTATATACATATAGCAAAACGTAACCTACATTTAATTGAGCAGTACAGATGATATAATGGAGAGAAAAGTTGCTGTGAATGTCAGCAGTGCCGTAAGATTTGTTTACTTAAACTCCTTGCTGCATATATGTGTACTGAGTAATTTTTAAATTGAGACTGCATGGTAGAGGCAGATCTGTTGTTGGAGGTAATAAAGGTGGTTACAGTAATTATGAAGTAGGGGAAACAATGTTGCATTGTGCAACAAAGTTAATTAAGTTATTTTCTCTGGCATCACATTACTGGTAAATTTTACAGTATATATTATTGGTACAAATAACCGATACTAGACCTATCAGGGTAGTGCTGCTCTATGGCTTGTACCAGTGACGCAGGATTGCACAAGTTGTGGTAAAGGTACAAATATACATGCTAGCTTTGTACCACAAGACAGTACTATGTGGATTGTAATAGGGAATTACGAATTCTAGATACTGACCCATCCCAATGAGTACTTTACGGTTCAGTGATACTTATAGACACCAGATACTGCATGAATCTGTAATAATAGAGATAGGAATACCATTCTGTTAGGAGATCTATACTGGTTTTTAAAAAAAAAAGTGGGGGGGTGGTTTATGGGGTTCACACTACGCATTCACTGTAAGACCACTATAGTTCTAACTTGAGGAGTTTTGAATTCTATTTAGTCTCCTAAATTTAGTATAGGTAGAGATAATATACTAGTACCAATGGGTACTGAATGAAAAATGTAGCAGATCTAACTGGACTGATACATTTTGGTACTAATGTTTTTTTTGAGTTCTCTTTAATGGTTATGAAATAGTCAACGTACGCTGAAAAATGACTACCAGCATCATCATGCAATTTAGCTAATAAATCAAACACCTAGATCCTGAAGTCTACTAGTGTACGAAACTGAGCACTGACTACCTTGCGTTCTGAATTCATACAGTAATCTCAAAAGCCAGTTTCTGGCTAAATAGGTATGGCATACACAATATGCAATTCTTTTTTCCTCAGTCTACTTGTAGTTTAGAGTTACTAAATTATTCAGTATTGTGCTGGAAGACTATTTCCGGATAAGGATTTACATATCACTTGATAGGTACGGAAGAAATAATTTCTTAAATTAGTGGTGGAAAGCAACATAAAAGCAAATGAGGGCAGGTACCTGCTTCCATGTGGAGGAAAAGGTGTAAGTGATGTCAGTAATTTGTAGGTTTTATCAAAGTCTGGTAACTTTTGCATCCTTTTCTTAGTACGTTGGTCAGTACCTTTCATATTTGAGCATGAAAAGGTGCCTTTTTTTCCCATTATGTTGGAAATTACACAAATCCTGGAAAAGTGAATGGGCGGAGTGGAATGAAGTACAATTCTCATTAATCACCAGGATCATTATTCAAATGTTGTTCAAAATTACTGTCACTGGCTATAAAATGCATTTAATTTTAAAATAAAAAATTATTATGAACCATTGGTGGAGAAGGAGAATTGCTTATGTCCTTTCCCACTATGGCATGTGCAGGTATCTTCCCTCATCTCATACATGCAAAATAAAAGTTGCATCTTCCAGACAATTGTATGCTGCTGTATAATAAAACAAAGATGAAACAATTGTATTCCTTCTGTAAATTAATTTGACAAATGGACATAGTTTTTTTTTTGGCTGTACAGAAAAGCAGACAGTTGATACTCTATATATTGCTATTCCTGCACCACACATGACAGAAGTTTAAAAATATCTAACTTTATCTTGCTGTGTCTTCCACTGTAAATATTGTTTAGCAGTTTAATGTTAATCCACCATGTCTGTGAATGGGAGACTGGCTTAGAGTTCTGTATAGTGTTTATATTTATCACAAATGCTTTCCATAGAGCTACATGCAATAAAATTGTGTTCATGTTATTGCTTACATCTCCTGTGTAATTTAGCATGTTTTATTCATTTTTGCATTGCTTTCCTTTTCACAAGTTTCAAGAAGTGAGGGTGGGCAGGTAAACTTAATACCTCTCGTGATTTGATTCCTAGTCAACCGTTTCAGTTTTATTATTCATTCATCAGATGTGGCATTGCTGGCTAGGCTAGCATTTATTGCCCATCCCTAATTGGAGGTGGTGGTGAGCTGCTGCCTTGAACCGCTGTAGCCTAAGTGGTGTAGGTACACCCACAGTGCTATTAGGGAGGGAGTTCCAGAATTTTGACCCAGCGACAGTGAAGGAGCAGCAATATATTTCCAAGTCAGGATGGGGTGTGGCTTGGAGGGGAACTTCCAGGTGGTGGTGTTCCTATATGCCTGCTGCCCTTGTGAATGTTTATGGATGGGGTGCCAATCAAATGGGCTGCATTGCCCTGGATGGTGGTAAGCTTCTTCAGTGTTCTTAAAGCTGCACTCATCCAGGCAAGCGGAAGGTATTCCATCACACTCCTGATGTGCCCTGTAGATGGACAGGCTTTGGGGAGTTACTTGCTGCAGGATTCCTAGCCTCGGACTTGCTCTTGTACCACAATATTTATATGGCTAGTCCAGTTCAGTTTCTGGTCAATGGTAACTCCCAGGATGTTGGTAGTGGGGGATTCAGCAATGGTAATGCCGTTGAATGTCAAAGGCGATGGCTAGATTCTCTCTTGTTGAAGATCATTGCTGGCACTTGTCATCTGAAGCCTGGATATTGACCAGGTCTTGTTGCATTTGGACAGGGACTGCTTCAGTATCTGAGTCGTCATGAATGGTGCTGAACATTGCACAATCATCAGCGAATATCTCCACTTCTGACCTTATGGAAGGAAGGTCATTGATGAAACAGCTGAAGATGTTTGGGCTAGGACACTACCCTGAGGAACTCCTGCAAGTGATGTCCTGGAACTGAGATGATTGACCTCCCACAAGCATCTTCCTTTGTGCTAGGTATGTCTCCAATCATCGGAAAGCTTTCCCTTTGATTCCCATTTACCCCAGTTTCAATTTGATCCCACACTCTGTCAAATGCAGCCTTGATGTCAAGGGCAGTCACTCTCACCTCACCTCGGGAGTTCAGCTCTTTTGTGCATATTTGAACCGAGGCTGTAATGAGTTCAGGAGCTGAATGGCTTTGGCGGAACCCAAACTGAGCGTCAGTGAGCAGGTTATTGCTGAGCAAGCGCCACTTGATAACACTGTTGATGACCCCTTCCATCGTTTTACTGATGTTGGAGATTAGACTTATGGGGTGGTAATTGGCTGGGTTTTATTTGTCCTGTTTTTGCATATAGGACACACCTGGGCAATTTTCCGCATTGCCAGGTAGATGGCAATTTAAGATGTCAATGTAAGGGGGGTGGGGAGAAAATGGTGGTATAGTGGTAATTGTCAGTGGACTAGTAATCCAGAAGCCCAGGCTAATGCTCTGGGGACCACCCATCATGGCAGCTGGTGGAATTTAAATTCAATTAATAAATCTGAAATTGGAACCTAGTCTTAGTAATGGTGACCATGAAACTATCATCGATTGTAAAAACCCATCTGGCTCATCAATGCCCCTTAGGGAAAGAAATATGCCATCCTTACCTAGTCTGGCCTAAATGGGACTCCAGACCCACAGCAATATTGTTGACCCTTAATTCTTCTCTGGCATAGCCAAGCAAGCCACTTGTTGGCCTTGCCAATGATGCCCATGTCCCATGAAAGAATAAATGAAAAATGCAAGACCAGAGGCCTTTCCACAGTCCTTGCAGATATAATTTAAAACTTTTGCTCATTTATCACAATATCTTCTCTGCACCAGCTTTTGTTGAACCAGCCCTTCATCTCTCCTTTTTGATGCTCTCATCCTCTGCAAAACTCTTACTGTCTTCTATCCCAGTCATTTCCCGAGCTGTGGTTCCTATCTTCATTCCCCCAAGTCAACAGGTGTAAATGTGAACACCTAGCAGGATTAGCTATTCAATGCTATTAAGCCTACAGACGCCAATTGTGTAATTCCTGAATGTTCTATTTTAATATGTAGCTTAAGGGGCCACAATACAGTGTACAGTGTAGCCATTTTGTAATAGAAAATTCCTATTCATACCTGCCATTTGTGATCACAATGGGTGGCAGCAGTACACAAACGACTGCTGTGCAGTGGTGACCAAGCACAGATTTAACTACATATTTTAGTACTGCCAAAGGGTTAAAACAATTCTCACTGAACATTTATGAAATTGATCAGCAGCACATCTTGTACTGTATGTAATTTTGTTATGTACCACTTGTGTTGTGGCATTTATGAAACTTTATATAACCACGTAATTTCTCCTTGGCTTGTAGAAGAAGCTGTAGTAACGACATGTTGGTAACCGAAGTTGTTAGATAACAAGGAACTGATGTCGTTTCCTATGGAGACAAGCATTTTCTTTGTTTCAGCACAAGAAGCAGGATGAGGACTGGCCTCCAAAAGTTCTAGAGAAACTGAAGTTACAAGATCCCCTTTATTGTTTTGCCTCCCACAGACTGTGATCGAAAAAAAATATTTTACAAAATCACCAGTATGCTGACCTTAGCGATTATAGGCAGGTCAGACTCTGCAGCTATTGCAAACGTCGTATTGTTGCTGCAATTCCCATTTTCCTTTACTCTCAATTTTTAAAAATTTTCGATTTCGTTCTTTACATCCTGTTCTTTACTTGACATCCTGCATGACTGAGTGTTAATATACCTTCCCGTTCTTCTTGACCCCTGTAGCCTCTGCTGCCTGTTGGGGAATGACTGCCCTTGTCTGGTTTTATTCCTATCCAGTTGTAGCCAGAGAATCTCCTGCAAAGGCTTCTCCTTCCCACTCCCACACCATTGTCTCTGGAGCCCCTGAAAAATTTATCCTTGGACCACTCCTATCTATCATTTACATATTGTATCCCAGCGGCAACATTTGAAAGTACACTAGCTTCCATGTGTATGCTGACTAACCCCAGCTTTCTCAACTCCTCCACTGCCTGTGATTTGTCATGTTGCTTGCCTGACATGCAGTATTGGATGAGCAGAAATTTCCTTCAATGAATATTGAGATAATTGAAATTATTGGTTTTGGTCCCTGACACAAACCCCGTTTTCTAGCCCCCAACTCCAAGCATCCCCCTGGTCACTGTCTGAGACTGAGTCGGACTATTTACAATCCTGGCATCCTTTTTCCTGCTGAAGCCCTCATCCATATCATAGAAAGGTTACAGCACAGAAAGAAGCCAGTCAGATTGTGTCTGCTGCTGCTGAAAAAGAAAAAATAAACTAGCTGCCCATTTTAATCCCACCTTCCAGCACCCGGTCCATAGTCTTGCAAATATCAGCATTTTAGGTGCAGATCCAGGTATCTTTTAAATGAGTTTCTGCTCCCACCGCCAAACCAGGCAGCGAATTCCAGACACCCACCACCCCCTGGGTAGAGAAAGTTTTCCTCATGCGGTGGCATAGTGACATTGTCACTTGACTAGTACTCCAGATACCCAGGGTAAATTCCTGGGGACCCAGATTTGAATCCCACCACGGCAGATGGTGAAATTTGAATTCAATGAATGAAAAATCTAATTATGACATGAAACCATTATCGATTGTCGTAAAAACCCATCTAGTTCACTAATGCCCTTTAGGGAAGAAAATCTGCTGCCCTTACCTGGTCTGATCTACATGTGACTCCAGACTCTCAATAATGTGGTTGACTTTTAAATGCCTTCTGAAATAGCCCAGCAAGCCATTCAGTTCTTGAGGCCAATTAGGGATGGGCAACAAATGCTGGCCCAGCTGGTGACACCCACACCCCATGAATGAATTTTTAAAAATCCTACCAATCACCTTAGATCTGTGCCCCCTGGTAATTGGCTTCTCTGCTAAGGGAAACAGGGCATCTCTGTCTACTCTAGGCCCTTCATAATCTTGTACACCTCAAGCAGGTCAGCCCTCAACCTCCTCAGTTCCAAGGAAAACAACCCCAGCCTATTTAATTTGTCCTTATAGCTGCAATTTTCAGCCCTGACAACATTCTTGTAAATCTCCTCTCTACTCCCTCCAAAGCAATTATGTCCTTTCTTTAATGTGGCGACCAGAACTATACACAAGATTTCAGCTGTGGCCTAACCAGCATTTTATACAGATCCATCATTACATCCCTGCTTTTGTATTCAATACCTTGCCCAATAAAGGAAAGCATTCCATATATTTTCTTTACCACCTTATATCTTTGTATGTGATGTCACAAGGTGATTTGAAGTTTCCAGTTTCACCATGTTCTAACTTCCTGTAGAAGAGAACCAATTGGCAAAGATTAGGAACAAACTCACTCAGGATGTTGCAGATTCAAGCTTGCACTTTGTGGCATAGTGAGTTAAAGCATCGACTCCTGACCTCCTCCCTCCCTGATTTTATTATAGTGGGAGAGGAGCAAGAAATAAGTACTTCTGGGAGATTTTCTATTATTTTCTTTGAGATTTTACCCTCCTTTGCCCAAAATGCTGATACTCATAAACTGGAAGCTCTTTAATAACTAGAGTGTCCAATGTTTTATCTGAGGTTAGACCAAGAACTGGCAGCAAGCTATTTGATCACAAAAGCTAACACCAAGATCCTATCCTTGTTGATGTTTAGATATACCCAATTTTGAAGATTAGGAAGCAGGATACTGTGGATGCTGAAAATCTGAAACAAATACAGACAATGATGGAAACACTCAGCAGGTAAGGCAGCATCTGTGGAGAGAGATAGAGTTAATGTTTCAGGTCTGTGACCTTTCATCAGAACTGAAGAAGTTAGAAATGCAGTGCTGTAGGTTTTGAGCAAGGGGTGGGTGGGACAAGGACAAAAGAAAGGTCTGATAGGGCGAAAAGACAGCAGAGATTGAATGACAGGAGTTAGGCTTCCAGGGCCAAAGGGAATGGTGACAGAACAAGAAAAGAAACAAAAGATGTGCATGGAGCTGGTGTGCTGCTGACTGAAAACAAAAAATAAGAGAAAAACTAAAACATGTAATGAAAAGGAAACAAAATGGTACAGAGATTATAGGTCTGAAATTGTTGAACTTTGTTTAGGCTGGAAGACTAAAGTGCTTAATCGAAAGATGAGGTGCTGTCCCTCAAGCTTATTTTGAGCTTCATTGGAACAGTGCAGTAGGCAGAGGGCAGAAATGTCAGTGTGAGAGCAAGGTATAGAATTAAAATGACAAGCCAGTGGAAGCTCAGGGTCATGTTTGTGGACTGAACAGAGGTGTTCCGCAAAGCAGTCACCCAATCTGCGTTTTATCCCCCAAATATAGAGGAGACCCACACATAAATCACCCCTTCATCTGGAAGGGGCAAGGACAATAGGAAGGTCTGTGAGAGGGTGAAAGACAGGAGAGATTAAATGACAAGTGTTAGTCTTCCAAGGCCAAAGGAAATGGCGATGGGGCAAGAAAAACAAAACACGTACCTACAGCAGGTGTAATGCTGACTTCAAGCAAAAATAAGAAAAATAAAAACAAGCAAAGGAAGCAAAATGAGGCAGGGATTATGGTCTGAAACTATTGAACTCAATGTTGAGTCTGAAAGGCGGTAAAGTGTCTAATTAATAAACATTCCCTCTGTGATATCCTGGTCCACTCCTCAGTCACCCCCAACATGCTGTTCCCTTCCTGTGGCACCTTTCCATGCAAAAGCATGATGTAACACCTGCCCTTTTACTACCTCCTCTTCACTGTCCAAGGCCCCAAACACTCCTTCCAGGTGAAGCAGCGATTCCTGTGTATTTCTTTCAATTTAGTCTACTTATTTGCTGCTCACAATGTGGGCCAACTCTATATTTGGGAAATCAAATGCAGATTGTTTCTTTTCTTGCCCCGTTATCATTCCCTTTGGCCCTGGAAGCCTAACTCCTCTCATTCAATCTTTCCTGTCTTTCACCCTATCACTGGCCTTCCTTTTTGTCCTTGTCCCAACCACGCCTTACTCAAAACCTACAGTATTACTATTTCTAACTTCCCCAGTTCTGGTAAAAGGCCACAGCCCGGAAATGTTAACCGTGTCTCTCCACAGATGCTGCCTAACCTACTGAGTGTTTCCAGCATTTTCTGTTCATTATTGAAGATTGGAAATCCTCATTGGCTTTTTTCATTCCCTAGCATTAGGGCACAGAGCTCAGTCAAAGCATGTCCACTGCCACCTGGTTGAATCTGTTAACCCAGCACAGATAAGGGAATGAATCTGGGACCTTCTTACTCTGGACAGCTCAATTCAATTCCGTTTCCCATTGACCTGTTGGGAAGAAAAATAGCTTTTAAAAAATAAATGTTAGCACTTTCTTCTGAGCATCTCCATAGGGAAACCCTTATTTGTGTGGCATTGTGACTTGTACATACATTGCCGTTTCTTCAGTCACTGTATGAAAATTCTGGGCCTAACAACACTGAGTAACTTTACCACATCAAGTAACTTCACCACGTGGACTGCAGCAATTCAAGAAGACAACTCGGCACCAGTTTCTCAAGGACAACCTGGGATAGGCAATGATGACGATGGATTCTCCCATCGCTTCGACGGAAGAGTGTTCAGCAAGTGGAAAAAAGACCGGTTTACAGTCTAGGTTGTTGTCTAATATGTGACGTTGCTAACGGTGGCCACATTCCAAGAATTTTTTTTAAAATATGTGGTGAGTTTGTCTTAGGACATTCCTGATACTGAGTAATGGGGTTGTGGTCTTGTTCCATTAAGAATTACATGTAACAGAGGAGTGAAAAGTGTGTAATCCATTCTGCAAGGTAGCTTACCCTGTAATTCATTTAAAAGCTCCCTTATGGGTGATCTGTGGGAGGAAGAGTACTTTCCACCTAATATTCTGCCCTCTTCATTGCTATAATGTTTGTTTTAAAATAAATTTATTTTCAACAATATTTGATTAAAAATGAAATTCAGTTGTAATGATTCAAAGGAAGCAAAGCGATGAGATTAATCTTAACACACTATTACAAATTTTCTCAATGTAGTCACAAGTTAGACATGGGGTTAGACAATTATTTTTGCTTAAGAAATATAGAGAAAAATATTCTCCAATTTCTTCAAAGAAACCATAATTTTGTGTTTCCAAAGTTATGGACACAACCATCCCTAGTCTCTGTACAGTTGGTGCACAATACTGTATGCACTGGTGATGTTATCAATCTTGCCACCTATTGGTGTTAATTAGAACAGCAACAGTGAATTGCTGTACTTCCTAATAAAATCAAAGAATATAGTTCAAAATTATAGGTTTGTGCTTGTTCCAGTATTAGTATTTCAGGTGCAGAATGAGGTATTTTGTTCTAACTTATCTTCTTTCCAAGTTTTTTTTAATATTGGCCAGTAAATTTTCCCCTTTCTTCCGGCCACCAGACTCATGTCTCAGTTGCCATGTTAGCAGATATGCCACTGGCAAGGATGCTGTCCTCTGCCAATGGTCCTACTGGCCAGTTCACAGCACTACCCCAATGTTTCACCTCTTTGGCAAGAGACATGCAATCGCTGCTTGGTACCTGTGTGGTTCAAGATGGGGAACTGAGCAGGATGAGTTCAAGCCTACACCTTTTACACCCTGGCATGCTGATGCCCCAAAACTCAGTGCCTCTGCTTCAAATGTGCACCAACCAGAGAAAGAAAAGGTAATTACAATTTGGGATATTTTACCCTTTAAAGAATTGGGCCAACAAGACTTGAAAATTGTCTCCCAAGCACAATCATGGATGTATTAGCCAACAGAAAGCAACAACTGCTATAGAAATTCTCTCCCTTGGGTTCTCTTTGGCCACTAGGTCAAGAGACCTGAGTCCATAAACATCAACACACACATTAACAATTGAGGAGTCGAACAACCATCCACAAACTTTAATGTCCAAGCTCTTTAAGGATTCGTTTAAGGAAAATCTGTTGAACTTTCCCTGGAAACCTTACCAAGTGCGAAATGCTGTGAATGCTGCCTCATGAGTAAAAATATGTAAGTTTTAAAAATTGTTCAAATGAAAATATGGTTTGAGGGAATCCATAACTAGCCTTGTTCAGTGCATAGAATCCATAACGAGCTTTTCCATGAAATTGCCTTTTGTTTCATGATGTACTCTACTGAGGGGAATCTAGGTAAGTAAAGGAATAGAAGGGTATGCTCATAGGATGGGAGGAGGGTCATGCAGAGCATAAACACTAGCATAAACCAGTTGGGCTGAATGACCTGTATCTGTGCTGTAAACTTAATATAATTCTATCCAAGGCTAAGGAAAATTTAAGTTGCTGTGAAGTATCTACACTTATACACGTTTTAAAACAATTAATTCTTCAAAGGGTTCTACCTAATTCACCCCCCCTGCCCCTAAAACTTGAAGAGCATCTTGTCCATTGCAAGTAGTCTTGTCAAAGTCCTCTAAAGCCCCTAAATATAAGTGGAGAAGGATGGAGACCCTTTGCATGAATGAAGCGTCCATGAATGTCTGTTTATAGGAACCGCTTGGCCCAAAAAATTGGTAACTGTGTATACTTCCAACATTCTATGTGCACAAACTCCTACAGTTCATGTTATCTAGCAGTCAGCAAGGAGCATCAGACATTCAGCAGTCCTAAGTTTTATGATACCTTAAAAAAAAACTGCTATAAACGTGACAGAACCAACCAAAGTTGGCCCTGGCAAACTTCTCTTTACTAATCTTGTAAAGTGATAATTGTATCCTGTGTTCTGCACTCCACTCCAGATTAGAGCACACAGGGAAGTCATTGAGTGCTGGAACTCCCTTCCTGTTCCCATTTAGCAAATTGAGTCAATCTGATTCGGAAGTTACAGCTTGGCCAAGACTAATTTGATTGTAGTTGGCATTATGCCTGGAGTCAAGTAAATCAAACCAGATTAGTTTATTTTAGAGAGAAACTGTTTTATTTGCTTTAGGATCAAAATCTACCACTTGTCTACAAAAAAGTAATAAAAAGGAGTGCTTCATTTTTTAAACAAACATGTTAACTGTAATAAAAAAAAGGAACAATGTTCAACCATGCCCTTCTGAAAAAGACTTCTATCAAGAAAGTGTTGATAGTTTACAAACCAAACTTCTTGTCATCGAGAAACACAGCAAAGCAACACCAAAGTCCTTGTCAAATAAAAATCTTTAGAGTTGGTTTATCCCCTTAGCTAACTGTTTTTCAGCATTGCCGTTCCTGGTGGAGGGAATGAATTTGTCACTTTAAGGGATGCTTGTCTAGTATTGTCAGTTTATTTACAAATACATAGGGAAAAAAGCGGTGGGCAGACTCAGCAGGGGCAGTCGCGGAACCGATCACCGCCTGCGATCAGCTCTGCGGCGCCATTTTACACGGGCGGTAGCACAGTGCTACTTGTGCGGGCGGGGGGAGGAGGGAGAGTCGGGGCATGCGCAGAAAGAACGCTTCGGTCTCCCTGAGGCACGGAATTGAAGGGTTTTTGAAATGTTTGAATAAAAGGTTTAAAAAATTATTTAAACATGTCCTTTCATGTGACTGTGTCACATAAGATGGGACAGGTTTTTATATTTATGAATTTTTAAAATTTATTTAATAAAAGCTTTAAGAAACCTCATCCTGCTCATGGATGAGGTTTCCTAAAAAACACGAAGGCCGCTTGGCCTTTTCGCCTGCCCACCAACCTTAAGGATGGAAGGGCAGTGTTTACAATTACCTTAACTAGTTCCTTAATGGCCTTAATAGGCTGTTTATATATTGGCAGGTGCGCAGCCGACTCTGGTGCGCACCCGCCAAATGAAACATCGTAACTCAGCACTATGACATCTGGACGCACGCCCGACATCATCGTGCGTCATTTTACACGTCAGCCCCGCCCCCGCACACTGACTGAAAAATCCCGCTGTATATGTTGTTCTGAAATAATTTCACTGGTGCTCCAGTTGGTATAGATACAACCTAAATCAGAAATCAGGGCAAAGTAAGACTACCTCAGCAGATGGACCTTGCATCATACAAATATAGTGTCAGTGCAAAATGGATCCTGCTTCACACCAATGTTACATTTTTTTGGGTGGTCTGCAGCATTCCTATCTGCAGCTGCACACTTGCCATTGTCGGTCACTCACTACATCATAAAGGACAGGCAGTCCTGTGCAAAAAGAAATCATTGGATAAATGTAGATTTGTCACTCCAGTACATTTTCCATTTAAAATGTTGGTTCTGTTCCATATTACCAATGTTGGATGCCTGTTGTGTACAGATGTTAATGTGCACCACCACAAAGGCAGCAATAATGGAAAATGCGACCCTCTACCATGTTATTAAAATATGCAGTTCCGTTTTTAAGCATGTTCTTCCAAGGACTGCTATCACTATTAATGAAAAATCTAACACATGGAAACATGGGTGCTTAAAATGCTCTTTCTAGAAATTGCCCAACTTTGGGAGGATAAAATCTCTAATTCTACTGCTTGTTATTTTGCACAATTTAATATTATACAAAAGTTTCACATCCGACCAACACCACAGAATTGTTAAAGTGCAGATGGAGGCCATGCAGCCCATCATGTCTGCATCCGCTCTCCGAATGAGCATTATGACTCAGTGCCATTCTCCTGTCTTTTCCCTGTAACCTCACACGTTGTTACTAAAATAATCATCTAATGCCCTTTTGAATGCCTCGATTGAACCTACCTCCACCACACTCCCAAGCAGTGCATTCCAGACCTGAACCACTCTCTCTGTGAAAAATATTTTCTCACGTCATATTTGCTTCTTTTGCAAATCACTTTAAATCTGTGCCCTGTCATTCTCGATCCTTTGATGAGCGGGAACAGTTTCTTCCTGTCTGTTCTGTTCAGCCCCCCCATGATTTTGAACACATCTAACTAATCTCCTCTTAGCTTTCTCTTCTCCAAGGAGAACAGCCCTAACTTCTCCAATCTATCTTTATAACTGAAGTTTCTCATCCTTGGAGCCATTTTTGTAAACCTCTTCTGCACTCTCCAAGGCATTGGCATCCTTCCTAAAGTGTGGCACTCAGATCTGTACATAATACTCCAGCTGAGGTCTAACTAGTGTCCTATACAAGTTCAGCATAACCTCCTTGCTCTTGTACTCTATGCCCCATTAATAAAGCCCAGGATACTGTATACTTTATTAACTGCTCTCCACCTGTCCTATCAACTTTAATGACTTTTGCACATGTACACCCAGGTCCCTCTGCTCCTGCACCAGCTTTAGCATTGTACCCCTTTTTTACATTGTGTCTCCATGTTCTTCCTACCAAAATGAATCATCTCTTCTCTGCATTGAAATTCATCTGCCACCTATCTTCCCACTCCACCAACTTGTCTATGCCCTTCTGAAGTTCTACACGGTCCTCCTCACAGTTTACAACACTTCCAAGTTTGAAGTTATCCCCTGCACACCAAGATCTAGATCATTAATATATATCAGGAAAAGCAAGGGCCCCAATACCGACCCCTGGAGAACTCCACTACAAACCTTCCTCCAGCCTGAAAAATATCCAATAACCATTAATCGCTGTTTCCTATTACTCAGCCAATTTTGTATCCACATTGTTACGGTCCCTTTTATTATATGGGCTATAACTTTTCTCACAAGTCTGCTGTGCAGCACTGTATCGAATGTCTTTTGGAAGTCCATATACACCACATCAACAGCATTACCCTCATTAATCCTCTCTGTTACCTCTTCAAAAAACTCCAAGTTAGTTAAACATGATTTTCCCTTAACAAATACATGCTGGCTCTTTCTAATCAACCCATATTTGACATGTGACTAATCATTCTATCCCGAACAATTGTTTCTAGAAGCTTCCCTGCCAACAAAGTTAAACTGACTGGTCTGTAATTGTTGTGCTTATCTTTACAGTCTTCTTTGAACAAAGGCGTAACGTTTGCAATTCTCCAGTCTTCCAGCACCTCTCCTGAGTCTAGGGAAGACTTAAAGATTATGACCAGTGCCCCTGCAATTTCCACTTTCACTTCCTTCAATATCCTTGGGTGCATCTCATCCAGTCCCAGTGCCTTGTCAACTTTAAGTACTGACAGTTTATCCAATATCTCATCCTTATCAATTTTGAATGCATCTAGTGACAGAGTTTCCTCCTCTGTCAGCAAGGCCTGGGCAGCATCTGCTTTCTTTGTAAAGACGATGCAAAGTATTTATTTAACGCCTCAACCATGCCCCCTGCCTCTATGTGTAAATCCTCTTTTTGGTCCCTAATCGGCCCTACTCCTCCTTTTCCCACCCTTTTAGTATTTATGTGCCTATAGAAGACTTTGGGATTCCCTTTATATGTTGGCTGCCAGTCTGTTCTCATAACCCCTCTTCACTTCTCTTATTTGCTTCTTCACCTTTCCTCTGAACCTTCTGTATTCAGCTTGGTTCTCATACCTTATTAAACTTCTAGTCACAGCATTCAGAAATTGCGCCACTGTGATGCTATGCATGGTGGCAAAGCAACATTGTACGTTGTGTGCCAGAGAAAAAATTTTAAAAAAGGAAGTGCCCTGATATGTTCAGTGGGTAAAATAATGCAAATGTAGAAAGATCTGTGGGCTAGCACTACATAAGAGCTGACAATACTTTCAATATATGGAGGGAAGAGTTCAGAACTCATGGATCTATGGACATAATTTGATTTACTGGACTCCTGAAAGCCTCTGTCACCAACACCATACAGCTCTGCTGCACTACACTGTATGCCTCAGCTTCATCACATTACATTCATTCAATCATTTCCAAATTCAAGATAACCAGTTTCAGCTTAAAGAACCCACCCTCCCACCTACTGCTGGTAGCCCGCTGAGCTGCTGCTGTGTTAGACCCTGACAGAAATCAACCTTCCTTTGCCTCAACCCATCTGCTGCTAAAACACTCATCCGTGCCTTCATCACATCCAGACAATGCTCTCCTGACCAACCATCAATCCTCAGCTGTAAACTTTAGCTCATGCTGCCCATATACTATCCTGCACCAAGTCCTGTCCTTGCTGACCTCTGTTGGCTGCCAGACTCCATGCTTCCAATTTACAATTATCACTCTTGTGTTTAAATCAGTTTGGGGCCTTGCCCACCTTATCTCTGTAACTTCTTTCCCATAACTCTGTTCCGCTGACTTTTTTTTGTGCATCCTTAACTCACTGCACCCCACCTTTGGTAGCTGTGCCTTCTGCCTTCTAGGCAACATGGTTTAGAAATTTCACCCTAAACACTTCTACTTCTCCACTTCCCTCAACACTTTTAAGACTTTTCTTAAAACCCACCTTTTAGATCAAGCTTTTGATTGCGCCTTTTAATATCACCATCTCTGTTGTGTACATAGGTCTGATTACAGTTCTGTGAAGCACTTCGGAATGTTTTTAGGTGTTAAAGTCGCTATATAACTGTTAGCTGTTGTTGAATTTGCACAATTGTTAGCTAACTTTGCGCTCGTGGTATTTGGTTCTATTTCCCATTGTTCTGGCCTTAACTTTGCTTTCCAGTCCGATTACTTCTTCTGCCCCATTCTCAAATCCATTTCAGAGCATCAACATGAGAACATGACTAGGATTGTTACAGTCCTAAGGAAACAAGTTTAGTGAAAGATTACAAGTTCCTTAAGATAGTAAAGACATAAGTTAATTTTTACTGATGGTTAACGTGGCAGTTTCAGAAGTTGACCCCATTGTTTTGTGCTCTGCTGAAGAAAACCTGTCTGGTTGATGTACAAATAAAGCTGGATTCCATTCAGTAACCCACACCCAATTTCTGGGAGTCAAACATTAAACTGATAGTGCCAAAAATGAATAAACTATGGCTGTACTCAGCTAAAAATACAAGTTGGATATTAAACCTGAGACCTTCCTGTTTTGTATAGCTCAGTACTGCACTGGTTGGTGCATTTACTTACAAAGGCAATGGAAATGGATCAGTATTATTGTTACAATATCAACAAGCTATTTGATCTGCTTTCCACTAATTTAACATTTTTCTTTTTCATTCCAGCCATTCCAATGCTCGGTCCAAATAAAACTGTGCAGATTGCATGCATTGGACTCATGCCCACTAGGGGCTAGATTGAGGACTAGGGCTAGTCTTCAGCCTGCTACAATGTTCCAATGAAGCCCAACACAATCTGGAGGGATAGCACATCATCTTCTGATCAGGCACTTTACAGCCTTCTGGACTCAACATTGAGTTCAACAACTTCAGGCCATGTGAACTCTGTCCTCCATTTTGATTTTTATTTCCCCCCACCACCACCGTGCTATTCTGTATCTTGTTCTCCTGTTTTTGCTTTTGGACAGCACTGACCTTTATTCTGCTGTTAACACCTAGTCTGGTCTATTACTTTGTGTCTTTAAGATTATCATTACCACTCCCTTTGCCTTGTGTTCCATGCCATTTTTGCCATTTAATCTCCCCCACCCTCTAACTTAAGCCTGACCTTGTCTTTTGCTCCACCTGCCCCTCCCCTTTTCAACAGCATCACATTTCTACCTCTCTTCAGTTCCGAAGAAGAGTCATATTGGCCACTAAACGTTACGTTTGTTTCTCTCTCCACAGAGGCTGCCAGGCCTGCTGAGTTTTTCCAGCACTTAGCTTTTATTTCAAAAAGACTCCAGCATCTGCAGTATTTTGCTTTTATTTTAGGAACTAGATTGAGTCTGTGGTTCAATTTAATTCCCTATGTCCAATTTAGAACAGATACAGTTACTGTCACATAGAGCATGCCCATGGGCTGGGTTCCAGGTGGAGACCCAGAATCTCCAAACACTGTCCCTGTGTGCCATCCTCGTCCTGTGAAGGACAAAGAGATTGAAGCACTTGTTTTCCATGCCCCAGACCTCTGCTTTTGGTACCCATCAAGTGATGTGTCCCAAATGCTAGTGGAGCTGGGAAGCTTTTCTGCTTTACATTGGTATGTAACCAATTATAGAAATGAGGAGCAGGAGTAGGCCATTCGGCCCTTCAAACCTGCTCCACCATTCAATAAGATCATGGTTGATTCTCTATCTCAATGCCACATTCCTGCTTTCTCTCCATACCCCTTGATGCCCCTAATATCCAAAAATTTATCAATTTCTTTCTTGAATGTACTCAGTGACCTGGCCTCCACAGCCTTCTGTGGCAGAGAACTCCACAGGTTGACCACCACTGGGAGTGAAGAAATTTTTCCTCATCTCAGTCCTAAATGGCCTGCCCCATATCCTGAGACTGTTTCCCCTGGCTCTAGGCTCCCCAACCAGGGGAAACATCCTCCCTGCATCCAGTCTGCTAGCTCTGTTAGTATTTTATACGTTTCAATAAGATCCCCTCTCATTCTTCTAAACTCTAGTGAATACAGGCCCAGTCAAACCAATCTCTCCTCGTACGACAGTCCTGTATCATCCCCAGTATCAATCTAGTGAACCTTCACTGCACTCCCTCTAAGGCAAGTATATCTTTTCTTAGGTGGGGAGACCAAAACAGCATGCAATACTCTCAGAACGTAAAATGACGTGTGATGACGCGGGCGTGCATCCTGACGTTACCACGCACCGTCGCAATATTTCGTTTGGCGGGCGCACACTGGAGACGGCTGCACACCCACCGATAATTGAAAGGCCTGTTAAGGCCATTAAGAAGGTAATTGAGTTGAAATTTACGCTGCCCATTCAACCTAACGGTTGGCGGGCAGGCGAAAAGGCCAAGTGGCCTTTACGTTTTTTAGGAAATCTCATCCACGAGCGGGATGAGTTTTCCTAAAGGTATTACAAATTGAATAAAAACTTTCGTTTGAAATTAAAAACATGTCCCATCTCATGTGACACAGTCACACACGAGGGGGCATGTTGCATTGAATTTTTATTGTATTTATCAATTTTTTCAAAAAGCGCTTCAATCTCCCTGAGGCAGCTCCATGCCTCAGGGAGATTGAAGCGCTCTTTCGCACACATGTGCAAATTGTACGCCAGGCTCACTCTCCTTCCCCTGCCCTTACAGGTAGCTACCGCTCGCGATCCACGCAGGGCGGTCCTTAATTGGCCCGCCCGTGTGAAATTGCGGTGCGGAGCCAATCATGGGCGGCGGTCAGCTTCCCGACCACTCCCGCCGAGCCTGCCAGATGTGGGAAAAATTCAGGCCCAGGTATGGAGTATAACTGCAGTAAGACATCCCTATTTCTGAACTCAAATCCTCTTGCAATGAAGGCCAACATACCATTTGCCTTCCTAAGTGCTTGCTGCACCTGCCTGTTTACTTTCATTGACTGGTGTACAAGAACACCCAGATCCCTTTATATATCCACATTTCCCAATATATCACCATTTAAATAATGCTTCGCCTTTCTGTTTTTTACACCAAAGTGTATAACTTCACATTTATCCATGTTATACTGCATCTGCCACGTGTTTGCCCACACACACAACTTGTCTAAATCACCTGGAAGTCTCCTTGCATCCTCCTCACAATCCAGCACCCCGCCCAGTTTTGTGTCATCAGCAAACTTGGAAATATTGCATTTGGTTTCCTCATCCAAGTCATTTATATATATCGTGAATAGCTGGGGCCTAAGCACTGATTCCTGCGGTACACCACTAACCTGCCACCCAGAAAACGACCCATTTATTCCCACTCTCTGATTCTGGTCTGTCAACCAACTCTCAATCCATGCCAGTATATTACCCCCAATCCTGTGTGCTTTAATTTTGCCCACTAGCCTCTTATGTGGGACCTTATCAAAAGCCTTCTTGAAATCCAAATGCACCACATCCACTGGTTCTCCCTTATCTATTCTACTAGTTACATCCTCAAAATACTCCAGTCGATGAGTTAAACATAATTTCCCTTTCATAAACCCATGCTGACTTTGTCTAATCCCGTTAATGCTTTCCAAGTTTTCTGCTACCACATCTTTTATAATAGACTCTAGCATTTTCCCCGCTACTGATGTTACGCTAACTGGTCTGTAATTCTCTGGTTTTTTCCCTCTCCCTCCATTTTTTAAATAGTGGGGTTACATTTGCCACCCTCCAATCTGTAGGAACTGCTTCAGAGTCTATAGAATTTTGGAAGATGACCACCAATGCATCCAATATTTCCAGGGCCACTTCCTTTAGTACTCTGGAATGTAGATTATCAGGCCCTGGGGATTTTTCGGCCTTTAACCCCATTCATTTCTTTAGCACCATTTTTTTTACTAATACTGATTTTCTTCAATTCCTCAATTGCAGGAGTACAAAACATTCTTTCAGTATAAAAGTAGCTGTCAAGAAATGGCCACTAGATTAATATAAATTTTCCTTGTGCTAGGCTAGGGGAAACAAATGTGTAACCTTGTTCTAATGGCATTCATTAGCTACCATATGTTCTTCATACTGGTGATGGAATTAGACTTCAGCAGCAGCCAACCTCAAAGGTATGTCTACAATATTATCTAAGTAGAAATCATTTAAAAAAATTCTTGGACGAAGAACAGTACATCCAAGAAGTGCACCCTTTTTACATAGACCTCAACCCAACTATCAATATTCTCACCATATCTTTCAATTCCATCTCTTTCCGGCCATACATCTAATTGTGACATGGAGCTCATTATATCCTCTCTTCAAAGGTGACTGTTCCATTTGACTAATACCTTTTGTAGTAAACAAGAAATTTGCCTGACTTCCATTCTTACTCCTAACTTTTTTTTAACTTAATGACCGGTCATATTTAAACCCTTCACCAATGTTGTTAAGCCCCTTCATAGTTTTGAAAACTTGCTTAGGTCAAAGTCTTCTCTTTATCAAAGAAAACAAATTCAATTTCCTTAACCTTTCCTCATAACTTAAATTCCTGATGCATGGAATCATCACAGTTACCTCCTGCATAGTAATATTTTTCCAGTGATTAGATGAATAAAAGGTAAGCTGAGGAAATAATAAATACACTGCAGTTAATTATAAATGTGATTTATTACCCTTCCCCGTATCCTATTTTTGATATAACAGGTTTGACCAATGGGAATTGCCAATAAATGTGGATCAAACATTCCAATTTGGCACATTATGCCATCATTTCCTAGAAGACAAAGAAACCTGGAATAGCACAGGACTGAAGAAGGCCATTCCCTGGCTTTTTCAAAGAACAATCCAGTTGGTCTCACAGCCCCCCTCTATCCCCATATCCCTGGAATTGTTTCTCTTTCAAATACTTATCCAATTCCCTTTTGAAGACTACAATTGAATCTGTATCCACCACCCTATCAAGCAGTGCATTCCAAATTCTAATTATCGTTCTGTTTAAAAAAAAAAAAAAAATTCCTGGTGTTGCCTCTGATTCTTTTGTCAATCGCTTTGGGCAGAATTTTGCCCTTGGTGGGCGTGCGGGCCCCACCGGCTCGGCGGCGGGCGGACAGCCAACCCCCGCCGCCAAAACGGGGCCCGCCGCCATTTTGAGTGGGCGGGCCAATTAAGGCCCATCTGACGGGAAGCGCTATGCGCTTCCTGTGCGAGGTGGGGAGGGAATTCCCAACTGTCAAAGTGTGCTCTTTCGCGCATGCGCACAAAAGAGCGCACTGCTCCCTAAGACAAAGTGCTGTATTAGGGAGATTAGTGACAGTGTACAAAAGTTAAAAAATAGAAAAATAAAAATATTATTAACATGTCCCCCTCAATGTCACACGAGATGGGACATGTTAATAAAAATGACATAAACTTTATTACACTTTTTAAAAACGAACATGAAACCTTATCCCGCCAGTGGATGAGGCTTCATGTATTATCAGGAGCCCGCTGGGGCTCCTGGCCTGCCCACCAGCCTTAAGGTAGGACGGGCAGGTCTTTAATGATCTTAATTAGCCTGTCAATGGCCTTAATTAGCCATTGACAGGTTGGTGAGCGGACAGCTGATTTCGCTGTCTGCCCGCCTTCCTAAAAATTTAAAGGGACCTGGATGACGTCGGGGGTTCCTCCCGACGTCATTCCGCGTCATTTTCCCATCGGCGAGCGGGCCCTGCCCCCAAATCGCCGATGGGAATATCCTGTCCTTTAAATCTGTACTCCCTAGTTATCACTTCTACCATTGGAAGCAATTTCTCTTTATTTACTCTGCATAAATCATTCATAGTTTTAAACACCTCTATCAAACCTCCTCTTAGCCTTCTCTACTCTAAGGAAAACAACCCCAGCTTCTCAACCTACCTGTGTAAATGTAATATCTCATTCCTGGAATCATTCTAGTAGTTTATTTCTGTACCCTTACCAAAGCTTCATGTCTGTCCTAAAGGATTCCATATACTTTGTTAACTGTTTTGTTAACCCGTCCTGTAACCTTCAATGATTTGTGTACACTTACCCCCAGGTCTCCCCGTTCTTGCATGCCCTTTAAACTGCATCATTTAATTTGTATAGTTTCTCCTCATTTTCCTTCTCAGACTGCATTACCTCACACTTTTCTGCATTGAATTTCACCCATTTAATTGTAGGATTTGTTGCACACAAAGAAACCTTTTATGACTTTCTTATTCTTTTTTTTCTTTTAGCCTTCATCGACTGGCTCCTGTACAGTGCCCAGAGCAAAGGAACCTTCTGGAAAGCAAACTGCATAGGAAGTTGCATGGGGGCTGTAAAGAAGAGATTTCAGCAAGGAGAGCAGGGAATAAAGGGCAAGACCTCGGCAAAGAGAGCGGGGAATAAAGGCCGAGGCCTTATTAAGAAGTCACTGACTCAGAGGGAGCTGAGAGAATAGTGACCTCATAAGTCGATGGGTTGGTGAGTAACTCCGTTAGGGGCTGTGTGTATCAAGCAGGAATTTAGAAAAAGGTAAATTTTTAAATAACCATAAATTACCTACCTAATAATTAATGTAGACACACTAGCAGAAGGGAAGTAAGAAACTAGTGAGTCTAATATTTCTTTTATTCTTAACTGATAATGCTTATTGAATTACTAAGGTTTAAATTAATGCAGCAAGTGGAGTGAGAGGAGGCATTAACTTATTTCAAAATTAATTAAGAAAATAATTACTTTGTGACTTAATTAAGATGCAATAAGGATGGCAGGGCATGTGATGTGCTGCAACTGTAGGATGTGGGAGCTCCTAGATGCCAGTATGATCCAAGGCAAACACGTAGGCAGTAAGTGTCTACAGCTTGAAGATCTTTGGTTCAGAGTCATTGAGCTGGAGGCCGAGCTGTGGACACTGTGTCACATAAGGCGGGGGGAATGTTACCTAGACACTTTGTTCCAGGAGGTGGTCACATCCCTTAGTATAGGGTCTTCTGTTTTGGTCACTGATCTGGATAAGAAGTGAGGCAGATAAGGGGATCAAGAAGGTCTAAGTGGAGGAGCCTCAGCCCTTACAATTGCCCAACAGGAAACTGTACAGACGAGAGTGAAGACTGCAGGATGGTTGAGCAAACTGACCATAGCACCATGGTACAAGAAACCATTCAAGGAGGGGGAGCTAACAGGAATGTAGTGGTAGTAGGGGACAGTATAGTGAGGGGGATTGTAGTAAATATGGTTTTATTTAGTGTGTAATGTACCTTTAAGAATAATACTTGTTAGGCAAGATCACATGATCTGTAATAACCAATAGGAGAGTAGCGCGGGCTACCTCAGCAGTCAGTGTAGAGGTAGAATTGGAGTTGAAAGCACACGTGTAGTTGCTGCTGAATATATTGTAAATAAACTTAATATTTCTACCCAAGAAGTGTCTGAAGATCAACTCTATCATTAATAGTACAAGTTGGCCACCCTATAACAAACTGGCAATGAGGATAATGCAGGATTGAACAGAAGAAATCAAGCAAGGAATCAGCATTGTACCTCGCCCAGTGATTGTAAGTAGCAAGCTCCATTGGAATTGAAGAAGTTATTCCCTCTCAAAATGCCACAATTAGGGAAAACTGATCCTTTTGAACCAATCACAGACGATGGGTCTCAATACATAGAATGCCTCATGTCCTTTTTTTAAGCAAATGAGATCATGGGGGAAGAGAAGAGGTGAGCAATCCTCTTGAGTATTTATGGGGCAAAACCTACAGCTTGATTCGAAGTTTGATGGCACCCAGTGCCCCAGATTCAAAGAATTTCAGAAAATTGGTGGACCTCGTGAAGGGTCATTTTCAAGCTGTAGAGGTTCAAGTTTAATTCGCGAAATAAAGCCCCGGGTGAGACAATTGCAAGCTACGTGGCAAATTTGAAGCAGCTAATGGAACATTGCGAGTTCGGTACGACTCTGAACGACATGCTCAGAGATTGTGTGGTGTGAAAGGGGACTCCAATCTGAAAAGATTATTGTCCGACGTGAATCTGGATTTCAAGAACGTGCTAAAGATAGTGCTTTCCACGGCCAGTGCTAAGAGATTCAAAAGCAATAAAAGGTGCACAAAATGGCACTGTCCTCCACACTGGGTGGGAAACCTCAGCCGAAGGAGGCGCAAAAAAGCGAGACTCTGCCGAAAAGCGGGAAATAGCTAGCCGAAGAATAAAGAAAAATAACTTAGCAGTGAAATTGAAGGATAATTTTAATAGAGGTGGAAACAATCAGTCTTTTAGCAATTGGCAGTTTAAAAAAAATCAAATGCTACTATTGTTACAGAAATGGACAGATGATGAGGCAATGCAAGGAAAGATTCAAGCAGGCTTGTAAACAAGAGAAGAAGCCCAATGAAACCTACAATGTAGAAGAGCCTGAAACAACAAATTCAGACATTTACTCATTGTTTAATTTGAAAGTTGGAAAGACATAACCAATATTTGTCACAGTGAAAGTAAATGGCAAACCTGTTAGGATGGAAGTCAACACAGGAGCTTCCACTACAGTAGTAGGTGAACATACCTTCAGATATTTGAATAATGGGGAACATCAATTAGGTTTAGAAGAAACAGCCACCAAGCTAAAAACATAGACGGGTGAAGACATTCAAGTAAAAGGCATGAGCAGAGTAACTGTCCATTATGGAAGCCAGTCGGCAAAGCTACCCTTGATGGTAGTAGCAGGTGAAGGGCCAAGCCTCTTGGGGTGAAATTGGTTACAGGAAATTAAGTTAGAATGATCTGAAGTTTTCCAGTTGCAAGCAAGTGGGCTACCAGAGCCACTTAGAAAGTACACCATCACCTTCAAGGACAAACTGGGGAAAATCCAGGGCCTGCAGGCCAAAATTCATGTGGATTCGGAAGCAACCCCTCACTTCATGAAAGTGAGACCAGTGACAAATGTCCTGCGAGAAAAAGGTGACATTGAACTGAACAGACTAGAGAAACTGGGTGATATACTGTTCAGTTCTCAGAATGGACAGCACCCATAGTCTCCATCCTTAAACGTGACCAAAGCATCTAAATTTGTGGAGACTACAAATTAACAGTTAATAAAATAATAAAGCTAGACAGACACCCCATTCCAAAAATTGAAAACCTGAATGCCAAGCTGGCAGGAGGGACAATGTACACAAAGCTTGACATGAGTCATGCTTATCAACAACTAGAATTGGATAATGCCTCCCGGGAATCTGTCACAATTAATACCCACAAAGGGTTGTACCAATATACACGATTGCCTTTTGGTGTCTTCTCAGCTTGTGCCATCTTTCAGAGAACAATGGAAAGCTTACTGCAGGGACTGCCCCAGGTTGTTGTTTATTTAGACGATGTATTGGTGACAGGATTCACTGAAAAAGAGCATTTGGCAAACTTAAGAAGTCTTAAAATGTTTCTTGCAAGCTGGACTGTATTTAAAAAAGGAAAAGTGCACGTACCATTGAGGGAAGTAATCTATTTGGGTCACCAGGTAGATTCACAGGGCCTCCACCCTGTTGAGGAGAAAGTGAGAGCCATAAGAGAGGCACCTGCGCCAAAGAATGCCTCAGAGCTCAAATCATTCCTAGGAATGATCAACTATTATGGGCGGTTCTTACCCAATTTGTCTACAGTGCTAGCCCCCCTGCATTCTCTGCTCAAAAAGAACCAACATTGGTCTTGGGAGGCATCCCAGAAAGAAGCTTTCATAAAGATGAAACAATTGTTGCACTCGTCCAATCTATTTGTGCATTATGATCAGACAAAAGAATTGGTGCTGACATGTGATGCATCTCCCTACGGATTGAGAGCAGTACTCTCTCATCGGATGGACAACAGCATGGAACGGCCAATAGGTTACATATCAAGAACACTCGCCACAGCAGAAAAGCGATATTCGCAGATAGATAAAGAAGGCCTGTCCATCATCTTTGGTGTGTTTATGACCAATGCAGTTGGTAAAGCGGAGTTACTTAAAAAAAAAAATCCTAGAGGGAAACTTTAAACAACTGCCATAACCAATAATTTTAAATCTTGTGTTTGACACTCAGGAATCAGGCACTAGTTCTCGAGGTTTTACATTAAACTAAATGAAACATTTTATTAATTTACACAGGTTAAAATGTATGTACACATGGCTACAAATTACTACTATCATAACTTTTAACAAATTCCCAAACTAATCTCCATTAAGGCAACAGCAACTCATGGACTTAACCAAACACCAGGCAAAGCATTTTCACCTTACAAATTCAACATGAGGTTCTTTTCACTGTGGAGCCAGTTGGAGGCTTGCAGCTGCCTTTTGATCTTACATTGCCTCTGCTCTGCACACCCGAAAACTACTGAGGTTATACCTACCACCACTGATTGAATTCAAATTCTCATTGTCTCTCCAGTCTCTTTGAACTTTATCTTTTAACAATGAAACCCCATTCATTGTAATGATTTTATTAGTAATATAAACATATTGCTTGGTAGCTGCTAGAAAGGCGTCAGGTTTTCACCCCACTTCTTGAATGCTCTATTCAAAAAATGCAAATGCACACTATCTCTCTTACATATCAAAACTAGTACATATCAAAGCACCCAGACTAGCTGGCTTTAGTCCAATTAAGACACACCCACAGACTAAAACTCTATTTTAAAAGAAAAATATTTTCCAAAATATTTTGTACATTAATAGCTTCATGACAGTGTCAAGAAATTTCACCAGTACATACACAGCCACCATTTTACAATCGTTTCAGGCCACAAACCATTGTTATGATTGTTTAGTGAGGACAAGGCTATACCACTCATAGCCTCAGCAAGAATACAATGATGGGCTTTAATTCTGGCAGAATACAAATACACTTTCATACAAAGGCCTGGCAATCAAATTGCAAACGCTGATGCCATTCACCGTTTGCCTTTACAAGAAAATGATGAGCATGTCCCAGTTCCACAGGAACTTGTTTTACTGTTAAATTTCTTAGATTCCTCGGCGGTATGTGCTCAACAGATCAGAGACTGGACAAGTCAGTCCTATCTCAAGTACGAGAACAAGTGCTACATGATTGGCCACAGGAGCCCGTATCTAACAAAATGAAACTGTGTTTCAACAGAAGACATGAAATAACCAGCCAGGATGGCATCTTATTGTGGGGAGCATGAGTGATAGTTCCTCCAAAGGGAAGGGAGCCACTTTTAATTGAACTACACAGTGCCCATCTAGGAATTTCCTGAATGAAGACCATAGCACGCAGCTATCTATGGTGGCCTGGGATGGATGGTGAAATAGAGAGTTTAGTAAAGCACTGTGTGCAATGTCAGCAACTGCAAAAGTTGCCAATGACAGCTCCATTACACCCATGGGAGTGGCCAGACTCTGGGTGCAGTTACACATTGACTGCGTTGGACCTTTCCTGGAAACAATGTTTCTGCTCAGTGTTGATGCCCATTCAAAATGGTTGGACATATATGAGGGGAAGGTGGAAAGGAGTCAGGGAAGTCAGAAAACTAGACACGACTGGCATAGTCACGAGAGGAAATTTACTGTGGGAGAGCTGGTGTACAAGAAAAATTTTGAGGAAGGACCAAAGTGGTTACTGGGTGAAATAAGTGCAGTGACTGGACCTCTATCTTACTACGTGGAGGTGGAAGGCCAGATCATCCATAAACATGTGGATCATTTAAGGAAGAGAGAGACAAATCACCAAGATTTGGTTCCACCAGTGATCAAGATCGGGTCTGCGTTTTCTGTTGAGGATACTCAACCCAGGACTGACATGTCTGATGTTCCTGTAAGAGTTGAGGATATAGAACTGCAAGTGTCCACCGAGGGACCTGATGTTCAGGCAACTCTGGAAAAGGAGGTTCTTGACAAAGAATCTGAAGTTGTGGAGCTGCGACATTCCACACGTACCAGGAAACCACCTGAAAGACTGAACTTGTAAATTCCTTACCCAGTGTAAATATTATGTTGTCTTAAAAAATATGTACTTGTAAATATAATATGTATAGCCAAGTTAAAGGGGGAAGAATATAGTAATTAAGGTTTTAATTAGTGTATAATGCACCTTTAAGAATAATACTTGTCAGGCAAGATCACATGAACTGTAATAACCAATAGGAGAGTAGCGCGGGCTACCTCAGCAGTCAGTGCAGAGATGGAGATGGAGTTGGAGTTGAAAGCACACGTGTAGTTGCTGCTGAGTATACTGCAAATAAACTTAATGTTTCCACCAAAAAAGTATCTGCTGATCAACTCTATCACTCATCGTACAACTCAGCCACCCTACAACAGGATAGACTGAGTTCTCTATACTTAAGAGCGAGAGGCCAGATGGCTATGTAGCCTGTCGGTGTCAGGGTTCGTGACATCTGCTCTGGGCTTGAGAGGAACTTGCAGTGGAGAGCGAGGATCCAGCGCTCATGGCCCACATAGGTACCAACGACATAGGAGGACTAGGAACGTGGTTCTGCTTAGAGAGTATGAAGAGCTAGGGACTAAATTAAAAAGCAGAACCTCAAAGGTAATAATCTCTGGATTATTATCTGAGCCACAAACAAATTGGCGTAGGGTAAATTAGATTAGAGGGTTAACTATATGGCTCAAAGATTGGTGTGGGAGAAATGAGTTTCAATTCCTTGCGCACTGGCACCAGTACTGGGGAAAGTGGGAGCTGTACCCCACTGGGATGGCCTTCACCTCAACCATGCTGGGACCAGTGCTCTGGCGAGTCGTATAACTAGGGCAGTAGAGAGGGCTTTAAACTAAACACTGGGGTTGAGGGAAGATGTGATAAACTAAAGAGAGAAGAGAAGATGAGAGAGCAGGATAGCAATAAGGGAAATGGTTATCAGAGTGTGGCAGAAAGGGACAGAGCATACAAATATAAGACTTAAGGTTAGAGATTGCAGAAATAATAAGACAGAATTAAAGGCACTATATCTGAATGCACAGAGCATTCGCAACAAGGTAGATGAATTGATGGCACAAATAGATGTAAACAGATATGACCCAATTGGCATTAGAGTAACCATGGTTGGGTTGACCATGATTGACCATGGCTGCAGGGTGACCATGTTTGGAACTGAAAGTTCAAGGACATTTGGCATTTAGGAAGGATGGGCAAAAAGAAAAATAGACAGTGTCACGCTATTAATAAAGGGTGGGATCAGTACATTAGTGAGTGAGATGAGGGCCAAATTGGCTAAGATAGATTGGAGAACTGCATCAAAAATATGATGGTAGACAGGCAATGGCTGGCTTTTAAAGAATTAATACATGGTTTGCAACAAATTTACATTCCTTTAAGGCACAAAAAGCCAGCAAGAAAAGTGATCCAATCAAAGCTAAGAAGAGAAGTTAAAGATTGTATTAGATCAAAGGAAGAGGCATATACGATTGCCAAAAAACTAGTAAGCCTGAGGGATTGGGAACATTTTAAAATTCAGCAAAGGAGAACCAAGAAATTGATAAAGGAAGAGAAAATAGAATATGAAAATAAACTCGTGAGGAACATAAAAACGGACTGTAAAAGTTTCTAAAGGTATGTAAAAAGGAAAAGGTTAGTAAAGACAAATGTGGGCCCATTACAGGCAGAGAATGGAGAATGTATCATGGGAATATGGAAATGACAGAGAAACTAAACAAATTCTTTGTGTCTGTCTTCATGGAGGAAAATATAAAACACCTCCCTGAAGTATTGGGGAGCCAAGGATCCAGTGATTTTGAGGACATGAAAGAAATTAGTATGTAGTAAAAAAGTAGTGCTGGAGGAATTAATAGAATTGAAAGTTGATAAATCCCCTGGATCTGATGATCTACACCCCACAGTGTTGCAAGAGGTGGCTGTAGAGATTGTGGATGCATTGGTGATCATCTTTCAAAATTCTATAGATTCTGGAATGATGCCTGCGGATTGGAAGGTAGCAAATGTACCCTGACTATTTAAGAAAGGAACGAGAGAGAAAACAGGGAACTACAGACTTGTTATCTTGACATCAGTAGTACGGAAAATGCTAGAACCTATTATGAGGGATGTGATAACTGGGCACTTTGAAAATGGTAGGATTGGGCAGAGGAAACATGGATTTATGAAAGGAAAATCATATTTGACAAACCTGTTGGAATTTTGTGATGATGTTACTAGCAGAATAGATAAGGGAGAACCAGTGGATGTGGTATATTTGGGTTTTCAGAGGTTTTCAATAAGGTCCCACAGGAGGTTAGTAAGCCAAATTAGAGCACAGAGGATTGGGTGTAATATATTGGCATGAATAGAGGATTGGTTAATAGACATAAAACAGAGAGTAGGGATAAATGGATCATTCTCAGGTTGGCTGGCTGTGACTAGTGGGGTACCGCCAGGATCAGTGCTTGGGCCCCAGCTGTTTAAAATCTATATCAATGATTTGGATATGGGGACTAAACGTAATATTTCCAAGTTTGCTGACAACACAAAACTTGGGGTGGAAATGAGTTTTGAGGAGGATGCAAAGAGGCTTCAAGGGCATTTAGACAGACTAAGTGAGTGGACAAGAACATGGCAGACGGAATATACTTTGGGAAAATGTGAAGTTATCCACTTTGGTAGGAAAAACAGAAATGCAGAATATTTCTTAAATGGGGAGAGATTGGGGAGTGTTGATGTCTAAAGGAACCTGGGTATTCTTGTCCATAAATCACTAAAAGCTATGCAGGTGCAACAAGCAATTAGGAAGGCAAATGGTATGTTAGCCTTTATTTCAAGGGGATTTGAGTACAGGAGTAAAGAAGTCTTGCTGAAGTTGTATAGAACCTGGGTGAGATCACACCTGGAGTATTGTGTGCAGTTTTGGTTTCCTTACCTAAGAAAAGATAGAATGGAACGAAGATTCACCCGAATAATCCCTGGGATGGCGAGATTGTTCTATGAGGAGAGATTGAGGAGACTGGGCCTGTATTCTCTAGAGTTTAGAAGAATGAGAGGTGATCTCATTGAAGTGTACAAAGTTCTTGCAGGGTTCGACAAGGTCGACACAGGAAGGATGTTTTCCCCTTGTGGGGGGGAGGGTTTCTAGAGCCAGGGAACACAGTCTCGGAATAAGAGGTAGGCCACATTGGACCGAGATGAGGAAGGATTTTTTCAGTCAGAGGGTGGTGAATCTTTGGAATCCTCTACCCCAGAGGGCTGTAGATGCCAACTCATTGAGTTTGTTCAAAGCAGAGGTCGATAAATTTCTAGATACCAGTGACACTAAGGGATATGGGGATAGTGCGGGAAGATGGCATTAAGTGAGAAGATCAGCCATGAGCTAGTTGAATGGCAGAGTTGAGGGGCCGAATGGCCTACTCCTCCTCCTATGTTCCTGCATTTGTATGAAAAGGGGTAGGTACTTGAGTATGTACTGATATTCAATTAAATTATGATTGATTTGTACCTCATCT